>NC_088795.1:52569352-53233874 GCF_011386835.1 Chrysemys picta bellii | reverse complement strand
TTAAACTTTTAAGTCTTTTCGTTGGAAAATTTACTTAATATATTTGGATGTTCAGGACACATTCTAGTTGTCAAGGAAATTTTGAAATCAAAAGTATTTTTTATTTACTGTAATTTTAATGTTTTGGTTCTACAAGAGGGATCAAAATCTGCCCTAAATAAACCACAGATACTTGCAGAGCCAGGGCCAGAATCCTAGTCCTATAACTCCAAAAACATAGGCCTCCACTACTTTAACTACAGGAAGTTCTCTGTTACCTCTTGGTAGGAGGCCCTTGTGTTCTTTCTAACAGCCAGTAGAGTGCAGCATGCTCAAATGTCCATAGGATCAGATCCTTGGCTGGTGTAAATCAGCATACCTCCATTGAAGTTAAGGCTTGTCCACACACGGGTTTATTAAGAAACAGTTGTTCTTGAATAACTCCATGTGTGGACACTCTTATTATGGAATAGTGTGCTTGGTTACTTATAGTCAGTGCCAATAACTTTAATGGGAGCTGTATCAGGCCACCATAGCTCCACTACGGGGAAATTAAGGCGGCTACCTCTCCATAGCAACTATATTTTATACAGATTTGTCCATGGGCAGCTCCCCTCAGTTTTAGGTTGGTTAGGGGTGGACGTATGGAGGGCATCTGTCGCTACCGTACATTTGTCTGTGCATGGGCAGATAGATACATCAAAGTGACTCTAGTATGATTGTGTCCTTTTAAAACAAAAACAAAAAAAAACAAAAAAAACCTTGAGAACAAAAATATTCATCCGCTCCTACCTTCGGTCAAATGAGTATAAACCTCTGTACAACATAATGACATAGATCTTTTATGTATCATGTTAAATGTTCTTATTCTACTGGCATAGCTGGCAATTCAATTTCAGTGTCCACTAAAGCAATCTCCAAAAGCAGTTAAAACAAAAGTCATTACAGTGTGTATGTGATCCAGTAAGTTTAAAATCCTGGGAATGTGCTTTAATAAACTTTCATTGGCTTTCCCTCTCCACAGTATCAGATAACAAAATTTACATTTCCACGGTACATAAGAAACTGAAAAGATGAATCCCTGCAGAACAAATCCTGAGGACCACTGTTTCTTTGCATATTGAGAAGTATTTGTTTGAGAGAGAAACCCACCTTACAGTCAATTTCACCTCTGATTTCTTAAAGATAGAAATAAGGATCCTTTAACTGCAGAACAGCAGAGTTTTTCTTTCTTTCTCTCTCTCTCTCTCTCTCTCACACACACACACACACACACACACACACACACACACACACACACACACACACACACACACACACACACAGTTGTATTTTACAATTGAGTTTTTTCAAAACGTTGAAAAGGTTCTTTTTCAATTTGAGGGATGCTTTATCCTTCCCGAAGGCTGGGCCACTGTTTGTATAAGGCCACTTAGGTACGCAGTTCTTGCCTATGGCAGTGGATGAGATAGCACAGGTCTTGTTAATACTTAACACTGAATAAATAAGGCAGGTCATATCCATTGTTATTACTCACCTCCAAAATGCAGTGCAGTGATGTTAGCTGACAAAGGTCAGGTGAAAAACAGTTCTGCTCTTTGCAAAGTGGAAATCTTTTGAAACAAAAGACATGGAAATACTAGGGCCCTGCACCCTTGAAGGCTGGCCTGGTCCAAATAAAGTATTGTTCGACTGAAAAGCTATGTGTAATGAATGATTTGCAAATAAATTGGGAACGAAGATGCAGCATCAAGAACCTTGCAATGAAGTAGTATCATAATGGAGAGCTTTATTTTGAGGCTTTCATCTATTAAATTAACTTGGCAACTACTTCTATATTTTTTTAATATTTTTTTATTCATGTGCAAATACAAATTGACCCAGAGTTTTTTTTATTGTTGTTTTTTTAATGGAATTGATTCTTTGGGTTTTATTTTCCGGGAACACAATAAATCTCCTCCTTTAAATGTTTTTGTTGTTTTGTTACTTCTTTGATAAGGCTGCTGCACTTTGATACCCACTCACCTACTGTGATTGTGAGGTCTTTGTTGTCATACACATGCAGTTTGTGACAGGTGTTAGGAGGAGAACGCGGTAGAACAAGTTATAGAATCCGTGGGAACTTAAAGCATCAGAGTGAATCACCTTGTATCATGTCTTTTATTAACTTATTTCAATTCAGCACATTTAATAGAATGTTTGTCCTTAGTGCTAGGTGTCGTTGCCTTCAATTAGAATTCCAATCTTATTCAATAAAACTCATTCAAAATCAAAACTAAACACCAGCCACTCCCTCCCCAATATCTGACCAGTCAACTCACCCCACAAAGAGAGGTTTTGCAGAGTGCCTGTCAATAAATTTTGTGCAGTTTGGATGGACCAATAAGAGGAGTAAGTAATGAGTTCCAAACTGACGGCCACTTACATTATGAGACTAGTCCCAGGACAGTGAAAATGTTGCTAGGTTGAGAGGAGTGCCAAATTATAAACCGAAACCCCAGGCTTGGGAACAATGAGTGACTGCTCCATATAATTGCAAACGTGCGTCTGACTTCCACATTTGCAGGGGGTCTGATCAAAATGGGGCTTTGTTTTATCTGATTTCACAGAGTGATTTTAGTTATGAAGGTTTTGGTAATTAAGAGTAGCGAGTAAGTGCTTGCAGCCCTCATTTTATTCATTTCCATAGCGCACCCAATGAAACTGTAACATGAGTATGTTCAGATGAACTAGTTTGTCTGTCAGATTTCAGAAGACGCTGTGTAATTTGGGTGTTTGACATGTGACATTTCTGTATTTTTCTTCGCTTTATTTTTATTTTAAAAATAATAAAGAAATCCCTCGACATTCATCCTAGGGTGAGCAGCAGATTTATTTCCTGAGGGTCTTGAGATCTCCCGCAGAATCTCAGCTTTTGTTTTAAAAAAAAAAACAAAAGTTTGTCGTCTTTCTGGTTCTGAAGTTAAAAAGCCAATTGTTGATTGTTGCACCAATTAGTTTTGCTGAGTATTGTTGCATATTATTGCACAAGTTGTAGAGATAACAGTTTATAAAATACAGTACTGTGTAAAATGGAGCTCTTCAGGGCAAGGCAAGTTGTCTTAGGGCGTATCTACGCTTACAGTGCTGCAGCGGGCTGTGTAGAGTTTAGTGATGAAGCTACCTACGCCAACGGGAGAACTCCTCCCATCAGTGCAAGTACTCCACCTCCCCAAGACACAGTAGCTGTGTCACTAGGAGAAGCCCTCCTGTCGACATAGCGCTGTCTATAGGGAGAATGTGGTCAGTATAGCTGCGTAGCTCAGGTGTGGATTCTGCACACCCCTGGGTGACGTCGTTATACCAACATAAATTTGTAGTGTAGACCAGGACTTACTCTGTTGATAATGCACTGTTTACACTCATAAAGCTATAGAAATTATACATATAAAAGCTATACTTATTTCCACTAAGTTTGTTTGTTTAGGCCTCACCGTGTTTTCTAGGGCCTGACTCTGCTACACACCAATGCAAAACCTCCTAATGACATCAGTGGGAGCCAGATATCTGAGGTAGGAAAACTAGGTTATCCCCATTTTTTGGGTGGGGATAGCTGAGGCTCAAAGAAGTTAAATGACTTGTTCACTGTCCTGAAGCAAGTTAGAGTGAGAAACAACAAGGAGAACCCAAGTATCCAGGCTTTGGAAGTTGAACTGAGGCAAAAATGTAATTCTCTACTAAGCTCTATTTACAAACCAAGATCTGCCCACTTAGGATGAGTCTACTTAGGATGCCAAGATGAGATGCCATTCACGTTACTTCTGCCCCTCTCGCCGAGGAGATGGGAGGTGAGCCAGCTTTGCAGGTTCTGCTTGGCGGTCTTCTTACACCTCAGGCCAATTTTACTCTGCCATCCCTCAGCTCAGTCAGCAAGTCACATGAAGCAATTTGATGGGTTCAAGAAAAACCCATTGAATCACTTGTTCCTCTGACCACTTAGTCTGGGTCCCAGCATAGTGCATCTGCACCAGGTAGACAGACAACAATCCTACATATAACACGTGCTTACAATCTTGGGGGGGTCCTTTTCAACTCCAGACTTAAATCTTAAGGATACAAAGATCTGCTTCAATATGATCCCAATAAGTAGCAAAGATCCATGGGCTGGAAAGATTTGTGTGCGCTAAAACATGACATGGCTAAAGCATATGCTGATAAAATTCATAAACTTAGGACAGTTTTAAGGGTGGGGTTGTAGCTAATTGAGGGAGGGGATGGTCTCCATCCTGTAGGCAGAGGCTGACTGGAGAGCCAAAGGCAGAGTTAAGGTTGTGATCTCAAACTTGAACTGTGAATTACCCGTTTCTAGCATCTAGGGATTTTTTTTAAAGATCTGTGTCTATTAGTGTTATTTTAAAGGACATCATATGAAGGTTATATGATGGTCTCAATCTTAATGCTATATTAAAGTTGCGCTCTCTCTGTCTGTCTGTCTATATACACTTTTCTAAGCATTCACTTGGTGGCTGGAAAACTACAGCAATTTAAGAGTTAAGGTTTCCACTGCATCCTTAACTCTTGCCATTGTACTTAGCTATTGCTGTACGTACATGTGGAACATTCTGTTGGGTACTAATCACAATTTGTTCCTCTTTACAAGGCATATCATTTAAATTTACCTTCATCCCACACAAACCTGGTAAGGGTATTATCTCCCTGTTTGTTACTGGAAATTATTGACATTAACAGTGCTTTACCTTAAACTGAGGGTGAAGATGACTTTCATTACATGTCAGAATATCAAACTTTTTTTTTATTTTCCCCCATCTCCTTTTTATTGCATGGGAGTCTCTCACTTTGGCCTTGTCATATTTAAAGGCCAGAATCACCAGTTTGGACTGTGGTGTACTGAGCAATAGGTCTCAGATTCTGCATTAGCTGATGCAGTCACAATGGCTATAGTTAAGGTTGGAGTGGAAAACTGTCCTCTGTTTTTTCGCCTTGAATTCTATAAATTGTAATCCAGCCATAAGCAATCTTTTTTTTGGCTGCTAATAACTTAATTGCATTCAGGATATAAACATTGCCCACTTTGATCCCTTCTAAAGTTTGTTCATACCCCTTTCATGTAGGGATGTTAGAGGGAAACATAAAATTGCCTTGTGTTTTATAAAATAGTTAGTGTTAATATAGGCCAGTGGTTCCCAAACTGGGGTTGGTGAACCCTGGGGGTTCACGGGAAAAAATTCCCTAATGGCGGACAGAGATGTCCCTAGGGACCCCAGGCAGCACGGGGCCAACAGCCCGGAGCCCCTGGACTTCCAAGAGCTAAGCAGATCAAAGCAAGCATATCTATCACACTCAGGAGATTTAAACTTCAAGACTCCTTATAAGAAATGGAAAGGGAGGTGGATAGTTTTTGCTGTTTTTAAAATTAAATACACAGCTAGTATTGTTTTTAAAATTATTATGAAGAAAGTTTAAGCTTTGTTGTGTGTTGTTTGCCTGGATTGCTCAAGACCTGAATGCTTGTAAAGGAGGAACTCTTTGAGTTGGCTTCTTGAATACCTTCATGCTGTTTCACATCTGATACTCCTTGATGAAACATAGGAGCCTTGTCTTATAACAGGCTTATTCAAAGTGATACAAGCTATGAAAGTGAGATCTTGGAAGTGTTGCCGTTTTCATAATGTAATAAAAATACTGTAATGATAAATGCTTATTAGCATATCATAAAAACAAATTTTATATTTCCAAGATCACTGCTTTTATTATTTATACTCCGGTAAAGGAGAAAATCCCTGGAAATATTCATTTTTAGGAGGGGATTCGCGAGACTTGACATTTTAGTGAAAGGGGTTCGCAGGCTGTTAAAGTTTGGGAACCACTGATATAGGCTGAGAGCAGATGGGAAGAGCAGTTCTTATTGAGTGTTCAGCATTAGAGTTCTGCATGTGGAGTTTGGAGAGCACATTGCCCTCTGAATACTCATCACATATTAGACATTCAGAGAGGACTGATGGGCAAACCTGATGCTTCTTGCATGCAGCCATGAACTCTGCACTGGGCATGCTTCCTTTTATCTGCTGAAAGTGAGCTGGAAGAAGGCCATTAGTCAATATTTCAGACACCAGGAACTGCCCAGAACAGATAGCCTTGTCACAATGTGAGAAGGCACTGTGGTTTCCACCAAAACCAAGATTAGCTGGAACTTTTAAAAGAAAATCTCATATGATTTTCTGTGTGGCTCTTCTTCTCTTTCCCCCCCCCCTCCCCCCGCCCCCCGCAACACTTGTGATCTGTTATTACTGAAATTACAAACCAGAGCTCTATCTAGTTCCTTATGCCGTGTCCATGATAGTGGGTAACTGAGTGCCCTGGGACTTCACTGGGAGCGGAGAGGTGCTGCTGAGCACCCACAGGACCTGGCCCTTAGTGAACTAAATTTGTCTAATATATTACCTTTTGCTTGTCTATGTTTTCCATTGAAACACAGCGTCCTGCCCCCCTTCTATTTGCCTTTTCTTACGCTGGCTAAGGTATTTGGCTTGTCAATTACAAATCAGCAGAGAAAGACATGGTACCTGGTATTTCCTTACAATAGTGAATCAGTGAATAATGAGAGACTTAAAGAGTATACTTCTGGCAAAACAAAAAGGAGCAGATGCCCTCCTACCTCCTCCCAAAGCTTAAATGATAAATTGAATCGAATTAAATAATGAATTCATCCTTTATTTCATGTTTTGTTTGTTATAAGGCTATGTATGGAGGCATTGTAACTAGGAGTGAGCCAGTGTTTATTTGCTGGTTGGTTGGATATTTATGTCAGGTTGCTAGGCTAATGCACATACTTCTTTGCTGTAGGCAAGGTCTTGGGTGTGGGGGAAGTGGGTAAGCATCTTAAAATGGTCTAAAGACATAGAAAGAATTTGGGAGGGAACGATTGAGGAGCTATGTCTGGAAGTGGTAAGAATTGCATTTACACTGACATGTTATGTTGAAGCAGGGATACAGGAGGCTGAGGTTTCTAGCTTTTCCTAAGCTGCAGTGCCAAAGTAGTGCATATACAATTCTGTACATTTATGTCAGAATCAGGTATGTCTGATGGACAACTTCAGAAACCATTCTCTTTAGAAACAACTCTGTGTGCATGTCTTTGTGTTTATATGTTTATATATTCCTGCAGAAAAACCTAGGTTAATTTGAATTAGACTGCATATTCCACTAATGAAAACTATAAAAAGCAATTAATCGCTCAGATAAATCATTCATTATTCTATCCCTGCTAGGGTTACCATATTTCAACAATCAAAAAAGAGGACACGGGGTGCCGCCCTAGCCCCATCCTAGTCCCGCCCCCTCCCACTTCCCGCCCCCCTCAGAATCCCCCTACCTGCCCCCAGCACCCCGCCCCCATCTAAGTCTCCCTGCTCCCTGTCCCTTGCCTGCCCCAACCGCTCTCTACACCCCCTTCTCCTGACAGCCCCCCCAGAACCTCCGACCAATCTAACCCCCCCGTCCCTTGCCTGCCCCAGCTGCTCTCTACACCCCCTTCTCCCGACAGCCCCCCCAGAACCTGCGACCAATCTAACCCCCCTATTCCCTGTCCCTTGCCTGCCCCCCCCCACCAGGCCGAGGGAGAGCTGCGGGCTCCACGTGCAGCCAAACAAATAAGGCGCTGCTCTGCGGGGGAGGAAGTAGCGGGGGAGGGGGAGGGACTCTGGCTGCTAGAGGCCCCAGTGGATGCGAGCGGCTTTCAATCAGGCACAGCCGTCCAATCAGCTGTGCCGCACTCTGCATGAGGGGAAGGGGGAAATCCCGGACATTTCCACCTTATTAGAAATCCCTCCCGGACAGCCATTTAAAGCTAAAAAAGCCGGACATGTCCGGGGAAACCCGGACGGATGGTAACCCTAATCCCTGCTCCACTCATCGGTTCTCGTTCTCACCCTCAGCTGCCTCCTTTCCACATCCCACGTATCTCCAACATCTTCCTAAACAACCAAAATCGGCTTTGCTGCTGCTCAGTATCCCTGACCTGTAGTTTGTGCTAAAAGAAGTTCTAATCAGCATTCAGATACATGAGAAAAGCTGGAGATTTTCAGTGTTTGAAAGTCCATTCCCTGATTCCATAGGAGAAGGTCTGTGTAAGCTGTATCAGTAATGTTCACACTGAAGTTAAATTAGCAAAAAATCAAATGGAGAATTAAAAACCCCTACCCTACCCTAAAACAGTGATCTTAAGTGTCTTGTGTATTCAGATATTTGAATTACAAGACAAGCAAGAAATATGGAAGATACCTAGTTTTTAGTTAACATTCTCTATATTGGGGTAAGATACTGGTATATACATTTTTATAAATAGTTGAAATGATTATAAATGTTTAAATGGTAGTTTTTCTTCTAGAAAATTTTAATTATTGGATAAATTTTGAAGTCGTGGTGCAGAATGTTGAGCATTTAGCTGGACAATCTAGTTTTTGTGTGTGTCTGTGTGCAAGAGAACACAAGCAGCTCTAGTTACAGACTACCCTCTGATCCACATTGTGGCACAGGCTGCGGTTTGAGCAAACGTCCTGAATCCAAGCCAGTCCTACTCCCTGGGTCCAAGCTCAGGTGGCTAGTCCATGTCACTGCTCATGCTGCAATGTCCACACTATTTTTTCTAGTACAGTAGCTAGAGCGGAGGTAGCGTGAGTTTGTTTATGTGGGCTGGGAGTCACACTCGCAGCTGCAGTGTAGACATACCCTTTGTGACCCTGAAGGGTTTTGAAAGAAAAGATCTCTTGAGTAATTGTGGATCTAGAGGCTGGAAAAGTGCAGTTTATCAGCTGTTCCACTTTCCTTCTGGGACAGACTTGGTTGGGCACAAGCTTGACTTGCATTTTTCTTTTTGCTTGAAGATAAGATGTGTATCTCTTATACAGCGCCCATCAATTGTATTTGTTTATTGGAATAAGATAGAGATCATCTAAAAGGTGGGCCATTTTCTTTTTGTGTGGCTGTAAATATATGTGAAAACCAAGCTTTAGATATTGTTAAATTGTTGTGGCACATTAAAAAGACATGATGTTATGCTATGTTGTGTCACTTGGTCATTGTGTGATGATAACAGAGACATAATATGATGACACCACATCATCACGTAATGAAATAAATGGCCATTATAAGGACCTTTCTTAAAGCATTTTATGATTTGTGTATTTAACCCCATATACAAGTAGGACAAGATCTTCTGAAGAACAGCTTGTTCCTTTTTCTGTAAAGAGAAGAAACATCAATGTTACATGGGAAATGCAGAGCTACTGTGCTGACTCCTCTAGGCAGCCAGAGCAAATGTGAATTGTTAGTTCCCTTTCAGCGGAGAGGAAAAGAGAGAGCCCCTCATAAAGGTGAAGCTACAAGAACTGATGAGAAGTTTTATTAAGGTAAACTCTGGGAATATCCAGCCCAGTTCAGAGCTAGTTCCACATTTATTTTAACCTGCTTTGAAATATGGCCGTGCTTCAAGATTTTATTCTTTGGAATTAAATCACTTGAGGGATCTGAATAAAAGAAATTGCCAAAAAGGGAAGGAGCTGTATGAGAACCTCCCTTATCCATGCTGAGTAAAATTTTCAAAGTGCTTATGTCACATAGGAGCCTAAATCCCATTTTCAAAAGCAACTTTGGGACTTAGGTTCCTAAGCACCTTTTGATTTTCAGTGATACTTAAGTTCCTTAAGCACTTTTGATAATTTTACCTGATACATTATTACTGGCTGCAAGTACCTTTCACGCTTTTCCTCTTTAAAATAAGCAGCAAGAATTCAGAGGGAAGGAAGGAAAAATGTGTAGGTTAACATTCACTGGGAAGACTAAGAGGACTTAATAGAGGGAAATGGCAGCTCATAATGAAGGAGCAGATAATAAACTAACATGGCATACAATCTGGCAAGATGAACATGTGCTCAATACTTGGCAACGCTACTTCTTAATACATATTTATTGATGCAACCTAAATAAAGAGTACCAGGATTAGTAAAATTTTATATCAATTGGCCTTCACCATAATATAGAAACAAGTAATTTTAAATAGTAAAAATCCCAGTAGCTACAATATATATTAATACCTGATTTGCGCTTGCATATGCATGCATACAAACAAACTGTATCTAGGATCTCTTTCCTTGCTTTGCCTGCTAGGATAGGCAGATGTAGCCTCTGCTGTGCTGATAATCTCCCTTTCATTACTATCGCAGGGAATGGACCAAGAGAACCTGTTGGATAGCTAGAGAGAACTTCACTGCCTATAGTCATTAACAAACAGAACTGAAGACGAGATAAAAACAGTATTCAGGATAGTCCTATAATGGGGGAATAAAATACTCCATGCCCTTCTTTCTGGGTACACATAAATATCAGAGATTTGTTTTCTAGAGAGAAGCAGACTTCCTGGGATAATAATTATGTGGTAGATGGCTGAAAAGCTGTTGAATTTCACAAAACAAAATGTAAGATTTGTACTTCAGCATGAGATACAGAGTGGGCCAAATCCCGCACACGGACACACACATGCAACTTGAAGTCCTGACTCTGTTTTTTCATAGATTTTGCACCAGTGCCAAATAGAGAGGTCAAATAACCTCAACTCCTATTTGAGATTCCCTTCTTTGTGTATCCCAGGATCACATTAGCTCTTTTGGTCACAGCATCACAGTGGGAGCTCATGTTCATCTGATGATCCATCATAACCCCCAAACCTTTTTCGGAATCACTGCTTCCTCGAATATAGTTCCTCGTTCTGCAAGTATGGCCTACATTCTTTGTTTTTAGATGTAAACATTACGTTTAGTGGTATTAAAACCTATATTGTTTGCTTGTGCTCAGTTAACCAAACCATTAATATCGCTCTGAGTCAGTGGCCTGTCCTCTTCATTGTTTACTACTCTGCCAGTTTTTGTGTCATCTGCAAATTTTATCAGTGATGATTTTATGCCTTCTTTCAGGTAATTGATAAAAATGTTAAATAGCATAGGACCAAGAACTGAAATACACACACTCAATGATGATTCCCTGTTTACAATTACATTTTGAGACCTACCAGTTAGCCAGGTTTTAATCCGTTTCATTTGTGTGATGTTAATTTTATATCATTCTTGTTTTTTAATCAAAATGGTGTGTGATACTAAGTCAACTCCTTAAAGCAGTCTATATATAGGATATATCAACACTATTACCTTTATTGACCAAACTTGTAATCATATCAAAAATATCTAGTTAGTTTGACAGGATCTATTTTTCATAATCCCATGTTAATCTGCATTAATTACATTACCCTCCTTTAATTCTTTATTAATCAAGTCCCATATCAACCACTCCACTATCTTGCCCAGGATCGATGCCAGGCTGACAAGCCTATAATTACCCGGGGTCTACTGTTTACCCATTTTAAAAATTGGTACATTGGTTTTCATCCAGTCTTCTGGAATTTCCCCAGTGCTCTAAGTCTTATTGAAAATCAACATTAACACTCCAGCAAGCTCATTAGCCTGATCTTTTTTGAAACTCTTGGATGCCAGTTATCTAGATCTGCTGCTATAGAAATGCCTGACTTTAGCAGCTTCTGTTTTTCCATTCCACTACTATTTCTGGAGGATGTTAAAGTGTTATCACTACCATATGATGAGACTACATTACCTGTTTTTTCCCAAAATACAGAACAGAAATATTTATTGAGCACTTCTCTGTTTTCTGCATTATTGTTGATGATTCTGCCATTACCATCTAGTAACTGATCAGTGCCATTGTCAGGAAACTTTCTGTTCCTGATATATTTAAAAAATTCCTTCTGCTGCCCATAGATTTTGCCTTATGTCCCTTTGCTTCCCTTATCGATTTTCTATAATTTGTAACTTCTGATTTATATTCATTATTATCAACTCTCCTTTCTTCTGTTTATTATAGTTGCATTTTTTATTTTACTTAATCCTTGCTCATGTTAAACTCCCATTAATTTTAGTAAGAGTTGATAATATATCAGAGGCCAAAATTTGCCATTGCAGGCCTGATTCTGCTCCATTGGCATCAGTGGGAACAGAATCAAGGCCCAGTGTGTCTTAGGCATATATTTTGATAAAAATGTGACTGTATTTTACCTTGTGGCCTGGCATTCAGCTGATGATACATATTAAAAACAGTTTAAAATTAGTAAAAGCAGCAAATGTTCTGACTCTAAAGATGGTATCCTTTCTCCCCACCTGGCCACCATTAAAGGAGAAAATATATATGACATCAGTGACAGTACTTCTCACCCTGAAACCTCATTTCTTTTTGGGAAGGTAAATCATTGCCCAACTATCCAGAGTAGGTTGAAAGTAGATCCTCTTTAGATAAGTTCAGTCTCTGAAGTTCTGCTCCCCATTTGCATTTGACAGCTCTGTTCACAATGTGACCTGGGCCTATGGGTTAGATGTCATAGTAAATGTCTTTGGTACATCCCTATTAAGGCCCCAGTTCATCAAAGCACTTAAGCACATGCTTAAGTTCCATTGACTTCAAGGTAAACATGTGCTTAAGTACTTTGCTGAATTGGGATCAAATGAGGGAGAAGGCTGAAGATCCTTATTTAAAAAAATACAAAGAAAAAACTCCCCACAGTATTCTACAACAAAGGTTCTAAATACTGGAGCAAAAGCCTTGTAAGGTGCAGGGTTTAGGATCATTATGCTAGAGAAGTATGTGTTTCTGTTTACAAAGAGAAAGCAATGGAAAACTAAAACTAACTCATTTGAAGTTTAGAATCTCTTAATGGCTGGGTTGATTTCTTTCATCTGGTTCCCTGTTGGACCACCAGACCAAGAACACACAGGACCTAATTTTTTAAACAACTGCCTCAATTTTTGTGGGTGGGATCAGCTGTAGCTAGCATCAAGACGTCTAACAAACTGATGGTCGCAGCAAAAATGGAGGCTGAGTTGAGGTGCCTTTAAAAAATTGGCCCACAATATGCTGAAGGGACTCCAGCTGGCACATAGGCATTAATTCAAGAAATATAAGTGTGGTGTGAATTTTAACTATCACTTTTCAACTTTCCTCCAAGGACACTGGTTTTCTGATGCCTCATCGCCCTTTCATTGTGTACTAACACCTTGGAACAGGGGTGGCCAAACTTACTGACCCTCCAAGCCGAATATATGACCATCTTTAGAAGTTCGAGAGCCAGGGCACACCTGCTGGAGCTCGGAGCTTCAGCTGGTGGGAGGCACCTACTGGAGCTTGGGGCTTCAGCCTGCTCCTGCTGAAGGCCTGAGCCCTGCAGGCATGATCCTCCCTTCCCACTGGGCAGAAGCCCCTACCCTACCACCCTGCTGCAAGGCAGAGGTCCCAAACTCCCCCCACCCCAAGTCTGGCAAGTGGAGAAGGGGGGGGGGCGCTGCGCCACAAGCCACAGTTAAGAGCGGCATGTGGTTCGTGAGGCACAGTTTGGCCACCCCTGCCTTGGAGGGTTTCTACCAAAACTATAACAACACTGCTGTCAACTGATCAGTGGGGGGTGCTCAAACACGATGCAGTCACCAAACCTTTTCCATACCTCTCCCTAGCACTTTCCCGACACAATTTTTTTTTTAATTACTATTCTTCTTTCCCCTGGACTGGCATGAATTGTATAGAACATGTAATACTGTGTTTTTAAATCTGTAAAGTGTGTTTCTCGTGGAGGGGTTTTCCCTCCTTCTCCCAGACTGGCAAAGGATCTATTAAAAGGTAAATAGGCACCTGATGTCTAATTGCTTGGCTTCTTAAAGATTTCTCTTTCCATCACCAGGACCGGCTCCAGACACCAGCTAAGGAAGCAGGTGCTTGGGGCGGCCAATACAAAGGGGCGGCACGACCAGGTCTTCGGCGGGAATTGGGCGGTGGATCCCTCAGTCCCTCTCTTCCTCTTTGAGTTGCCGCCAAAGAGGAAGAGAGGGAGTGAAGGACCCGCCGCCGAACTGCTGCCGAAGAATGGAGCAGCGCGATTGAGCTGCCGCTGAAGTGCTGCTGATCGGCTTCCCCCACCACCACTTGGGGCAGCAGAAAACCTGGATCCGGCCCTGTCCATCACTCTTCTCCTCAACTTACAGGCCTTACTATTGACAATGTGGTGAAAATCCAGTCAAGTTTGCTATTCAGTTTCTTACTATTTGAATGTGAGTACTGCATTGCGATGTATATACATTGTGCGCTCTCTCCCTCTTACACACAAATGTGCTTCAGCAGCTGATTGTAAAAATTTTAGGGGAGATTCTATTCTAGAAGACCCCCCACGTACAGGTGGCACCAAGCAGATTTGGAGATTAAGATAGGTGGATGATCACGCAATCTTAGAAACAAGGATTAGTGTGAATATTTAGTCTTTGCATTTGTGTTTGAAGGAGATTAACCGAATCTTTCCTCTCTCCTGATCAGTGAGGTGCTTTAGTGGCTGCATTCCTTTGTTTCTGCTTGCAGATACAATGAATCTCCCAGTAATGTTCCTGGACAGCCCTGCAATCTTTTTTCTGAAGCACTGTCCTGAAGCTGGGGTGCCTGCTGCAAATTTTACCAGAATGTTATAGGATTTTGATATAATTTTGTCAGAAGAATACAAGGCCCTCAGTAGAGTGCAGACCCACAATATATGGAAGAGAAAAAACACTGCAGTGACATTCCAAATAAAACAACCCTGTAATCTGTCTTGCAATTATGGTCCCTGATGTGTAGCTCCTCCCCCCTCTCCGCTCTTTTGGCACAGTTTTTCGGGGGTGGGGAGAGGAATGGTCTGTCCAGTCCTACCACAACATTCCTGAAGAGAGTTCAAAAAAGTGTATAAGATTACCAAAAATCCAGTCAAAAATCTTTTTTTACATGAATGCAGTAAATAGATTGGACTTAATTCACTCTTTGGGGCATTGCTCCTCTTCATACATTGGAAGCCCTGGAGTGAATTAGACATCTTGTATTCACTCTGCCGTTATCTCTTTTCTGATTTTCTGTTTTAATGGTCTCCAAACGTTTCCAATTTAGGCCAAATGTGCAACGTTCTGGGAGCCCAAGAGCCCCCACGATTCTCATAGAGTGGAGCAGATTGAAGCCATTCCCATGTTTGTTACCAAAGTGTGACTCAGGTAAACTAAAAAGTCCCAGTAGGCTACGTGGCCTATTAAGGTGTAGGATCTCAGGTAGGGGCATACAATCCCATGGAGCCTCATGGTCCCAGTGGACCTCCTTATTAAAGATGAGATGGCTGCAGGATTCAATGGTTTGTGTGTAGGAACCCCTAATCTAGTTCATTTGAAGCATCTTACAGAAGCCACAGACTGTGAGAGTACAGGTTGAGCCTATAGAACTACCCTCAGAAAAACTTCTGAGGTTCAATTATAGGAGCATTTGTAGTGCACCCAGGAAAATTACAAGATGATGTGCAATTTTTATTTGCAGTCTTTGCTGAAATACTTTGTATTAAACTCTGTGCTCTGTAGGTGTAGTGTCTGTAATGTTAGGTGTACTGGTTGTACTATTCTAGGTGTGTAGAATTCCCGTTTTGCACTTGCAAGTCTCTGGACACAAATAATTGCACAATCCTATGCAAGAGAAACTGGTATCATTTAGAGATTAAACTACCTTTCACGAAGGTGCTTCAAGGCAGACTGAGTGGAAGGCCCTGTTCCAAACTGGGCCCAGAGTGTCTGTTTTACTATTGTATGCATTTTAAATAGGAGCTGTTTTACAAGGATGTACTGTACCTTTAATTTCTTTTTAAGTTTAAGGCAGGCAGATTGTTCATCTACTGCATTTTGGATTTGTCCCATGACTCTCTTTATGATCCTTACTCCCCCATGTTAATCCTGTCTGTGTCAAGGAGGTTGTGGATATGCTATGTGTTCTGTCATTCAAGCTGTCTCATGCCTTAAGATTAGTGATTGTTATGGTGTTTCCGGTTTGGGATGGCTTGCCAGCACCTGACATGCCACCCTGCTCCAAGGGCATCTGGCTGAACATGGTCTGGGTGTGAGAGAGCCAAAATAGCCCAAAATTATTTTCATACGAGATGACAGAGGTTACTTCCTGGAATAATTTGCCCGTCGTTAAGAAGGGATGGAAGAGTCAGTAGCGTTTGAGTTACTGCTTTCATCACCCATGTGGCTGACAGGGAGGGATGTCATATGCACTTTTTTCATTATTTTCTTTCCCCTTCTTGATTTGAACAGTTCATATTTTTCAGACAAGAAAGGATTGGAGCTATTTTTTGAAGCAAGTGTCAGAAAACAAAATGGTGCTTTAAGTGTTACATAATGAACAGCCAAAAAACCGCAAGAGGAAAATTAGTATCTGAAGGGAGATGTAACAAGTTGGAGTGGTGCATGTGACCATAACCGTTCCCATGTTTAAAACTGCCATGTGAAGTGTAAGGATCATTTAACTGAAACATTTTACCACCCACAGAAATTGGTGTGATTTATCTGTCTGATCTGCCATGGTTATTTTTGATAATTGAACCTAGTTAGAGGACCAATGTAATTCTGGTGCAGAACTGAGCTGTAGCCTGTATTTTAATCCCATGTTCCCAGTGTACTTCTCTGAGCCTTCATTGTTTCCTTGTGAATATCAGGGTGTTCTTTGTCTGCATTTGCTTGTGTCACGGGCCCAGAATTCTCACTCAGCTTCTTATTTCTGTCTCTCTCTCAGAATTTGCGAGTGTTATGGTGATGTATACGTGCAGAAGGGGCTGTTTCTAATGAGCTCCTAGGAAGTTAGAAGGCAAGGTAGCAGGCTTTTAAAACAGAGAGAAGGATGGGGGTGGGAGTTTACACAGAGGGGCACTGTATTCTTTAATAGATTCTTATTTAATTAAGAACACTTCTGGGGGTGAGGGATGGGGGGGCTCTGTAACATATCAGAGAACAGCAGAATAGTTCTGTTTAGATTTTTTTTTTCCCCTAAAGCATTCTGGGATATCTATCTCTGAGAGATGCCTTTGTGCTCTTGGTTTACGTGCCATGGTTAATAAAGGAAGGAATATGATGATAAATCCATTGTGAAATACCTAGATATTTTGCAATCTATTGAAATAAATTCTTTGGTGCACTTTGAAGTGTGATTCCACTCTGAACAGTGACTGTAAAAATAGCATTGTGGGGGTTCTATGTTTATTATGCCCCATTGATTTTTGGATCAAATTTGCGCCTTTTAATAATAAAATGGTGTTTTTATTGCACAGCTGCAAATGCAAGTATCATTTGAAGACAATGGGGATTGTCCTTACAAGAGATGTAACTGAAGCCATAATTTGACCTGCAAAATTTTTAGATGATGATATGAAGAGGAAAGAACCTGGTTTGATTCAGGGTGAAATCCTTGCCCCATTGAAATCAGTGGGAGTTTTTCTAATGATTTTAATGGGACCTGGATTTCACCCTCATGGCTAGTAGCTGGAAAAAAATCTTGTTGTTTTTAAACTGAAGAAATTGATTTAGCTGCATTGAGATCTGTTTACCCACCCGTAAAATGGGTATATTGATGCTTGCTTAGCTCTGACCTGGTTATATTAATGCATGTGAATCACTTTAAAGATTAAGGATTGGCTGTTTCAGTTTCAGATATTCACTATAAGGATATGTCTACACTACGAGAGTAGTTCGATTTTACTTAAAGCGAATTTGTGGAACTGATATTACAAAGTCGAACGTGTGTATCCACACTAAGGACAGTAATTTGACTTTGTGAGTCCACACTAACAGGGCAAGCGTCGACATTGGAAGCGGTGAACTGTAGGTAGCTATCCCACAGTTCCCGCAGTCCCCGCTGCCCATTGGAATTCTGGGTCGAGCCCCCGATGCCTGCTGGGGCAAAAAATGTGTCGAGGGTGGTTTTGGGTAACTGTCATCATTCAACCCTCACTCCCGCCTTCCCTCCGTGAAAGCGCTGGCGGGCAATTAGTTCGCGCACTTTTCTGGTGATTGACAGCGCGGACGCCACAGCACCGCGAGCATGGAGCTGCTGCGATCATCACTGCAGTTATGGCCGTTGTCAACACCCCTCGCACCTTCATCATCCACCTTTTTCAGAGGCAGACGCTGAGAAATCGGGCAAGGAGGCTACGGCAGCGCGGTGAGGACATTAAGTCTGAGAGGGGCACAGACCTCTCACAAAGCATGGGACCCTGCGCTGTGGACATCATGGTAGCAATGGGTCATGTTGATGCTGTGGAATGGCGATTCTGGGCCCGGGAAACAAGCATGGACTGGTGGGACTGCATAGTGCTGCAGGTCTGGGATGAATCACAGTGGCTGCGAAAATTTCGGATGCGTAAGGGAACTTTCCTGGAACTTTGTGAGTTGCTGTCCCCCGCCCTGATGCGAGCAGCCCTGACTGTCCAGAAGCGAGTGGCCATAGCCCTCTGGAAGCTTGCAACGCCAGACAGCTACCAGTCAGTTGCGAATCAATTTGGAGTGGGCAAATCTACCGTGGGGGTTGCTGTGATGCAAGTAGCCAACGCAATCGTTGAGCTACTGCTCTCAAAGGTAGTGACCCTGGGAAATGTGCAGGTGATCATAGATGGCTTCACTGCGATGGGATTCCCAAACTGCGGTGGGACTATAGATGGAACTCACATCCCTATCCTAGGACCGGACCACCAGGCCAGCCAGTACATTAACTGAAAGGGCAACTTTTCAATGGTGCTGCAAGCACTAGTGGACCATAGGGGACGTTTTACCAACATAAACATTGGATGGCTGGGCAAGGTTCATGACGCTCGCGTTTTCAGGAACTCTGGTCTGTTTAGACGGCTGCAGGAAGGTATTTACTTCCCGGACCACAAAATAACTGTTGGGGATGTGGAGATGCCTATAGTGATCCTCGGGGACCCAGCCTACCCGCTAATGCCCTGGCTCATGAAGCCCTATACAGGCGCCCTGGACACTGAAAAAGAACTCTTCAACTACTGGCTGAGCAAGTGCAGAATGGTGGTGGAGTGTGCTTTTGGACGTCTGAAGGGGAGATGGAGAAGCTTACTGACTCGATCTGATCTCAGTGAAACCAATATCCCCATTGTTATTGCAGCTTGCTGTTTGCTCCACAATCTCTGTGAGAGCAAGGGGGAGATGTTTATGGCAGGGTGGGAGGTTGAGGCAAATCGCCTGGCTGCTGATTACGCCCAACCAGACACCCGGGCGATTAGAAGAGCCCAGCGGGACGCACTGTGCATCTGGGAAGCTTTGAAAGCTAGGTTCCAGAGTGACCAGGGTAACCTGTGACTATTACGTTTGTTTAACCAGAAGCTGAACCTGCCCCCGTTTCTTTACCCAGTTAATGTTGACTATCCTTTCCAGTTACCAACCCCCTTTTAAAAATAAAATAAATGAAACTTTGTTCATTAACACCGTTTTCTTTATTAAGAATTTCGTGGTAAAGGGTTGAAACTGGGACGCAGACTGTGGTGGGGAGCAGGTGTAGTGATGGAAAGGACGCTTCTAAACTCGAGGAATGACAGGCTCCTGCTCCTAGAGCGGTCCGCAGTGGTGGACTGGTTGTTTCAACGGAGCCTGCCACCCCTCCTTTTCGGGACTCTGTGTGGGGGCTATGTGACTTTGTGGCGGGGGAGGGCGGTTACAGATCCCCTGCTGCGTGGCTCTGTCATCCAGGCTAAGGACCGCTGCATAAGATCTGTAACCGCCCTCCCCCGCCACAAACTCACATAACCCCCACACACAGAACATGAAAACCACCTCCCAGACTGACCAGTGTGCCTAGTGACTGCAATGTGTGTGTGACCTTCTGCTGAACCTGCCCCCGTATCTGTACCCTGGTAAAAGTGACTGTCCTCTCCAATTACCAACCCCCTTTCCCCCCACCCCCCTTCAAACACACTGTCCTCTAAAAGAACATGACGGAAACAGTAATTAACAGAAACATATTTTTTATTAAGAACTACACAGTTGGGGGATGAAACTGGGACGGGGACTTGGGTGAGGTGCATTTGGAGTGAAGGAAAGGACGTATCAAATCTTTGGGAATGAGAGCCTTCTGTTACTTGAGCAGTCTGCAGGGGTGGAGTGACTGTTTTCATGGCCCCTGCCGCCCCTCTTTCTTGGGACTTTGGGTGAGGGGGGGATTGGACTTTGTGGCGGGGGAGGGCGGTTAGTGATAGACTGCAGTGGGGCTCTGTCCTCCTGCCTCCGGTCCTGCAGAACATCTACAAGGCGCCGGAGCGTGTCTGCTTGCTCCCTCATTAGTCCAAGCAGTGTTTAAGTCGCCTGCTGGTCTTCCTGCCGCCACCTGTCCTCCCGTTCGCTGCGTGATCGCTGGTATTGCGACATGTTCTCCCTCCACTGGGTCTGCTGTGCCGCCTCGGCTCGGGAACAGACCATAAGTTCTGAGAACATCTCGTCCCGTGTCCTTTTCTTTCGCCGCCTGGTCTGCGCCAGCCTCTGGGAGGGAGATGCCGGAGTAGCTCAGGAGACACTCGCAGCTGTGGGATGGGAAAAAGGGAGTGAATTCCTCAAAAAGATACATTTTTGAAAACAATGAATATAGTCTTTCTCTGTGAACAAGACCATGCACAGTACCTATCACATGTGCACTCAGTACAAGGTCGAATTTTCTGTCTTCACATTGAGTGCCTGGGGTCTTGCTGTACAGATCACACAAGCGGGGCCGGACAACGGAATTCCGCTAGCAGGCGGCCATGGTAAGCCGTAGACTTTTGGCTGCTTAAAGTTTAATTTACAGCAGTGCCCTCCTTTCACGTTCCAAGCAATGCTCCTAGCATTGGCCAGTTCCTGCTGCCGGCGATCTGGCCAGCATGAACTCTGCCCCTGTCCCACCCCCGTCGCGGCTGTCCCCGGGAAAGATCCCTGCATGCTGCCGGCGAACCGCTCAGCAGGAATGGTTCGCCGGCGAACCGCTCAGCAGGAATGGTTCGCCTCCCCACCCCCACCAGGTGGCTGGGCTCGGGAAAGATCCCTGCACGCTGCCAGTGATCCGGCCGGCATGAACTCTGCCCCTGTCCCACCCTCGTCGCGGCTGTCCTCGGGAAAGATCCCTGCATGCTGCTGGCGAACCGCTCAGCAGGAACGGTTCACCTCCCCGTCCGCAAACAACTCCGAGGAAGTGGCCGTCGACAATACCCCATCGTCAGAGTCTACGGGCAGTGGTGGGGTAGTGGTGGCAGCCGTACCTAGAATGGAATGCAGTGCCTCGTAGAAACGGCATGTCTGGGGCTGGGATCCAGAGCGTCCGTTTGACTCTTTGGTCTTCTGGTACACTTGTCTCAGCTCCTTGATTTTCACGCAGCACTGCGTTGCATCCCGGCTGTATCCTCTCTCCGTCATGGCTTTTGAGATCTTCTCATAGATCTTTGCATTCCGTCTTTTCGATCGCAGCTCCGAAAGCACAGACTCATCGCCCCACGCAGCGATCAGATCCAGGTCCATGCATGGTCACCTCTGCTGGAGAGCTCTGCATCGTTGCCAGTGCTACTGAGCTCGCCACGATGTCCAAACAGGAAATGAGATTCAAACTGGCCAGACAGGAAAAGGAATTAAAATTTTCCCGGGGCTTTTACCGTGTGGCTGGTCAGAGCATCCGAGCTCGGACTGCTGTCCTGAGCATCAACAGAGTGGTGCACTGTGGGATAGCTCCCGGAGCTATTAGCGTTGAATTCTGTCCACACTAACCCTAATTCGACATTTAGCGCTACTCCCCTCGTCGGAGAGGAATACAGAAATCGATTTAAAGAGACCTCTATGTCGAAATAAATAGCTTTGTTGTGTGGACGGGTGCAGGGTTTATTCGAATTAACGCTGCTAAATTCGACATAACCTCGTAGTGTAGACCAGGCCTAACATTTTTCTCTTTTAAATTTTTTACTGTCACTGATGGTACAGTAAACATTTTAAAAGAGAAAAAAATGTTTGTGAATATCTGAAACAGACAAGCCCTCCCCAAAGCCAATCAAAAAAACCACTCTTTGTTCCCCTTAGATGTGTGGGGTTTGTTTGTTTTAGTTTTTTTTTTTAGTGAAATAGACTGAAGAGGCAGACTTTTTGTTACACAAAATTTTCAGTTCAGATCTGCGTTCCTTTGGATCTGAATTGCAAATGTTTGGCGGATTGATAGGTGGTAGAGGCAGGAGATCGGATAAAAAGTTTTGACCTGTCTCATAATTATCCAGTATATTATCTTCCAAAACATACATATCCACACAACGGCAAATTGGAGGTAGAGCATTTTGGAGCAGAGTTCGAGGGACACTGTCAACTTGAAATCTAGGAAAGTAGTTAAAAGCCATTACAATTACAGCTGCCCTGAGTCCCCACTGCCAATTGTGATTTTACAGTCACATTTTCCTGTTTTTAAGTGGTTTTGCTTCTCTCCTGTTGCTGCATTAAACAAAACAGAAAGAGTAACATATAACTGACTGCACTGGTGCAACAGTGAAGTTGACTATACACAAAGTTTGTCTAACCCAGGGGCGGGCAAACCTTTTGGCCTGAGGGCCGCATCGGGTTTCGCAAATTGTATGGAGGGCCGGTTAGGGGATGGGGTTGTGCCCGGCTCCCACCTCCTATCTGCCCTCCCCCCAGGACTCCTGCCCCATCCAACCCCCCCCCGTTCCCTGACGGCCCCTCTAGGACCCCTGCCCCATCCACCACACCCCCGCTCCCTGTCCCCTGACCGCCCCTGGACTCTCGCCGCCCGATCCAACCCCTCCTCTCATTCCTGACGCTCCCCCCAGGACCTCTGCCCCATCCAACCACCCCTTCTCCGTCCCCTGACTGCCACCGGAACCCCTGCCGCCCCATCCAACCCCCCCCTCCTTCCTGACTGCCCCCCGAGACTCCTGCTCCCATTCAACCCCCTGTTCCACCCCGACCCCTATCCACACCCCTGCCCCCTGACCACCACCCTGAACTCCCCTGCCCCTCTAGCCAACCCCCCCGCTCCCTGCCCCCTTACCGCGCTGCCTGGAGCACTGGTGGTGGCGCCGCTACAGCCGCGCCGCCCGGCTGGAGCCGGGCCACGCTGGCGCCGCCACCACACAGCACAGAGAGCGGGTCAGGCTGGGCTCTGCAGCTGCGCTGCCCCAGGAGCTCACAGCCCCACCGCCCAGAGCATTGCGCCAGTGGCGGAGCGAGCGAGCTGAGGCTGCGGGGGAGGGAAGATGGCAGGGAAGGGGACGGGGGCGAGCCTCCTGGGCCAGGAGCTCAGGGGCTGGGCAGGATGGTCCCGCAGGCCGGATGTGGCCCGCAGGCTGTAATTTGCCCAACTCTGATCTAACCCATTTCAGTTATAATAATATAAACAAGTCAGTTATTTGTGACAATAGAAGATGAACTTTCAGAGAGAAGGATAGCATCCCTTTAATACATATCTGTCTCTTTCATAATCTCTTTAGAAAACAGGAGTTGGTTTATTTTTACAGCAACATTATTAGATACAGATCCCAATGTTGACTGACAATTTAGTTGTGTCAAAAATACAATTAAGCTGCAGCTGTGGGACACAAGTAAAAGTGCCGGATTACATTAGTAACATAATTTGTGGTTTTACAGCAGCAATTGTTCCTGCCACTAAGGCTAAGGGTCTTTGCAGTTTTGATGTAGACCCTAATTTAGGGGGGCAGAGGAGATTATAAATTGGAAGTTTTAATTCATATTACTCAGTAATTTGTGATTAAACAGCAATTGGGCCCAACTATAAAGTCTATTTGTGTTCGAACTAGTATTAATGGCAGATGTGAGACAGGACGAGACACTTTACCTTTGAGCCACTACTATGGTTGCTGTGGTACTAGTTTTCTACAGCTATATTTTCAAAGGTGCAGTTGTGTTCATACCTGACATGGGCACATGCAGTCTCTGCACATAATACAAGTCAAGTGTGTCTCTATATCAATACATGGCTCCAGGGGAGATTTTCTAAAGCCTAATTTGCTTTGATTTTTAATGGGATTTAGGTACCTAGCTGCAATTTGTGCCTTGAGGATCACCCTCTCCAGTGCACAATATCCAAATGCTCTAGAAAAGAGTCCAACCCTGTCTGAGACCAAATTGTTCTTTCTATCTCTGATTTAAATGACTTCCTCCTTCTGCTTGTATTTAACATACATCCATGCTCCTTTTCTCTTGCTTTAATACAGCAGCCCAGATTAATCAATGACATCAGTGGCATGACACAAGAGATGAATGTGGCTCTGTGAGTGCTTTTTTTAAAAAAAGCTATCATTTCCTTTTTAGCCCTTGTCCCTTTAATTCTCCTAGCACTTGCTGCATGATAGAGAAGTTTACTTTCCTATTTGCATTCATGATCATGAGGAATTGTGATGTTTATTTTGCAGTTTGAGAGAGGCTATAAAGAAAAAATATTTGTAGGCTCTACTTAGCCACGTGCCTAATTTTATTCAGTCCCAGACGTGCTAAATTCTGTCTTTAATTTCATTATTGACATTTCAGGACCTCACTGGTATGTCTACACTACAATTGGATACCTGTGGCTGGCACATGCTGGCTCCAGGGGCTCTGGCTAAGGGGCTGTTTAATTGCAGTGTAGACATTTGGGTTTGGGCTGCAGCCTGAGCTCTGGGACCTTCCATCTCACAGGGGCCTAATGCCCAGGCTCCAGCCCGAGTCTGAACATCTACCCCTCAATTAAACATAACCCCTTAGGCTGAGTCAACTGGCATGGGCCAGCTGCAGGTTTTTAATTGCAGTGTAGACATACCCAGAAAGACCTGGCTGAAATCCCCAAACAGTCTCTTGAAAAATGTCTTCTGAGTTGTTGTCATGTCTTCTAACCTGATGCAGCCAAAGGCCTTTTTCTCAAGTTATTGTTGGAAATAAATAGTAGTTGTTAATTTACAAGGACTGTATCTAGCATAATATTTAACAGATTTCCATGTAAAGAAAGCCAGACCAGGACACTATAATGTATCCTCTTTTTCCAGTTTGCTGCTGACAGCAAAGGACTGCAGTAATATCTAGATGTCCCATCATCTTTTGAGCATGTACCCTAGATCTCTGTGGGATATTCAGATGGTCTGACTCAATGGAAGGAATATGAGAAAATTAAACTGTAATACCCACCAATCTTCCGTACCACATATTGCTTTTAATTAAGGAATATAATTGATACCCTTGGAACACCTGTTTAGATGCTGTTACAGACATAGTACACTGCAATAGATGAGGTAGCCAGTTAAAATTATGACCAAGGCATATGGGTGAGAGCATATAGGTTATGTGAACGGCAGCATTGTGGACTTGCACTTTCACCAGTTAGGAATTGATGGCTGCTATGCGGTGGGAATATTTTGGTGGAGAAAATTAGGATAATCTACTGCAGGTACAACACAGGTTGATCCTATTCTTAGCAGTGATGATAAATCATGCCGGGTTTTATAGCTGTGAGGACAATGTATTTACGCTCTATTTGAGTAAGTGATCTTTTCACAGTGCGGGATCTCCCTCCTTCACAGAAGGGTCCTGCTTGTACAGCAATATCTAATAACGACTAGCAGGGAGCCAGAGTTTGCTCTCATGATCTCATTTATACCATTGCAACCCCAAAGAAGTTGGGCTCAGTTTGGCCTAGTATTTGTTAAATATCTACTGGGCCAATTTTGCTTTTTGTTATACCCACTCCATTGGCCTCAGAAGGATTGAACTGATGAGAGAGACTGCAGTTTGGTTCACTGTAACATTGGATGGTCTAGGATATATTTCAATAATCTCCCATTAATATGGATATAGACTATGGCCCCAATTCATTGCAGTCTGTACAGAGCTCTGGGCAGAGCATTGAACTCCTTCTGTTGGGACTTTTGGCACCATTTAAACCCCCAGCGCAAGTTAGGGCAGCACTGAGGGCTGCCCAAATTTGTGCCCCAGCCACCGTGGCTCCTATGCGTCTTACACCATCTGAGGAATAGCCAGGATATAGGAATGTCCCAGATATATCTCCTCCCTCTTTCTTTCCCCCTCCTGCACCTGATCTGCCATTGATGCGCTCCTGATGCCAAGGGATTGTGGAGCTGACAGAGCTGCCTCTGTGCCTGCTGGAGAGACCTTTGCACCAGGGTTAATCCCTGATGGCGTCGCTGGGAAACACAGACCTCACCCCTTGGTGTGGTCTGTTGCCTCTAATGCACGTCGGGCAGTATGCCTTTATTCTGTGTCTGACGCATTCCTGGTACAGCCTTGATCCAAGCCCGTGAAAGTTTTGCTTGATTAGGGATTTCAGGATTGGGCCTGGAGTTTAGAGTAACTAGTGTGTGGTTTTGGCATTTCTTCCTTATCCAGAACACCTTGTTATATCCAAGCACTAATGGCGATGTAGTAACAGAAATAGACTCTTCATAACTACGTAGGTGTTTTATTGGGGCTTTTACAGACAGTTTTAGGAATTTCTATTTGCTGTTTGAGCAGCACTGCTGGAAGACCGTCTACCAGACTTTATTTCTCTTTTATATTGTTCTGTTTAATTTCTGCACACATCATCGTCAATAGAATTCCATCTGGTAAAGTTAGTTGCTCCAGCTAGCAGGGGCCATTCATTTAAAGTGAGTAAAGGTATCCACATTCACTTCTGAAATCCATCCATTCAAGAGCATTAATACTTATCATAGAAACATTGCAGCAAGTAGCTTGCAAGTGTCCATTTATTCAGTCTCACTAATAAGCAACAACAACAAGAAGATGAGCCGTTGATCCTGATTTGACAGTTCTGTAGCTGCTTACGGGGGAAAAGTGGAAAAATAAAAATGTGTAAAGCCCCTTTTGAGCCATTTTGTTTAGTTACTGGGGGGAAAAATAGGTGAGAGGACATCCTGGAAAAATGTGCAGACCAAATGTGTCACTGTAAAATATGGAAGGCACAAATGGCTCAGATTTAATATGAGCATAATATTTATCTCCACTTGTAAGGAGATATTGGATAATTCTCAAGTACCACAGTCACTTGATCCTTTCACTTGTGAAGATAAAATGTCATATCAAATCTTAGCTGCCATGCATTTTCGCTATATGTGTGAATGTATATGGAGTCTGGTGTCTGACCTAAACACTACACAAATCTTTGCTGGTTTAAAAAAATTCTGAGGCTAGTTCTACACTACAAACTTACATGGGTACAACTTCCTCGCTCAGGGGTCTGAAAAATCCACTCCCCTGAGCAATGCAATTACACCAACCTAACCCCCAGGGTAGACAACGGTAATGTCAATGGGAGGGTTTCTCCTGTCGATGTAGCTACTGCCTGTCGCAGAGGTGGATTAACTTCACCGATGGGAGAAAGTCTCCCATCAGCGTAATAGCATCTTCATTGAAGTGGCACAGCGGCACCAGTGCGGTGTAGACCTGCCCTGATGGAAGCATCAACTTTCTTTTTATGGGTCCAAGATATTTAAATAGGGCTGATAATTTGCTTATATTATTATTATTTATAAAAATGCCCGTCTAGTTCTCTGGGCATTTAACCAAATACAATATACTGATTATTATCAGTATGGGTAGACTCTCATCCACCATTGAACTTTTTGCTGCCCTTCACAGATGAAAGTCTGATCCTGGGCCCTGGAGGCTAACAGGACTCAGCTCTGGTGGATCAGTGGAGAAAATTATTTTCAGAATCATACTGAAAATACCCTGCTGCCAGCCCCTAAATGTTTATCTAAGGACTGTTATCCCTGCTGCTCTCAGCTGGCATGGTGGCACATGATTAAAAGCACTGCCCTCGATTCCTTTTCATTAACAGACATTTTGGAGTTAAAGCATGATGTCATGAGTTTTTTGTCTGGAAACAATTCGCTCAGTAGAACCTCATGGGTTTCATTGGCGTCCCTAGAGATGACGAATCTGCCTGAAGCAGAGCTACTGCAGTGAAAGCTTCCTACAATTCCTGCTCTGCAGTGAGGATTATTGTGTTGGCTGGCTCAGCCCTCAAGTGGGTGGGACCAGAGGTGCTCTGATTTTTTGCATCCTCAAGAGAGCTACCCTCTACTAGAGAATGAATTTGCTCTATGGTGCAGCTGCCTCCGCAGGCACAAGGGGATGCAGATTGCACCTTGGCGCACTTGCAGGGTGAATCAGGCCCGATGTGGTAACCTCATTCAACATCTAAATACTATTTTTATCTTTTTAAAAAAGAATATCCACTTTGAGATTCAGAGCTAGGCTCCAGCTAAAGTAGTTACTGCTAAAGTCCAGAACTACTGCAACAGGGAAAACTGCATTTTTGGTTTTGTTTTAAATCTAAAATCTGTTTTGTTTTGTTTTTTTAATTTGTTTGCTTTTAGCCTTAGTCTACAAAAATTCTAGGCATCCTCATATTGGTCTCTGCAAAATCTTTAAGTGAAAAACATTCTTGTGAGGTTCCCCGGTAAAACAGACAAGACCTTGATCGTTGACCTCCAAAAAGAAAAGGATGTATCACTGCACTCTCTTAATTTGCTTCTCAGATAGATAATTCCCCATGGTTATCAGGAGACCTCAGAAGACAAGAAGGGATTAGGTGATGCTGGGTGGGAGTGATACCTAACTGAAGCAGCTGTACAGTAACTGTATCAATTGTAATTTTCAAAGCCCTTAGACCATGAGTTACATTTGATAGATTCTGCAGACCACATCCTTTGACGTCTGAGAATCAGGGCAGCTTGGCAACACCTCTAGAAAGGACATTTATCCTAATCAGTGAGATAGAGCTTTCAAAGGAATCCAGAGGCAGACATGTAAATAAATAACTACTCAATATGCAAAACTAGTAATATATTCAGTACCAGGAAGAGGAGTAAGGCCACAGTAGGTAGGTTGCTAAAAGCTGTGTTGGATTCTTAAACTAGTCAGTTGGGGAATAATATGCATGCCATGGTGAATGAAAGATTAGAAAGGATTGTAGAGGGAAGGAAGTTTTTATTTTTTATTCCTGATAATTGCTTAATTTTCTCAAAATATTAATTGTCCAAGGCCACCAAAGCAGTTGCCTCCACAGTTAAGGTTTCTGTTTCCTAGTGATATGGAACAAGTGGTGAAGGTTCTCTGTTTGCATCTTTGGATTGGGCATGTGGAGTGAATGGGACAAGGAGTGGATTGAGAGGATTGGAGGAAGGAATTAGTTAGTTGTGTTTTTTTTATTGAGACCCAAATGATAAAATAGAATACTGTAGAATAACAAGTTGCCAGAATTTGCCTCAGAACAGCCCATAGATGGAGCAGGAACAGAACATTTTTATACACAGCATTGGCAAATTACAGTAAAACAGCAGTCTCCAGAGCCTGTTCTCAGAAGTGCTTGGCTAAAGAACTAGCTGAGAAGTCATTGCATCTTGTACTGTGCAAACAGTCTCATTTGTTTGATATTTCTTTCCATGAAAAGAAGCTTTCTGTGCTCCATATTCTGTCTAGTAATGCATTTTAAATGCATTTATTGTTTGGGTTTGTTTGGTTTATTGAAGTTATATTTTGAAGTTAATTTAGTACTGATGAAATGTCTCAGTCTAACAGCCCTGGAGACTGAAATCCTCTGTGTATGTTTGTCCTATTATCTAGAAACCCCTATCATGAACCAGGACCCCATTGTGCTAGGCATTGTGCAAACACAGAACAAACAGATAGTCCCAGCCCCAAAGAGTGTACCATCTAAGTATCCACTGAACATTGGCAATAGTAGTGCAAATTTCCCCATACTGCCCCACCAATGTGCCTCAACTCTGCTGGAGACCAGCTCTAGAGGTGAGAGCGTAATTCAGACTCTATGGCTATTTAAACTTGGGCCTCTCTGCTGAGACTGACATCAGTTGTGGGTAGTAGTTTCTGTGTAGTGTACACCTATACCTTAGGAAATACCTGACGCTACACCAGTTCATTTCACGAAGGCCAAATTTCATTTGCCTGACACCATACAGCTTTGTGCAGCGAACTTGACAATTCTTTTAATTATCCATGGCCAGGCTGGGTCAGCACTTGCATAGGAGACTTCCAAGAATCACCAAACCTCTGCTGATTGTGATGTTTGGTGGCAGTTCAGTAGGTGGCACTCTTCTTTTGGAATCTGTATGAACTAGTGACCCAGCATGGTGGGAGGAGATGAGATATGAAATTGAGGCTATAAAATCTCCTCGTTGTGAAAGATACTGTGGCAATTTTTCAAGAATGGGAATTAACTTGGCATCGTTATCATCATACTTAACACTTAGTGCTTAATAAACAGTTAGTAACTGAGCCGAATTGTTAACAACACAAGTTTCTTTATTAACTAATTAATGAATCCTCCCTCACCTGTGAGGCAGTTGGGGAAGCATCATTATCTTCATTTTACAGATGGGTAAATCCTGGCTAAAATGCAAATTGAGTAATTGCATTCTATTTAAAATTCCTCTGCAGTTTCCATTGGAAATAGTTTTCTTCACTTCCTGTCCTGAATCACTATATGCTGGTAAAGGAGTTGTTTTGTGTAAACTAGTAGTGGATGAGGTGATCCTTGCATATAGTTTGTAAAAACACTTTTTGGTGCTATAGAAAATGTAATTTCTTATTTCTTCTTCTTTTTTTATTATTAAAAAATAAGATGTGTTTTTCAGCATACTCCTTGTGTTCAAAGAAAGCACTGGTATAGAACATATGCTTTTCTGCAGAAATAATTGCTACAAATTCCCTCCTGAACAGTTATATTTTGTAATCACTTGAAAGTTTATTTTTGTTGAGTTAACTAAATGTAACATGATTGTAAGAATGGTTCTGAGTTGTGCTCCAGATTGCTGACTGGTCCCGGTGGTTGGCAAAGCTGTGGGGTCACTCAGAGTGTTATTATGGGACAGTCTGCCATATGGCAGAAGGAAGAGATGTGAAGGGGATGAAGAGAGGATAAGACCATATGAAGTCAGGAGCCCAGCTGATTGACAGCAAGCAACCAATCAGGAAATTAGGGCTTGTCTACTGGCATAACACTATCTGTTATGGGTATGATATTTTTTATTTTATTTTATTTTACCGCCAAAATAGTTATACCAGTACAACCCCCAATATGGACACAGTTACATTGGTATGAAATTGTCTTATGCCAGTTTATTCTTCTATAGTGTATTCTTCTTCCTATATGGGAATAGCTATATTGGTACATTTAAAGTGGTACAACTTTTGTGTGTAGACAGTTAAGCCATTAATTGTGAAAAGGTACCTAGAAAAAAGGGAGCTTACAGTGAGGGAAGACTGAGTTAATTTGCAGCTCAGGATGCCTAGAACAGAATCAAACTTTTGGGCTGATTCTGCTCTCACTGAAGCCAGTGTCAAAATTTTATTTCCCTCCATCATAAAAACTGGAAGGAAAAAAAATCAACATTCTGTTATAATTATCATGATGAAGAAGCAAAATGTTGCTGGTCAGAGATCAAAAGCCTGGGAAGTGACATCAGACTAGGCAGGACCTGGACTGTATAATACACGGACTGTTGGAAGCAGACATGTAGGGTGGGAATGGGCTTTTTGCTTCCTAACCACTCACTGCTCCAGCAGTGAATATCTGCTCATGTGAAACTGTGGCACAGACATTTCACTTTATGTTAGAATATATGTAATCTGTGTCATCCTATGGGGAAAAGTTTGCTTAATTTTAAACAAACCTTCTATATTAATAAGAGAAAGGAAAAACAGTGTTCCTTTCAGGTTTTTAAGTTTTTGAAGATGTCACATTTCATCTTGAATATGTGCTGATGTGTTTTAAAACTGACAGGATTGCAGCCCCCAGGTTGATAGTGCAGAAGTGCTAAGCGCATTTAATCAGCATCATTACCAGTCCCCAGTAATTGATTATTGTCCATAGGAAAGTTTTCAGGGTAAGCACATAGCCAATAGTAATCTCTTAATTCATCATGCCTGCATGTTCTTGTTTTCCTGAGATCTATCAGCCATATAATATCTGGCCACACCAGGCATATCATTGATGGCTGCTTCATGTGTGCACTTACAGTACCCACTGTATTTCCTGTGTTTAAACAGATGAACTGTCTGCTGTGTGCATGGGTGGAAAACAGAACCTTGTGTTCCATTAGGCCATTTGTGGATCCGTTTTCCTCTTCTTTTTGGAATGGATTTAGTTTGGTTTTCTAAAGCATAACATAGTGCTCTAATATTCTGGTGGTATTAGTATTAATTGCAAGACTCAAGATAGGTTGATTAGAATAAGACTTCATAAAGGTGTTTATAATTCAGATATTTGAGATGTGACTAATGAATAACAACCACAGCTAATCAGGTTTCAAAAACTGATGGTAATGACCAGAAAGGGGGGAAAAAAAAACTGTGGCTCTGCTAATCCAGGATCTCAGTGGACTGTAGCAATGCCACCTCTCAAATAAAACAAGTATTTGACTTACAAGGGGCTCTTTATTTTCACAGAAAAGAGATATTACTAGACTAGTGCTTAAAGGGTGATTACAAGTGACCAGCTGCCAGTGATGACCTTTACATTTAGGGAAGCCTTTCATTGCTGGAATTGTTTGGAGACACACAGGTCATCATGGGATCTTGTGACTTTTTATTATGGGTTTTGTGATGGGCAGTGCCTTGCTGGTCGAGCTGGAGTGCCCCCATCAGTCCAGCATGGGCGTGGCCCGCTCTGCCACTCGGTCGTGGGCTTCCCCATTAAGCGGGTGATCTGTGCCAAGTTTGGCCCAGCCCCCGGATGGGGTCACCTAAACGGGTGGTCCATGGATTCTGAGCTGCAAAACAGAGTCTGTGGGATTAGCCCCCTGGTCAGGGGGAAGCAGCAAGCAGCCTGCAGCCCTGGGCGGGACAGAGTAAGCTAGTAGTCTCTATAGCCAGGCAGCCTCCTGTCTGAGGCAGCAAACAATCCAACAGTCTGGGGAATTAGCCCCCTGGGCGCAGAGCAAGGCGAAGAAGCAAGCAGGCTGCAACCCCAGGGCGGGGCAAGATAAACAAACAGTCTGTAGCCCGCAAGTCTCTTGGAGCTGGGGTGTAGTTTAGGCAGCTTCCTCAATGGGCGGCGGCTTGGCTTCCACGGCGGTCTCCGCGGCTGGCGGGTCTGGCAGGTAGTCCAGGTCCCCGGGCTTTACCATCAAGGGCGCTACAGGTACCCCTGTAGGAGCCAGCAGTATGCTCCGTTCATCCTTTGTTCCCTCCCCCCGGCCTGGACTGCCTCCTTTTATCTGAGTTCTCCACTTGGAGCATCTGCAGCGGGGAAGAGCGGGTGTGGCCTCCTGGGCCCACAATGATTGATCCACCCGTGGCGGCCCAGGGCTGGGCTGGTACACCCCGTCACAGGTTTTATTTTGTTTTTTAACTGAATTTTGCATTTCTGGAAGGTACCAGCCTGACGACAGTGAAGACTTAATGTCCTTTATCCACAGAACTGGTACAATAGAGGCAGCAGCAGTGCACGTTTCCCTACAGTGTGTCTCCAATATTTTCCAACCTTGACCTGAAAGTGACAGATACAGCAGCGCTCCTCCTGGACCCATTCAGTCCTTTGCCTCTCCCCTGGGACTACAGAGTAACCAGGTGCTAAAGTGCTGTCTTGAACAGAGGTGTACTTTAAGTATGTGCTTAAATGGTTTAGTGAATCAGAACCTAAATCAGAAGATGACCTCACTGAAACCAATATAGTGACCCATCATAGAAGTCTTGAGAGATCAGAATCAGGCTTTTTTCTCTTTCACTATTTGTCTTTCTCCTATATGCCCAAACCTCTTTCAAGAAAAGTGGCATTTTCCTGACAAGTCCTCAGACTGCATGTTGTTTTTCCATTTCTTACAGGTTTATGTTTGTGGCCAATCATGCTCTCCATACTTGTAGGGACCTGCAAATCTGTGGCTATCCACTTCATATCCACAGACCATGTTTGCAGATCGTGAATTGGATGCGGATACAAATTTTGTATTTATGCAGGGCTCTCCATACTTGCACAATTAGTTCCATTGAAACCGTTCGGACTATTCATTGGAGTGACGCAAACAGACATAGGCTCTTTATGGTGGAGTTCATCTGCATATCTCTTCCATGTTATATAAACCCATTTTTGGAAGCTCCACAGAAGTTTGCAGCCTATCAGAAAGATTTCAAGAATCCATTTTTATCATTTGACATAGAACTGTCATAAGGTTTGTCTTTTAAATAATAGCATGGAACATAGCTCAATATGGGCATGATGATAAGGTTCCTCTTTCAGCAGTGAGCAATGTGGTTTCTAAATAAAGTTCCTGAGGGAAGTTTATTGTATGTAATGCCTCGAGTGCAGGGGCACAGAGAACACTAAGAGGTAGGTCAATATCTATCTATCTATCTATCTATAAATATATAAAAGGGGTGATCGAAAGTTTTCTGTCAAAATCTGGTTTTCAATTAACAAAATTTTTCATAAAAAGTGTCTGCTAGCCATTGAAAATTTAGACCTTTTATCTAAAAACCCAGAATCTGAAAACTCTTGTTTTTGACAGAGTCTAAATGTTCAGCAGCCCCACCTTACAGATCACCCGCCTACAGAAATACAGGATATTCTGAGGGGGGGGGAAACAATTTTGCTTTTATCAAGCACTTTTTCCTTTATGGAAAGATGTTTTATACAATTTAATTAGAAGTTACATCTTTTCTATTGTTTTTAATCATCCTACAGAAGTTAATGGAGAATTATTGCTAAGTTCCAAATGACCCACATCAGCATAGTAGGAGAGTGCCTCCCAAGTATCAATGAATATTTCTGCTATAGAATTTTGTAGGATGGTTCACAAAACCTATAGAAAGAATATTATTCTATGAACTTAATAGGACTTTAGAGTAATTTCTCTAAAGCATTATGATGTTAATCTTTATTACATTCTGTATATTTTCCATAAGGGCTGTTTGAGGATTTCAAAGTAGTTGTACCAACATGAATTAGATAAATCTTACTACAGACCTTTGACACATATATATGACTAACCCCATTTCAGAGATGGGTAAACAAACACAGAGAGGTGAAGTGACTTACCCAAGTTCATACACTGACTTAGTAGAAGAACAAGAAAAAGATTCGAAGAGTCTTCACTGTGAAGTCCCTTGCTTTAACCAGAGTCAGCACTGTTGCACATAGTCTTGTAAATATTAACAGTAAATCTATTACTATTTTCTAAAAACCGAGACCAAATAGAAATCTATTCTGATCTGTCCATTGTCTATGGAAATAGTCTTGGTAGCAAGCACTGCACGAAGGGTAGGTCTACTTTATGGGGACTGTACTGGCATAGCTACATTGCCATAGTTATGCTGGCATAACCATGTAGTGTTTTGTAGTGTAGTGTAGATGCAACCTTTTGTAGATACATCTGCTTCTGTATTAGGGTTAGGGGAGCATAACTACATCAGTGAGGGGGGTGGATTTTTCACACCCTGGGCAGCATAGCTGTGTCAACCTAAAATTTAAAGTAGACCAGGCCAAAGGCTGTGTCTACACTACAGAATACCAACATAGTTATTCCCGCATAGCCCCCTACCGTAGATTCCGTGTATGCAAATAAAAGGAGTTTTCCTGCCTGTGTAGGGACACCACTTCCTCAAACAATGTTAACTATGCTTGCAGAAGCATTCTTCTGTTGACAAAACTGCATCTACACTTGGGGCTTTGTCATCATAGCTATGTCAATCAAAGGTGTGGGGAGTTTTCTGACCCCTGACCAACAGAGCTATGCCGATGCAGGATTTGATAGCAGCCTTCAACTACCTGAAGGGGGGTTCCAAAGAGGATGGAGCTCGGCTGTTCTCAGTGGTGGCAGATGACAGAACAAGGAGCAATGGTCTCAAGTTGCAGTGCGGGAGGTCCAGGTTGGATATCAGGAAAAACTATTTCACTAGGAGGGTGGTGAAACACTGGAATGCATTACCTAGGGAGGTGGTGGAGTCTCCTTCCTTGGAGGTTTTTAAGGCCCGGCTTGACAAAGCCCTGGCTGGGATGATTTAGCTGGGAATTGGTCCTGCTTTGAGCAGGGGGTTGGACTAGATGACCTCTTGAGGTCCCTTCCAACTCTGATATTCTATGATTCTATGATGTCAGTTTTAAGTGTATACCAGTCCTCAGTAAGAAGGACTCTAGAATCTTAATACAGGCTTAATACCAGCCAGCCTGTATTAAGATTGTATAATTATATTGATGTAGTTGCATCAGTGCAAACCCCTAATGTAGACATGCTTAACTGGTGCAAAGTGGAATTTATGCCAGTATAGCTTACTTCAGCATGTGATTGGATTCAGATACCCTGGGTAACCCCTTCTTTGTGGTGACACAACCCATCTCCTTTAGGGGGTTGTGATGGTGTAGCTACATCAACAGTTACACTAGTGCAAATTTCCTTCTGGTAGACCAGGCCTAAGTCTTTAGTGAGACTCGGATCCCTGCTTATGAAACGATATTGGGGGAATGTCGTTAACCTATTAATTCTTAGCTGTGTTACAAGGAGATATATCTGTATTCATTTTCGGAGTGAGGGCATCAAATGTTGTGACATTTAGAGAAAGAAACAGAAATGGGGAGAGCAGAGGACAAAGGGAGCCTTAAACAGATCTTCCTCCCTCCCCCGCCTGCAGCGCTGTCAAGAACAGAAGGCATTTTTCTTTTCTTTTTTAAACAGCTTCCTTAATTTATTTGTTGCCTCTCCTGACAGAATATCTGTGTATTGATGATCACAGAAAGGGCCAGTGAAACAAATGGTGTAATTTATTTTTCAGTTGTGCTCTGCATGAGAACAGAGATCAGAGGGAGCAGGTTTGTTTGGGGGGGTGGGAGGAGAATGCCTTTAAACACGCAGCGTTTTCACTCCTCGTGATGGCATGGATGTGTAAAACAGGCTGAAAAGAGGGAGACCGGAGCCACCATTGTCCTGGATCAGGGAAACAGGGAGGGGAGGTGGGTTAGCAGATCATTAGTCATTTATTCGCGCAGCAAGCTTCTTCCTCTGCCCATTCAGCCAGCTATTACTGACTAGTGAAAAGTCACAAAGCCCTGTCATTAGTGGAATCAATCACTGCAGGGCCCACAGAGAACTCTCCCGCAGCCTCTCATTTACTCAGCTAAAGAGCTCAGAGCTGCTGTCTGTGGCTGACTCAGCTCCTGTGTCTGCAGCCCTCTGGGTTTTCCTTGCCCCTCTCCCCCTATTCCTCCTCTTCGTGTTGTCTATTGTGCGGTGCAGTTTGTGGATTCATTGTGTTAGCTGCACCAAATAGGCTTTTTGGCAGTGTGTATGCTGCAGCCTTTTAAATACTGTCACGGAGCCTTCTGAAATTTGAAAGTTTATTTTTTACTTGCCACATGTAATGTTCGTTTGGTTTAGACTTGTAACTAGTAGTTTATCTCCAGTGGTCTGATTCCACCATGTAAACTTGGTGTCTGTCCAAGAAGTTACTGACAAAGCAGCAGAGAAGGTATAAATTGGGTGTATTGAAAGCATTTTGAGGTAAATCGTAGGAAATAAAAGCAAGGCAAGGTTTTGTGCAGATGATTTTTAAAAGTAAAGGGTTCTGGCAAATAGCTGATAAATGACTATATGCTGTCAACATTGTTTCTTTACAGCCGTGGTTTTCAACCTGTGGTCTCCGGACCCCTGGGGTCTGCAGACTACGTCTAAGATTTCCAGAGGGGTCCGCACCTTCATTTGAAATTTTTTTAGGGGTCCGCAAATGAAAGAAGGTTGAAAACCACTGCTTAACAGTTTGCTGCATGTACTTTGCTAAAAGGCCTGAATTCTATGTCGTTTGTCTTAGAGGTACTTTGTAGCCATTCTCATACTTACATCACCTCTGAGGTAAGAAATATCGTCTCCATTTTAAAGCAATGAAAATTGGGTCAGAGAAGTTAAGGTGAACATTTTCCAACTTGTATATCTAAAGCTAGGCATCTAAACTCATATTTAGGCACCTGAATAAGTGACCTGATTTTCACAGGTGTTTGAGCATCAGTTCCTATTAAAGCCACTCTGTCATCCAACAAACCATCCTCCATGCCACAGGGCTAATAACAAAATGCAGTTGCCTGCTCTTTGAGGCTTTGTCTAGACAAGGAAAAAGGTGTTTTTATTAAATCCATCTAGCTAACTTGATCCACTGTGATTGAGTTAAAGGGGTTAAACTATGTCTACACTGGTGCTAAGCGGGGTTTTCCATCGAGTTAAGCTAGCTCTATGGAAAAGAACACCTTTTCCCCTAATCTAGGCAAGGTGTGAGGCAGCCCCCTGAAGCCCTACCTCTATCCCTGGGGCCTCCCCATTTCTATAAAATCATGAGTCGTGTGGAGAAAGTAAATAAGGAAGTGTTATTTACTCCTTCTCATAACATAAGAACTGGGGTCACCAAATGAAATTAATAGGCAGCAGGTTTAAAACAAACACAAGGAAGTATTTTTTTACACAACCGGTGGAACTCCTTGCCAGAGGATGTTGTGAAGGCCAAGACTATAACAGGGTTCAAAAAAGAACTAGATAAATTCATGGAGGATAGGTCCATCAATGGCTATTGGCCAGGATGGACAGGGATGGTTTCCCTAGCCTTTGTTTTCCAGTGAAGCTGGGAGTGGGCGACAGGGGATGGATCACTTGATTACCTGTTCTGTTGATTTTCTCTGGGGCACCTGGCATTGGCCACTGTCAGAGGACAGGATACTAGGCTAGATGGACCTTTGGTCTGACCCAATATGGCCGTTCTTATGTTTTCATTGTTTGGAAATGAGAGTGATTTAAAGCAGCATTGCCAGAATGGCATTTGCCAATACAGGTACCACACACACACACACTGCAAGCTTGTACATGTTTGTGATAGTTTTGCAAGGCTGGTGTACAATTCAGAGTGGGGTAGGAGATAAGTGAGGGCTGTCCCCACTGGACCTGGGCATCTACATAAAGGTGGGAATCCAGACGAACACAAGGCCAGATCTACTGTACAAAATTTGCTTCTCTAATAATATCAGTTGGGTTGTGACTATTTACAACACTCTTGTACCAGCAAAAAGTCCTTTTGCCAGTATAGCTTAAGAACTCTTTTGCTGGTATACGCTTCATCTCTGATAGCTATACCAGGAAACCCTTTCTAGGGTCACAGAGAGTTTGCAAACTCAGGTGGTAGCTAGACTCTGTTCTCACTCTTTGTTTGTGCTTTTTTTCCTTTCCAGTAGTGATTGAAAGACTAAGCTTGTTTTGTGTTTACATCCACTTTATATTCTTCTTTAAAGAGGCTGGATGAAACAATATTTTGATCATCCGTTAACCACAGAAGCAGATTTTTATTTTGTGTGTAATTTCATTTAAGAATCAGGATAGTTGCCAAGGCGATGGGTGCCTTGGAATTACCTAAAATGGATAGATGGGTTTTTTTTAATGAAAAATTGCATTTCAAATTCTAAATGCATTTAGTCCTTTTGAATTCAATGACACCTGGGTTATGGTTGATATTACTGTGCATGAATGGAGGAAGTCAGGGGTCTCTGATGCAGTCATTTATAGTAACTCCTCGTTTAACGTTGTAGTTATGATCCTGAAAAATGCTACTTTAAGCAAAACTATGTTAAGTGAATCCAATTTCCCCATAAGAATTAATGTAAATAGGGGGGGGTTAGGTTCCAGGGAAATAATTTTTTTTGCAAGACAAAAGATTTTATATAAATATTACATACACACACACACACACACACACTATAAGTTTTAAACAAGCAATTTAATACTGTACACAGCAATGACTGTGAAGCTTGGTTGTGGTGGTGGAGTCAGAGGGTGGAAGAGAGTGGGATGTTTCCCAGGGGATGTCTTACTGCTAAATGAAGAACTAGCACTCGGCTGAGCCCTCAAGGGTTAACACGTGGTTAATGCAGCCTCACACTCTACAAGGCAGCACGAATGGAGGGAGGGGAGACAGTGTAGCAGAGAGGGACAGAGACATACACCGTGTGAGAGCGAGAGAGAGAGAGACGCGCATTGCCCCTTTAAGTACACTGACCCCACTCTAAGTACACTGGCTTTTTAAGTAGATCAGCAAGTTGAGACAGCAGCTGCTGCCAGCAAGCTCCCTCTGCTGTGAGCCCTGTCGTGTGTCCCCCTGCTCTGTGGTAATGGGGAAAAGGAGCGGCGGGGGGGGGGGGCAGGAGAAGGGGGACACCCTGATATTAGCACCCCTCTTTCCCCCCTCCCCTGCACAGCGAGCCACAGGCTCCCGGGAGCAGCTCAAAGGCAGAGGGCAGGAGCAGCACATGGCGGTGTGTGGGGGGGGGAGAAATGCCCGGCAATCAATAGCCTGCTGGGGGGCTGCCGCACAGGGAACTTAGGGGAGCTGATAGGGGGGCTGCCGGCCCACCCAGGTTCCAAGCCCCCACCAGCTAATTCCAACAGGCTGCTCTTCTTGCAAGCAATGGACAAAGCAGGTGGCTGCCAAATGTTATAAGGGAGCATTGCACAACTTTAAACGAGCATGTTCTCTAATTGATCAGCAACATAACAACGTTAACCGGGATGATGTTAAGTGAGGAGTTACTGTACCATGATCCAGTTCTGAAAGAACTTTAATTGTGTAGAAGTGGGAAAACACACAGAGTTCAGGAACCTTTCAGAAATAGTTTCATTCTACACATGACTGGTGAAGAAATTCCATCATTAGGATAGACTGTACTGGAGCTGACAAACTCAGTCATGTAAATAGTGAGCTCCTCTTGTTAACATTCCTGTGAACAAGAGATGATGCCAGTGAAGTTAAATGCATTCCACAAAAGGCAGAGGCAGGAATGTGTTCCCTCTGTTTACCTTCAACAACACAGATTCCCCCTTTTTATGACACACAAAATCCTCCAAAGAATAGATAAAATGAAGGGTGCTCTATGAACAGGGCCAGCTCCAGCATTTCTGCCGCCCCAAGCCAAAAAAAAAAAAAAAAAGCCGCAATCATGATCGGCAGCGGCAGTTCGGCGGCAGGTCCTTTGCTCCTAGAGGTAGTGAGGGACCTGCCGCCCCTGAATTGCTGCACGTGCCACCCCTCTCCCTTGGCCGCCCCAAGCACCTGCTTGTTAAGCTGGTGCCTTGAGCAGGCCCTGTATATGAAATGTTAATGGGACAAATTCTGCTGTGTTAAAGCAGCATATGTCCTCAGTGTAAAAGTCTCAGATAAACCTATTACTCTAGACCTATACCTGTGTAGCTGAGAACACAAGTTGGAACTATGTCACAATACAAAAATTAATCATATATTAAGGCACAAAAAAACCAACACCCGAATATTAGTGACGGCTTCCCTTTAAAGCAGCAAAACTATATCAGCCCAGGCACAAAAATATACCAGCCCAGGCACAAAACAATTCAGTTGCCCTAATATGATGTGTGATATGAAAAAATATATGATGATAGTTTACTTGTCCATCAAAAACATTATTGGTACTTACTTTGAGTGGGTGAGTAAACTTTTGCAAGTCTGTATTAAACTTAATTCAATTCCCCACTCAACCCCCAGCCTGACTTAGTCAGTTACTGTTTTAATGTTATTTGTACAGGGGGAGATGCCTTGTTTTTGCTTTTGATTTATTGCTTTTAGCTTGTGTAATGGCAAAAAGACACCAGCAATATCATGTTTTAAACATTATCGCTCATATTAATCGCATTACTTTGCCAGACATTTTTCACACGTACCTTTACCTCCCACCCTTTGAACTGTAACTTTCTTTTGCTATGAGTCATACTGTAGTGTACTGTGTGTAAGCAGGTGTGCTTGTTGGTAAAGATCTGCTAATAAATCTTAATAGAACTATCCTGCATAATTTAAAGAGGAAAAAAGAGAACAGTGTGTGTGAGAGCGCAACTTTGTGGAATGTTTTCAATCTTAAACCCTTTGCTCCAGAACAATGGGTATTATGGTCCCCTCCACAAGGCACAGAGGGTCGAAAAGTGTGGTAACTGCAGTCAAATAGGGCAAAATATTGCAGGATAAGGGGAGCAGAGCCTATACTGCATGTCTCCCCCTGCTCCTGAGTTGATGGAAGCCCTCTATGCCGATGCTCTTGGGTTTCAAAGGGAATTCAGTAGGATAACTGGGGTAAGCGCCCCCCCCCCCCTTCCCCCCCGGAAACCTGCTCAGTTTCCTGTGGGTTTCCCCTTGTAATGTAATGCAACTCTTTGCAACATTAATTTCTGATCTGTGCGTTTGTAACTCCATCAGTGGGGGTGGGTGGTCTGTGATTATGGACTGGAGTCCAATAGGTACATTCTTGCAGGGCCAGTCATGCTGGCTGAGGAAAGGGTGGCTGATGTCACACAAAGGAATTAGTTGATGTGCTGGTGACTTGAGAGCCACAGGTTTGGAGCCAGGATTCCTCATGAATACCCTTGCTGTGAATAATTGAGAGCCTGAGTCCTTTATCCCTTCCATGAAGCTGCTAGTCCCTCTCCCCTGCAGGGAGGATGAGTTGACTTCTGTGCACTAAGATATTAAATTAATTTTCCCCCTTTGTGGGGTTTCTGGGTGGGGGAGGGTCAGGCCCATTATTTTTTTTAAGCAGGTGGGGTTTTTTGTTTACCTTAAAATACAAGCTCAGGGACTCGGGCCTGACCCTGCTATGAGCTGTCCATGGGGGGAGCCCCATTGACTCCAGTGGAACTCTTTGTGGGCACAAGGGTCTGCCCCCGCAGAACTCATTACAGGATCGGGCAGTATTGTAATGATAATAAGCTTGGGAAGCTATAGACCTGGTAAAAATTCTAGTGTCTCTGTAGTGCATTCAGGGTGGGGGAGGGTTGATAGACTATGTTAAGGAGTAATTAGCAACAGGAAATAAATAGATTGGGATAGGAAGTGAACAGTACCGTGAAAAGAAAGCACAGCAGTGTTTTGAAGTGCTCTGAATTACGTGAAATGAATTCTGACCTTTCAACCTGTTAGGCCAAATTGCTTAGTTTATATGGTCTTGTAATTATATAGACCATGGGGTTGTCAAAAAAACAAAAACACACACCATAGCAGGGGTTTCTTTTCAGTTTTCTGGAAAGAGAAAGCAATCCTGAATTTTTTTTCCTCTATAACAAACAATATGAAAGATCTTTAAAATCAAGACAACTTGAAACTGCAATATTAAAGTTCTTCTACTTGTTTCTCTCTTTATTTTGGTGTCCTCTGTGAAATGATTTGTATCAGTAATGTTTGTTTGCGTTGGCCTCCTTGCAAATATTAAGGAAACTGACTGGCATTAATGGAATGAAAGAAAGAACTCAAACAAGGCCTAGTATAATTTCTGGTCCATATTCTTAGTTACATTAGTGTGTAGCTGGAGTTGATCCATTGATATTAGTGGAGTGATCTAAGTAAAGCAGAATCTGGCCCAGTGTCTAGGAAATCAAATGAAAACCAACCTTGATAAAACTAATTTTTGGCTTTGAAATGGATATCTCTTACCTGTGACGTAGTTTGAGTTTCAAAATTTTGACATCTCTGTTTCTTCAATTTGCTTATCAGCAGTGTGATATAAACACAGGAATTGTCTAGCTGGCCCAGACCAGTGCCCCATCTAAGTACATGTCCTTCTGCCTCGGTGGTATCTAGAAGGAGGAGCCAGATTTACAAAGGCATTTAGAAGCTTATCATTGCAGCATACAAAAAGACAAAGAAAATGAGGATATCTAAGTCTGTTGAAAAGGCAAAGATATCCCTATCCAAATCTGCAGGGGCATTGAAGTACATTGAGTACTTCAAATACCTGGGTAGTGTGACTCCAAGGGACACTAAACATCAGTTAGATATCTGAACTTAAAATTGTACTCAAGACTGCTGTTCTAGCGACACTCAGCAACATTTTGGGGAAGCAAATGAAGTGTAAAATGAAATTGCTGCAGTCTCTTGTCTTCAGCATATTGCTATATGCATGCGAGACATGGACACTAAGGAAACAGGACGTTGAGTCTTTCTGCCTTTGAATTAAAATGCTACAGGTGATGGCTGCATGTTAGCTATACCTTGCATACAACTAGCAAGGAGGAAATCAGCCAAATTTACTGCATAACTGGAGTGACACCTGACATCAAGATGATCACAGATAACTTGAGTTTGTGGGACATGTGACTTGGATGAGCAAGGAAGATTGCAGGGACTTGTGTCAGGGGCAAGGGTTGCCCATGGTGAATGTAGTTTGACAATGTGGCTGACTGGATGAGATGCAGTGTGGTGCACTTCTCAAGGCTGTGTGAAGACTGTGGGAGAGGATTGCTGGCCAGTGACTCTCATGTGTTGTATTTACTGTTCATTGTGATGTGACTTTATGGTGCTTTGCTGTATGTCTGTAATTGCAGATGGGTGCCCGCTGGGATTTTCAAGAGCTTCTGAACACGTTAGTTGCCTAATTCCCATTGATTTCAATGAAAGTGAGATGCCTGACTTTTTTAGATGCTTTTGGAAATCCGGTTACATACTTATCTGCAATTATAGGCTTCTAAATATCTTTAAAATTCTGACCCTAGATGCTTTGGAAAATGTTTAAAAATCCTCATTATGAAAAAAAGATGCCTATGGAGGAAGCTTTTTCCTATCCAGGCAGTTAGTGGCCATCTTATATGTCCTGAAGCATGAGGGTTGGGATCCCATGTAAATGGATAAAACAAGTAGTGAAACTGGATATTTGTAACATAGATGTCCGAGTCTTTTTTTTTTGTTATTCATCTTTCTAAGAACATTGCCTCAATAATATATTGTGGCAGTGAAATCCACAGGTTAATTATGCTTCAGTTTGAAATGTGTTGCCTTTTAATTAACTGGTTCTCCCCATTTTCTGCAGTTAAAAATAAGGTAAGTAGGAGCACTTGCTGGAGCTCTTCTAAACTATGTATTATTTTATATGCCTGTATCTTGTCACCTCTTCTTTCACTCCTCTCGAAACCAAATAGCTATAATCTCTTAAATCTCTCCTCAGATGGAAATAATTCCATGGCTATAATAATTTTTGTTTTGCTATACATTTTTTGAGATGAGGTAGCGATTATCCAAGGTTGAGGATATACCCTAGATTTATATATAGCATTATAATACTTTAATTCTTATTCTCTTTCCCTTTCTTAATAAAGTCTAACATCTTGTTTGCATTTTTGGCCACCACTCCCTGTTGAGCAGATGTTTTCATTGAGCTGTCTACATTGATGCCTTGGTATTTTCCTGAGTGGTTACAGTTAATTTAGAACCTATCAATGTGGATGAGTAAATTATTCCTTTTCTACGTGCATTACCTTGCACTTGTCTACACTAAATATCATTTGACCAGGGAATATCTCCTCAGCATCCTTGGAAATGATATTAATTGGCTGAGGGAGAGAGAGAAGATGGAAATCAAATGGTTACACCATTGGCTGAACCTTTACTAAAAGACAGGGATGGTTATGCAGGCTCTGTTTGAAATGAGCCTCCATATTCCAGGTTCCACTTCTCCATTCTGTTGTTTTTTTTTATTATTATTATTATTTTTTAATTTCAGATAAAGCAGTAGGAAAAGTGAAAGAATGAAAGACATTTATTTTGGAAAGACCGTTCAGAATGTCAGGTGGAGGACTGGGAGGAATCCTAAACCTTACCTGTCTCAGAACTTTCATTTGTTCAGGCAAAGAGCAACCTTGTGTTACAATGTGTCTAGTCTGGGGTGGATTTAGAAACACTGAGGGAATGAAATCAGCTGAACATGTTTGTCTAATTGTTGCTTGGCCCTTACGGGGACAGTTCATTAGCATCCTTTTCAATGTGCAGGAAATTCTGTGGACATCCTAAAATACAGATTTAACATATTTGCTGATGTTTCTGAGGCTCTTTATGAATTGATTTCTTCCTTTTTTTTGCTAAAAGGAATAGCCATTGTAAGATTTTTGGGGAAACCTTATCTTTTTCGGAGGAAAAACAATAAAAGTAACATATCTCCTAAACTTAAATCAAGAAAGACACATGGTTACCTTTCTGAGAAAGGTATACAAGCATTATTTTGGGTCAGAGACCATGTGTGCCTCTGACTACAGTGCCTAGTACAATAGGCACTGATTCTGATCAGAGGCTTAGAGTGCTACTATCATGTAAATATTAAATAACAATAAAGAGGGGAGAAAATGTGAGTCAGTATTAAACTCTCAGGTATATTAGTATAAATCTGGAGTAACTCCATTGAAATTAGTCGAGTTACTCTTTGTTTATCTCTGTGTGACCTAGAGCAAGTTTGTCCATATGATCTGAAGTCTTTCCATGTTGTGAAGAACTCCAGTTGTGAAGAAACTAGCTTGGTTGAAATGTCATTAATATTGCTTAAATAAATACCTACGTGTTTAGGAGAATTTTTTATACATTCTGGGTGGAGTATGACAAAATAAAGCCATGATATTTCATATAAATCCCCTTCACTGAAGACCAAACCCATCAGTTGAGTAACCTACATACAGTTACTGATGACATTCTAGCTGACCTCTGCTTTAATAAGTAGTCAGAATAAAATCTTCTGAATAGCGTTTGTACAGGAGTATGGGAATATGAATTGCATTCACATGTTGTAGACAACTTTTAAAGGAAAGCTGAATATGTTGTTCAAAAGGAGTTCCTCTGATTTTGTCGGGGTATTCTGGTGTTCGATATAACAGAAAATAAACTAATTTTTATAAAGCAGCCTCCACCTATGTGTGCACAGTTTTGCTTGTGCAAACTCCTATGCTCACACTTTCCAAACACCTGTGTACATAGGTGTAGTTTTTGTGTGTGTGAATTCTCTTACAGTAACCAATAGATGCTGGGCAAAGTACTTGAAAAATGCAGGTGGGTGTTGGAGAGAGCAAAGTTGTGCAGTCACAAATGGAGGCTGGGTTGAGGCCCCTTTAATTATTAAGCCCAGTCTATCAGGGATTGGTGTGGTCTGAGAACGGGTCAAGGAACCAGGAATCTCATTTCAATTTTGGCTCTGACACTGATTTTCTCTGAGGCCTTGGGAAAGATACATAATGTCTAGTTTCCCACAGCATCTACCTACCTCACAGTGTTGTTGGGTAATGAGTAATGTTTTGTTAAAGATTGTGAAGTGTATGAAGATGAAAAGTGCTATATTGTAATATTTTCATTAAGAACCTGGTCTGCAATTCTGGTTTTACTCTTTCATTTAGTAATTCAACCTCTTTTTCCAAGATTGCTGAATTTCTATGTTTTGTAGTTGTTCTTTTAAAAATACAGTAGTTTACTCATTGAACCAATATGACAGACTAATACTTCCTTGGACCTTATTGTCTAGTATTAAAACAGTTTAATGCTTATAAAGTTACACTATCAGAGTTGCTGCACGTGCTGTGTGATATAACTGGTGTTCAGCTTGCAATGTCTTTATTATTAAATTCCTGGTCCATTAGGAATGCTAACCAACAGGGCCGACTCTGGCTTTTTGACCACCCCAAGCAAAAAAAAAACACACCCCCCCCCCAAAAAAAAAAAAAAAACGGAGCGCGGGTGCAGGGGGACCGGCTGGGGGGGAGGGAGGGGGAGGCAGCAGGCGGGAGAGAGAGAGAAGGGGGCGGCCAGGGCTACAGCAGGGGTGCTGCCACGCGGCCCCTCCCGCTGCACCGCCACCTGCCGCGAGGGCTCCGCTCCGGTCAGCAGGGAGGGAAGGAAGAGGACTGCCCTTCAGGGTGCTCTGGTTCTCCGCGCCGCTGCCCCCTACAGGGCAGCCGGAGCAGAACAAGAACACACACACACACACACACACACACACACACAAAAAGCGGCCGTGCCGCCCTAGGATTGGGCAAAATGACGCCTCCAACAATCTTGCTTAGCTGGTGCCTGGAGCCGGCCCTGCTAACCAAGCTGTTAGAGGGTCTCTGAGGTAGAAAGACAGCCAGAAGGAACATGTACCCTGCAATGCAGTAGCAGAAAGTGGGGGTAGGGACCAAATAATGGATGGCATCAACTGAGAAGATGTGTGGAAAGGGAGGCCAAAGGGTGCTGTAAATCAGTGCATTCTTTCAGCAGCCTCCACGGGCAAGGGTCCAATGGATCGTTTCCCCCCACCCAGGTGGGGCAGGTGGCAGCAATTCCACCTGCCCTCCTTGTGTGTGAACCATCCCCTGGAGCACAAGGAGTCAGACTGGCAGAAAAAGATGTGATTTCTTCCTTCCTATGCCAGCTTCAGTGAACTTGGCTCACCATGTTCACCCCTCTCAGGTCTATAAAATACAGCTGAATTTGGTGTGAGTATAAACATGATGAATATCTGGTCTCTATCGAAGGGCACAGAGTGGTGCTGTCTTGCTGTTGGACTAGCTCAGATATATATTTCATATGCTATTTACTCACCTACCACACAGGGTGGTTATGAAGATTAATTAGTTAATGTTTGTACAGCACTTTGAAGATGTAATGCACTATTAGGCTTTAGTCTCTGCTTGATGCATGAGCAGAACTCCCATTAATGCTAATGGCGGTTACAAGCATTTCTCAAGCAGAGAATATATAAATGCAAAGTATAATTATAATTATACATTATATTGCACAATATTACTTGATCAGCCTTTTGTAATTTAACTTCATTATTATTTTTTAAATCTAACTTGCAGAAATTAAGCCTGTTCTCAATTTTGAATCTGGCTCTCAAACACAAGCTGCAGAAGCTACAGTAAGCAAGAAGTCCTTCCTAATACTGCACTGTTTTCCTCGCCCTTTGGTATCTTGTGTATCTTGTGACCAGAGGTACATTTCCACATTCTGCAGTTGGCTGGCAGAGATACCTTCCTGGCGAAGGAAGCAAACTCCTAACACCTAGCACAAATAGTATTTGATTGAAGCAAACTCCTAACACCTAGCACAAATAGTATTTGATTACTGCTAATTACAGTGCTGTCACATAGAAGGGGGAAAGAAAGACGGCTGGCTTTGTCAAATAGCAATGAAATAACCTGCTGTCTGTCTACTGACTTAATGGCTTTAATTGCCAGCGCATAATCAAGATCTGGTGAATTTGTTTGAACATATCAGCAGGCACCAAATATTTCAATTAAGATCAAGTTGTGTAAGTAGTTTTGCTGTAGCTGGAGCTGTAACAGTTCTGACAAAGTCTGTTGTGAAACTCATGAAAGGGCATTGTAGAGGGACAGTAATGGAACTGTAATCTGGACCCTCAAGTTTTAAATAACACTCTGCCCCTTTCCCCCATTAAACCCTGTGGGAGTCTCCATTTTGCCTCCCCCCACCCTTCAATTAAGTTGGTTTCTTTATCAGGATAACCTCCACCAGCAGAATCCATGTGCTCTGGCCTTTTTACTGCAAGGAACACTTCCTGCAATTCATCCTGGACAAAGTCATGCTCAGAATATTTCTGGATTTCACACCAAAGGTGGTCTTCCCCCTTCCATGTCAATGAAGAGATATCTCTTACTTTTTTCTGACTGACACCATCCCACTAGGACCACACTTTCAAAGAAATCAGCTGCTATCTCTGAAGTCAATGCATATTACAAAAAAAGGACTTGGAGTGGGGTGCACCAAATTATGCTCTGTTACAGCATCTCAGACGAAGAATTTGTTCTAAAGTGTCTAAAGCCACTTTATCTAGATCAAAGTTTCAATCAAAGAATCTTATTCCATCTTTGAACACATTTCCTTGAAGGATTCACGCCCATTCAACCAGCTTATTAGCAGCTTCATAGGCACAGGGGAACAGGTGCTCATGATGAAATCTGCAAGGCCATGACCTGGACCTCCCTTCACTCTTTCACTAACCAGGTATGTAGTGGCTTCCTCTGATGCCTCTTTTGGTTGCTGGATCCTGCAGACTCTCCTCCATATCAATACTTATTTAATCATACAAAAAAATCCACCCTTTTTGAACTTGGTACAAAGCTTTACTTGTTAGGTTAAATGGAGGGATGAGGTAGGTAGGTGAGCCATCCTGACTTTTTTTTGCAAAACTGGGCATTAATCCCATTTGCTCCTGCCAACTGATCATCATTTGGCAAGAACAAACTGGACAAAGACACAGTTTTGCCAAAAAAGTGGAATGCAACCCCTAGCAGGGCATGGAGGAACTTCCGGATGGGGATGAGCAGCAATGCCAGCCCCACCCAGGAGGGAGGGCTCAGGAGTGGCTCGGGCCGGTCCCCCGCGCCCGGGAGGGCGGTGAGGGGGCCTTGCGCCGGCTGAAGGGGTGACCCGTTTTCCCTTTGAGAAAATATGGTCAGCCTACTCTTACGTTTAATTCAGTGAGAGCTGTCTGTGTTCCACAGCTCTCAAGATCAGAGTAAGAGCTTGTCTACACTGGCACTTTACAGTGCTGCAACTTTCTCGCTCGGGGTGTGAAAAAACACACCCCTGAGTGCTGCAAGTTTCAGCGCTGTAAAGTGCCAGTGTAAACAGTGCACCAGCGCTGGGAGCCACGCCCCGCTTGGAGGTGGGTTTGTTTATAGCCGCAACTATACAAGCCACGTTAAAGCACTGCCGCTTTCACCCATATAATTGTTATGGAGGCATTTAGTGCATTGGATAAGGCCCATCACATGTTGTGATAAGCATGTATAGCATAGGCGCCAATTTTTCCTATGGGTACTGCTAGGGGAAAAACTTCCGGCACCGGTGCATATGGTGAGCATGCACACCTATTGTGGAATAGACATGAGCAACACATCTCGAAGAACACCAGTTACGGAAAAGGTAACTGTCTTTTTCCATATGTATGAAATCCATCTATATTATCCTGCACATGAATGCCTGTTCTACACCTAAAACATAGGTTGTCCTGTGTTGCTCAGGTGCATGAAAAATTCAGACCCGTGAGAGACCTAGTTAATCCAACTTAAGCCCCAGTGCAGACACTGTTAAGTCAACAGAAGAATTCTTCTGTCGACCTAGGTACTGCCTTTTGTGGAGAGGAATTTACTATAGGGACGGGAGAAACCCTTCTGTTGCTGTAGCAAGTGCCTATGCTACAGTGCTATGCTGCTGTAGCGCTTGTAGGTTGTAACATAGATATACCCTGAATATCAGACCTTTGGAGGATGCTGTTTCTGTTGTTGCACCTTATTGCTGCATTCTTCCCATTTCTGAGAATTATGGGCTAGAGGCTCAAATGCTGTAAAGCAGCACAGGTCCAGTGACGTCTGTGAAGCTGCAGCAGTTAACATCAGCTAAAAATCAGGCCCTACATTTTTATCTGAGTAGGATGAGCATGTGTATTCCCTTTAAACCTGTTGTATCTATAACAAAGAATCTGATATGATCATTCGTATTTCCATCTTCAGTACTGATCCTATCTTGTCTAACACTTTCTTCCAAAAATTCATGGTTCTGTATGTCCAAACACATGAACTGTGGTAGTTTCCTGATTTTTCCTTGTACACTTCCAGAAATCACAGAATTCCCTTAATCCCTCAAGGTGCAATCTTTAAAATGTCTGTGAAGGAGGGTAAGTTGTGTTTATCTTCATTTTAAATCTCTCACTTACTTAAAATCATTTTTTCTGCACCAGGAATTAGTTTGTATCAGAGTGAATCAGGGTAGGCTATTTATTCTTAGCTTGTTTTAGGTACAGATCATCTTCAGTATTTAAATCCAATAGCCAGTTCTATCTTTTAGAAGCCTGGTGTGGTTTGGATTTTAGGAGTGTCAGTAAATGTATTCCTGCGACAGACAAGTGTGTCATCAGGAACTCGTGTAAGCAGAGGTGTATCTGCAAATATTTTCTAGAGCTACCTTATTTTGTAGCTTCATAAATTGCATGAATAGTAACTATTTGGAAGTCTGAGTTTCTTCATATTCCTTTTTTACACAAGTAAAATAGTAATCCTGAAATGCTTTTACTTTAAATAAATGTGTGTGTGTGTGTGTGTGAGTGCACATGCATGTGTATTTTGAGAGGTACTGTAGAAGGAGATAGGAAGAGATCTTTACCAAAAAGCCTCAATGGGTAATATTAAATTGTGGTGTGTTGGCAGCTATTGATGTCAAATTCTTCAGTATCCATTCTCACATTTTGATTTTTTTTTAATTTGCATTTTACTTTTGCTGCTACAGTTCTTGTTTGATGCCCTTACCTAGAAAACTTAGTAATTTTCCTACATAGTTAATATTCAGATATGAAAAATCTATTACAGTTTAAATGATGAATAGATGCTAATTTATACATATATACTTATACTCAGAATGCCTAATTAATGATCTTCTGTGTCAGTCACGGATATGCAAATGATTATCTTTTGCAACTCTGTCATAATTGTATTCCCCCTCTCTAGCTTAAATTTGGGGGAACATTTTAACTGTGGCTTAGAAAAGGATGTAAAAGAAAACAAACAGCAAAACAACCAACAATTATTTAATTATTCATAACTTTAAATGTGTGGAGTTGTGATTATAACGGTAGTTTTATAAAAAAGAGCTTAATGTTTTCTAGCAATATCAATCTATCATATGTCTGGTATGTTCTGTTTGTTTATATGCATGTCATTGACAAAGACAAGAGACATTACAAAGCAAAATATCCTCCTTCCACTAAAGCTCCAGTGGAAGTGGTGAAAGGTCTTCAAGTGTGTAATCAGGGGCAACTTGCTTGGACTAGACTGAAGTGACCACAAGTTTCAGGTTGTCTGGCATGTTCACATGTGTCCAGTGGGCCTGGATTGACAGGGCCAGGGAGCTCTGTTGGCTGAATGGTAGCTTGTCTAACTTGCTAAAGCACTAGTAGCTCATCATCCTCGGGCGGGGGGGGGGGGGGGGAGGGGTTGTGAAATTCATCCCTGTGCAACAGCCAAGGACAGGCCTTTTCCACCACTTTAGTCCTCTTGTGCTGTCCATCTAGACCAGGGGTAGGCAACCTATGGCAAGCGTGCCGAAGGCACTCACACTGCCCAGGTCCTGGCCACCGGTCCGGGGGGCTCTGCATTTTAATTTAATTTAAATGAAGCCTCTTAAACATCTTTAAAACCTTATTTACTTTACATATAACAATAGTTGAGTTATATATTATAGACTTATAGAAAGAGACCTTCTAAAAAGGTTTAAATGTATTACTGGCACGTGACACCTTAAATTAGAGTGAATAAATGAAGACTCGGCACACCACTTCTGAAAGGTTGCCGACCACTGATCTAGACATAAGTCCATTTGTCCCAGAGCACATAAAAAGCCATAATTCCTTGTTCCTCTTTCATTGCTACAAAAATGTACTCGTCCTGCAATGGACTGAAATACTCCTACTACTTTTCATTTTGTTTTGTTTGTAAGTATTTCTATGTGAATATTTATGGAGCCAGAGCTATAGAGATCAGTCATTTGTAAATGTTGATTTTGGATTGCTCGGAGCATTAAATTGAAATTTAGTCAGATTTTCAACTCTTTTATCTGGGATTTGGGCACAGTAAATCGAAGGAGATCAATTGTTGTGTTTCTAGTGTCTTGGAATGAAGATGGTGGTGAGTCCTCTAAAGTCATGCTAAAAACAGCAGTTCTCCTTTTAGTGATGGTTCCCTATATGTTTTTCTAATGCCGGTACACACATGAAGCACGTGCTGGAGACAGAAGATTTCTGTATCAGTGTCTGTTTACCCACACATGCGCTGTACATAGTCTTATGTGGCAGGCGTGGTTATATGATGCTGTGTGGGATGTTGCCCCCTCAGTTCCTTCTATGGCCGCAAGGTTGCAGTTGGAATCCTTGTTCCTCTATGCTCATAGCTCGCCTGCGAGAGCATTCTAGTCTGATGTGTATATAATCATTGTTCTTGTTTTTTTTTATATAGTTAATGTTAGTGTACTTCGTCTCCCCTTACCCTGTCGGGGCCCACCTCACCCCCCAACTTCTCTGGGGGACAATGCCCCGCATTCCAGAGTTCAAGAACTGTGCTTCGTGCCCCCACTCATTCTCAGTGAGCAATGAGCATCAACATTGTCTTTACTGCCTCAGTACATCTCGCCACTTGCTGTGAGATATGTACATCTTTCCCACCATGGACCCACGAGGCTCATCTGCTCCATCTCCATAAGTTCCTCCTAGAGGAGACTCTCCAGCTTTGCCCCCAGTTTGACCCGGGACCATCGGACTCAGCGGTACACTACCCCTTCGCTAGTGGTGGGTGCCCCGCCTAGCCTATCCCATTCCGCACCGCGGATCCAGGGCTGGTGCAGGACAAGCCCAAGCATGAGAGTCACAAACACTCCATGGGCATTTCAGGAAGTCCTCATCGTGGACTGACGTCAAGCACAGCATTCCCCCTCCTGAGCCAGGTGAGGCAAGATGTCACGTGTGGACCTTACCGCACCACCGCCTGAGCTTCCCCATTCCGAGGGTAAGGCTAAGAAGAAGAGGAATGTGGCAGCACCACCGCTGGATGCACTGGACGCCTGATGGGATTGCTCTTCAGGGATCTCACTACCAGTACAGCCAGTGTTTCTGCACTCTACACACAGATGCGGTCCTAGAGATGGCCCTGCGGACTCCTGGACACGTTGAACCTCTCCTTCCAGTGGTGCACCTAGACCTGCCCTATCTGCCTTCTCTGCTATTCACAATACCAGAATACCTCTTGCATCCTCGCACTGCCTTCTGCACTGATCATTCCTCGCTACTCACCCTTGTTTAGAATACATATAGGGACCACGGCTCTCAGAAGAAGAGCTGGTTACTTACCTGTAATTGGAGATTGTTTGAGATGTGTGGTCCCTAGTTGTATTCCACTACCTGCCTTCCATCCCCTCTGCTGCGGTCCACGCTGCTAAGCGGTACAAGGGTGACTGGAGGGGGGGAGGGGTGTTGTCCTGCACAGCCTCATATAACCTCATCTGCAACATGAGGCTACGTACGGCACACATGCAGGTCAATGGACACTGGTACAGAAATCTTCCAGAGCATGGCACGAATGTGCACCCACATTTGGAATACAAATAGGGACCACATACCTCAAAGAACCTCCATTAACGGGTAAGTAACCTCCTCATTCTATGTGATTGCCTTCCATAAATAAAATAATTTATCTAATTCAGGTCTACTTCTGACTTATCAAAAATTATATTGACATTATTATTCATTGTCCTCCCATAAAAGACTCTTCCTGTCTATTTTTTCCTTTGTATATGTGAGGGTCCTAAGAAATAGGACATTCATACTATGGAGATGGTGTGGCTTAGATACATTAGACAGAAGGAAGATATTAGAACACAATGTGGGATTCTTTCCTTTCCGGCCATTTTTTCCAGGTTCTATGTGAGTTTAAAGGACTCTTTCACAGCCTGTCATTCTGGACAAGGATTTTCCTCCTTTTTTTAATCCAAGGAACTAAGAGCTGTGCTAGGAGTAGAGCAGTAAACTCTACTAGCTGGAGGCAGGATTCCAGGCTCCTGAATCATAGGACTGGAAGGGACCTCGAGAGGTCATCTAATCCAGTCTCCTGCACTCATCGCAGGACTAAGTATTATCTAGTCCATCCCTGATAGATGTTTGGAGATTTTTAAGAGCAGGTTAGACAATCATGGAGATTCCACAACCTCCCCGGGCAATTTATTCCAATGCTTAGCCACCCCGACAGGAAGTTTTTCCTAATGTCCAACCTAAACTTCCCTTGCTGCAATTTAAGCCCATTGCTTCTTGTCCTATCCTCAGAGGTTGAGGAGAGCAATTTTTCTCCTTCCTCCTTGTAACAATCTTTTATGTACTTGAAAACTGTTATCGTGTCCCCTCACAGTCTTCTCTTCTCCAGATTAAACAAACCAATTTTTTTCAATCTTCCATCATAGGTCATGTTTTCTAGACCTTTAATCGTTTTGTTGCTCTTCTCTGGACTTTCTCCAATTTGTCCGCATCTTTCCTGAAATGTGGTGCTCAGAACTGAACATGTTACTCCAGTTGAGGCCTAATCAGCATGGAGTAGAGTGGAAGAATTACTTCTTGTGTCTTGCTTACAACACTCCTGCTAATACATTCCAGAACGATGTTTGCTTTTTTTGCAACAGTGTTAGGCTGTTCATTCATATTTAGCTTGTGACCCACTATGATCCCCAGATCCCTTTCTGCAGTACTCTTTCGCAGACAGTCATTTCCCATTTTGTATGTGCAACTGATTGTTCTTCCTAAATGGAGTACTTTGCAATTGTCTGTATTGAATTTAATCCTATTTACTTCAGACCACTTCTCCAGTTTGTCCAGATCATTTTGAATTTTTATCCTATCCTCCAAAGCACTTGCAACCCATCCCAGTTTGGTATCATCCTCAAACTTTATAAGTGTATTCTCTATGCTATTATCTAAATCATTGATGAAGATATTTAACAGCACTGACCCCTGCTGGACCCCATTCAATATGTCCTTCCAGCTTGACTACAAACCACTGTTAACTACTCTTTGAGAACGGTTTTCCAACCAGTTATGCACCCACCTTATAGTAGCTCCATCTAGGCTGTATTTCCCTCGTTTGTTTATGAGAAGGTCATGCGAGACAATATCAAAAGCCTTACTAAAGTCAAGATATACCCCATCTACTGCTTCCTCCCTATTCACAAGGCTTGTTACCCTGTCAAAGAAAGCTATCAGGTTGGTTTGACACGATTTGTTCTTGAAAAATCCATGCTAATTGTTATTTATTACCCTATTATCTTTTAGGTGTTTGCAAATTGATTGCTAAATTATTTGTTCCATTATCTTTCTGGATACTGAAGTTAAGCAGACTGGTCTGTAATTCCCCAGGTTGTCCTTATTTCCATTTTTATAGATGGGCACTATATTTGCCCTTTTCTAGTCCTCTGGAATCTCTCCTGTCTTCTGTGACTTTTCAAAGATAATCGCTAATGGCTCAGATATCTCCTCAGTCAGCTCCTTGAGCAATCTAGGATCTGGTGACTTGAAGACATCTAACTAGTAATTTTTAATTTGTTCTTTCCCTATTTTAGCTTCTGATCTTACCTCATTTTCAGTGGCATTCACTATGTTAGACATCCAATCGCTACTAACCTTTTTGGTGAAAACTAAAACAAAAAACATTTAGCACTTCTGCCACTTCCACATTTTCCGTTATTGTTCCCCCCCCCCCCCCTTGAGTAACAGGCCTACCTTGTCCTTGGTCTTCCTCTTGCTTCTAATGTATTTTTAGAATGTTTTCTTGTTACTCTGTAGCTAGTTTAATCTCGTTTTGTCCTTTGGCCTCGTTTTGCCCCTACATACTTGTGTTATTTGTTTATATTCATCCTTTGTAATTTGACCTAGTTTCAACTTTATGTAGGACTGTTGAAGATCTCCTGGGTAAGCCAGGATGGTCTCTTGCCACCCTGGCTTACCCAGTGATCGTTGGCCTCAAGTCTTTCACATGGTGGTACACAGGCAACACCGTCACTCTGTAAAACACCAAACCAAATCTCCGACAGGGATTTGTGAGGCGTTTACAGAACTCTGCGCTATCAAATCATGCTTCAGAACTTATCCTCTGCAATGTGATGTCAAAACCTGACTAGTGATGACCTGACTCCAAGTAGTGAGTCAGTCCAATCCAGTGGTGGGCAACCTGCGGCTCACAGGCTGCATGCAGCCCATCAGGGTAATCTGATTGTGGGCCGCAAGACATTTTGCTGCCGTTGACCATCTGCAGGCATGGCCCCATGCAGCTCCCAGTGGCCACAGTTTGCCGTTTCGGGCCAATGGGAGCTGCATGAAGTGGCAGCCAGCACATCCCTGCGACCTGCTGCTTCCCGCAGCTCCCATTGGCCGGGAACAGAGAACCACAGCCACTGGGAGCTGTGGGGAGTCTTGCCAATGGACGGTCCATGTCAGCAAAATGTCTTGCAGCCCGCAACCAGATTACCGTGGTGGGCTGCATGTGACCTGCGGGCTGCAGATTGCCCACCACTGGTCTAATCTGTACTGCTTTACTTCTTGCTAATACAAATTATGACCATTACAACCTAGGAGCCTAATAGCCCCATTACATCAAATGCTTCATCATCATGGGATGTATTATTCAGTTCTTTACCAAGAGAGAACAACATAATGGTGGAATTTTGTAAGAGCTGTCTGTAAACACTGAAAGGATCAAGCATTCTCTATACAGCTATACTCATAAAGAATGAATTTGACTCTCATTCTGCATTCTTCTCTTTTTCTCTGTGGAATGCTGGATCTTATTTTTAAAAATGATGATACATATTTGTTGTCTTTCTTTATTGATTGAATCTACAACTGGCTGAAACCCCTTGAGTGTGTATTCAGGTGCCAAGGCTTTTCTGCTGCTTGTCACTTATTTGAATGCCATATGGTTTGTATATGTATGGCATGGACAGTGCTTTGACCACTTTTGACTACTTTGTTCTTCATATACCCATGCCCACAGGCCCTGAAAAAATTACAAGTGAAGGAGAACTAAGGAGTCCATACATCAGGCTTTTCAGAAATTCCATGGGCTGTGAACATTAATACCATAGAGCCAGTTTCTTGGAGGCTCACCTACACATGACATTTAACATCCATCATAATCACTGTCATAACAGAAATGGAAAATGGAGAAATAACAAAACTCACGGAGAAGCAGAAACTCCTTCCCAAGCTGTGTATGGACAGCATTTTGGATGTACTGTTATAGGTTACTGTAGTGAAGCCTTGTCACACAAATGGGCCATTTCCAGTGGAATGGTGAGAAAATCCTCTTTTGGTTTTGACCTTTTCTGTTTTGTAAAACTGTCTCTAGCCCTGGGATTTGTAGGAAACAGCAGCCCACAGGGCTTAGTTCCATTTGCTTGCTTCATCTACCCCAGCAAAATTATGAAAGGCGGACCTGTTAATTTTTGCTTTCTCGGCCAGCTATGCACAAAACATTGAGTCCTACATGAATAATACTTTATTATAGATGTTTTACTTTAAAAAAAAAAATCAACAACAGCTATTTAGAATCTGGATGTCAGTTCTCATCAGATTACAATGGCTTGAAAGTGGGTCAAATTTGGGACCTAAACTTTTTGATGATTGTCCTTTCAACTCTGTTTGTACATGTCCTCACTAATTAGTCCCTAACTATTTTCAGACACTGTTTTGTTTGCGTAGCTTTCAGTTTCTGTTTTTAAAAAATTGCAAAAAATATCTCTTCCTGGAGCGGAACTTGGGAGGAGAAGTTCACAAGGCTGCTGGAAAAGCAACACAGCCCCCTGTCTGAGCCAGCAGCAGGGAGAGAAATATAACGTTTGTAGAGGGAATGGCTCCCTCTTCCTCCACTTTGCATGCGTCAGCCACAAAAATAGCAACAGCAGGAACAAAGCTCTGTTGGCTAATAAAAAAGGAGAAAGGTGATGCAGTTCCAAGCTGCACTAATCAAATCTTTTCCCTGTGATAATCAGGGAAGCAGGTTAGTTGTAGCTGCAGAAGTACAAAGTTCTGGCATTTCCACTTCTGTTTCTCCTTCTTGCCTGCTTGCATTGGCTTTGTGGTCACTTTTAGCCATGTCAGCATGTTGAAAATTGCTGACAGTAAACACTGAAGGCATGCATGCATGCTACTGAAGAAACCACAAGGAAAACAGCCTTGAGTAAATGGCGGATTTGCTCATTGTGACATGTTCACAGCTCCCAGGCAAAATAGGGAGACTCTTGCAAAATGTAGGGCTTGGGATAGTTTTTATGGGAATGGATATGACCCACAACCTACATAGCTTTTCTTTGTGGGTAGTGAAACATACAGTAGGAGAGCAGATCACTGTGTATGATGTTGTACAAAATAGGAAAGGCATTAAAAATTCCCATTTGAGCCGCTGATATGGACTGTTACAGCAGCAGTGTGTATCGGTTCCTGTTATTCAGATGATAGTATTTGGTTGTCCCTGGTAGGCCATAGAGTGGCCCCAAGACAAAAAGAGAACTCACAAAATTTTGTGTTATGGTCCATATCTGCCTTCATCTTTAATATGAAGATGAATCCTACAGACACTACAGATTGCTCCAATCAATATGGAGCATTGCATGCTGGGGCCTGTCTGTTTACTCCATTTTATGTAAATTAAGGGCTGTCTTCAAGCTCTTGGCAATTTGTCACTGTGGCTTTTAGTTTGGCAAATTTTGGGTGCTCTGAGGTAGGGCAAAAATGCATATTGAGATGACCTCACACTTTTTTTTTGTTTTTTTTCCCCTGGTAAATTGACTCGATGGCAGAGTGCTTGTATCATGGATGAGTTCAGCCTCTGGACCAAGACCGGGAAGGGATGAGAGACAGCTCTATTGCCTTTATTGTTTATTGTTGTCTGGGCTTTGTATTGCAATGTAGATCTATCTAGCAGGGAGCCACAGGGCCTCTGCCTACACTGAGCCAGGAAATGTGTTTGCTTTAAAACACCATTGAACTGCCTCAGGCTAACTGATTTTCAACACAGTCTGGTTAGCCAGTGTGCACAGGGCCAAGCTGTGTGTAAGTTGACTTTAGAAACCATTTCCAGCCTAAAAACCTGATTCTGATCTTGTTTATACCAAACTTGCACTGCATTAACTCCAATGTCACTGATGATTAATATCAGGTAAATCAAATCAGAATTAGGCCCAAAGGCCCCAAGTCTCTGTTGCACTTCGCAGGAGGCATAACCCGGAGGGGTTGGGGGATGGGTCAAAAGTGGCTTCATGCCATGAATTCTAGATTTGGCTGGGGTCCTACTTTACCTTTCATATCCGTTTCCCCCAGCTGCCTGTGGACTAAATAACACTGTTCTACAGCCAAAATGCTTCTGAAATAAATGTAGTCAAACGTTACTAATTCTGGGTCACTGAGAACGAAAATTATGCCTAAAATTGTTGATTGGCTCTAGTTTTCAAGATATGCTATTGGGTCAGTATATACGACCCTTGACTTGGGAATGGCGGAGGATAAGTGAGTTATAAAGGGAAGGGATCTCAATTTAAACCAGAAATGACTAAAATACATCTTTGACTGGATCTATGAATAAATCTATGACTGGGTTTGGACAGTACTTGCTTTTTAGGTAAAACAATGAATGATGCAATCTGAAGCTGGTATTGCGTCATACATGATATGAATTGCATCATGTTATTCCTAGAAGTCATGGATGATGCAATCATAACAAAGCTTACATCACTCTGCTGAACAAATTGCCCTATATCAGCTCTAGAAATCATACAGTGTCGTGCTCTCTTATGTGTCAGTGTTTGATTTTGCAAAGGGACACATTTCTGTTTAGCCGAAGTGAGCAGAGATGCCTCGTAATTGTGTGAACAGTGCAGATAACTTCTGCTATGTTTGTGGTGAAGTGACTTTTGCATCACAAAAGCGCAGTATAACCACTCTGGTTAAGAAAGCCTATCACCTTTATTTTGGCTGCAAAATTGGAGATCAGGACAAGAGGTGGGCCCCACACATATGCTGCAACACTTGTGCAACAAATCTTCGCCATTGGTTGAACAGGAAAAGGAAATCTATGCCTTTTGCAGTGCCAATGATTTGGAGAGAGTCAACAGATCATACCAGCAATTGTTACTTCTGCATGGTGTCTCCAGTTGGGAAAGGTGTGTCAAAGAAGAAAAAGTGGACTGTGCATTATCCAAACATTCCATCAGCTATACGCCCAGTACCCCACGGAGAAGGACTGGCGGTTCCTGATGCACCAGAATCATTCTCACTTGAGTCAGACGAGAAAGAGGATGAAACTTTTGGTCCTGAACCATCAATGTCACAGGACCCACATTTTCTCCCATCCTCCTCCTCTGAACCACACCTCATAACACAAGGTGAACTGAATGACCTTGTCAGGGATTTGGAACTGCCCAAGAGTAAGGCAGAGCTGTTGGGCTCCAGACTACAGCAGTGGAATCTCCTGGCAGGTGATGTTAGGGTTTCCATGTTCCGTGACCGTCAAAAGGATCTTGTCCCATTCTTCTTCATGGAAGGTGATCTTGTAGCCTGCAACAACATCAATGGTGTGATGGCAGCCCTCAACATCGTTCACGATCCAGATGAGTGGAGACTGTTCATTGATTCATCGAAGACGAGTCTTAAAGCTGTTTTACTGCATAATGGCAATGTTTTGCCATCAATTCCAGTTGGTCATGCAGTCCATATGAAGGAAACCTATGACAACATGAAACAACTTTTGAGGTGCATAAACTATGACCAACATCAGTGGCAGCTTTGTGGCGATTTGAAGGTTGTTGCTCTCTTGCTTGGTCTGTAGACTGGATACACAAAGTACTGCTGTTTTCTCTGCGAATGGGATAGTCGTGCAAGAGATTCCCACTACATCAAGAAAGATTGGCCACTCCGACAGTCATTGGAGCCTGGGAGGAAAAGTGTTCAGCATCCACCACTTGTTGAATCAAGGAAGATTTTGTTACCACCCTTACACATCAAGCTGGGTCTGATGAAGAACTTTGTCAAGGCCATTGACAAAACACAAGCAGCTTTCAAGTACCTCTGTGGAAAATTTCCAAGGTTAAGTGAAGCTAAGATAAAGGAAGGTGTCTTTGTTGGTCCTCAGATTCGTGATCTTCTTCGAGATGATGCATTTGACCATGCACTGCGTGGCAAGGAAAAGACGGCATGGAAAGCTTTCCAGTTAGTGGCAATAAATTTTCTCGGAAACAACAAGGCAGACAACTACAGGTTGTTGGTGGAAAACCTCCTCAAGGCATACAAAAGCCTTGGTTGCAACATGTCACTAAAGATACATTTTTTGCACTCTCCTCTAGATTTTTTTCCACCGAACTGCGGAGCAGTGAGCGACGAGCACGGCGAGCGATTTCACCAGGACATTGCAACAATGGAGAAACGCTATCAGGGCAAATGGAGCCCATCAATGCTTGCAGACTATTGCTGGACAGTGACAAGAGGTGCTCCATTTAATGAATACAAGAGACAAGCCAAGAAGCGCTGAGTAGACACTCAATAGGACTAAACTATGTACAGAATAGTTTTTTGCCTTTTGTTTCATAATAAATTTTATTTATATAACCCTTTTTCTGATTTTTAAAGTGTTACATAAACAGGACAGGTGAAATATTATCATGTAAAGCAACCATAAACACATGAAAAGACCTAGGTTTACAATTTATGATTAAAACTCTATCTACACAATATACATAGACATAAAATGTAAAAACTTAAATATCTTAGAAACAGTAGCCAATCAGTTGTTTTAATTGTCATATTTGAATTCAGCACATCAAAAGACATAATAAATAGCACACTTTATCTCTGAAGCAGACAACTTCTCAAAAATTGTAGACCAGTTTAATTGAAGCACAGACTGCTCCAGCCACACCCAGTCTGCCACTACATGTCCCCTCACATCCCGGGGGCACATCCTTATAACAGGGTCTTCAAAACTAGTTAGTGTAGAGCCATAGGAATTTCCAGGTAGGGTGATCTGGCTACTTTCCATCCTCTCCCACTGAAGGAGTGGCATAAAGCCTGGATTGAGGCCCAGAATCTGAGTCAAAACCCCCAAATTGGAACACAGAGCAGATTGTATCTTGTACTCTGGCTTTACACCAGCGTTACTCTGTTGAAGTGAAGTTACCCCAGCTTTACAGTGGTACACCTGAGAACAGAATCTGGGCCTGGGATAACTTAGGGATCTGAACAAAAACTTGATTTCCAAACTCTTTGTAAGCCAGCCAAACTGCATTTAAACTGAGTTAGTCTGAAATGGTTTCAGACTGTGCTTTTAATTTATTCAGTAAAAATGGCTCCCAACCCCAGGCAGATGGAATCTTTAATGCCTTGCCAGCTAAAGGTAAAGTGCCAGGTGAAACAGCAGCTAGTAGCTGGGGAAAGAGATTGATATTAGGGGAAAATTCAAGGGATTTGTCTTCCCTTTGTCTGCTGTATAGGCTATCTGCTCAAGGCAGAGACAATATCTTCCTGGTTGTCTGTATAGTGCCTCTACCGGACTGTAAGTGCTATGTAGATAATAAGTAAACAAAAAAATTCTTAATTTCCTGACATTAATACTTACATTAAAACCTTGCTGTGAAGTACCTTGTATTTTTTTTAAAGAAGCCAGTTGATCATTGTAAGGAGGACACTGACATCATAAATTTTTATAAATTTCACTGAAAAAAAAAAAAGTTGGGTTTTGTACAATGAGGAGACTTCTGCTATATTTAGAATAAAACTTCATGCTCCCACTGTCAGGATGTGAGCTTAATTATAGCATGCTGCAAACTTTGCTTTTGTAAAGGATATTTTGCTGTGCAGCTTACTTCGGGTAAAGGAGTTTTGCTGCTATTTTTGTTTTGCTTTTGTAACCGCAGCAGGAGTTGAAATGAATTTAGTGCAACTTGAGAGGAATTCCTTTAAGAATCAAAGAGAGCAGCCGTGCTGTTTACAATAGACCCTACTTTCAGCTTTTCTGCTAACTGAAATGAAAGTACTTTGGGGGGGAATGTTACTTACTATAGCTGTGTGGTATTTATTTATGTAATGTATTGGTAACTTACTGTTCACCTTTGCATTATACCAGAATTAGCTGTTAAGTCTTTAATAGGGAGACTCCTTCACTGCTGTGTTGGTGGTTGTGCAACTGCTAGAGGATTATGGTAGCAAAATAAGACTGGTAAATTTGGGAAGTTTGCATCAGTGAACAATAAAAAATACATGCAGATCAGAATCTTTCCCTTCAAGAGATAACTAGTAGCTCTTTACAATACTCAATACAAGCTGTAAGGACTTTTGTCCTTATCATAAAATCACTATGTGGTTTGGAGAGACTGGCACACTGTGCTCCAGATAATAACTGAGCTATTGCAGGGTAGGGCCGAAGGAGAGTGGCAGAATGCTTGTAATCTGTACAGTGCTGCACTTTAAACAAGGAATGTTAACGTTTCAGAGTAAGTATCAGAGGGGTAGCCGTGTTAGTCTGAATCTGTAAAAAGCAACAGAGGGTCCTGTGGCACCTTTAAGACTAACAGAAGTATTGGGAGCATAAGCTTTCGTGGGTAAGAACCTCACTTCTTGCATCTGAAGAAGTACGGTTCTTACCCACGAAAGCTTATGCTCCCAATAATTCTGTTAGTCTTAAAGGTGCCACAGGACCCTCTGTTGCTTGTTTCAGAGTAAAACACTGAGAAGTTAGGCACTGACAAATGTAGTCGTTGTGTGAATCCTTAATCTTCTCCCTCCGGGGAATGAATTACACTAATTACATAATGTTGTTTTCCTCAAGCCCCTCACCTCATTCAGTGCAGCGATTGTCTGTTTGTCTCCTTATACTTGATGCACATGCAGGGGAACCCACACAGCATGAACTCAGATATAGTCAAAAGCTCCGTTTATTTTTGAGTAACCTGAATGTCCTGAATTGGCTCTACCTCACTGTGTGGAAGAGGCATTTCCATTTATAGTGAACCTCTCTACTTAGGTGACCCATTCCTACAGATTCTGGGTGTTCCCTGTAGGTAAGCATCTTCAGTTCCCATTAAAGTCCAGTCAGTAGGAGTTAAGGGTACTCAGCATCTTGCAGGAAATGCTAAAATGAAATGCAGGGCTGAGCTCATGGTAAAGTTGTTCCCTGAAAAAATGACTTCTCTATACTGTAATAAACAGGTTCCACTGCAGAGAGCAACTATGCCTCATATCAGTCAGGCACATTTGACTTCTGTAGTTAGCTGGCTTTTGAACACCTAAGCCCTTGGAACGTCTATGTAGTTAGTTTGCTGCGAAGTCCTCCGAACTGCAGAAAGTGAAGAGACCTGGAGAAAAGGGAGTTGTAATTACTAAAAGCATTTGACACAAATTCAGGGCTTGCTCACATGAGCCAACCACGATAGAGCAAAGCAGAAGAAAATCAGGAGGAAATGAGGAAGTGACACTGGACCTGAGTGGTGATTCGGATTTCAGAGAAGACTTTTTTTCTGTCTTTAAAGCTAAAGAATGACATAGCATTATTTTCTCATGCTGATATGATAGGATGACATGTTCGGCAGTAACCCCGCGATCACTTTGAACAGGAGTTTCCACAAGTAGTCACAAGGATTTTATTTATTTATTTATTTTAGCATAGACACAATGGTTTAAAAGAAAATTATTTTAAAATTGCAGCTAATTAATATTTTGGATGAGATTTTATTTGGTCCTTTTATAGCCTGACACAGCTGGGAAGGTGGGATTAAGAAGTCCCCCAAAACCAGTGTAACCAGCATAACAGCCGCCCAGTTTATGATTACTTGTATTACACGTAAGCCTCAGGGCCTCAGCTCAGATCATAGCCCCATTGTGCTAGACATGGTACAAACACTCAGGCCTGGTCCCCACTAAGCCCCCACTTCGGACTAAGGTACGCAAATTCAGCTACGTTAATAACGTAGCTGAATTCGAAGTACCTTAGTCCGAACTTACCGCGGGTCCAGACGCGGCAGGAAGGCTCCCCCGTCGATGCCGCATACTCCTCTCGGCGAGCTGGAGTACCGGCATCGACGGCGAGCACTTCCGGGATCGATCCAGGATCGATTTATTGCGTCTTAACCAGACGCGATAAATCGATCCCAGAACATCGATTTCCTGCCGCCGGACCCTCCGGTAAGTGAAGACGTACCCATAGTAAAAGACCCTGGCCCTGAAGAACTGACCATCTAATTAAACAAAGGAGGGGATGGGAAACAGAGAGGTGAAGTGACTTGACCAAAGTCACGCAGCCAGTCCATGGCCGAGCTGAGAAAAGAACCCCAATCTCCTGACATCTAGTCCAAGGCTTTATCCACTAGGCCCAGTGTGAGTGTAGAAGCTACTATTGAGCTGCTGCCTTGCCTGGGAGCAAATCACTCTTTCTCTCTGTGTCTGCCCTCATGCTCCCTAGGCTCAGGTATGCTTCACCATTCAAACGGGTCTCACACAGTACTAGCAAAGCCAGGGAGTTCCAGGAAACATTGTGCCTCTCTGTGGCAGATTGCCTCCCTATGCGCCCTCTGAGGTGGTGCACCTCCATACAGGCACTTACAATGGGCTCTGCCTTAAAGAAACAATCTAGCTCAAGTAACCAATACCTCTGGTGCTCCATTTTTTATAGACACATCAGCTCAGTGATGGGGAGAAAAAACATTCTCCCCAGGGTTTAATTTGTCAATATGATACATTAAAAAGAGGTACAATGTACCTAGCAAGAAGGCACATTGTTTTACTTTTCAAATAGCAGTGTGGATTTTAAATTTTTATTCTCTTCCCCCACCCATGTAAAAAAAAAAAAAAGCCAGATGTTTTCTGATTTAATGATAGATTATGCAGTATAGCAATTTGACACCCAGTGGAAATTCCTCTCCCTGCAAAGCTCTTATAATACAACAACATAAATTCACATGTCTGAAGGTAAACCATTTATGCTGATCCCATGGGGTAGAAAAATTGCTCCCATTAGCGTGATGCAGGGATACTATTGAGGCTGCTCACCTTATGGGTAGAGGAGCCACTAAGTGGCATTTGCCAAGTCCCTGCAGAATAAGGTTCTAGCTGCAAACCATCATCATCAATCATTAATAATCATTTAGTTTGGATATCGTCCGTATACAGATACATCTGAGCACCTTCGCAGAAAATAACTAAAAGCAATAATAAAAGATCACCATGCCTGTGAAAAAAAATCATCCAAGATCACGAGGGGGCACTTTATCAGGGGACTGTGCTGCATATTGCTGACGTTACACTAACATGAGAGAGTGATAAGCTTTTGAGTTGCACAGAACTCTTCTTCAGCTCCTGACCTGAAGAAGAGCTCTGTGACATTCGGAAGGTTGTTTCTCTTAACAACAGAAGTTGGTCCAATAAAAGTTATTACCTCACCCACCTTGTGTCTCTAATATCCTGGGACCAATGCAGCTACAACAACCCTGCATACATTACATTAACATGGCAGCCTTCCCCAAGTGGGGAGGCTGGTGCCTTAATTAAAGGGTGAAGTGTATGCAAGGTCCATCATTTCTGAAACAAGTTGAAAATCCTTGACTCCAAAAACTTTTTTGAGCAATGCTGCTATCCATGAGTCAAGGAAATAGTTGCCTCCAGTTACACTGGGATCTAGGGGGATGCAGGATCAAGCAGCATTTTTCACAGGAAAGGAAGGGATTTGCTGAACCAAATTGATTATTATGGGCCAAATCTTGAAGCCCTGACTCATGTCTAAGACGATGTCTTCACTAGAAGTGCTGCATCTACACCACTGAAGCACGTCACTGTAGGCACTCGTACAGTGACAGGCTGGGTTCTCCCATTAAGTCACCTCTCTGAGAGGTGATAGTTAGGTTGATAAAAGAATTCTGCCATCGACCCAGCACCATCTACACCGTTGGTTAGGTCCATTTAACTGCATCACTTGTGTGTGTGTGTGTGTGTGTGTGTGTGTGTGTGTGTGTGTGTGTGTGTGTGTGTGTGTGTGTGTGTGTGTGTGTGTGTGTGTGTGTGTATCTGGCTCATAGGACTAGCCTAAGACTAAGGGCATGTCTACACTTGCCATTTAAAGCGGGAAAAAGTCCCTTTTTGGCGCAAAAACTGTGGGAGCATCTACACTTGCCAATGACTTTTTGCGGTGAAACTCAGAAACTTCACCACAAAAAGGCAACCACCTCCACAAGAGGCATACAGCTCTTACCGGTGATGCTTTTGCAGTGATGTGCAAGTGAAGACACATTCTTCCTGTTTACAGAGCGTTTAGCCTCCGCAGGATATCCCACAGTGCCTCGGTGTCCACTTTGGCCAGCAGCTCTGCTGCCAGGTAAACAGATATCCACCCCTTTCCCTGTAAAGCCCCGGGAACTTTGAAACTCCCCTTCCTGTTTCCTTGGCAAGTGCTCACTTATCATCTGGCCAGGTAACAATGCCTGCTCCACAGAGCAAACGATCCCCTGCTTAGAGCAGTGCTGAGCTACTGGAGTTGATCAGTGTTTGGGGAGAGGAGGCTGTGTTGGGACCCAGCATGGCCCGCAATCACCCCACAAGACCCATCGTCAAAATGGAGAGAGCTTCACTGTGGGATAGCTGCCCTCAGTGCGCTGCTCTCATCAGCGATGGAAGTGCTGCAAATGTGAACACTCTCTGATGCCTGTGGAAGTGAGTGAGTTCACAAACCAGCACTTTTCTTTCACCAGTTCGCTATCACCATTGAAACTGATGGCGCAAAAACTCTGCAAGTGTAGACATAGCCTTAGTAAAAACAGAGTCAAGACCTCAGGATTTGGACCTTTATAATTTTGTGTTTGTTTTACAAAGGGGAGGCATGGCAATAAAAAGGAGCATTATATGGGAAAATATAATGAATGTTTTGCATAAATCAGATTTTATCTGTTATTTATCTATTTCTTAAAATATAATTTAATTTGTAAAACAAAACAAAAAAATTCCACCACTGAGATTTAAGCATTAACCTGTAGGCACCCCTTATTGGAATTATGCATGATGGATTACTGACAGTCAGAACTAATGATTTTGTAAGGGTTTTGATATTTGATCAAAAAAAGAATCCTGTCTGTGGGTCATATGACTGTGTCTCTTCAGAAATCTTATGGCCATGGAGGGCATTGCTTGCTGAAGAGAGGGCACTTCAGTGACATGGATGATATAAAACATCCTAATAAAACAGATGTTGGCATTAATACCTTGCCCAGGATATTAAGTAGCTGGCAAAGTAGAGAAATCTATTGCTAAACATTGTTCCACTTGCATGAAGGTCCCTGCTCTATAAATTGGACTGGTTGATGCTGCAAAATGTTTTGCTTATTGAGACAAACTAGGCACAAGAATTGACCGGCAGAAAATTGTTACATACCATTGGTTCCCCTCTCTGCTACCTAAAGAATCCTGCAGCATCTTTTTGTAAAAAATTATTAGACCCGAGATCAGATTCCTTTCCCTTGAAGGCAATTTATATCTTATTTTCAGCCCCATAATAATCTACCATTTCAGGGAGGGGCATTTTAATTTTATTCAGTCTCTCTTCAATTTATCCCATTGCAAAGCTAATCAGAGCATTGTCTGCCAGGAACTGTGGTGGGGCATGGGCAATAGGACATCTCAGGGTATGTCTACACTGGCAAGTTTCTGTGCCACCAATTATACCACTATTATTAAACTGCTGTTGCATGTCCACACTGTGCTCCTTGTGATGCTGGAGCACATCCACATTAGCAGCTCTTGCAACAGCAAAGACAGCAGTGCATTGTGGTAGCTATCCCACTGTGCAACTGGCCGCACAGTGCTTTGGGAAGGGTTTGCGATGCCTCATGGGGCAGGCAATGAGTCGCATGATGCAGGTTTCCCAATCCCATTGTTCCATGGGCATCCTACTACATTGCCAGCTGCTTTTCAACTGAAGTGGTGGGGGGAGTGTGTGTGTGTATATGGAGGGGGGGGGGAGAGAGTGTGTCAGCATGCTGTCTTGTAAGTTCAGACAGTGGCAGGAAGCAACCAGTCCTGAGGCAGGGGGAGGGGGAAACCCCTCGACGTCAGCCCCCGCCTCCATCCCTGGTCTCTCTAGCATGAGCATTCCACATTAATGGTTTGCTTTGTGTCCAGGAGCAGATCAGCACAGCATGCAAGGGCTGTCAGAAAAGGTGCTTTGAAAGGGGAGGAGTGCATGTTTCCAGGGCAGCCGAGTTCAAAACAATGAGCAGAATGGTCACTTGAGGCATTATGGGACAGCTCCGGAGGCCAATTACAGCACAGAAAACAATCAAGTGTCTATACTGGCAATAGAGCACTGGAGCCTCTGCACAAATAGCCTTACAACTCTCATCGAGGTGGGTTTTTTTGCAGCACTGCAACTGAGGAGTTACTGAGCACAAAGTGGCTTGGCAGTGTGTACACGGCTGCAGTTTAAATGCCAAAATCTGCTTTACTGCACAGAAACTTGTCAGTGTAGACAAGCCCTCAGAAAGTGCTGTCCTCACTTCTCCAGGGAAGCATGGATGTGTGGAGAGTAAAGGGAGAGGATCATTCCCTAGTGCTTTTCTATCTACCATGAAAGGGAGTGCTGGAAACCTCATGCAATTTTTTCCCTTGTAAATGTATTTCCAGCAGGGGTGTGAATTGTAAAGCACTCTGATGAGAGTCTCTGTGTCTTTCTCTTCTTAACCCCAGCCCCAACACAATGATTGCTGGGTTCTTGTTTTCAAACAAAACCAGGGCCAACCTTAGGAAGCAAAAGGGCACAAGGGTCAAGAGCAGTCTATTATTATAATACATTTATCAGACCTAAAGTTTGGTTGGCCAAATTGGATTAGGTAAATATTTAGCAGGCATGGGCTGTCCTGACTGTGCACATAAAGAGTATATGACAGGCTCAACCACTAGTAGTTGACAAGAGGCCCAGCAAATGCAAACAACAACAATACAGGGCATTCGCTACTGTGAACTAGGGCCAGTGCCTCTGTGGCAGAGTCCCTGTTACAGAAGAGACTGGGGAGCAGGGGAAGGCTGGTTTTAAAATTTAGATTTTGGGGGGCTCCCTTTTTTCTTATCTTACCATTAAGGTCAGATCATATTTCCATTAACTTTAGGCCATTTCAGAAAGAACAATTAGTAAGAGAGACAACAGCAGAACTAGTCACCAGCTTTTGTATCAGAGTTGTAGCCGTGTTAGTCTGTATCAGCAAAAACAACGAGGAGTACTTGTGGCACCTTAGAGACTAACAAATTTATTTGAGCATAAGCTTTCGTGGGCTAAAACCCACTTCATCGGATGCATGCAGTGGAAAATACAGTAGGAAGATATATACACACAGAGGACATGAAAAAATGGTTGTTGCCATACTAACTATAATGAGAGTAATCAATTAAGGTGGGCTATTATGAGCAGGAGAAAAAAAACTTTTGTAGTAATAATCAGGATGGCCCATTTCCAACAGTTGACAAGAAGGTGTGAGTAACAGGAGGGGAAAAAAATTAGCACGGGGAAATAGGTTTTACTTTTGTGTAATGACCCATCCACTCCCAGTCTTTATTCAAGCCTAATTTAATGGTGTCCAGTTTGCAAATTAATTCCAATTCTGCAGTTTCTCGTTGGAGTCCGGTTTTGAAGTTTTTTTGTTGGAGTATTGTGACTTTGAGGTCTGTAATCGAGTGATCAGGGAGGTTGAAGTGTTTTCCGACTGGTTTTTGATTGTTATAATTCTTGACGTCTGATTTGTGTCCCATTTATTCTTTTGCATAGAGACTGTCCGGTTTGGCCAATGTACAAGGCAGAGGGGCATTGCTGGCACATGATGACATATATCACATTGGTAGATGTTCAGGTGAACAAGCCTCTGATGGTGTGCCTGATGTGATTAGGTCCTATGATGATGTCCCCTGAATAGATATGTGGACAGAGTTGGCAATGGGCTTTGTTGCAAGGATAGGTTCCTGGGTTAGTGTTTTTGTTGTGTGGTTGCTGGTGAGTATTTGCTTCAGGTTGGGGGGCTGTCTGTAAGCAAGGACTGGCGTGTTTCTCAAGATCTGTGAGAGTGAGGGATTGTCCTTCAGGATAGGTTGTAGATCCTTGATGATGCGCTGGAGAGGTTTTAGTTGGGGGCTGAAGGTGACGTCTAGTGGCGTTCTGTTACTTTCTTTGTTGGGCCTGTCCTGTAGTAGGTGACTTCTGGGTACTCTTCTGGCTCTGTCAATCTGTTTCTTCACTTCAGCAGGTGGGTATTGTAGTTGTAAGAATGCTTGATAGAGATCTTGTAGGTGTTTGTCTCTGTCTGAGGGATTGGAGCAAATGCGGTTGTATCTTAGAGCTTGTCTGTAGACAATGGATCGTGTGGTGTGGTCTGGATGAAAGCTGGAGGCAGGTAGGTAAGTATAGCGGTCAGTAGGTTTCCGGTATAGGGTGGTTGTAATCCGGCGCAGACTCACCCCTGCGGCGCCTCCTTCTGGTTGTCTCGGGAATTAGCTCACCCAGCATCCGGAGCGCTCTCTGCAGGCCCGGTGTCCTGCCTATCATTGGCCCCCATGTCCCTCCTGGACCCTGGTGCTCTTGGCTTGGGTGCTTTCCCCCCGGCAGTCCCCACTCTCTGGCCCCCGTGTCCCTCCCGGACCCCGGTGTCCTTGGCAGTACCCCACTCTCTCTCTGGGTCTCCCCACCCAGGGGAACCCCCACCCCCTATCCCAGTGTTGCCTCAGTCATGGCTACTGCCAGTCACCATCTAGCCCCCGCACCCTGGGGCAGACTGCAGTCTATCAGCCAATCATCACCGGCAACAAGGGGTTTGGACTGGCTGCCTTTACCCACTCTCAGGTTGCCCCTCTGCAACCCCAATACCTATATGAGCCTAGGACCAGGCCTTGCACCCTGGGGAGTTGCTGGCCTAGGGCTTCCCAGCCCCCAAGACCTTTCCCCAGCCCTGCCTCACTCTAGGTCCCCGGGTGAGCTCCCTGCAGCCAGGCCTGTCTCTCACTCCTGTCAGAGGGAGACTCCTCAGCTTCTGGCTACCCTGGCCTTCTTATAAGGCTGAGTTGCTCAGTTTGGGGCGTGGCCCCAGCTGCAGCCACTTCCCCAATCAGCCGGGGTTTTGCCCCTTTACACAGCCCCAGCCCTCTGCAGAGCTTTTCCAACCCCTTCAGGGCTGGAGCGGGCGTTCACCCCGCTACAGTGGTGTTTATGTGACCATTAATTATTAGCACTGTAGTGTCCAGGAAGTGGATCTCTTGTGTGGACTGGTCCAGGCTGAGGTTGATGTTTCCAACAATTTCCATCCCACCATCAACCTCAGCCTGGACCAGTCCACACAAGAGATCCACTTCCTGGACACTACAGTGCTAATAAGTGATGGTCACATAAACACCACCCTATACTAGAACACTTTGGATTATAGTCTGGAAACCATAAACTAGAACACTTTGGATTATAGTCTGGTTTACGATAGACATACGGGCTTCTGTTGACTTCAGTAAGAGTTGTGTGCCAGTATCCAAAGCTAGAATATGATTCCTTCCAAACAGCAATATGAGTTATCTGTGAGTTGTCTAAGTAGGGACTTAGAATCTGAAGTCTGTGTTATAGGTTGGAGTTTGCGTGTCGCTCACAAAGATATTGTGGTTGAATTTTGAAATTCTGTACTCCAAAGCATCCCACAGACAAAGCAAAAGTGTCACTCTGATAAAGTCCAGGGAGCGGATTCTTATCTGACAGACCTGAAGCATTTAGTAGTCATCCTACTCTGCAGGAAGGAAGTGCCTTTTTTATATCATCCTTCTTCCCCTGCCTTTCTGGTGTGATGTAATAATCCCATCAAAATTAATTTCAGATTGTTTGTGCTTCTTGAAATGAAATATCTCCCAATACTTTTAAGAGAGATTGAGGCAATGTTTCCCAAAGGGTGGGCCATGACCACAGTGGAGGAGTGAAATGCTATCTGGGAAAACACAGACCTGTCAATTGTTCATCAAAATCTCAACTTTCATTTAAAAATAAAAAGGTAGTATGGTTGCTACAATTGCTAACAAAAACCTTCAAAACTGAAGCGAGTGTAACACATGCAGAAATGTCTGCCTGAGCTCACATAGAGCCTGAAACAATAGCTCTAAGATATGAACTGCCTAAATGGCTGCTAATTCACGTTAGTTATGATACTTTAACGTCAGTATTGGCCACCATTGCTGTCTAACCATGTAAGTAAGGAAAAGAAATGAAACGCATACTATGGAAATCTGCTGTTGGGATGCAGTACATGTCTAAATTAAGATGAATAGCTCTTTAACAAAACATGGTGAGGTTGTTGGTAAGGTGGTGGAAGGATAGTTTCATTTTCCTGAACTGAGACTGAGCCTTGGTCAGCATTAACTCTTTCAGTAAAACCAAGTTCTAATGTCCAAGACTATGTGAATTCTTGCTGATCACATGATGGGTCTCTGTACATTCACTGTGAGTAAAAGCATGTTAGTGACTTCAGAACCTCCCTTTCAAAAGTATGTAAAGTGCCCAAGGCCTGGTCTACACTATTGAGTTAGGTTGACATAAGGCAGTTTACGTCAACCTAACTCTGTAAGCGTCTACACCAGTGGTTCTCAAACTTCTGTACTGGTTACCCCTTTCACACAGTAAGCCTCTGATCTGAGTGTGACCCTCCCCCCATAAATTAAAAACACCTTTTTTCCTATTTAACGCTATTATAAATGCTGGAGGTGAAGCGGTGTTTGGGGTGGAGGTTGACTGCTCACAACCCCCCATGTAATAACCTTGTGATCCCTTGAGGGGGTCACAACCCCCAGTTTGAGAACCCCTGCTCTACACTAAAATATAGCTCCTACCGATGTAACTCGCCCATTACACCGACTTAACTCCACTTCTGCCAGAGGCGTAGTGCTTAAGTCAATGTAGTTAGGTCGACGCCGTGTCAATGTAGACACTGCGTTGCTTACATTGACTGTTGCTTCCTTTCAGAAACCGTCCCACAGTGCCCCACACTGGCAGTTAAATCAGTGCAAGCACTCCTGGTGAGGACACCAACACAGAGCGTAATGTGGACATGTAAAAGTAATTCAATTATTGCAGTGGCTGTATGTCGACATGACTTAGGTTGGCTTAATTTTGTAGTGTAGACTTGCCCAAAGTGTCTCATGGAAATGGGAGACAGGCTCCTAACTCTCTTAAACCCTTTTGAAAATTCTGATTCCCACACCACCAGAATCCAGAGTGCTTTGTTTGGATATCTTAAGCATGAATGGCATCAACCTTATTTTTATTCTGTAAGTTTTCTAAAGCACCCAACAGAAAATGGGTGTGGTTAGCAGCTTCTGCCATGAGTTTGTCAATGTATGTATATATAATAATGTTTCACTGAAATAAAATACAGCTGATAATAATGATGCAATGATACAACAACATATGGTATATTGGACTGATTCTCCTCTCATTCACAGTTCTTTTTGTACCAGTGTAATGTCATTGACTTCAGTGGAATCACTCCTGATTTAGACTGGAGTGAGAGGGAGGAGAAATTCAAAAATGATTAGTGATTTTGAGTGCCCACGCTGGGATATCTTTAAAAGGCCTGATTTCAGATAGTCAGCACTCAGCACTTTCTGAAAATCAGGTCCCTTTAAAATGCTGCACGTTGAGCACCCAAAATCACTTGGAAATATAGGGTTATATCTTTAGCATCCTGTTTCTACAACTAGCCTCGGAGTGGGCATGTTTTCAAATAACCATCAAATACAAACAACTCAAACAAATTTGTCTTTTGTAATGGAACTAGAAGCATCTGCTTGACCTGTGGGGACTGAGGGCTTGAAACCAAGAAAGAGGGTGATGGACACCACTTTATTCTCTCCCCCCAATTCTTTTTGTCCTCTTCCCTGCTTCTCCTCCTCCTGCTTCAGCTGAGGCAGAGCTGTCTTGTTGCCTGCTTGTCTCCAGGGTACTTCCCTTTGGGCCATGGAACTGCGGAACATACATTTAGTCTGCATATAGTTGTTTGGATGTCTAATCTGATGAAGTCTCTCTCTGAATTTTCTCTTGAGGAAATGATGCAGGAAATGGCATTTTCTCCATTTCCTTTACCTCAGCATCACCCCCGTGCATCATCTGATGAGATGACATTATGCTGTGAGAAACACTTGGGGGATTTTTTCCTTCTTTTTTCTCCTAGCAAATGTAGAGTCTGTCAATCCTTCTGTCTCTCTTGACAGTGTGAATCATAAGAACGTTCAGGATTTTAAATCTAAGCAGATTGTACAGACATAAATTTAATTCTTTATCCTCAAACAAAATTGATTAATGTGCAAAATGTTCCCCATTGTGTCATCCTGGGTGCTGGAAAAGGCCACTTTATTCTCAGGAGTGAATCACCCAAACTCCAGCAATGTAACCATGATATGGCAAATGTTACTCAGAGATGACAAGAAAGAGGAACTATATGCTGTGCTGCTTGAAATCTTAATGTGTTTTTTGCCTATCTCCTTCAGCCAGATCTCAAGGATGGGAAACACAAGGCTCCTCTGAGGTAGAAACAGCATTTGTAAATCAAACAGTGAAATACTTAGGTTTTTTTTTTTTAATAATTTGCAATTTTTTTTCCAAATGTCTGTTTTTGAGACTTAGTGAATTATTATACCCCACTTCCTAAATTCTCCTCGGATTTCACTAGGCTATGGTATTCTTCATTTCCTATCCTAAACTGTCATGTGATGTTGGATCCTGCAGCTTTAATGGCACTGTAAAAGTAAGGTATTGTGATACTAGGACTGTGCCAATTAACTTATGGATTTTCTCATGAAGAAGGAGGTTTTATTTAGCAGATAATCAACAGGTGGGGAACTGAGAGCTTGAAAATGTTCTAGACATGTATTAATCATACAAGTATATGTATTAGCAAGGGTGAGTAGGGTGACCAGATGTCCCAACATTATAGGGACAGTCCCGATTTTGGGGTCTTTTTCTTATATAGGCTCCTATTACCCCTCCCCCCCCCCCGTCCCGATTTTTCACACTTGCTGTCTGGTCACCCTAGGGGTGAGGGAATATGGAAATAGAGAGGTGCACTAGTGATGTCCAGAGGCACTGCACTGATGAGAAATCTAGTTCCCCACCATCATATAGCTCCTCTTCCCTATCTGAATTGAGGACATCACTTCCATTTGGGCTTGAAAACATTGGCTTGCCTGCCTGCCAGTGTAACTGAAAATGGGAAAATTTTCTTTGGAGTGCTTGAAGGAGGACAGCTAATTCATCAATTTCTGTAGTATCCAACTTTTAATTTAAAGAAAAAAGAGGTTCTAACCCTAATTAGTTGCATAGATGAACCAATACATTGATGGGAATGAATGCGGGGATTTTTACAGGAATATTGTGTCTGGACCCTTCTTAGGGGCTCCATCCTTTGTATCAGCTTTTGACTTCCTTTGGTTGCTGAAAGAGGGCAAGTAGGGAATCTGCCTCTGCTGCCGATTGGCGCTTCCCCAAGTAACAGCAGAAATGTAAAATTGGCATGATTCTTGTCAGTTTTGCTGCTGCCCACAGGGATCTGATGATCATTAATGAATCTTGTTGATTTCACCGTGTTGCTGCTTGGGGCCCACAGGAGCGACCTGTCTGCAGACTCAGAGAGACAGTACTGGCATGAGTAACCTTTGGAAGGTTATCTATGCAATCCTAAGGGCTAGAAACTTTCTTTTAAGGTTAGATTCTGCAGAAGCCGATGATTTCAGCAGTCACCTCCTTCCCCAGCCTCCTTCCATACCAGGAAATCACCCCACGTGCCATTGCTGGATAAATGAATGGGTTTTTCAAACCCTAATAGAAGTGATATCCTTAGCTCCAAGAGGCAGAGAGCGTTTGATATCACAACAGCCTCACTGAAGTGAGTGGGTTCCAGTACTTTGAATGCAGTCTGTTTCTTTCATCTGGCTGTTGCATGGGTCTAACAGAAGGACTGATGAGGACACTGCTCTTTTATAAGGGCTTGCTCTGACCTATCAATAACAATCCCTGTTGAGAGGTGCTTTAAGTGGGAAATTCAATCTACTGGAAGTTACAAGATCACAGCTTCATATCTACAGGTGGTCAAGAAAGGATCCCCCCCTCCAGAAAATTTCAACAAAAACAAAAATATTTTCTTGTTCATCAAAATGCAGGCTTGTTTAAAATTGAGGTTCAAGGATTATCAAAAAATGAAACAGGAGAGGCTTTTGCATTGTCAGTTTTTCAACTGGAAACAAGAAATTGATATTTTCCTGTCAAAAAAAAATGTTGTGGTGGGGAAGAGGGGAAGAAACAAATTTCGGTTTGGAAAAAAAAATGTTGACAGAAAAATTTCAACTCACTGTACTGAGACCCCCAACTGCACACCCCCACTACCTACTCTCTGGATTCTGAATCCCAGGAGGAAATGGAGCCATAGTGTAATTCCCACCAGGTCCCCAAGGTGAAGTTTTGGGATTTCCCAACAGTCTTTTCCTCCAAGTCTGCCCCAAGCCCATTGAAAACATCTAACCAAACCCCATGTTTTTAAACAACAAAATGCTCATTTCCCTCTTCTGTTTTGAGGACAGCAGTGTCTCTAGATGGGGCTGACTGCAAGGCATTTATCCCCCAGTAATTTATCCTCCAGTTAACTGGAACAGTCCTCTACCTTTCAGCCAGCAATTCTTAGGATCACATTGGATTTCTGACCCAGGAGAATGTTGCCTAAGATGCTTTTAAGGGATAGCTTGATCCTTAAGCCCATTAACCAAGTACTGCCACCAGCCACTGTTGATGGCAGATAGCATCATATGCAGACAGTTTCTTTCTCTTGCCCTGTCTGCCATGTCAGTTATTAAAATGGACTGGGTTCAGCAAGTTCAAGGCATAAGCCGATCATTGCAGCTTCCAGAGGGGATATTTCCCCTAATTTGCAACTCTGTACAGTCAGTTGCAATATGGGACTGGAGGGGAATATCAGCTTCCTCTACTGCGGCAGGTGTGGGCCTCGGCTGGAGGCAGGATGCCAGACTTGATGGATCATTGGTCTGATCTGGTGTGGCAAATCCTATATTCCTGTTAGTGAATGTAGCCACAGCAAGTGCTTAGAAAACTTTCCACATAAGTTGCAATGCTGCCCTTTGAGTGAAGCCCAGTTTAAAGCTGTTAGATAATGAAGGAACCCCCCCCCCTCCCTCTTTGTCCCTCGCTTTAAAGCAGAGGAAGTGGGACATTTTAGAAAACCTTTGTTTCAATGTATAAAATGAATTGAAATGCAGTTTCTGCATCCCTTGATTTCCTGCCCTAGCCCAGATAGAGAGCTGATCCACTGAAATATTGACTATCATTAGTCTGAGATTTAGCTTTTCATCCTCTCTGAAGGGCAGGCCTTTTTTGGTTTCTGTAGGCCCTCTGTCATTTTTGTCCCTTCTGTGTTTCTCTCCCCCCCTTTGATATGACAATGATTCTGCACAGGGAAGGGACCCTTCCCAGAAGAGGATTGTTTCAAGGACTGATGAAGAAAAAAAATTGGCAGTATATAATTTTTTTTAAAGGCACCTCTTAAAATAACGCTTGGTAAATGCAGCAGCCAGCATTGTTAACCGGCCAGCTTAAAGCCCTCTTAACAATGTGCAGTTGCTCTTGCTTGCTCGTCCATTGATTTCCTCCTGCCCTCCATAGGCCAGGCTGTAGTTAAGCCTTGTGTCCTCCACGTGATACTGAGCCGAATCAGATTTTCCTTTTAGTTGTTCGATCAAATTTTCCTTCCTAGAGCTTAGAAGGCACACTTGGGACCTTATAGTAATTGCCTCCCCACGCTGAACTGCTGATACCTTTATTGGATTGGCGTAGGGTTTCAGAGGACTGTGTTTAACATGCAGTGAGCCGCAGCAATGCAAACAGCTCCAGTGTTTAAACAAGCATCCATTAGGCCAGGAAACAAGACTGTGCCAGCCCATTTGGTGCTCTTTAGTGCTGGCAGCTTAAGGTGAATGGTGCAGTAGTGCTTGCTGGGGGGAGGGAGAGGCACAATTGCAGCGTCAGGAAAACAAGCAGAGATTCTCTTTAGGTTTGTGGAAGGTGGAGGGGGGAAATGTTGCGGCTAGGGACATGTGCAAAGCTCATTAATATCTCATTATGTTAGAATTGCAATCTCCCAGCAGATCAGCATTAACATGTGCTGTGCCAGAGGAAGGGCTACAGAAGCACAGCAGGCATGTTTTAAGCAACACAAGCTCTTTTTCCTTTCTCCCTTTGCATTGAAAGGGACAGGGGGGTGTTTTAAGCACCAAAAGAAATCGTTTGTGCAGGCAAGAAGCCAAAAAACCCAACCCCTATGATGTTTTGTATATCAGCCTAATACAGTACAGTACACTTCATCAAACAAGAACAGTGCCCTATTGGGGTTATCATAGCAATACCCACTAGCATCTTTCACTATTTCTAATAAACCTCCTTTATTTTCAGGAGTGCTTAACTCAGCTGCAAAAATTTGGCTCTGTGAAATTTAGCATTCAGGATCTCAGGTTTAATTTTTTGCCCCCCTCTGATCAAACCTGATGGGGGAAAAATAGACTGAGAAATTCTGAACTTACATGAGCACACGGGAAGCCATAGATGTGAGTGAGGTTTGACTTAAAATTTTCTTGTAACTTAAAAATGGCTTTCATTTCATTTTAAACTGGAATGTTTGTAGGCCATTAGCTGATAACACATTAGGGTCTATTGTACAAATGAATTCTTTGGGTGAAATCCTGGCTCCAATTAGGTCAATAACAAAACTCCAGTGGGGCCAGGATTTTACCCATTGACTGACTATATGTGCCCAAGTTACGCCCTTTAGAACACAGCTATGGCTCACAATGACTGTTAAACAAAAATGTTGGGGCGCTTCTAGAATAAGGCTCCTCCCTGTGCTCACTGTTGTTACAATTTTTGTTTTTTGCACATGCCAACTGTCATTGAGAAGACTGAGTCACAATAGTGATAGAAAAAGTGCTACTGTTACATTCTCTACCCTACTGGTCTTGTTTCCCTGAAATTACAATGATGACATTTTATTCTCTTGCTTTTTTGCACAGACCTAATCATTCTCATACCACATACAAACACCATTCTAATAGTTACGCTATCTGTAGCCAAGCTGTAAGAAAAGTATTCTCCTTCAGCTTCTTTTGTGCCATATGAGCAAAACAGTTAAATTAGTTCTGATTTTCATTAAATATTTGGGTTAAATATTTGTGTGCCCATAGATCTTTGTTCAGACTGAACATTTTGTTTGAGCTTTATAGCTCAGACATTCAGTTTTTAATGTTTTCAACCTTCCCAGTATGTGTCTGTTACTTTCATGGAACAATATTGGAGCCCTCCAGTGGCCAAACTAATCTTTCCAAGGGATGGAGTTCAAATTCTGTGGTGGTTGTATTTTTATTAACATTCTATTCATTTTCCCCCATTAATAAGATAAGATTAATTTTACAATTTTTTTTCTTAACTTTTGCTCTAGGGGGAAAAAAGGATGTCTGATTCACAACTTCCCACATGTAAGATAAGCATTTGGTGTCCAATAAACTACTATTCCATTAAATTATACCTGGGTTTTAAAAAACTTCAGAATTAGATCACATCAAAAATGTTTTAACAATTTCCACACAAAAAACCCCCTGAGAAAAATGATTTTTCATGTATTAGAAAATTATTCTTAAGAAGTTTTGGTTTGGGACATTTTCATCTTTTCAGTTTTTTTTTGTTTCTTCCCCCTATTTTTTCCTTTCCCCCCTTTGACTGAAAAAGAGGGGGAAAGGTGGAGGAAAGGGAGAGACAAACAAACAAACAAAAATCAACATCAGAACATTTTTAATTTGGGGTATTTAAAAAAACAGAACAAAGAAAATTTTGAAATCTATTTTTGGCAAAAGTGTTTGGTTTTCAAAAAGGGACATTTTTCAATATTTTTTTCCATTTTATAATTTTAGCCCGTGCTATGCAGAATCCTCCAGGAATGGTCCCAAACACTGCATCTTACAGTAGTGACACAGCCGTGCATGGGACCTTTCCTGTAGAATACTATAGCATTTTTATAAAGGTGTTCTGAAAGGCCAGGGCAGCAGGGCCTACAGCTCCAGGCCATAACCCAGGTGGTTCTTTAATTAATCTGACCCTGTGTACATCAGCCAACAGCAGCTCTAGAAAGACAATATGTATATGTCCAGTCCTTGTGCACCCAGAGAGTTGTTTTTCATTTTTGTTCATTATTTTTGGTAAGATTTTTTTAATGGGGGGGGCAATGAAAATAAGTAAAGTCAGGAAATTTTGAGTTTCTGCAGGAAATTCTGTCCTTAGCTTGTACCAGGCATAAGGGCAAATTCAAGGCCCTACGTTGTGACCATGGACTTTTTGGCTGAAGGTGACTGGATTTAGAGTTTGTCAGGTTAATCATCCAGGAAGGGCTTGCTGTTCAGCAGAGCAAGGAACTCTTCCCTTCCCCACCCTTGGCTGAGTACCTGGCCTCCCCAGCATCCCTAATCCCTGCTAGCCTAGGGACCAAGAAACCACAGGACTGTGAATCAAACCTGCATCTTCCACCTTGCATTGTAAAATGCAAGTCTTGGGCTTTTTGGGACTGCTATGTCAGCCCCTTAATTTTATTTTGAAGTACCCCGATAGTCAGGATTTTTTTTTTTATGTGACAGTTTGAGAAGGTCCGGAAAAAGTCATCTTCTAAACAGCATGAGGAAAAATCCCAACATGATGTCATGTAATTTCTTTTTAAGAGGAACTTTCATATAGCAGGAAACTTTCTCACACAGCAGATTTATACATAATACCAGATGCTTTTCATATGATTTTCCCTCATTTACCTAACCATGTTTGCTAATTAGCAAAGCTGATTATTATTTATCTAGCATCCAGTGAATGCAAAGCACTTTATAGACAGAAAGGACATGCAGTCCCTGCCCCAAAGTGTTTCTAATCTAAATAATCCAACAGGAATTTACAATCTAGGTAATTAAACAAGGATTTGGTACCTCATAATCTGTCTTCCCTTGTTTGTCCCTCCAGGAAAATAAGAATAATTTCCAGAGCAACTAACTGAGTGTGTTGTTATAATTGCAGGCTAAACCATGAAGACCTTGCATACTTTTTTCTCAGCCTTTATTAAGGCAAAACTCTCAATGACAAACTCAGTGAAAATGCAGCATGGGGAAGGACCTCAACAGAGTTTCCCCCCCCACGTGATTGACCAACTTCAGTGCTGTGAAGAAGGAAACCCTTATCAAATAGAAATGTCCCCTGCTTGAACACATGGATTGGCCCCTGTAGCAGTGAAGGAAAGCTGCTAGAGTTGTCCATCCCTGGGAGATTGTCAATCCCTTCTACATTCTTCTCCATCTTTCTCTGTCTCCACTAGGTGGCTCATGGCACATTCAAGAGCTCCTGGGATCTTTGTCTTTTTTACAAATTATTTCTCTCTCCCTAATGGGAGAAAGAGGGCACAGAAATATGGTACTGTGCTCCTATGGATTGGGGACAGGAGTGGGAGTCTTGGGTTTGAATCTTGGCTCTGCCATTTATTTGATATGTGCCCTTGGGCAAGGCACTTAACCCCTCTGCACTTCAGTTCTCCTGCTCTCACACATACACCCTGTTTTCCCCCCAAGATCAAGTCCCACATAATTGTGGTTCTAGCCCTGGAGCATTTTGTTTACAGACCAACAAATTAAAAGCAGTTCAGTGCTAGCTGGAGCATTGGTAATGCTGCAAAAGGAAAAGGTGGGAATAACAGTGTTTTAAGGAAGAAAATAAGATTGTTGGTAGCAAACTATGGTATCTTGTGCTTCATGCTTTTAAGGGGGTTCGTAAAGAACTGTGGAGCTCTCAGTGACTCAGCCTTAGATCTCGTTTACCTAGAGCATCTAACAATAGAAAATGCTCTTTTGTTCTTCGGTGTGTTTATTCAACATTGTTAAAAGCCAACAAGCTCTCAGTAGTGCATGGGACTTAAAAGCTAAATTTAATTTCAAGTAGCCACTAACATATGCTTAGTACACATGGATCTCTGAGATGAAAGCCCATGTGACTATAACAGGCAGCATCCATGCATGCTTGCATGTGTGGAAAATACATAGGGGTTTCTCCGTCACTAACAGGTAAATGTTAAAAAACTAGTCTGAGCATGATGTATACTTACAGGGCAAAGGACAGGAGACATTTTACGATTTACTTGTTCTATTTGAGAGTGTTTTGTTTCCAAGGTGTGTGTGTTCTTGGGGTGCCCAGAACTGTGAGCCAACTTGTTACCGTCCCTCCCCCACTTGCAGCAATAGGGAGGCTTGTATATGCTTAACTGGGGGTCAGCTCCTAACACCACCAGCCTACTAGCCATCCAATCAGTTCCTCTGGGCTGACTGCCGTGACCAGGAATGAGTGTGGAGGAAAGAAAAAAGAGATCTAGATGCATTGTGAACATTTCCAAGTGCCTTTTTTCATTTTTTGGAATTTCAAGTTTGATTTTTTTAATAATTATTTTTGTTGTTAAAAGTAGTGACCAAAATGAGTTTTTTTTTTAAAATGCAAGTTGTCGTGTAGTTTAAGCTGCATTCAGTGGCATGGACCATTCAGATCTTTGTCCTTTCTTTTCTTCCCCTAAAACACACTGCTTTGTGCCATAATAAAAATCAGGGCTTTGAAAACTGTTGGTACTCCATTAGAGTGCAGCAAAACATTTTTTTTCTTTTTGCTTATTCTGGACTCAAATTATGGTTTCTCATTGATGTCATACTGCATACCACCAATGAAACACAGGGGCTCAAACATATATTAGTGTTTGACTTTGATTGTCCAAACACTCCTTTTTTTCAACTTCTCCTTTTTTTGATTTTGCTGAACAGATTCTTGTTAAGAGGATGATCTTGCACTTATCCCAGGGGCTGAATTGTTATGGGGGAGAAAGGGGGGGGGGCAGCGTGAATGGTCATGCCTCACTCTATAAAATACCAGAGTAGCTGGCTGGTTCTACTAAAACTAGCAGCCACAAAAATAAGTAACCATTTAAGTGATCATCATTAGGTTTCAGAGTTAGCACTCCCACTTGTTGAATGGGAGCAGTTTACACCATTCTTAGCACTATTTTTTCAGGTTGTCTGAAGATTCATACAGTGCTGAATTGGTTTACACTTGAAAGTTTTTTTTCAAAACCATATGGGCTGGAAACTTAATATTTTTAAATGAAACCATATAGTTTGCAGGAACTGATGGTGTGACTAGAGAAGTGCTGGCATAGGATGTCTCTTGTGCCAACTGAAACCAGCTTCAGCTGCGCTCTTCTCTCTCTTTCCCATCGGTGAATTTTAACAGAGTATGTTATTAATGATTGTATTATTCATTTAGATTGCACCATAGATGTGCATTGGAATTAACATACGTATAAGAAGATCAATTGTCTGCCCGGAGGAGCTACAATCTGAAATCCTGCCTTGTTTTATGCAGATGCACAAGGAGCCTCTTCTCACACCCAACACATTGATGCAGCAGCAAGGCAGGATTGTAGCCTGTTGCTCTCTACAGCGGTAGGGAGGGAGCATGTTCTGTTTCAGGCTTGAGAAGGGGTGGGCAGTGGTCGCTCTCTTGCCCCTACTGCAAATTCTGCCTTGGGAAGCAGTTGCTGTGGGGAGAACATGCTGCTCCTTCCCTCCAGCACCCTCTGAGCCATCCTGCACCACGATAGCAGGATGGCTCTTGCGCCCTTCACTAGGTCATTATATTTTTGCTTATCCTCTAATGAGTTAGGGCAAAGTTGCACCCAGCGGGCTGTTTTTGATCTCATATACACAGAAGGAGTAACTCTGCTGAAGACTGTGAAATTCCCTAGTGTAAATCTAATATGGGAAAGAAATCATAACCTCTGAGTATATCTAGTACTGTTTTGCTTAGCTCTTTTCTTATTGGTGATAAGCATTTAGGTAAATGGGGGCCTCTTTGTTGAATTTGTGCTCCAACTAACAGGAGGTTCTTCAGGAGATAAATTTTAGTAATCCTGTATGTCTTCTTTTTATCTCTAGTTTATTTGCTGTTCAAATACAAAACAGACTAGGGTACCTTTTCAAAGGCTAAAGGTTTAGCTGCACAACTCCCATACAAGTCAATAGAGGTTTCATGGCTAAATCCTCATTCCATGCTTTGACAGTGTGACTCCTGCTGTCTCTAAGGCCAGTTGTAGGAAGAGTGTAACTCAGCTGTTTTCTGTGTGACAAGAATAGCCACTGCTGTCTAAATGGTTTAACCCTCATGCACTCAGCACTTTGATTAAGACTTCTGCACAATCTGAAATGTACAGTCACAGCAGCCGTAGCTAGGTTGCTGCTTTACTAGTACACCTCTACCCAATATAACGTGACCCGATATAACACGAATTCGGATATAACGTGGTAAAGCAGTGCTCCGGGGGGGCAGGGCTGTGTGCTCCGGTGGATCAAAGCAAGTTCAATATAATGCGGTTTCACCTATAATGCGGTAATATTTTTTGGCTCACAAGGACAGCGTTATATCGGGGTAGAGGTGTATTTAGCTATTTGGGCTAAGAATAAAACAGAATGGACTTAAAGAGAAAGAAAGCACTGTAGACTCTGACAGAAAGTGGTGAAGGCTATTTGACAATTATAAAAAATTTTATCCATTAAATAATGAGTGTTCTGCGGACCAACTGGACATGCAGCTAATTTAGGACTAAGAAAATTGATTGCACTTCTGTTGCCCATTTTTGCTCAGCAGATGCCCAAGGGACAGTGCATTCTGAGTCTCCTCAGAAACGTATCCTTTAGTGTATTTATATTTATATTTGCTTTGTATCTGCATGTTAAATAAAGAGGGAGATAAATAGAAATATATAATAAAAATGTTTGCAGGAAAAATCAAGGTTGTTATGTAAAATGTATGCACCTGTATTTTAGCATTGGCCATGAAATTGTTGTGCATGTTATATACACAAACAATTTGAGCATCATATTTGGTGTATTTTTCATACTTACTCCTGCCTATCTGTCTGTGTAGCTCACTAACGGTGCACGCTTTACTATGCTGATATGTAAAAGATAGGTACATTCTGTGGTGAAAAAGAATATGAAGAATATCGTTAAAACTGAATGTTTGTCCATTTAGTGTAATAAAATTAACATTTACATAAAAGTTGCTGGAGTGGCAGCCCTGGATGCTGATAGCCTTCATTTATTATCCACAGCATGGGCAGTGGTAGAACAAACTTCTCTACGCTGCCCTTCCAATGTATCTCAACTCTAAACTGGTGGAGCCAGGGGCTAGAGAGGAGTAGGCAACATGACCTCCTTTTCTTCTTCCAGACCCACAGAAACCCCGTCTCCATCCTCTCTTCTGATCTTCCCTCTTCCTAATAAGACACCTTACACCTTGCCCTTGCCAGCTTATCACGGACTAGAATCCTTGCCTCATCCAAGTCCCCTGATAGTCACATTGTTTGCCTGGTTTACCTCTGCAGGAGTCTTTACTGCCCTGTACTGCTGCACGACTTAGCAGGATGGATCAAACACACAGGTGTGACATCTAGTCACTGGGAGCAAAGTTTCTGTAAGAACCCACAAAGCTCAATGGGGTAGTGTCTAGGTGGACCACTGGAGATGTTACTGACTTAAAACAGATTCCACAAAGTGGATTTATTGTAAATATTAAATCTCTCTTCTTTTCGCAAGACCCAAGATGGAAGAGCATGATGTGCTTTCTGTGTGCAACTGCAATCCAAAATCATTTGGATACAGCAGGATTCGAGTGGTGATCTCTCAGCCTTGGGAGCATTGCCTTCAATAGGCTGTAGAAAGAAAAAATATAAATAGTTGGGGAGGGGTTGGAGGTCATAAATATCTTAATTAGTTAGAAGTGGTCTTATGTAATGCACTTCTGCTTTGCTCAGACATTTTTCTGTTAAGAGTTCAGCCTTAATTTGTGGAAGGCTATCTCATTCCTTCCACATTCCCCACCTTTGCACCTGCAGCCATTGCTGGTAAAAAGCTTACACACACACAGACAGACAGATGGACACACACACACACACCCCGAATCTGAGATACTGCAGTTATTTCATATTCTGTATTCCACACAGAGCAATACTGCTCTTTCTCAAACACCAGTGTGTTGTAACTGTTGGCTTTCTTTAATAGCTATAGTATCACTGCATGTGTAGTAGAGAGAATGTGGAAGGAACGAGAAGTCCATTCACAAGCTAAAGCTGAACTCATAACACACAAATGGTCAAATAAAACAAAAAGAGAAGAATACTTATGCCATATTGATCATCAAAGGGCACAATGAGGACTATTACACCTTTGCCCGGGAGTCAGTCATATCAAATAAAATTACTCAATGTCACTCCAGGGCAAGGGACCTTTACCAGCTGTGATGTTTTAATGAGCTATCCATAGCATCTGGGTGCAGCAATGGAAGCTATAGACTCAGAACTCACTCTTGAGACAGAGATACAGAGTGGAGGTGAATCAGGCTCATGCTTGGGCACAGCTGCTGGTGATCTCACAGGAAAGTCATGTTCACCTCATCCCCGCTAAGGGAGCATGCTGCAATTGGAGAGATGGTGAGAGAGGAAAGGTGGGGCAAGTGCAGAAAAACCTGGAAAGAGAGCTGGTGGGACAGCCAAACACATGAGAGGGGAAGTAGGACTCCCTTTGCAGGGAAGGTCCTACTTTAGTCATTGCTTCAGACTTGAGCTCATTTGAGTACAGATGGATGACAGCTCAGCTCATCTGAAATGGGAAGGGGGAATGGAAAAGATCAATTTTTATTTTTGTTTTTTTTAAAGCTTGAATCATGAGAGTGCTATGAAGAGCATATTAAGCCATGTTGTGTTTAGGTGCACCTCTTCTACCAGGGAGCTTTATTTTTGGGTTTGTGTGTTTATTTTTCCCCTGAGAACAAAGGACAGCTACAGTACAGAGCCTCATCCTCCTGCATCCAGCAGAACTTCAGGATATGCACACAGTAGTTGCTGTAGTTGTCATTCATGCCATGTAACATAGGGATTGAAATGGCCAGAGCTGGGTTAACAACAGAAAAAGTCAGTGGCAACATGACCATTATGTAGCTGGTAGATGAAAACATCTGTAATAGCAACTGGAGCCGTCTTGTCTATGGCCTTACTGATCATCTGACCGTCAAGCATAAGGGGAACTGTGTTAAACACTATGAAGTGTGTTTGACTTTTACAGCCAGATAGGAAACAGAAAGAGAATTTAGTCTCTGAGCTTTTTTTGAAAGAGCAATAAAAGGACTAAACAGCAGCAGTCCTGGTCACTCCCCATACATAATTGAAATAGCTGCCCACTGAAGTCAGAGTGAGATTGGGGGGATGGGGCTGTATAAGTGGCTCTGACTGTTGCTATAACAACAGCACCTTGGTCTAATTTCTTTTGAAAAATGAATTGCTGCTGGTGGGATGAAGCAGAGCAGCTTCTCCCAGCAGATGAAAGCTCTGCCGACAGCCTCAAGTGGTCTGTTGTTTGTGTTTTGGATACATTGTGCTGTGCCCGCTGCAGCCCTGTTGAAAATTTCAAGACTGGTTAGATTAGGCTGTTAGAGTGTGTGCATGCATTTGTGTGCGCACACTCACACCCTTTAGATTCGTTTCAGAAAACAACCCACTAAAGTTTGACCTTTTTCTGTTCCACAAACAAAGTTCCTCTAATGACATATAAATAATACTGAGTCCTGCTTAACCAAGCCTTCTGCTTTTCTGCTTTGTGGTAGAAACCTGCTGTGAAATGGAGTCCCATCAGTGAGGTATTGTTAATAAGAATAATGTCCTACCAGCATGCAGAGGTTTTTGTTTTTATTTTATGCATCAAGAATTTTTTGCTCTTAGAGAGGAACCTCCAAGCTGCCTGCAAATAACCGCTTTATGCAAACTGCAGATTGCATGTACAAGCAACATATTGTTTCTTTGAGGGAGATGGAAGGCGTTTTATAATAGAATATCTTATTATTCAGGCTTTGTTTTCAGAGGGGGAAGAGGACATACTGAGATTTTATACAAAAGCAGGGTGGACTCTTGATGCAGTAAGCTGTTTGCCACTCTATGGCCAATGCAAGACTTCTCAGCCATTCACCATTCCTCAGTCAGGACATGAAAATGAACATTTGTACTAAAATGGTCTAATAAGAATATTTTAGTTTTATACCAGAAGAGAAGAGAGATTTCCTCTCCAGCCTAGCCGAGGCAGTCTCAGCTTTCTCTTTTACCCTCTCCAAAGTTTATGACCACCACATTCTCTTCAAGTGCATCGTTCATATGGTGTTTCTGTCTAGTGTAACTGTTATTAAGGTGATTTCAAAGTGCAATTAAAGGAAACCACACAAGTCTTTATTTTTTTGTCGTTTGATTGTGCATTTTTTGTATATCCCCAAATCCTGAAATTGCATTAGGAAAATCAAACAATTTTAGATGCAAACTTAGAATAGGGTCCACTTGTTTTCATGTGCAACAGTACATGCTTTCTGCATGTTAGACATGTGGAGTAAAATGGTTTCCTTGTGGCTCTTTGTTGCAATAAAAAATAAATGTAGTCATTAATATTCATATACTGGTCCTGCTCTTACTCCCGCTGAAGTCAGTAAGTGTTTGTATATGTGTATAGTCAGACAGCCAAGTTTTAGAACATCAGGAAATCTTTAAGAGTTGGTATTGGCAGGAATGGGTTTGATTTGTTGCTGGTCATTTGGCACTAATTTGTGTTAGTTTTCATAAACATGTTCATATAATACATGATGGGTTCAGTATAAATCATTTAATGATATAGTGAAGCCTGCAGATAGATTTCCTTATTAGCAAACTCATGTTTTAAGTGACCACCTTCAGTCTTTCTAAATCAGGGGTGTCAAACTCAATTGCACAGGGGGCCAAAACTCAAAACTCACGGGCCGAACAGTATAACCATTTATTTAACAGACTAAATATTTATGTTTTTTAACCATTAATATGAACCAAAATACAGGATATCATTCCAAAATAAATACATTTCAACTTAAAATATTTTGCTCTTCATAAAAAAATATCCTGTCAATACAATACATTCAAAATCTGTACATGCTGGAATATTAAAAAATCTGAAAATATAAATAAAAAATTGAATTTAAAGCAAAAGTATAATCATAACAAATCATAACATTCCATTTTCTTGTCCTATTTAGTCAGAGCCTGATACTTGGAGTCTTTTCTTTGCAACAAGTTCCTTTATGTTTGGGGTTAGGTTCTGTGTTGTGAAGATTCTCAGGATCGATTGCAGGTGTTCATCAGTGAGGCGACTCCTGTGTGACGTTTTGTTAATTTTCATCACAGAGAACAGCTGCTCGCACAGATATGTGCTGCCAAACATGGACAGGATTCGAGCCGCATGTTGGCGGAGCTGCGGCATCGCTTCAGGAATGAAGCGAGTGAACTGTGCTGGCCCCGCAGTGTCGTACTTTGCCTTCAGTGTCCCGTTACATTGCAGTTCGATCAGCTCCATCTGCATTTCTACAGGTGCGGTTTCCACATCGACTGCAAATGGGTTGCGAAGCAGCTCGAAGTTACTTTTCTGTGCCTCAAAGTCACTGAAGCGCCGTGCGAACTCAGTGCGCAGCGCGCTGAGTTTTTCAGCAAAGGTGGCATTTGGGAAAACTGTGGCACTTTCTTGGTTCCGTATTACTTGGCAACAGGGAAAGTGAGACAAGTTGCATTGGTGCATTTGTGTCTCCCATAAGCGCAGCTTCACTTGAAATGCCTTCACTGCATCATGCATATCGGTTATTATGTGCTCCCGTCCCTGGAGTTGAAGGTTTAAAGCGCTCAGATGCGACGTTATGTCAGCCAGGAACGCCAACTCACATTTCCACTTTTCATCCCGCAGAACTGTGCAGTCTTTCCCCTTACTGTCCATGAACTGGCAGATTTCCTCTCGCAGCTCAAAGTGTCTTTTGAGAACTTTTCCCCGACTTAGCCACCGGACCTCCGTATGATATGGCATATCGCCAAACTCGCTATCTATTTCCCGCAGAAAAGACTGGAATTGGCGGTGATTTAAACCGTGGGCTCTGATAAAGTTGACGGTTTGTGTTACAGTGTTCATCACATGATCCATTTTTAGGACTTTAGCACTCAGCGATTCCTGGTGTATGATGCAGTGATACACTGTCAACTCACCGGCACAGTTCTCCTCCCGCATCTTTGAGCGCATCCTTCCCACCAGTCCATTTTTTTCACCACACATAGCAGGTGCGCCATCTGTTGTAAGTCCAACGAGTTTTTCCCACGGCAGTTTCATGTCGGTTACACTTTGAAATACATTTCCAAAGATGTCTTCTCCTTTCGTTGTCCCGTGCATCGATTTAATGTCCAGTATTTCCTCTGTTACGCACAAATTGGAATCCACACCACGGATAAATATCGCCAGCTGTGCAGTGTCAGTCGCGTCAGTAGTTTCATCCACGGCAAGGGAGTATGCAACAAAATCTTTTGCTCTTTCAGTCAACTGTGTTTTCAAATCAGTCGCCATCTCACAAACCCGATTAGCAACAGTGTTTCTGCTGAGGCTTACATTTGCAAACGCTCGCGTTTTATCTGGACAAAGGACGTCGCACACTTTCATCATACAATTCTTTACGAATTCCCCCTCGGTAAACGGCCGTCCTGATTTGGCGATCTCTTCGGCCACAATGAAACTTGCTTTCACAGCAGCTTCACTTTGTGATTTTGCTTTGGTGAAAAACGTCTGCTGGGATGTCAAATTCTTCTTCAACTCCTCTACCTTTTGTAGCTTCTGTCCTGCGCTCAGGTTTTTGAATTTGTTCTCATGTTTCGTCTCGTAGTGCCATCTTAGGTTATACTCCTTCATTACAGCGATATTACTCCCGCAAAGGAGACACACTGGTTTACCTGCAATTTCAGTAAACATATACTCATTCTCCCACCGGCTTTGAAAGCCTCGGTTTTCAGAATCAATTTTTCTCTTGGCCATTGTTGGGGTCTAGCTTTGATTTGATATTAGCGTTGTATACATCAACAGACCGCGAACTTGAACCGCGGCTTGCCGTTGGCGGCAATTGCACTGCATCATGGGATTTGTAGTGTGTGTTATTGGGGCGTCATATCACAGGGCCATTAAAAACAGATATATAAAACGATTTCGCGGGCCGGATATAATTGTATGGCGGGCCGGATGTGGCCCGCGGGCCTTGAGTTTGACACATGTGTTCTAAATGGACTGAGTACAATTCAGCACCACATGTCCACGTCTATTAAGCCACATATTTATTGTTACCTTGAGTGACTATTTGACAAGTTAATCTGGGGGGAACCCCCCACCCCCAAACCCTGAGTATAATAACCCCATTCTTAATGCAGGTGTTTGTTATGAAATTATTCTTGAGGAACAAAGGGCCCAGCTCTTCAACAGAAATAAGTATGATGGGGAACCTGGTGAGAACATGGTTGTCCCTTTGCATTGTTAAAAACATATGTCAATCTTGCAGATGTACATGGGACCCAACTGTGTTTTAATCCTGCCCCTGAATCACATTGCCCCAGGGTGTTGTATGCTGCTGGGACATGGCTGAAACACAGCTGGATTCTGTCTACTCCACAGGACCAAACTATATAGTAAACTCACTCCAAGGACCATCAGTACAGTAAACAGGTCTTCCAACAAGGTTGTTCATACATTGTAGATGGACTGCATACACTTAGCATGCAGTCATTCAGTGCTAAGGGCGATGGAGAAATTTCTTGGGGGTCTTTGAGCACAGTAACTTCCAGCTCGTTGAAATGCTTACTACTCCAGTGTCCTCTATTGCTCTTTTATCGGCACAGTATATTAGGATCACTTGTTTGTTGGGATTTTGGCAGGGGAGGGTCTGGTAAAGGGGAGATGGAGAGATACTTGTTAACTGAATGTTTAATAGCTGAAATGAAGATGTGTAGAAACTGAGTACAGAGGGTGATGTGTGAATGGGCTGATAATATCAGATACTCTAGCAGCTTCTAGTATTTATTTTAAGTTACTCTATCAGCTGTTTTACTGAAGACCAGCTCTTGGAGCCAAAAGAGATTATGACCTTTCTTTTCAAGTTCAGAAGGAGGTAAACTTGGAAATGACTGTTTTTGTACTTGAGAAGAGGGAGTATTACCACATCCATATTGTCCTTTGTTGGTTGTGCGGTCTGAACTAAGGATCTATAAAGATCAGTCAAACAAACTCAATGGCGGTAACACACTGCCACACGCTAGTGACATTGGTTCAAGAGCAGCCTGGGGACTCTCTCTTTGCCTGGAGCTCTGATGTCACATGGTGGTGATCAGCTAGCTTTAAACTTTTAAAGGTTATTCTGTTATAAAGCCACCTTATGGGACCTGATTTTCCGTTGGCACTAGTTTTGGAGGAGGGTGCTTGCTCACAGAGAGCTGCAGTGAGACTGTTGGGGAGGAGTCAAGCCATAGGAATGGTGACCTCAGAACACACTCCAGACCATTCTTCCGGCTCGGGATAGCTACACCAAAAGTAACCCAGACATGTTCAAAAAGAAAAATACCAGAGTGATTGACCCTAATCTAATCCATGCTGCAGACCCTCCCCCCCCCCCCCCCCCGATGAGTTGGTTTTTGGCTGATGTTTTATCTCGTTTATTTATAAAGAGGTTTGTCAGTTTAGCCAGTTAGAAACGTTAGCACTGCTGACAGATTACAGTGGATGATTGTGTAAACTGCTTGTTGTATTAAATGTTCCTTTATTATGTCGTCCATGCTTCCTGGTAAAATGTGTTGTAAAAAGGCACAGGTCGTGGACTATGGTATTTATACTAATGTTCTTTCTTCTTGGGTAACAGGCAACAAACTCCCATGTCTATATGCCAACAGAACCTTACTTAGGGGAGAGAGCCCCTATGCTAATTAGCAACATATTCATCACTTTCCCACTCTGTCCCTCTAAAAATCTCTCATACTCTAATCCATTTCAGTGGAGTCAGGAGCTGGGACTGGGGAGAAGAAGCTGATGTTTTGCTTAGGGACTCATAGACTTTCCTTTCCATGTTATAAAGGTGATAGTAATTCCTGTGTAGAGGACCAGCACAAGGTCTGGGCACTGCTAAAGTCCCATTTACACACTATGTGGGGCTCTTAACTGGAATTGTGTGATGCATAGGCCTTGTCCTGAGAATATCACTCCCAGTAAATAAATGGTTCTGAAGAGTGTACACAGACTGGAGAGGGAGAGGGAGTCAGCAGGATCCCCCTATAAAGGGAGAAGAGACAGTGGCATGTTGCTTACCTGTTCCACAGCCAGGATTAATTTTTGGGGAGGGAAGGAGAGTGGAATTCCCAGTTTCCCATTCCAAATAACCAGAGGGATATGAGACTAAATGAATGCAGTACTTCTCCTCTGAGCAGCCAGGAAGGACAAGGGAAGAGGGAGTGTGAAGAGCCCCCCTCTCCTCACCCCTGGAATTCTTTGATATGCTGAGGTGATCAAACTTTCCTTCAAGCACCATGGGAACTGATCTGGAGGACTCGGGGATGGGAAGTCACTGGGAGTAAAAAATTGTCTGAATTTGGAATTGTGGGAAGAAAAAAGTTGAGAACCTCTAATGTGGGGAAGGGCTGGGAGATGAATGTCTATGATCTTTGTAAAAATAAAATACTTAAATTGATAAAATCTTCAGTATTTTGTTTTCCATTGTTTTACTATCAAGGATGCAAATTCCAGGAACAGGTTCTCTGGAATTGTGACCTCTTCACTTCCCCCACTCCCTGTTCTTTTTGCTTTAGCCAAAGAGGGCTGCTTTTTTAGCCTGGCACTTAAACAGTAGAAGTAGCATTTGGTGTAGCATGGGGTAGAATTGTAGCTAGTTGCATTGATGGAATATAAATGTATCAATCTGAGTTAAAATACTTGTTAACGAGTTAGTTTTTCATGTAAAAGGCTAATTTGGCTGCTTTTGTGGACTTGTTTTGTTAAGTGAATATTGCTATTCTATTGTTTTAATTTGTTCTTTATTACTTATATTATGGTTGCACCTAGTATAGGTGCTATACAAACTTTTTTTAATATAATTTTGTTTATCTCTGAGTATCTGAATCAGTTCAATGTCATATAAAGTGCTAACAATCTTTCTTTTATTAAAGTTTATATATTTTTTACTATTTAAGACCAACTTCCAATATATCTCTGTCTAGTATATTAGAGCAGAGTGCTGATTAGATAAAACTTTTTAAACGAGTCATTTGTCTAAAAACATAAAAGAAAACAGCTCATGTTTGGAATGGCAGTATTTATACTGTAAATAATTTTCTAGAAACAAAGATTTTCAGAAATGATTTTTTTTTTTTTTACTCAATTTTTGGGTGCCCAACTTGAGACTAGCTTACAGGAGCCTGATTTTCAGAGGGCAAATGCTTAGCTCTTTTTGAAAATGACGCTACTTTAAAGTCTCTCACTTACTTTGGGCACCCGAAAATGGAAGCACCCAAAATCCCTAGTCACATTTGAAAATGTTGGCCAGTCTCTTTATTTTTAGTGATTAACGTAGCAGCCTAACCTTTATAGTAAAACCCCTCAAACGGCAAACTAAACAGCAGTGCACCAGTGCGTGGGATTATGCACCTCATATTCAGGATCAGGTTTCTTTATTTGTTTCAAACCCTCTTCTCCAATTTGTCTGACCTCTGAGGCATAAGGAGAAAACCAAGGACTTTTCCCATTCAGAATTTCTAAAATCTGTGAGATACAAGGGGGAAAACTACTGTTGCAAAGTTCATAACATGGTTGTGTGAAAGATAAATTTGTGTAAGTGGCTTATATGGTTTTTATTTTTTTCTTTCTTTTCTTCCTTCAAGCTACAAGAGACAGTAAAGAGGAAACTGGAAGGAGCGCGTTCACCCCTCAATGGAGAGCAGCAGAATGGTGTCTGTGATGGTAGTTTCTCTCCAACCAGCAAGCGGATACGGAAGGATGTACCAGGAATCGATACAATCAATAGCTTGCCCAATAACTTGCCTTTGCCTTCTGTTTCTCCTCTTCACCAGCTTGACATGAAGCCTTCCTTACCCCTGCAGAAGAGTGGAACTCATGCTAGTGGGCTGGAAGACTTGGGTAAAAATGGTGGACTTCCAGAGATAAAGCTCCCCGTTAATGGTTGCAGTGAGCTTGAGGACAGTTTTAACATCCTGCAAAACAAGGAGCTAAAACAAGAACCTTTGGATGACCCCACCTGCATAGACACTTCTGAAACATCCCTTTCGAATCAAAACAAATTATTCTCAGACATTAATCTGAATGATCAAGAGTGGCAGGAGTTAATAGATGAGCTAGCCAACACTGTACCAGAAGATGACATACAAGATTTGTTCAATGAAGACTTTGAAGAGAAGAAGGAACCAGAATTTCCCAGGCCTGCCGCTGAGACTCAAGAAAGTGCAAGCGTTAAGAGCGATCCATCTCATTCTCCATTTGCTCACGTACCAATGGGGTCTCCCCAGGTGAGGCCTTCTTCTTCAGGCCCTCCATTTTCAAATGTCTCCACAGCTTCTAGTATAACTTCTGTATCCAGTGCTCCACCAGCTCCAATCTCTGCCAGCTCACCAGCAAATTGTGTTGTTCAATCACCTCAAACTCCCAATCAAGCCCATACTCCAGGTCAAACTCAGTCACGACCTGGAAATGGTTATCTTATTAATCCAGGAGCAGTGACTGTTGCAGGTTCAGGGCCTGGTCCTGTGGCTATATCCAGTGCTGACTTGTCTCCGGCTGAACAGCTCAAGCAAATGGCAGCACAGCAACAACAAAGAGCTAAACTCATGCAGCAAAAGCAGCAGCAGCATCCAAATCAAGCATCAAGCTGGTCACCTGTGGGACCTCCATCTAGTCCGTATGGAGGACCCTTCAGTTCAGACAAACCAAATAGTCCAATGATGTATCCCCAAGCCTTTAACAACCAAAATCCTATAGTGCCTCCTATGGCAAGTAATCCACAGAAGACCACAATTAATAACTACCTCCCTCAAAATCACATGAATATGATCAATCAACAGACAAATAATTTGGGTACAAACTCTTTAAGCAAGCAGCCCAACATGCTTACTTATGGCAACACTAAACCTCTGACTCATTTTAATGCTGAATTGAGTCAGAGAATGACCCCACCAATGGCCAATCCCAGCAAGAACCCCATGATGCCATACATACAGCAGCAACAGTCCCAGCAGCCACAGATGCAAGCTCAGCTGACACACCTGAGTGAGGAACAGAAACGAATGCTTATTATGAAGCAGAAAGGAATGATGAATCAACCAATGGCATATGCAACACTTCCCTCCCTTGGCCAGGTAAGCATGAATACAGGACACACTTTGAATAATGCATGTGTGCTGTTTGTAGACAAGTAAGGAGAGAATAGCACAAAGCTTCAGCGTTCACAGCTCCTCATATGTCTCTGTATGTTCTCTTTCTTTAAGTGGAGGGGTTTCTTTGCAGCAGCTTCTTGTTTTCAGTGTGACATCCAATGAATGCTTTTATTGTGAGCAGACATACTCTGTCTGTGTATCTGCTGATTAGGGCTTGGCAGGGAGGGTATGGAGAAGATTGGTTTTGAAGTCTCATCTCTGAGAGTTTGTCGCACCCTTTGTCTAATAGGGCACTTTGTACCTTTGCATCTGGTACCGTTGTATTGTTTAATTTTTAGAATGTTAACATCCTAAGAGGAGGTTTAGCAGTGTCACTTTTCCCTCAGTGGTGGGGAAGTGAAGGGAGGCTCAAGCCATCTTGAAGCAGAGTATTTAGAAAGGATGTGGCCAAGTTGCATGAATTGGCAATGGAAGAGCCTTCAAGAGGCTGAATGCCCTGAACTCCTACTCGAGGGAGTAAATAGCAATTGAGGTATTCAGCACCTCAGGGGATCATGCCCAAACTGAGATAATTTATGACATGATTTCGAAGTGGTTCTCAATTACCCCTTTTTAATGTATTTTCGTTTTCCAGATGAATAAAGTCTTCTCCAGTGGCTTGCCCAGTGATTTAGCTCTTAGAGATAAGCTTTACCTCCTTGGCTTGACTGACTTTCCATTACCTTCTCACTTTAAATCCCTGTGGGGCTGGTGTTCTGAGGTTTTGGGGATACACAAGCAGATGGATCTAAAATAATTGAGTTAAATAACATTATGGGTCAGCCCTTCATTGGGAGCCCTTCATTCATACTGAGAACCCTTTAGTAAAACTACTGGTGTGCATAAATATTCACCGGTGTGACTATTTGAGTGTTGTTTGTGTTTGAATGTTGTTTGGTTAATTTTAAAAAGAACTACAAAAATAATCAACTGTTTTATAACCAGTCCAGGCCTACAGTTAAGGTGATACATGTCATGGAAGGTATGCCACCAAAGAGTGTCAGGAATTGTGATGTAATGATATGCTAATAGAATTGTCTATTGTTAGTTTTAGTCCAAACAGCTTTTACTAAATTAGCTGTTTCCACAACCACCTACAATAAGTGCTTCCTTTTGAGCACAGTTTGGGATAATTAATTGTTACTCACATTGCTAATACACATGTGAATACAGCGGGGTTTTACATTTCCTTAACCCGTTGAGTTTTGAAATCTACCAATAGGGGGAGCATATCTTTTCCACCATAGAGCCCTTCACATGTTGTTTAAAGTGAACTGCAAAGCTAAAAGAAATGTGCTAGTGCCTTCCATGTTGTCATATGCATCATGCATGAAGATAGTTGAAAGGTTTGTTCTTCTGCTTGTCTTTTGCTTTAGAAATTACAAGTCCAATTTCTCTGTTTTTGGTGAAGGCCTATCTAAAGAAATAGTGGGATAATGACATCAAAACAGACTGAAATCTGAGCTACAGCTTTTCCAGCCTTTCACTGAGAGGGAAAGGGATGTTTAGGCCAGACTGTCTAATACTTTGTGATTTCTTTTCTTTGTTGGTTTGGTTTTAAACCTGTTTGAGTTAAACACCTATCAAACAGTTAGGAGAAAAGCTGCCACTGTGAAAGATTTAACGTCCCTTCACTTGAAGGCTGAGAAATCTGTAGTGCAGATTTTACCTTTACAAATTCACTGTCTCATTACAGTTCTCCAACAAGAGCAGGGAAGTCAAGATTTCATATTCCTGTTGTTATGGTTTTAAAAAAATTCAGAAAACCCTGTTTAACAAACAAAGCACTGAAGGCATCTTTGTAGTTTAGAAGAAAGCAACATAGGGGGGAACCAACATTTTTTTAAAAAACATTTGCGTTTCACCTTTAAATGACCTGACCAGAAATACGGACTTATTGCTTCCATATTGAAAGGTCCCTCCAGTCCCGAGGGCGACTTAAGGTGCATGTATAGAAAAGGTTCAAAGAGGTGATAAAGGTAAAATAATAGATTTTCAGCTGAAAGGTATTTCCCTACTCCTTTCTTTACTGCTTCCCTGAAGATTACTTTTCTATGGAAAACTGGAAAGCTGTTGTTATTCTGAGGTCTGCTCATTCAGGAATGGATTGTTTCACACAATGATGGGAAAAGATCTGTTGATAATATTGAGCCAAATCCAGAGATAGATGTTGAGATACTGCTACAGACTCCAGGATACAGAGAGAGACAAAGGTGCTAGAATCTCAGCTCAGATCCAGATTATAGGTAAACATAACGAAAAACTTTTATGTTGCTGTTTGAAACAAATTTAAAAATGTCAATAAGTGTGTGTCCATATCTTTCTGTGAGTTTATAATTGTTACTCTCCGACTGTAATTTTTTTTACCTCTGACATGTATTCATATGTTCTATAGATATATATTTTGGAGTGTGTGTATCAGGATTATTTAAAAACAAAGTGGGTATACAGAACAAGAGATACTGCTATACTAATTGGGTCACATGGTTGGCACTGAACATATATGAATATCACATGACTGGTACACAGTGTATAATTTTTGCCAGGGCTGAGCCCCAGCACCTCTAAGCCAGGCAGTTCATAGGCCTGATACTTCTGGTCTTGGCATGTCAGTTATGAAAGTAAAAAAAAAAATGACTTGAACCATAACATCTCTTTCATTACAAATTAAGCACTGCTGATACAGAAGTTTATTCAACAGATTATGTACATACAAAAATCTTGAGTGTTATTTCTGTATTGCCATAAAATTAGAGTATATAGATAGGCTTATAGATGTATACCTTAAATCCATACACATCTGCATCTATATTATTCTGTTTATAATAAATAGAACATCTACACATATTTACCACTTGCATCATTCACTGTTCATGACATATACACCATTTTATCAACAAAGTTGGGGCTATATAAACATTCTATGGAGAGGACACAAGCATATCTGACCTTACCTTCGTATTAACACGTCAGTGACTGGCTGGTACTCTGGCCTAGGCTTTGATGAGCCTTACTAATTATGTTTAGAAGAAAAGGTGTGCAGCTAGAGAGGAACCCATTTAGCTCAACATGAACGTGAGTAATTGGACAACTGGCAGTGTGTAAAATTGGTGGTAGTGAGAGAAACTTGCATATAACAAACATTCTTGGCTGCACAAAGGTAGTAGAATTTCTTTTAATGAGCTGCTCCATTTCTGCATTTACCACCTGTGATGATTTGGGGAATATGTTTCTGTATAGCTTAGGAATTCTGTTTTTGTTATGAAATTGTACTATGGAATGCCTCTAGGTCACAGGTGGGAAAACTACGGCCCGCGGGCCACGTCCAGCCCACGGGACCGTCCTGCCCGTCCCCCAAGCTCCTGGCCCGGGAGGCTAGCCCCAGCCCCTCCCCCGCTATTTCCCCCTCCCGCAGCCTCAGCTTGCTCGCTTCGCCGCCGGCCCAATGCTCTGGGCGGTGGGGCTGTGAGCTCCTGGGGCAGCGCAGCTGCAGAGCCCAGCTTGACCCGCTCTCTGTGCTGCGTGGTGGCAGTGGCAGCATGGCCCGGCTCTAGCCGGGTGGCGCGGCTGTAGTGCCGCCAGCCACCGGTGCGCCAAACAGCGCAGTAAGGGGGCATGGAGCCGGGGGGTTGGATAGAGGGCAGGGGAGTTCGGGGTGGTGGTCAGGGGGTAGGGGTGTGGATAGGGGTTGGGGTGGTCGGGGCGGGAAACAGGGGGTTGAATGGGGGCAAGGGTCCCGGGGAGGCAGTCAGGAAGGAGGGGGGGTTGGATGGGGTGGCAAGGGGCAGGCAGGGGCAAGGGTTCCAGGGGCAGTCAGGGGACAGGGAGAAGGGGTGGTTGGATGGGGCAGAGGTCCCAGGGGGGCCGTCAGGGAATCGGGGGTGGGGGGAGTTGGATGGGGCAGGAGTCCCTGGGGGGGGGGGGCAGATAGGAGTGGGGGCTGGGCCATGACCCCCTCCCCTAACCAGCCCGCCATACAATTTACGAAACCCGATGCAGCCTTCAGGCCAAAAAGTTTGCCCACCCCTGCTCTAGGTGGTTGTGGAATCCAACCTTTGCTGACAGGGGCTGTAACAAATACAGAGACAATGGAGAATTTTTAACCTTAGCTACTGGGCTCTTACTGAACAATGGGTATGCTAAAGAGTTTGAACAAGTTTCTCTGCTGGGGGCTGATAACTGGACAGTGGAAAATCACCAGCAGAACAACAACAAAAAAACCCAGGTGTTGGTAGGGAGACATATAACTCAAGGGAATCTCATAAAGCCACGCAGAAAGCTTTGGGCAGGAGAGAGAGGGACATGCTTTTGTAGCAGTGGTATACTGTTTAACTATGGGACCAGCCAAGGTCAGAGAAAGCTAGCTGACCTAGAGTGGTTCAGTGATCTTGAAGAAAAGCAATGATCTGCAGGGGAAGGATCCTGGACACTCCAGAAGACTCTGCCCAGTCCTAGAGAATGCTCCAGAGTGATGAGGAACATGGGACAGGGAAAACGCATTTTTGTGTTTTATTATTCTATCTAGATCTGTGTATTTCTTGGGCTACTAAGTACATAGTAATAATGTTTTAGAATCTTGTTCAAAGTCTGTCTGTTTGCTTTCATTGTCATATGCCCCTGAAGAGTAAAACATGGGCACTCTGGGTTCACAAAGTCTGGATGTCCAATTACTCACGTTCATGTTGAGCTAAATGGGTTCCTCTCTAGCTGCACACCTTTTCTTCTAAACATAATTAGTAAGGCTCATCAAAGCCTAGGAAACAAGGCCAGAGTACCAGCCAGTCACTGACGTGTTAATAGGAAGGTAAGGTCAGATATGCTTGTGTCCTCTCCATAGAATGTTTATATAGCCCCAACTTTGTTGATAAAATGGTGTATATGTCATGAACAGTGAATGTTTCAAGTGGTAAATATATGTAGCTAGGGGGAAATCTGAGAGGTTATCAGTGGTCCCAAGAGGTAGGCATTTGGAGCATGGGGTCTCAGCTGTGAGGAGGGGGTGCTAGACAGAGGCTCTTCACCCCAAGCATGTGCCTAGAGACCCCAGCCAAGGGCAGTGCCTGGTCTCTCTTCAGACTCAGGAGGCTTAAAGAGCACATAGGGCTACTGAGGTGGGCTCCAAACACAACAGGCTGGGGAGTGTCCTGCCAGAGGGGAGCTCTACCAGGGCTGTGTATGTGACAGCACCATTGAATATTGTTGCTGGTAAGTGTACTAGTAATGATTCACTGTTCAGTTAAAAGCCTGAAGCAAGCACTAGTAATGTTTGGAACAAACTGCCACCAAAGCTGGAAAAGTCATAATCCTTGGAACATACACTGGCACTTCAAGTCCTATATTTTATACTAGTCCTAGTTCTGTTATAATGGGCACTTCGTATTTTTCTTAAAGCTAACTAGTATTGGGTAGCAAGAGTACCACCTTCCTCCTGAAGTGCCTCACAGTGTACCTCAACTGTGCCCCAGAGGGATCACCTGTTAAGGATACATTTTCACTGCAGTTACTGGGGCTCTGACTTGGGTGTTACTCCTAACTCCACTCCCATCTATACACAAAATCCTCTCACCTGAGTTTAGTGCTTTTAGCCTGGGCTAGCTGGCTCACTTGGGGCTGTAGGCTAAACCCCAGGTACTACTTTCATTTAGGCTGGTAACCCATCCACTTTGCAGTGAGGACAGAGACTAACCCACTCTCATGCTAATAGTCCCTTCCCACAATTCCCCCACAGTACCCCAAAGGGCTGACAAGTTCTCCCACAGTTTCTTGGGAAAGGATCACCGAGTGCCTCAGTTTATTGCAGCAGAAAGAACCAGGGGGTATGGCCTCAGAAATCTGAGCAACACGCACAAGGGAGTTCAGCTCCGATGAGGAGTAACTCACTGTGACTGCTGACACCCAGGCTAGGCTGAGTTGGGTGCCTATCACCTGAGCAAACTCTGCAGTGAAGCCCTACTTTAAGAGTGAGAGGTTAGTTCACGCTGTATGCCACTTAATCCCTTGGGTTCTGCTGTGACTGCTAACAAGATTGACAATCAGTGCCAGTTGTGATAATGGTTTATAGGGAGGCTTGTTTACTGGAAATTAGATTGAGATTGCTCGCCTGTTACATGTAAACCACGAGAAACCCTTTAATGGTAATACTTTTGACTCAGTACCAGCCTGGGCTGGATTATGAACTAGGGACCTAAAGGTCAAAAGCTCTCCTCCCCTTTGCCCATTCTACATATTTTCTTTTTACTTTGAGCCAAGACAGTGGCGATATGCTCTTGTTATGCAGGAACTGGTGTAAATTAAGAGCGAAATGAAATATTGAACACTCTCTTCAGTCCTTTATAACATGTAGAGTTCAATGAGAGTTTGCAAATGAATAAGGTTAGACTTTCTTCACCTGACAGCCTCAAGATTATCTGCAGTCCTATTCCCATTTTATACCCCTCCTCCTCCAAAAAAAAAAAAAGTTGACTTTCCTAGACTGCTTTTACTATAAGGAGATTTTAGTAGTAGGAAAATGTTAACTCTGCAGTTGCACTGGAGTTCTCAGGATAAAGTCATTTCTTAGGGCCTAATTCAGGTGGCTACTTAAGCACATGGCTAATTTTAAGAACATGTGTAGTCCCATTAATTTCAATGGGACTACTCACATGCTTCAGCTTAGGCATGTGCTTAATTATCTTGTTGAGTTGGGGCCAAAGTGCAGAGTAGTGATGACTAGAGAGGAGAAATATGGTAACAGTGACACTTTGAAAAGAAACCATATTGATTTTAGTAGGGTGTTTACATTTCTGAGTCATCCGAGTTTGCGGAGCTGACCCATTGATTTCAGGGTAGCGCAGTTAAACCTGTGCATGTTTGCAGAATTGTAATTTGAGTCAAGTAATTTCAGTGATGATCTTGATTGGGCATACAATCCAGATTACCCTGAAATTGGGACTTAACAAAGCCAATGTGTACTCTGAGCCTTTTTATCCTGTGTATCCAAAGCTATTTTAGCTAGGGAAGATTGTCAATCACGCCTGTATTTCAGAATAATTAAATTGCCCCTTTCTTTGGAATTTTTTTTTAAAACCAGCTTTGAACTCTTCAGTATAAATGTAAATTGTATAGGGGAAATAAGCATAACAGAGTAGATCTTGTATGACTAGGATAAAATCAAACATTTGGAACTGAGAGAGCGGTCAGAAGTTAGTGAGTGTGAGAAGGTGGAGAGAGGCCAAAGCAAAAGAGAATTCTCTGTGGATGTAAAAAAAATTTATAAACTTCTGATTCGTCACCCCGATGAGGTTGTGAGGATGCTGTGGCTATCATTTCTATTGAAAATTCAGATATCTTGTTTGAAATTAGAAGTGTATGGGGGAGGAGGGAAGAAATAACACCACATAGAAAGAATCCCTTCAGATTTGCTTTTGTATCTTTTTGTTTTAACTTTGAAAATGTGTAGCTGATTCAATCAGCCTTTTTGTGTGTGACTGAGAAAAAGGGCTTTGTATCCATAGATCATTCCTAAAATGTAACCAGCTTTACTATTTTAACAAAAAAAACAAAAAAAAAAAAACCATAGAACTATGAAAGAGATCTTTGCTTTCTTTTAAGATTGTGTTGGTTTTTAATACAATGCCTTTTATACCTAGACCAAAACAGTCATTCAAATTTCAACAGTTCCACTATGAAATCTGAAATTATAGAAGAAGGTCCACACACTTGCTTTTGGTGCTTCCAGGAATAGCATAGACAGCAGTCAGACTCTGCTCCAAGGAGGCACAGGATTGGAATAGCAAAAATTTGGCAGTTTGGAATGTTGAGGAGCACTTGCCAAATAACCTGAGGAAATGTCGAGACTTCATGTTTCTTGAAAGCTGTGGCTGGAGCCAAAGTCTCCTGTTGTCTTCAGTGGGCCTCACTTTTACAAACACTAAAATTCACTCTTGAGAAATCACAGACAGGGAGGAAACAATTCACTGATGCAGAGCTATATGGATAACATAAAGTCGCCTATCTACATATGTTTAGTGAGCAGGCAAGGAGCATTTGAGAACCTTCATATTCAAGAATAGACTGTTTTGAATTCTACATGTTCCCATTTTATTTGTAGTGAAGGCTTCACAGTTTCTCCTCCTCTTATCCAACATGGACCACCATTTCCACAGATCTACTTCTGAGATGTCTCATTGGTGGCTTCAAGATTTTACATAACACTTGCCTGTATCTCCCTTGACTTACCCTGACACCTGTGTCTGCTGTCTGTCATCCTGCCTGACTCAGCTGCCAGTTAAATCACAACTTTAGCCAGTGTTTCAAAATCTGTAGTTGTTCTGGGTAAAAAAAGATTTTATACCCTTTGTCTCAAACCACCAATTCTATCACTATTCTTAACTTTTACTCCAGGCTAGACATCTAGGAGTTCTTGATCCTAGACTTGGATTTTCCTTCAAAATCTCCATTGTCTATAAATTGACTTATCAGTATCTCCAGAACATTGCTGGAAATCATCCTTAACCCTAATGTTACTGAAATCTATATTCTTTCTCCAATTGCTTTCCATTTCCATTGTTGCAATTCCCTCTTTTATATACTATGGAAGAGCATAGGGTTAGGGTAGTATCCCTTAAAATAGTTTGAGTCCTCAAGTCATGCTCCCTGTGTTCTCTGTTGTAGAAGCTGCCTCAAATCAGTAGTATGTACGTATCTAGACATAGCATGCTTGTTTATATTTCATAACAGTGTTTGCGGGGACAGAAGTGTTCCCACAGTTTCTTCATATTGCTGCTGTTGTGTAAAGAGCAAAAGACACATCATCTTCCAAATTCCTCTGAAAACTTTAGAGAATCCAGAAAGTGGTAACCACTCTTCACTTGTGTCTTAGGAAGCCTGACCATATTACCCCTACACGTGGCCGTCATGGTTTCTAATTCAAAACTGCCTTCCTGGTTTTTAACACTCTCCATGGCTTTGCTCCGTTCTACCTCTCTGACAGTGTATTCAAGGACTGGGGAGCACAGGAAAACAGAACATAATATTTTGCACTTCAGTGGCAGCTTTCATGTCAGGATCTTTATTTGCTTTACAAATATTGATTAATTAAACCTTAGAAACACCCCAGTCTGATAGGAAAGTATTAATTATTTGTTTTACAGAGGTAGGGAATGAGGCAAAGAGATGACCTGCCCAAAGCCATGCAGGAAGTTTGTGGGAAAGCTAATATAACTTAATAAAATACATTCCTTTGATCAGAATTATGTTCAGGTCATTGGTGTCAAGGTGAGATTGCAGTTCACCTGCTATTTCCCCCTCTTACCAATTCACTCTTCTTTCCCATTCTTGGCCCTCCCCCCTTTTCCTGACTCTCCAAACTCCTGACTCTGTTTTCTCTTTAAATCTGACTTCCATACTCAGCTGAATGTACAGTTTGAGTTAGAGTCCTTTTTAACTAGCATTTTGTTTGGGGGGAAAAGTTCACAACATTTACAATTTTTCATTTTGCCTGTTTTTTGTTTTTTTATTCTAATTTCCTAGCCCAGTTTCAGGGTGTTTCCATGTTTTGAATTTATACAGACTGCTTATCTTTATTGGACACACTAATGCAAGTTACAAAACTAGATTAACATTTTTTTTCAAATTCACAAATGCCTTATCTGAATCCAAAATTGTCAAATTTAATCTAAATCTGAATGTATCCAAAATTCAGCTCACCTGTACTACACTGTATTGCCAAGTGTAAGTGTTCAGCAATCATGAGATTGTCTTCAAATCATGAGAATTTTTGAAAATAATAACTATTGGATTCTTTTTATTTGCCTTCTGCCTTTAGGGTTAAAGTTTCCAAGCTTTTCTCCACAACTACATGGGACAGAAACTTTCTTTCATTGGCAGCACTGATACTAACCTTTCACTCCACAAATTGCTGTGTCTTCCATTCTCACCTCACTAGTCTGTGAGGACATTTGTAGTTTTCTCTTTCTTTTATTTTGACTAATCTAATCTGTCTTCACATATCTTTTCTTCCCTTTTTTTCCTGTCTGTGTTTCTGATCCTGTCTCTGGAAAGTGTTTCTCCATCCCTTTCTCAGCTGTTTTGTGTTACTATTTATGAAGGATGCTATATAAAAATAAATTGTATTGTTTCCAAGTTGCTGACTTCAATAGGGACAGGGATGAAGAAATTACTCAGCAAATGGACAGATAGAGGGTGGATCTGATTTGCTTCATCTGGCCAATAAGAGAAAAGCATTGTATGCATTTATTAGATACTTCTGCTAGCAATAATAATAAAATGATCACCACTTTCTGAATAGATGTAAGAATGAAGCTGAAGATCTAGGGAAGCTTTCCCCCCTTTGCAGAATTCTCTTCATCCTTCATCACCATCTCCAACTCCTGCACATTCCAGTTCTAAAGGGGGGCTTCCCACTGAAGCTAATGAAAGTTGGATCGAGCCCCATATAATTAAAGCATCTTTGATATGTGAAGGACTACAATGGAAAGAGCAGGGAACATTCTATAATTGTCCATCCATATCTGGTATGTGTGGATCCCACAAGGTTATCACCCTCAAATAAACCAATAAGGAGTAGCAAACATGGGTGAATGTCTATATTATATGGAGGGGCAGGGATTTACTTTGAAGGGTTTCTTCACTTTTTATGTTTGTGCTCTTTAACAATGAAATATTAATTCCTTCTTTGAGATGGAAGACCCACTTTTACTGGGTTTTCCCCCAGCTTTTTAATGTATTTGTAAAATAATAAATAAGGCTTTAATCCTACATTAGATATTAGTAAGGGGCTTTAGATTTCTGAGAGAAGAACTGCAGCCTCAATGCTTGTTACGCTGAACATAGAAAATTATACTTGGACTGCCTTTCAGTCACTGTTTCAATCCTGGGCTGTGCCTATCAGTTTTGGGTGTTAGTTCATATGTCTGTGTTGATGATGTTAAACTTGAATAAATCATTCTTGTTTTACGTGGGCTCCTTTGACAATATCACCTGGCTTGGAGCTAAAGAGCAGTAAATTCTTTTGTCAGAAATCCCTTTTCCAAACATGCAGAGTTTAGTTTTCAGTTAGCATTTGTTTTCAGTATCTCTCCATGTGTTTTCTAAAGAAAGACAGTTTTCAGAGTAGCAGCCGTGTTAGTCTGTATCCTCAAAAAGAACAGGAGTACTTGTGGCACCTTAGAGACTAACAAATTTATTAGAGCATAAGCTTTCGTGGGCTACTGCCCACTTCTTCGGATGCATATAGAGTGGAACGTATATTGAGGAGATATATATATACACACATACAGAGAGCATGAACAGGTGGGAGTTGTCTTACCAACTCTGAGAGGCCAATTAAGTAAGAGAAAAAAAAAATTTTTTTTGAAGTGATAATCAAGCTAGCCCAGTACAGACAGTTTGATAAGAATTTTTTTCCTCTTACTTAATTGGCCTCTCAGAGTTGGTAAGACCACTCCCACCTGTTCATGCTCTCTGTATGTGTGTATATATATCTCCTCAATATATGTTCCACTCTATATGCATCCGAAGAAGTGGGCTGTAGCCCACGAAAGCTTATGCTCTAATAAATTTGTTAGTCTCTAAGGTGCAACAAGTACTCCTGTTCTTTTTTTAAAGAAAGACAGAAACTGGACTCAGAAAGCTGCCCCACATAATGATGGGGCATTAGTAGCTGATGAAAAAGTTAATTTTACATGTAAAAAAAACAAAATTGTGCTCAGACCACTAGTACTAACCAGCCTCACATTGGGACAGCTGCTGTTTTACTCTCTTGTCTGGCAGACTCCTCGCTCAACCTCTTCCTCTCTCAAGTGCACTCTAGATAGTTGATTACCCTGTATGTTAAGGGACATCCTTTCTCTGGTGGTCCAACATTCTGTGATCCATATCCAGTCAGGAGCTAGTGACAAGCAGTTGATGAAATAAAAGAACTATTTTCAGGCAATAATTATTAAAAGGATCCTACTCTCTAATTAAAATCCCAGGCTTTGTACTGTGGATTAGATATTGTGGGTCCCTTAAAAACAAGCTTTGACCTATATTTTTCACAGTTCTTTATTTCTGTGAAATGTAGTTGGTTGTCTAACCCCTACCCAAAGCACACACTCAGATAAACTGAGGAAGAAAGGGACTCCAAAATGGGGGTAAATTATAGAATGTTGCCATGGGGCCTGTATTCCTCCCTGCCTGCTGCTTTCCTGTGGGTGGAATGTTTGCAGCACCGGGTGCTCTATGAATTCCTCTTTGTTGTCTCACACAAGGAGCTCCTCTTTCCTGTTTACATGTTAATTGGTGAAGGCTCTGGCTGTGGAAGACCGCAGAAGGGCTGCTACTACATTTCAGTGCCTGGACTTTGGTAAACATTGATAGGCAGTGTTGGAATGTAGAGGAAGCACAGGAAGAAAAGAGCATGGGTAAACTGAGGGGGACAGCAAAAGAGGAAACCAGAGTATTAAAGTAATGAGGAAATTCCTTTTTTGGTGAGTGTGAAGGAAGGCAGGGGTTCGCACTAAGATCCTTTCTAGCTGTTTGTGAAAACAGTCACTAGGGTTTCTTGTAAAGCCTGGTCAAGCTGATGAAAAAGCAGCTGCCAGGAAAGGAAATCATTGTTATTTCTTTCTATATGGCAGCACCCAAAGGTCCGAGACAGGTTCAGGCTCCATTATGCTATTCAGCTGAAGAAACACCTACGGAGATGTAATACCGGCCTCAAAGAGCTTGCAAGCTAATTAAAGATTGCACATAAAAAAACTACATTAAAAGAACATTGAGGTTGCAAAGTCAAGCACTCAGAAGTTAGGAAACGCCAGCTGAGGGGATTATGCAGTTACAGAGGCTAACAATGTGCACAGTTTGATGGTTCCATGCAAGTTAAACGTTTAAAAAAAACCACTTTTAAATCCTTTATCAAACTGTGCATCCCTGTGTTCTGTTGGCATTTGCCCCCTCTCCACTCCCACTGCTTGGAGAAGTGAAACCCACTATTTAAATATAAACCAGCCCCACACTCCCAGTGGCCACCCTCTGTAATCCTCTTGCCTCAGATTGCCCATGTGGAACCCTGAGGCTTCTCTCTACCCACTCTGAGTGAGGCGGGGGTGAGTACAAGAGGAAAGCAACAGAGAGTCCTGTGGCACCTTAAAGACTAACCCATGCATTCACCCACGAAAGCTTATGCTCCAATACATCTGTTAGTCTTTAAGGTGCCACAGGACTCTTTGTTGCTTTTTACAGATCCAGACTAACACGGCTACCCTTCTGATACAAGAGAAAGAAAGACTATTGATCAGTTTTGGAGGGTATGTGCTGAGGTTCAGGGCATAGGTGCTGGAACTGGGCATGTGTGGCTTGAAGTGGTAATAAGCCAATACATGGTTTCCACCTTCAGCACCCCTGCTATAAAAATTGTTCGAACACCACTGGTTCAGGGCTGTGAAGTTGCCATTGGGCCTGCCCATTTCCTAACCCTGTCCTTGTTTACCTTTGTTTCCCACAACCCTCCCACCACCGATCCGCCTTACACAGCTCATAGGGTCTGAAACTGGTGACGAATGGCTGTGCAGGAGCCGGGCTCTGATGTGGCTGCCAGGGAGGGGAAGTTTCCCTGGAGCCATGTGCCCTCAGTCCTCTCATGATGAGGATGCGAGGGGTAATGGAAGGACTTGGCTACCCCGTGCCCACTGACACTGCTGCTGAGCCTTTCCTTCCTAGAGGATTTTTCCTAGACATCTTAAATGGCCTCTCCCTGATCCCACATGGGTGCCAAGAAAGGGCTGGGCGGGATGCTCTCCTTCTGAAAATAGGTAACTGTTTCAGTAAGGGCTGGAAGAAGCTATAAGACAAGAACGGTGGTGCTTAATGGTTCCCCCTCTGTTGCATGCTGTGAAAAAGGTTATGAAAAAGAGAGACAGATCACCACGAGTAGTTATGCTGCTCTCATACACAGTGAGATGAGGGTAGCATGACATGCAAGCAGCACTCAGCTCTCATTCAACATGATGGAAGTGGGTGTGGCTGAAAAAATAATGCATGCCCAGAAGGAAAAGCACCATATTATGCTCCCCTCTCTAATGAGCATCCTGAAAAGGCACTGCATGAGCATAAAGTAAAACTGTCAGAGGCACACTTATCCTTCACAGGGGAGAAATCACACCAGTGGACACAACAAGCCCAAGATCTACAGGGCCACAGCCAGTATTCATCAAACAGCATCCTATTATCATTGGCTTCTGGTTACGTGTATATGACAGAGTGTATATGGATGTATGATATGGCAGTAGCATTGATCACTTTGAGCATACTCACACTTACCCCTTATTATCCATCTCTATGAAGCTGCTGAGTCCAGTTCCCCATTACCATTCACATAATAATCTGCTTTGGTGGAGTTGTCTGACATTTCTCCTGCTTCTTGGTATCCACTGTTGCCGCGTACTGAAGTTCTGCTTCACAAACTTTGCCATGTTCTCCCCATTGTAGTATTTCAGTGCTGACTGAAACAGGCTTTAAATAATTTACTTAACTAAGAGCATGAAATAACTTAGAACTTTCTCTTAACAGTGTACCTGCAATTACGAGGTGATGTCCTGGCTAGAAATTGTAGCCTGATTTAGGGTATACTATTAATTTGGATAATATTATCAGTACACCCTAAATCAGGCTACAGGCTGGTGAGCCAGTCAGGAGATGAACCTAGAATCTTCTGACTGCGTATCAGAAGATTCTAGGTTATGGCCTGTAGGTCTCTTGCATACAGCCAAACTTACTTTATATAAATCTATAAACCTATTACAATAAACCAAATACTTAAACTATAAGAAAAGATATATATAAGCAAGCAGGTTAGTCCTATAGGCTACAAAATATGGGGTCATATTTTTATATTTTCAGAAGCAATTGCTGTATCCTTGATGGTGCTTCTCCAGTCTTTGTGTGTGTACAGCAATCAGTGTGTTATGGTCTGTGTCGGCTTTGAAACAGTGGTCAGAGAAAATCATGAAATTTTGTATATCTATGTGCAAGTCCTAGTAGCTCTTTTTCAATGTATGTATACGTTCTCTTTGGTGCTATCATAACTCTTGTGGCATATGTCACAAACAATCATTCAGTCCCATGCCTTTGTAGCAGTACAGCTCACTGCCCTTCTTTTGAAGCATCTATGAAGAGCTTGATCTCTTTCTGTGGTCAAAGAATTGCTGCACTGGTGCTGATATTACTATATGTTCAAATCCTTGAACTCTTTCACACTCTGATATCCATGCCTATTCTGTATCTTTGTGAAGGAGTTTTCTTGGGTGAGTTGTCCAGGCTGCATAGTTAGGTATGAACGTACTGACATCATAATGCAACATGTCTTGCAGTTTCTGAATTTCTTTTCTATCTCTGTGCCAGATACACTTGAATCTTGGAATCAGCAGGCATTATTTTCTTTGTGGTCAGTTTCCCTAAGTAGGTGATTCCAGTTGTTTTAAAGTGGCATTTGCCTTTATTCATTTTAAGATTATTTATACTTGCAATTTCCAGTACAGTCTGCAATCCTTCCTGACGTCCACTATCAGTGCTGCCCCAGTCTATTATGTCATTTAATGTGCATGTTCACTCTTGTAAGATCATCTAGCGTATGGGAGGCAGTGCAGTGAAATACTTCTGGTGTTGAACATAAAAAGCAGTATCTGCCAAATACTGTATTGCAAGTGCAAATCTTGGCACTTTCCATGTTCAGGAGATTCTGCCAAAACCTGGATGATGCATCTGATTTGCTGAAGAATTTGGCTTCTGCCCTCTCAGCAAACATTTAATTTCTTATGGGCAAGTGGAAATGTTGCCTTTTAATGTTTGTATTCAACTCAGAATCAATGCAGCATCTGAGTCAGCAACCTCTTTTCTTCACAATTACTGAGGGTATGTCTACACTACGAAATTAGGTCGAATTTATAGAAGTCGGTTTTATAGATATTGGTTTTATAAGGTCAATTGTGTGTGTCCCCACATAAAATGCTCTAAGTGCATGAAGTCGGCGGACCACGTCCACAGTACTGAGGCTAGCGTCGACTTCCGGAGCATTGCACTGTGGGTAGCTATCCCACAGTTTCCACAGTCTCCGCCGCCCATTGGAATTCTGGGTTGAGATCCCAATGCCTGATGATGCAAAACAGTGTCGCGGGAGGTTCTGGGTACATGTCATCGGGCCCCTCCCCCTCCATCAGAGCAACGGCAGACAATCGATTCGCGCCTTTTTACCTGGGTTACCTGTGCAGACAACATACCACAGCAAGCATGGAGCCCGCTCAGCTCAGCTCAGCTCATCATCACCATATGTCATCTGGGTGCCGGCAGACGTGGTACTGCATTGCTACAAAGCAGCAGCTAATTGCCTTTTGGCAGTAGATGGTGCAGTATGACGTCATCAGCTATCTGGGTGCTGGCAGACGTGGGGCTGCATTGCTGCACAACAGCAGCCCCTTGCCTTTTGGCAGTAGATGGTGTATTACGACTGGTATCAGTCATCATCGTATTCCAGTTCGATCAGAGGCACCTGGGCAGACATGTTTTGTCTCCTGGAGACTCAGTCCTGCCGGCAGTCCTGTTGAACAGTCTTGACGATGAAGGCTAGCAGTTGTAGTACAGTATCTTCTGCCAAGCACCCAGAAGATGCCAAGGGCTATCAGTCATGCTGCACCGTCTGCTGCCAGCTTAAGATGTGAAAAATAGATGGACCAGATTTGTTCTGTATTCATTTGCTTCCCCCTCCCTCCGTGAAATCAATGGCCTGCTAAACCCAGGGTTTTGAGTTCAATCTTTGGGGGGGGCCATTCTGTGTGACAGCTGTTTGTTTCTTCATGATGCACAGCCACCTTTGTTGATTTTAATTCCCTGTACCTGTACGCCATGTCGTCAGTTGCCCCTCCCTCCCTCCATCAGTTTCGCGCCTTTTTTCAGACCAGATGCCATAGCACTGGGATCATGGAGCCCGCTCAGATCACTGCGGCAATTATGAGCACTATGAACACCATGCGCATTGTCCTGGAGTATATGCAGAGCCAGGACATGCCAAAGCAAAACCAGGACCAGCCGAGGAGGCGATTGCAGCGCGGTGACGAGAGTGATGAGGAAATTGACATGGACATAGACCTCTCACAAAGTACGGGCCCCAGCAATGTGCAAATCATGGTGTTACTGGGGCAGGTTCATGGCATGGAACGCCAATTCTGGGCCCGGGAAACAAGCACAGACTGGTGGACCGCATCGTGTTGCAGGTGTGGGACGATTCCCAGTGGCTGCGAAACTTTCGCATGCATAAGGGCACTTTCATGGAACTTTGTGACTTGCTTTCCCCTGCCCTGAAGCGCCAGAATACCAGGATGAGAGCAGCCCTCACAGTTGAGAAGTGAGTGGCGATAGACCTGTGGAAGCTTGCAACGCCAGACAGCTACCGGTCAGTCGGGAATCAATTTGGAGTGGGCAAATCTACTGTGGGGGCTGCTGTGATCCAAGTTGCCAGGGCAATCAAAGACCTGGTGATATCAAGGGTAGTGACTCTGGGAAACGTGCAGGTCATAGTGGATGGCTTTGCTGCAATGGGATTCCCAAACTGTGGTGGGGTGATAGACGGAACCCATATCCCTATCTTGGCACCGGAGCACCAAGCCACCGAGTACATAAACCGCAAGGGGTACTTTTCAATGCTGCTGCAAGCCTTGGTGGATCACAAGGGACGTTTCACCAACATCAACATGGGATGGCCGGGAAAGGTACATGTTGCTCGCATCTTCAGGCACTCTGCTCTGTTTTGAAAGCTGGAGGAAGGGACTTTCTTCCCGGACCAGAAAATAACCATTGGGGATGTTGAAATGCTTATCGTTATCCTTGGGGACCCAGCCTACCCCTTAATGCCATGGCTCATGAAGCTGTACACAGGCAGCCTGGACAGTAGTCAGGACCTGTTCAACTATAGGCTGAGCAAGTGCCGAATGGTGGTGGAATGTGCATTTGGATGTTTAAAAGCGCGCTGGCGCAGCTTACTGACTTGGATAGACCTCAGCAAAACCAATATCCCCATTGTTATTGCTGCTTGCTGTGCGCTCCACAGTATCTGTGAGAGTAAGGGGGAGACATTTATGGTGGGGTGGGAGGTTGAGGCAAATCGCCTGGCCGCTGATTACGCGCAGCCAGACACCAGGGCGGTTAGAAGAGTACAGCAGGGCGCGGTGTGCATCAGAGAAGCTTTGAAAACGAGTTTTGTGACTGGCCAGGCTATGGTGTGAAACTTCTGTTTGTTTCTCCTTGATGAACCCTCCGCCCCCCCCCCCCACCTCTCCTCTCGTTCATATTGTGCTTTTTTGCACTCTGACATTGACTGTCTCCACGCATTCTGCTGTGCTCTTTCAGCATGGGAGGACATCTGGAGCTCCGTGAACATATCATCCCGAGTCCGCCGTTTTCTCCTTCTAATCTTTGCTAGCCTCTGCGAAGGAGAAACATTTGCAGCTGGTGGAGGAGAAGGGAGAGGTGGTTAAAAAAGACACATTTTAAAGAACAATGGGTACACTCTTTCATGTTAAATTTTGCTGTTCACATTACACAGCAGATGTGCTTTCGTTACAAGGTCGCATGTTTCCTCTTATATTGAGGGCCTGCCGGTTTGGTGTGAGAGATCACTTGTGCAGTGTCAGGCAACAGAATTCGGCTTGCAGGCAGCCATGGTAAGCCACAGTCTTTTGGCTTTTTTAACCTTCATAACATGTGGGAATGGTTTCAAACAGCAGCGCCCTCATTTCCCATACCAAGGACCCATTGGGTTGGCCATTTAAAGTGGGTTTGCAATGTAAAAGGAGGGGCTGGGGTTTCCGAGTTAACATGCAGCACAAACCCAACTCCACCCCCCCCCATACACACCCCCAATTCTCTGGGATGATCACTTCACCCCTCCCCCCCACCGCGTGGCTAACAGCGGGAAACATTTCTGTTCAGCCGAGCAGGAATGGGCACCTCTGAATGTCCCCTTAATAAAATCACCCCATTTCAACCAGGTGACCATGAATTATATCACTCTCCTGAGGATAACAAAGAGAGATAAGGAATGGATGGTGTCTGCATGCCAGAAAACACCGGGACCATATGCTGCCATGCTTTGTTATGCAGTAATTCCAGACTACGTGCTACTGGCCTGGCGTGGTAAAGTGTCCTACCATGGCGGACGGGATAAGGCAGCCCTCCCCAGAAACCTTTTGCAAAGGCTTTGGGAGTACATGAAGGAGAGCTTTCTGGAGATGTCCCTGGAGGATTTCCCTCCATCCCCATACATGTTAACAGACTTTTCCAGTAGCTGTACTGGCCGCGATTGCCAGGGCAAATCATTAATCATTAAACACGCTTGCTTTTAAACCATATGTAATATTTACAAAGGTACACTCACCAGAGGTCCCTTGTGTGCCCTCAGGGTCTGGGAGCACACCTTGGGTGAGTTTGGGGGTTACTGGTTCCAGGTCCAGGGTGATAAACATATCCTGGCTGTTGGGGAAACCGGTTTCTCCGCTTCCTTGCTGTGAGCTATCTTCATTGTCTTCATCATCATCATCATCTTCCGCGTACCCCGAACCCGCTTCCCTGTTGAGTGTTTCTCCATTGACGGAGTCAAAGCACACGGTTGGGGTAGTGGTGGCTGCACCCCTAAAATGGCATGCAGCTCCGCGTAGAAGCGGCATGTTTGCGGCTCTGCCCCAGACCTTCCGTTGGCCTCTCTGGCTTTGTGGTAGGCTTGCCTTAGCTCCTTAATTTTCACGTGGCACTGCTGTGCATCCCTGTTATGGCCTCTGTCCTTCATGGCCTTTGAGACTTTTTCTAATATTTTGCCATTTCATTTACTGCTACGGAGTTCAGCTAGCACTGATTCGTCTCCCCATATGGCGAGCAGATCCCGTACCTCCTGTTCTGTCCATGCTGGAGCTCTTTTGCGATCCTGGGACTCCATCATGGTTAACTGTGCTGATGAGCTCTGCGTGGTCAGTGTGCTCTCCACACTGGGCAAACAGGAAATGAAATTCAAAAGTTCGGAGCTTTTCCTGTCTACCTGGTCAGTGCATCTGAGTTGAGAGTGCTGTCCAGAGCGGTCACAATGAAGCACTGTGGGATAGCTCCCGGAGGCCAATAACGTCAAATTCCATTCACACTACCCCAAATCCGACCTGCAAAGGCCGATTTTAACGCTAATCCCCTCGTCGGAGGTGGAGTAAAGAAACCGGTTTAAAGGGCCCTTTAAGTCGAAAGAAAGGGCTTTGTCGTGTGGACGTGTCCAGGCTTAATTCGATTTAACGCTGCTAAAGTTGACCTAAACTCGTAGTGTAGACCAGGCCTGAGGAGTGCACCCAGTCTGTGGCCTCTTCAGTTCTATGAATTCTGCTACAAATACTGCAGCTCTTCATCTAGTCTGTTTTTCAACATTTGTGGGTCATTTTTGGTGACATGAATAACATTCTTTGCATTGTCCTTTCGCCATATCCTATATAAGGCAGCCTGGTGGAAGTTTGTTCGCAGAGTTACACTGTTATTCTGACTATGATGTACGCCTTCTTGAGCAGATCAAGTACGCCACATGTGTGAAAGCCCAAGACCTGTGGTGGTTCTTCGAGTTCTGGTCCATATGTATTCAGTATTCAGCTGAATTTTGAGAGCAGTGTCCGTTGATCCATGCATGTGTCTTCGCTTTCCTCATGCCTCCAATTCAGATAAAGTTCAGGGCGGAATGACCATCTCTCCAGTTTCTTTTTACCACCACGTGGCCAGGTTCTCAACCTCCAGTGTCCAGAGCTTTGTTGTCTTTACCCATTTATCTGTAAAACATACGTATTTGTAAATCGTTTTTAGAATTTTTAGGGTTTGAATTCTATGATAGTTTTACTTGGATTATAGTTAGATAACTTCCCTATCCTGGGGAGCTTCTCCCCTCACCTTCCCTACCCTCCCGCCTCCTCCCCTCCGCCTCATTATGAGTGCTGGACAATGCCTAGGACTCCAGGCTTCAAAGTTTGTGCTTCCTGCCCATGCTCTTTCTTGGTCACCGACAACCATCAATTCTGTCTATACTGCCTCAGGGAAGCCCACATCGCAGCAAGGTGCAGTATCTGCCGCTTGTTCCCCAGTTGTGCCCAGGAAGGGCGGGAACTTTGCCTTAAGAAGCACCTAGTGGAAAAAGTGTTGAGGCCTCAGGTGGACCCAGGTCAGGGAATCTCCCTTCCCCCCCTTGTACATCAGCAAAGAGGGCATCTCCTGCCACAAGGTCTGACTCAGGAGTGAGGGGGTCTACACCCACACGTCCCTTGTTGGGAGAGCAGGGAGCATTCTCATAAACATGAAAGTAAATTCTTCTCCAAATCCACTTAGAAGTCAGATACAGCCCTTCCTAAATTGAGCATGCCTTCTAGCTCCACCCAAGAGAATTTAGAATGTCCTAAGTCTCAGGGGCATGACAAGAAAGCCCAAAAATCTAGGGCTCCATTGGTACCAGGCCTTGATTTAGTGACATGATGACTGCAAGCAGTTCCAGGAACTGTTACATAGAATTGAAGGGGAGTTACAGCTTTCTCTTGAGGAAGTTCAGGATCTCAATATAAGCTCCCAGGCATTTTCAGTCTTCAGTTCCAGCCGAATAGTGCTTCCTATTAACAAAGCCATTCTGGAGCCAGCTAGAGCAGTCTGGCATATCCTAGTCACTTTTGCCCCTACCTCTAAGATGGCAGAAAAAACATTACAGTATTTTGTTCCAGCCAAAAGGGCGGAATTTCTTTTTTTCCCATTCTGCTCTAACTATTTGATCAGGCTGCCACAGCACTCTAGACAGCAACATCCTTGACCTTCTCCAGCTGACAAAGAAGGCAGACATCTTGACTTGTTGGGAAGGAAGGCGCTTCTCTTCTCTTCTATTCCATTCAGGATAGCCAACTTCCACGCACTGATTGCTAAATATGATTTCGTGAACTATTCCAAATTTTCAGACTTTACTGACAAGCTTCTACATCAGGATAGAACTCAATTTCAGGCTCTCATAGAAAAGGACAAGATGGTTGCCAAGACTGCTTTTCAATCAGCAGTAGACAAATCTTCGAGGGCAATGGTTACTTTGAGGTTTCCCAGGGAGGTCCAAAACACTGTGGAGGACTGCTCTTGATGAAACTTATCTGTTTAACCAAAAGCCAGATGAGTCTTTACACACCCTGAAGGACTCCAGGACCACCCTCTGTTCCCTGGGAATATATATACCTGCCCCGAAGAGGAAATTCCATAGGCAATCATACAAGCCTGGGCTGATGGCTCAACAATTTTACCACCTTATGAGCCACCCTATAAGAGGCAAAGGATTAAGAAGTCCCACTTCCCTGCATCTTCTGTGGCATCAGCAGCATCCTAGCCCCAGACCCATACTAAGCATCATTTTTGATGGGAGCATGAGAACTGTAAACCAATAATACCACCACCTGCTGATTCCTATATACGCTTTGAAGATCATCTAGCACTCTTTTTTTCCACATCTGGAATGCAGTAACAGACAAGTGGGTGCTAATATCATCCATTCTGGCTATGCAATTGAGTTTACTTCCCTGTATCCTCCACAACTCCTTATCCCACCCCTTTTCAGGGGCCATTCTCATAAGAAGAGTCTCAAACAAGAAGTAGAATTCTTCTCACAGCAAGGTGCAGTAGAGCAGGTATCTCTTCAGTACCAAGGGAAGGGTTTTTACTCAATGTAGTTCCTAGTATCCAAGAAGAAGGGCAGCTGGAGACCCAGTCTCGATCTCTGCCATCTCAGCTGTTTTATTGGCAAACTCAAGTTTTGCTTGGTATCACCGGCATGTATAATCGCATCCCTAGAAAAAGACATGTGCTTTGTAGCTCTCGACATGGATACATACTTTCACATAGATGTTCACCCCATTCAGAGATGTTTTCGCAGAATCATGATGGGCTCCGACCCCTTTCAATACAGAGTGCTCCTGTTTGGCCTTACTGCCGCTCCCAGGGTCTTTACCAAGGTATTCTCTGTAATAGCAAATCATATCCAGCATCATGACTTCACCATCTTCCCCTGTCTTGAAGACTGGCTTCTTGTTGCCAAGATGCATCAAGAAGCCTACAGGTCTACTTTGGCAATGCTTCAACTCCTGTTTTCCTTGGTGTCAGCGTAAACCCCAAAGCAGACTTTAGACCTTATTAGAGCATCCCTAAACTCAATCATGGCAAGAGCTTATTTGCTGATGGACAGGTTCCAGGAGATGAACGTCCTCATTGACCAAGTCATAAGCAATCCTCAAGCATAGCAGAATCTGTGTTTCTCTACTGGGTCATATGGCTTCATGCACACCATTTGCCAGACTCCATCTTCATTGCCTGCAAGCCTGGCTTGAAACAGTGTACTCACCAAATCAGCAGACCATGAATGTCATAGTGACTGTTCCCAGCAAAGTAACATCATCTCTGCTATGGTGGAAGGATCCCCAACAGGTATCCATGGGTGTTCCCTTCCTTTCCTCCTCACTGGGCAGGATGATCATTACAGAGGCCTTCCTGTTAGATTGGGGAGCTCATATGGGCAACTTCACAGTGCAGGGCACTTGGACATCTCAAGCGTCTATGAGGCACAACAATATTTTGGAATTGCAGGAAGTCCAAAAGGTTTGCAAGGCTTTTTGACAATTCATTCAAGGTCACCACACTTCTTAACGTCAGACATCATCACTGTCTTTTATATCAACAAACAAGGAGGAGCGAGACCCATCCCAGTGTGTGCAAAAGTAGTCAGTCTATGGAATTGATGCATCAGCAATCAGATCACCCTGTCGCTAGTCTATCTTTCAAGAAACCAGAACATGCTAGCCGATTCCCTTAGCAGACATTTTGCTATTGACAACAAGTGGGAGTTATATGACTTTGTAGTGAACAATATTTTTGCTCTATAGGAGACCCCCCTACAGAGATCTGTTCACCTCGCAGACGAGCAGAAAATGCAGCATATACTGTTCCAGAGGAGCCCTAGGATGCCATTCTCAGGGTGACACTCTATTATTTCTTTCACGATCAGATCATCTGAACTATGCCTTCCCTCTATTACCACTCCTTTCTCGGGTCTTATGGCAGATTCGTCAGGACAGAGTGGGAGTCATCCTCATCACCCCCAACTGGCCCGGACAGTTTTCGTTCCCAAGCCTTCTATGGATGTCATCTTGATGACCACTCATCATTAAGCCCTTTTCCAATCTCCTGACCCAGGGGAAGGTCAAAATCAAACATCCCAACCACTCCATCTCAGAGTGTGGTTTTTGGATGGTTGTTGACCTTAGAATGATCATGTTCTGAAGCTGTTCAAAGCATCCTTACCAACAGTAGAAAGGATTCCACTAGAAGATGTTAGTTAACTAAGTGGAGGTGTTTCTCTGTCTGGGCCTGACAAAGACTTGTATCCACAGTTTCTAGAGATATTCCTTTTATTTTGGACTATATTTCCCCCCTAAAAACAACATGTTTGTCCATCAGTTATTTATGGGTCCACTTGGCAGCAATCAGTGTGTTCCATCCATCTTCACAGGGTTATTTGATCTTTGCTAACCCACTGACTAACAGATTCTGGAAAGGCCTAATCAAAACCTTTCCTCCAGTAAAAAAAGCTCACTCCTCAATGAGACTTCAACCTTATTCTTTCTGTGCTCAGTCATCCTCCCTTCAAACCATTAGCCAGATTTTCTATGTCTCTTGTTTAGTCAAAGCACCTGGTATTCACACCCTAAACATTATTGTAATATTTTTTGTAAATAAACATGAGGTATCACTTGAAAACTAATAACTCACTGGTCAATAATTTCATAGTGAAATGTATGTAGCAACATTATATGTAAAGTTATGAATCTCCCCCCCACCCCCCGAATGATGTTACTTGTTCAAAACCACATAGCTCTGCCTAGGTAAAAGTTGTTAAACAGACCTATCCTAAATAAATAAATGTGTGTTTACCTCAGTTTACGTATAAGTAGTAAATAGAACCATCAAGACAGCAGAGGGAGGGGATTGCAGGAAACCAAACCATTTGCATTTTAGCAAACATGAGTGGGAGGGGGAAAAAAAGCATAGCGCCTCCTTCACCATCAGACTCATGTCGCCTTCCTCACAGCTTGAATAAATTTTACTTTGAGGGGTAAGCTTCCGAAGAATCTATTTCTAAAGTTCGCTGAACTAGAAAAGAAAGGGGAGAAACCCCCAAGTTATCTCTTGCACCCAAGAAGACAAAAAGAACAAGGAGTACCTTAGAGACTAACAAATTTATTTGGGCATAAGCTTTCGTGGGCTAAAACCCACTTCACTGGATGCATGCAGTGGAAAATACAGTAGGAAGATATATATACACAGAGAACATGAAAAAATGGGTATTGCCATACCAACTATAATGAGACTAATCAATTAAGGAACTAGCACTGGGCCATTGGAAGAGATTCCGACTGAGAAGGGAGATCAGCCACCATTTTGCTGGAAGACTGGTGGGTGAGAAACTTGTGAGTTTTGTCTCCTTAAAGGAGCAAATGGATCTTATTATTCCTCTGAATGTTGCAGGAGAGGACTAGACAGAGCACACAAGTCTGGGGAAGTTTGTGACTGGGGATGTGCTGGGGTCACCTGGTAATATTAACCAAGTGTGATGAAGACAAGACTGTGTCTGTGATAACCGCTAGGAGTCTGTTGGATTCAAAGTGCTCGAATAAGAGCCATATAGTGCACAGAACACAAAGTGCATATTGGCTGCTGTCTGTGTGTATGTCCCAGGCAAGGAGTCACAAGTAGGAGAAGCATTTTGGGGCACTCAGGGTTATCATACAAGTCATGACACAACCTCTCACTGGTCTTAACTGCACCCCAGCACATGGCATCTCTCCAGTCCATGAAGGTTGAATTCCTGGTGGCCATCACCTCAGCCAGGAGAGTGTGGAGCACTGAAGGCGCATCATCCTTACCCCATATACCATAGAGACAAGGTTTCATTGTGTCTACACCTTAAATTCACCCCCAAAGTAGTTTGTTTCACCTGAACCATACAATTCACTTACCTGTGTTCTTTCCCCACACATCTTCAGAAGAAAGGAGGCTCCATTCTCTCAATGTACGATGGATTTTAGCCTTTTACCCACAAAGAACAAAAACAATCAGAAAATCTGCTAGACTGTTTATTGCCATAGCAGAAAGAGTTCAGAGTCCATTATAGGAGGGAGTGGGTGAGGTTCTGTGTCCTGCAATGTGCAGGAGGTCAGACTAGATGATGATGATGGTCCCTTCTGGCCTTAAAGTCTATGAATGAGTCTGAATCTATGAACTCTCAAAGAATCTCTAAATGAATCTGGGGCTGTATTTTGCTCAGCTATCAGCTGTCTAATCTCCCTCCCACTCATCAGGTGAGGGCTCATTCTATGAGAGCACAAGCGATCCCTATGGCATTGCTTCAAGAAGTACATTTGCAAAGCAACTACATGGAGTTCCAGCCACACAGTGGCAAGGCATTCTGCTTTGGTGCAGGACTCCTCCGCTGATACTTCCTTTTGAATGGTATAGCAGTCCTTTGTTCAGCCCTGCAATCTTCATCCTGGCACTCTCCTCCTACTTGAGAACTACTTTTCAGTCACCAAAAGTGGAATACGCATAAGGACCAGCACTCAAAGATGAGGAAGTACTTTATTTACTTTACTTTAGTAACTGGAGGTTTATTTACTTTTAGTAACTGGAGGTTCTTCGAGATGTGTAGTCCCTATCTGTATTCCACTACCTGGCTTCCTTCCCCTTTGCTTCAGATGATCTTTGATTCATGGTAGGGAAGGAACTGGAAAGATGGTTGGTCCACCCTGCTCTTGATCTCGTTGGTTGGAGACACGAAGAGAGCAAGGGTACATACATATACCAACACACACTGCTTTCAAAATTTTCCAGCTCTGGGTGAATTGAGCACATGCATACCCACAGTGGAACACAGATAGGGAACACACATCTCGAAGAACCTCCAGTTACAAAGGGAGAAGTAACTTCCTTTTTCCATGGCCTACTACAACAAACATTTGTTTTAAGGTTTTGCCTTTGTTCCTCAGTGACATTTCACACTCACCCAGGACAGGAATTTGTTCTTCATTACAGGAGCCTCAGTCTCATTTTTTGAGTCTGCTCAAGCAAACACACTGCTGTTAAAATATTGTTTTGTCACGTGTTATCCCAGTTCCTCACTACAGGTAAATGCTCTACTTCTACTTTAAGCAATAAACGTATTTCTGAGTTGTATTTTGTTTCTTTATCTCCTTTGGAGAGAGTGAAGAGAATATAATTTCTTTAAGAAAAAGAAACCAAAAGATTTTAGAAAGGTCAGCCTGAAAAGCCGTTTGTCTGCCCTGAAGAAATGTATCCTTTTTCTGTGACATTCTACTGCTTACAGGCATGAGGCAGAACATCCTTGAAGGAATCTACTTTATAAATTAATATTTATATACAATATTGCCTGGAGGAAAGAAATAGTTCCCAAGATAGTTCCTGCAACATTAGTGCAACATGCACAGTCAAGGGAAATATTTTTCCAAGGTGCAGTTCTTTTCTGCAGTCAGTGAAGATCTGTTTGATTATATTCCTTGTTGTTTCTCTGCTTCTGTAATCCCTTTTCTTTCTTTCCTTGATTTCCCCACCATTTTTCTTTGTCCCTCTGATTCCCCCCCCCATTTCTAGCCTCTCTAGCCCCTCATCCTACTTTCCTCTCCCCAGCTCCTTCTCTTTGTGGCCTTATTTGTTTATTGGTGGGGGTCTGTTCTTTAGTACTGTAGTTTTCATGACAGCTGATAAAGGCGGTCACAGTTTGCAGGAGATGGTGCAAGCCACTGTGATGCCCAGTGGAAATAGCATTAAAGATTTGTTGTCACATCATTGTCTTTGACCAGTCATGAGACAGAGGAAAACTGAGGGATTTTAGAAATAATATCACCTATGTGGTGGTGCTATCCATGTGATAAACTTGGTCACTGCAGCTGTACTCTGCCCACTAATTCATGTCCACCAGGCCTGAAGCATTGCAAACCACTGAGCAGCTCAAAGAGCTGACTTTTTTTTTTTTTAACAACCTGTGAGAGAGATGTTTCTTTCTCACCAAAAAACTACACTGCCAACATTCTTGGTCCAGTGAATCCTGATCCCTCAAGGCTAGAAATAAGAGCTTTATACCATTAGATAACATGGAATCTCCCATTTCCCATGGTGTAGGGTTTTGTTTGTAGCCGTAGAAGGCAGTAAGATATCTTAAACCCCTTAACTATCACAAGTCCCTTAAAGACTTGTCGCAAGGTGGCTGGTCCCTAGAAATGGAGCAGGTCCAGCTCCCCGTGCCAGAACAGGTGTTCCCAGTTTGATCAGTTCAGAGGGTGGGGCAGCACCTGGGAGATTTAAAAAAAAAAGTCCAGGGAGAGTTTAAGGGGAAGAGAGACCTAATGAGGGAGGGAGCATGCCCATTGCATGCTGACCAACCAGCCTGGTAAGTTGGTGCTGTCAGGAGCCTGGAGAAGGTCTTTGGGGAAAGATGCTGAGAGCAGAAAGCTCTCTACAGGCCCCTCCCTGGAAAACAGAGGGAGGAATTAGCAGGAAGCCAATGCATGGGTTAACCTGCTGACCTTCCTGAGCCAAAACTAGCGCTAGGAGGCTGAACGGGGCTGAAGGCAAGGAAGTCAGTGGAAGGGTTAGCCTGCTGACTGTTCTGAGCCAGAGAGCTATGGCAGGAGAAGCTGGAGAGAGCTGAGGGCAGTAGAGGGAGATGCCTGCTGGCTCTCAGAGCCAGAGGGCCAGAGAAGGCTGAGGCTGGAGAGCTGGGGCATAGTGGGGGACAAGGGACACCAGAGCAGATTCTGATGTATTGTCTGGACTGTGGTGTTAGGACTTGTTATGGGCATGGGAAGGTTTTTGCATAAATTAACTCCACAGGGGCTGTGGGCCCAAAGAAAGGCTGTTTAGAGCAGTGGTGGGCAATCTGTGGCCCGCGGCTGCACACTGTGTTAGAAAGCTTGCATGTCAGATGAACATGTTGTACCAGGTTTAAGGATAAACAGAAAATTTCAGTCACCACAACAGTTGATCCAGCACTAGACAGACAGACAGCAGCTATTCTCATCATCTAGACACAGAGCAGTCTTTTCTATGACCAAATTCGTGATGATGTGACTGTGGTGATTCAAGAGTTTCTATTCTTCTTGCTCAGTTATTGCACCTGCTTTGCAGATAACATAGGGATTACATCTCCAGTTCTTCCCAGTGCTTAGAGAAGCACTAACTCCAATACTCTAAATAAAAATAAATAAATAAAAAATCACTGACTCTGATTACATAAAGGATAAGATGTTTTCCAAGTGCACCCTTGAAATGGGCACAGGTGTCACCTGCAGACCCAGTCACAGCTTGAGTGAGGTTGTTTTGGCTACGAATGGTAGGCATGGCAGATGCATTGTAAGCATACGATTTTGATGCTAATGAAGCAGCAGAAAAGGCTCAAGATCAGTCACAATGCAGCCATGGCAATGATTGGGGAGGGGGAGAAAGAAAGCACAGTCCCTAGGAGAAAGGGACCCATGAAAAATGGAGGGGCCCTTACGGCTCTACTCCCTTGGAGAGAAAAGCTCCACTCCTCACTCACTCGCTTTCTTTTTTGTGTGTGCGTGCACACGCACAGACGCGCATAGTCACTCAACCAGAATACTTCCCACTGTGTGTGTGCAGTCACATAAAGACCAGCTGAACACAGACCTCTTATTATTCATAAACATTTCACTAGAGTGTTGTTCAAACCTCTACCCACACCAGCCACTATTAGAACAGATTTGTGAGCAGATCTTTACTCCACCTTCCCCTGCCCTATCTGTGTTTTTTCTTGCTGGTATTTGTGTTAATTGTTTGATTTGGCTTCTTTTGTTGTCTTACATTAGAAGATTTATGCACCGCCATTTGTGTTCTTGTGAAGAGGCTCTTTCACCTGATTTCTCTCTCTGTGTCTTTTCACATCTATCGTTTTTCTTTGACTGTAGTTTAATAGTCTCATGTCTGAGCTTATTTTTTAATTTCCTCTCACTTTGTTTTGATAATGACTCTGACATAATTTGTCATGTCTCAGACCTGATCCTTTTTTATAATTTTTTCTTATTTGCAATACTAATCCTGGCTCTTCCTCCCCTTCTTCCTTCTCCCACCCACTCTGCCTTATCCTTGGTTTCTTTGCACCACTGCCCTCATGGCAAACCCACTGGTTGCTTAAAGAGAAGAGTTCTGTCTAGTGAGTGAATCCATGATTTTGTGCCAACAAACGTTACTTTTAATTATTTTTATTATAATTTGTATCCTATCCATTTCAGTACAAATGCACATACACATTCATATATATACAGAACACACAAACCCTGTTTACACTAGAGCTTCCAGCACTGCTAATGCTAGTTAGAGATGCACAAGTAGTGAATTATAGCTAAGAAATTTGCTAGGGTAGATAAGGACTATCTGGCTATAAATAGCCAACGTCTGGGTTTATATAGCCAAATAGTCCTTATCTACCCTAGCAAATTTCTTAGCTATAATTTACTACTTGTGCATCTCCAACTAGTGCCAGCAGTGCTGGAAGCTCTAGTGTAAACAGGGTGTGCGTTTTTACCACTATGCAGTCTAGATGACACCATGGCAGAAGTACCTGTGCCCTGTCTACACTCTAGCATTCACTATTGCTATTATTCATGGATTGGCTCCTGTGGTGAGCTACGGCTATGAAGTTGGCTAGTTTAGACTTAGGCCTTGGCTACACTTGCGGATTCACAGCGCTGCCGCGGCAGCGCTGTGAAGCGCGAGTGTAGTCGTGCCGCCAGCCCTGCGAGAGCTCTCTTGCAGCGCTGCAAGTACTCCACCTCTCCGAGGGGAATAGCTTGCAGCGCTGCGAGAGAGCGTGCAGCGCTGCAGGCGCTGATTACACTGGCGCTTTACAGCACTACACTCGCTGCGCTCAGGGGGGGTGTTTTTTCACACCCCTGAGTGCAGCAAGTGCAGCGCTGTGAATTGCCAGTGTAGCCAAGGCCTTAGAGCTCCTCTACATTAGGGGTTTTTCAGAACACAACAAACTGCACCAGTGCAAGCTGTGGTGTACCCTGGTGCAGAACATCTGCACTGTGTGGAGGGTGACAGGAGCTTGGTGTTTGCATTGCAAAAAGCTTTAATGGAGACAAGCCTTCAGCCATAAACAACAATCCTCATGCAAATCCTAAGGTTTTCATAGCAGTTTCTTTCTCTGGAAGGATATGGAGATTTGGAAAGTCATTAGGTAATTGGCTTGAATTCCCAACACTTCCAAGAGTAGTGAACAATGAGGTACTATTTTCTTTTCTGTGTGGTTTTTATCGTCTATCAGGGATTTATTTAAGTAAAGATAATTTTAGTTGATTGATTCCCAGGTAACTCTCTTCCCCTATCTTGTTCATTTTCCCAGTTTACCCCACCACTTTTACTGTCCCTATGCTGAATTGTGCATTACTTTTTCATGTTGGCGAGCACTTATGCACAGAAGTAATCCCAGTGAAATCAGTGGGACTACTTGTGCAACTAAGGATTGCATGGTCTAGCTCCGTGTGTGTGTGTGTGAGAGAGAGAGACTGAAAGTGGAGAAACATTTTTCTCGAGTTCTTAGAGTCCTCTGTTGAATCTTTTTCCTTCCTCACAAAATTAGCTCAGCAACCACATAAGAACCAAACTTCTATGAGCACAATTTAACTGCACAATGCCTGCACTTTCTTGAACTTTGCTCCTATGCCTTCAAAATTACATAAAATCAAGTGGGTGGGACTTTTGATATACATAATCAAGGACAAAGATTCTGTTTGCAAGCCTTTCTTTTCTTGATCTTTGCAACTTTGGACCTGCAGGCTTGCAATAATTTTCTCTTGCAAAGGGAAAACCTTATGTAATATATGTGGAGATACCATTATGCTAATTGATGTTGTTATAAAAATCAATGTATATATGTCATCCAACAGCAAGAGATGGTCTTCTCAGAATCAGGAATTCATCATGTATTGCCACTGCAGTAAGTCTAGAAATATTTTATTCAGATAAATTTCTCATTTATTTAGTCAGTAAATCATGGTATACTTCATGATAATCATTGTTAATGTGATTGCATTTTGTTAACTTTTAATCATGCAGAATGCATGGTATCTTGTAGTGGCAGAAGCCTCTTCCTGACTTACAACTTATCCCCACCACCTCATCGTGGGCAATCCCACTGATATGCCTGCAAATCATGGAGGTGATGGAGGCTTAATACCAGGGGTCTCAAACATGCGGCCCGCGGAGCTATTTCCTGCGGCCCGCCATAGGTGCCGACTCCCCCCTGCCTCGCCTCCCAGTGCACCACGTCCCTGCTCCTCCGCCTATCTCCCAGCGCTTCCTGCCGCCAAACAGCTGTGTGGCGGTGCTTAGGACTTTCCAGGAGGGAGGAGTGCCGCTCAGGGGAGGAGGCGGAGAAGAGGCGGTGCTGTGGTGGGGATTTGGGGAAGGGGTTGGAATAGGGGCAGGATGAGCTGTATGCTATTCTGGCTTATGCATCATCAACAGAACTTTTGACTATGAGTCTAGTCCAATCCCCATTGAAATCAATGACATTGATTTCAATAGGAGTTAGACAAGACCCTAAATTCCAGTTGCAGAATATAGTACTGGTGAAGAAGCATAAGTGAGAAAGAACACTGCTGGACTGAAATTACAAGGTAAATTTGCAGACCTATGTAAAGGGGTCCACTCACCGCAGGAGCACCTCCTTGTGTGTACTCCACCCTTTTAGGCCTCTTGTAAGAGTCTCTAATCCAGGACAGAACCACAGGGTTTACTCTCCTCCTGACCTCCTTGTCTCTAGCCAACTCCCTTTCCTTCTAGGGAGTGGTTGCAGACCTCCACCCTGCAGGCTGCTATCACTTCCTGGCTTTATCATCCTAGCCCAGGTCTTCCCCCTGCTGGGCTTCGTCTTCCATTAGTTCTTATCAATCCCTGGCTTCCCTCCAGGTGCAACATATAAGGTTAATTGGCCCTTTCTGGCTCACATATACCCACTCAGGGCTTGTGTGGAATGGACACGCCATCACAGGCTGACAGAAAAAAAATTTTAACTCATACAATTAACAAATTAACGCTGCCAGCTAAGTGGCCAACAATGAAATGACTGTCAAAATTAGCACTGACTTTTCGCATTACAGTTTTAAAAAAGTTAATACATTGACTTTTAATAGCATGTTATGTTACTCTTCATTTTTTACTGTACTTTTGTATCGTTGTATGAAAAGGTTTCAGTGATGCGGCCCTCAGGCCAATGTACAGTCCTCATGTAGCCCTCATGATGATTTGAGTTTGAGATCCCTGCTTAATACTGTGCATCAAAAATGGGAGAGTCAGGAAGTCACATTGTGTAAGTTTGCATCAGGAGACAGGTATTCACTGTCATATCTGTTGACTTCAGTGGAGCTGTGTGACCAATTAAACCAGCTGAGTATCTGCGTCCAGATATACAAAATCCACTTAAGAAATTGTGGGGATGTGAGCTCTCCAAAGCTGTTTTGGAGTTTGTCGGGTTGGTGGAGTGCCAGATTTCTGCTGCAGCCTTACCACTTGGTGCTATAGTCTTTTCAGATTGCACAAGCTATGGAAGGCTAGTAGCATCTGACACTGTGATAGGAGTTCCCTAAGGAAGACCTGTGTGCTGCAGGAAGCCATGTTGATGATTCAGCTGGTATGCCTCTTCCCTCCGAGTCTATACTGAACCAGAGCGCTCCCCCCCCCCCCTTAGGGGGCATTGTGCTGTTGGAAAAGTCATTTTGGGGGGATTAAATCTAAAAGTGAGTCATAGAGCCTATAGTACTTTTTATAAAGGACAAGTGTTTGCCCTCCTGTCCAGGCCTCAGTTCAAGTCAGATATTCCTATCCAAAAGCCCAGTTCTACTCCCTTTGAACCTGATGGAAAATCTCCCATTATCTTCAGCTGGAATGGGAACAGTCACTAAATTTCCCTTATAGTTTCTATTTGCTACTGTCTTCTTCACTTATTACCCTGGGTGGCTTTGTAGTGTTTTTCCATTTGCCTCCTGCATTTAGTTGAAGCTTGAATCCTATATATATATATATATATATATATACATATACATATGGAGATATACCTACCTCATAGAACTGGAAGGGACCCCGAAAGTTTATTGAGTCCAGCCCCCTGCCTTCACTAGCAGGACCAAGTACTGATTTTGCCCCAGATCCCTAAGTGGCCCCCTCAAGGATTGAGCTCGCAACCCTGGGTTTAGCAGGCTAATGCTCAAACCCCTGAGCTATCCCTCCTCCCCTTACCATCAAATTTGGGCCTCACTCTTGTCTTATCTGCATTTCTGTTGTCATTTCTTCTTGTCCTTCCCTGCTACACAAGCTCCCCGCCCCCATCTATTCGTATCCTCTTCTCACTCTTGCCTTCATGCTGTCTTTCCTATAGCCCCTTGTGCTTGAAACAGACTCCCTCTTGTGTGCCAAACAACCACCTTGACTTCCTTAAAGCAAACTAAACCTTTCAGCATTAACTCCCCAAAAGAAGAGGTGGAAATGACATTTAAAGAACATTTTGTATTCTGTTCTGTTCTGCTTAGGGCTAGTCTACACTAGAAGCCTACAGCGGTGCAGCTGTGCTGCTGTAGCATGCCTGGTGAAGACTCTCCATGCCGACACAAGAGAGCTCTCCCATTGGCATAATAAAACCACCTCCGTGAGAGGCAGAAGCTGTGTCGGCGGGAAAAGTGCTGTCCACACTGGCGCTTAGGTTGGTGTAACTTATGTCACTCGGGGAGGTGGCTTATTCACACTCCTGAGCGACGTAAGTGGTAATGTGTACAAGCCCATAGGTTCTGATGCTGTGCTCATCATGAGCCTAACTGCATCTAATCAGCTAATGTTTGTTTATACTATTTTGTGTGTCTAATTAAGGGCCAGAATAATATCAGCCCCTGTGGAAGCACACAGCTTTCTCCATGTCACCCTGACTAAGAGATGTCTACCTGTTCTCCTGAGGAACAATTTCTTCTTGAGCTCCTCATGGGACAGTGCAACTCTGTAATTTATACACTCTGGCCCTCTGATTATAAAACCCTAGGGCAGAGACTAAATCCTCTTCTGTGTATTGTACAGTACTACACGCTGATGGCACTGGCTGGTGTTGCTGTGTGCTGTTAAGCAGCTGGTATGTTTCTCACCAGAAGAGACTGCCTTACGGTGGATGAAGTGATCTTTGTGCATGGTTTATATTTCAGTTTGTAAGGTGCTTGGAGCGCCTTTGGGAGGAAAATTCTTCTAATACACTATAAGACCAACCACCATTCTAAGAGCAGCCCAGTCATTTAAACTCCTTCTCTAGCTGTTCTGCTGTTTTGTGTGTTGTTCTGCTCAGGGAGTGACAGTTCCACGATTGCTGACCCCTTTTTCCTAACACAATGCTAGAAACAACAGCCACGTTTTCTGTCTGCATTGGCCTACACTGGAAGAAATTCTGTGATAGCGAGTTTAACAAAAGACCCTCCCTGCTGTAACAAACCGTACAGACTCCTTCTATGGAGTAATAACATTACTCTTTACACTAGTCCCCTGCCCCTGCAGAACCTAATCTGCACTTTCTGGGTCTGATTCTAGCCTTCCTTAACACTGGTCCAACTCAGGAGTAACTACTGAAAATGTAAAACCAGTGTGAGAGGAGAATCAAGGCCTCTGTTTGGAAAAGGGAAATTAAATAAACCCTCCATGATGTTTGTTAGTATTTAAGAGCTGAGCACCCTGAAGACATTTAGAGGTTTTTAAGGTCAGGCTTGATGAAGCCCTGGTTGGGATGATTTAGTTGGGGATTGGTCCTGCTTTGAGCAGGAGGTTGGACTAGATGACCTCCTGAGGTCCCTTCCAACCCTGATATTCTATATCTCAACCAGTTTTCAGTGTCTCTCTCTCATGCATCTTTGCCTACAGCCTTGTGTATTAGCAATGCAAAGCAGATTTTGAAAGCCAAGGGAATCCAAGCTTCTCCAAATGAACAGTGTGAGTTAAAAAAAAAAAAAAAAAATCTTGAAAGAAAGAAGGTTATCCAGGTGCCATATGGCATGAGAGTGACCCTGCTGTAAGGACAGACGTATGGAGCTAATGGTAATCCTATACTATAGCCAGATAACATATTGAGGTTAGGAAATCAGAGACTGTGCATTGGCATACCAAAGAATTTGTTTGTGGAACTTGCTTTAACTGAGTGGTTCGGTTCTTAGTCCTAGTGAATTGAGTAATTACTGTCATGGTAGCAGCAAAGTCCTAGCCTTTTAGATATCCCATGCAAGAAAATAAGACTGCATATAGTTTAACTCTGGTACAGAATAAGTCCAGTAAGGTACCAGTGCCCTAATAGAGCATAGAGTAAGTGCATGCTGCTAGTAAGTGTAGATTATAGGGCTGAATCTCTATTATTGCAGTGGATTCTTGGTCATCTGCTGCCAAACAGTGCTGTGTGTAACTGAGTGAAGATGTCAGGCATGAGGGTGGCCTAGAACAGGAACAGTAAATCACTGGAGGTTGCTGTTGCAGAAGTGTTACGTAGATAGCACATTGTATGTACTGATCATTAAAGAAAACAGCTCAGTAGAACCAAAAGAATCATTCAGGGCTTGTCTACACCAGAACATGCAGCAAAACCTTGAGATTTTCTTTTTCTTTTTTCTTTGTGCTTTTATAAGACATTTGACTATTTCATCTTTCCAGCTTGCACATATACTTTGAAGGGAAAAAGGCTAAGCCTCCCAAAATCCCATACATGCTATTGCCATTATGCACTTCGGGAAACTGAGGTACACCTCTATCCCAGTATAACGCGACCTGATATAACACGAATTCGGATATAACGCAGTAAAGCAGCGCTCTGGGTGGGGGAGGGGAGTGGCTGTGCACTCTGGCAGATCAAAGCAAGTTCGATATAACGCGGTTTCACCTATAACGCGGTAAGATTTTTTTTTTTTGTCTCCCAAGGACAGCGTTATGTCGGGGTAGAGGAGTAATTAGTTTCGGGCTGCCATTTTTCAAAATGATTTTAGGTGTGTTAGTGTTTGAATACCAGATTGAGCCTGATTTTCAGAAGTGCCGAGCACCCACAACTTTAACTGCTATCAGCAAAATCTGATCTTTGGTTGCTCAAATTGAGAACCAAAAAATTCAAACAATGTAAATCATTGGACACATTTGAAAATATGGGCATTGGTGACTTGCCGAAAGCCAAAGAGAAAGTCAGAGTTAGAGTTGGTAGCGAATTCCTGATTCCCAGTTCTCTGCTTCGACCTCCAGACTACTGTCTGCTGGTCTAATCCAGGGATCAGCAGTGATCCACCAAGTCCTTTCTGGGGGTGTGTAGAATGAAGCATTTTGAGACCCTAGCACTGGGGCATTGGAAGGGTCCCAAACAGCATCTGAGAGAAAGGGCTTTTCACTTATAAACTAGTCTGAGGGATGAAAAAGTTGGAGAAATAGTGTATACACCTACATCTCTCTCTGCCATTACTAAATCAATGAAAATAAATAAAACACTTAACATTGAATAGATTTTAGTTGTGATGATAGAAAATAACCAAGCCAAAAACAAGAAGAACAGCTTTATTCAAGGGGGATAAACAAGGCCAGAGGCTGGGTTGTTTCTTATGCAGTGCCTGATTCTTAATAGAATCACTGCTGTAAAACTGGTGTAATGCAGTAGAGAAACCGGACCAAGATATTTTGAGCATGTGCATAAAACCACTTTTTATTTTTCATTCCGCCTCAATGGCTGGTGGATTTGGGTGACAGGAGCTAAGCACAAAGTCTCAGCCTGGGAGCAGAATAAACTTTTTAAATTATCTGTCAGATCCATTTGGCCCCTCTGGGCATTACAGATGACCAAAACCAACAACATTTTGTTTCCTTTTTTTTTTAATCCGTAAAAAAATAGGATTATGAATTTTAGAATTGGATGGTCATTGGTCAGGTGTGAAGCTCAGTCTGTCATTTCTTCTTTCGTATTTTATATATTTTTAATGAGCTCATCACCATAGTATCTAGGTGTCAAATACAAAATTAAGTCTTGTGAGAGATTCAAGGACCTTTACAGCCCTTAGGTTTAGCTGCTTTAGTTGTTTTATTTATATTAAAATATATTTATCAGCCTTTAGAGAGACAAGGTGAGTGAGGTAGTATCTCTTTATCCTGGGACTGACCTAGCTACAACACTGTATGAGCCTTTGTTTAATGGAAGGGTTTGTGAGAAGCTGAGGATTGTATCTTGTTCTGAAGAGAGGTTGTGGCTTCTTCTGAGCTGGTCTGTTTTTTGCTGTTTGTTGGTTTTCTCTTTGTATTTTTAAATTAAAATGGCAGTTATGTTAATTTTTAAAACATTGGCTTCTGCACGTGTTCAGTATGCTTTTCCCTCCCATCACTTGCTTCTTTTTCGCAAATAGGACGGTATTATTATTCTAGCTTCATACAGCGTGGGGGAAATATTAAAATTGGATTGAAATACTTAAGCAGGAAATACCCCACTCATTTTCAGTGGTGTCCTTGAGAAAAGCAGCAGTAGACATCTTCTTTACACACACAGAAAAGCCTCTATCATTAGGGCCTACCAAATTCACAGTCCGTTTTGGTCAATTTCATAGTCATAGGATTTTAAAAATCATAAATGTCATGATTTAAGCTATTTATATCTGAAATTTCACGGTGTTGTAATTGTAGTGGTCCTGACCAAAAAAGGAGTGTGCGGGGGGCAGTGTTGCAAGGTTATTGTAGGGAGGATTGCGGTACCGCTACCTTTACTTCTGTGCTGCTGCCAGTGACGGCGCTGCCTTCAGAGCTGGGCAGCTGGAGAGCAGTGGCTGCTGGCCAGGATCCCAGCTCTGAAGGCAGAGCCACAGCAGCAGCACAGAAGTAAGGATGCCAGGGTATGGTATTTGTCACCCTTACTTCGGCGCTGCTGCCTGCAGAGCTGGGCCCTCAGTCAGCAGCCGCCACTCTCCGGCCACCCAGCTCTGAAGACAGCAGCGCAGAAGTAAGGGTGGCATGGTACAGTATTGCTACCCTTACTTCTGTGCTGCTGCTGTTGGGGTGCTGCCTTCAGAGCTGAGTGCCTGGCCAACAGCCGCTGCTCTCTGGCAGCCCAGCTCTGAATTCAGCGCAGAAGTAAGGGTGGCAATACCACAACCCCCCCTAAAATAACCTTGCGACTCCTCTGCAACTCCCTTTTGGGTAAGGACCCCCAATTTCAGAAACGCTGGTCTAGCCTTGTGAAATCTGTATAGTACAGGGTAAAAGCACACAAAAGACCAGATTTCATAGTTTGTGATGTGTTTTTCATGGCCATGAATTTGGTAGGGCCTTATCTATCATGAATATTTAAAAATGCAATCATCAGCAGAGGAGCGGCAGCATATTTGTTGCAAGTGATCAGCCACTAATAGTTTAAAAACTTGGAAATTGGGGGCTTCTTCAGTAAATTGAGGAGGATTATTTCATGTTGTTGAGGTCTCCGTCAAAATGCAAACGTGTATTAACAGAGCTTGGATTGTGCACCCAGGCATTGCTTACAATGTGTAGTTTGCTAAGCACACTTACTTAGAAGAAAAACAGATCAAACCGCTAAGAGTTCAGCTGTCTGCTGCTTCCTGTAGATCAAGCAAGTGAACAAAAACAACAACAGAATGCTATTCTTTCCACTGGACTCTCATAACTGCTCTATTTTATGAAATATATCTTGGTTTGGCACACAATAATTGTATTCATTTAAAATATCATTTATCAATAGCTGCTTGTCTTTTAGTAAGATTGGAAGGTCATTCTCTTTTAGGTTTATTAGTTTATCAGGGTTTGCATCAGAGGGTTTCCCTGTATGTATTTTGGCTCAAGATACAGTTAAGGTATTTAATACAGAGGCTAAAACTGACCAAGTGGCTCCACTCTTCCTCTGTCCTCCTGAGTGCAGGTACAGTCTGTTGGAACACACTGTCTTCTTCTCATGACTTCTGAGGAGATTTTCTAAAAGGTGCAAAGGGCAGTGGGGCATCCAGCTCCCACTGAACGTCAATTCCCATTTGTGCCTTTGAAAATTTCCCCTTACGTCTTTATTATTTGGCCTTTTGGGGTGCTCATAATTGCCCTGCAGTGTGCACGCATTAGTCATAATATTATCGAATCCACCAAAAGTTTGTGCACATTTACAGAACTTTGTTTCCTACAGACAATCTATATTTACTGCCTTCTTGCAGGAGCCAATGGAGAAAACACACAAATTCAGTCCTGCTGTCCAGGGACTAAGTCTTGCAAAGGCTTACACGTGTGCTTCATTTTACACACCAGGAGTCCCTGTGAAGTTAATGGGACTTCTCAGAGTTAAGCATGTGCATAAATTGTTGCAGGATCAGGGGATTAAAACAGACCAGTTTCACATGTTGCAAAGTGTTGGTGTATTCCAGGGACTTTGAGTTAAAGGAAAGGTTGCTAGAGATGCACAATGCTATCTCATAGGTATAGTTGAGATTTTATTTGTGGCTTCAAATGTTTTCTGTACCATTACATTGGTCTTCTAGGTCTTTGGTTTCACTTTAATATCTAATCTATAGGAGAATATAGCCATGATTATCAGAGTGTGAATTCAAAAATTTGTCATTTCCATTAGTAGCCACCACAGCTTGAAAAATATGCCCAACACCTACTAGTGCAAGGGCTATACCTACTTACCGGACCGAAGTACACCAGTGCCTTGAGTGATACTGCCTCCTACCTAGTTTCTCACTGGTCAGGTACTCCCACCTCTTGGTCCTGAAAACCACTGGCTGAACTCTGTGGAGGACACAGGGCTTTCTAGTGGAGCAGCAGTATCCTGTTGCCCAGGGCCCTATACACACAGGGAGAGTGCTTTGCTGGAGTAGTTGGGCCTCATGTGGTGGTACTTCCCCTAATGGCCCTTGCTTCAGAGCAGCCCCTTATCCAACATGGCCACCCCCAGGGCAACCTACTCCTAACAGCAGCAGCTGGAGCCCCTCCTTCCTGGAGATCTCACACTGGTGATAACTAGGCCCGTCTCTTCCACTTTACAAAGTCAGCACACTGTAGCAGTTCTGGTGAAGACTTTGGATGACATCACTTCACAGCCATGAGTATTTGGGCATGTGTACATTGCAATAGAACACCCATGTTAGCTGATGCCCGAACCCGAACATCTGCACTGCAGTTTTATAACCCTGGAGTGCAAGACCATGAGCCCAAGTCAGCTGACCCAAGCCAGCCGCAGGTGTTTTATTGCCGTGTAGACATACCTTTAGAGACTTAGGACCAGATTCTCAGCTGTTGTAAATGAGTGTTATGCCACTGAATCTGGCCCATTATTATTTTTATTTTAAAGGAAGTTTAGATTCTGCAGAAGTTGATGGTAGTGATCCAGAAAAGATTTCTACTCGCCCAGGGTAAGTAGATTTTTTGAGCCCTAACTACTATGATCCTACATGCACTCATCCATAGGTACTCATAAGAGACAATGACGTTTGCCAGGAGACAGTTAATATGATTGGTTATACAGAAAACAAAGGGGCACAGTTAGATAACACTGAATCAGCAATGAGCAAATAAGGCTGAAAACTGTATCCAGGTTCTTCAAATGGTCAGGAAAAGCATCAGAATAAACCATGTTAGAAGAACCTAATATTGTAAACTATACTATACTATAACTTGCCTGCGACTATTGTTCATTATTTACTCTAGTATATTCCTCTGTGATAATTTTCCTATTATACCAACCAAATATTTCAACATTTTAGTATTTTAGACTGGGGGGTATCTGAGAACTGTGCTTATGCTTTAGTCTCTCTTAATATTTTAGGGGATTGATCCTGAGACACAATATACTAAATCCAGTCCATATTCCCAGTAACACAGTTGTTACAACAGCATTTGATCTGTAGTGGTGTGGAATGGTAATATGCACAGATGAAACCTCAAATAGTCACAGTGTTCAATTAGGTCACTTATAAAATCAGAAATTAAAAATTTCTCTTTCTCTCAGAATTTTGGACTGAAGCAGCAAAACTATCACTCATCCTTCTGCAGTGTCCTAAACTGAAGAACAATATTTAATTAATATGAAAAGGTTCGACACTAAGTTCTCAATATCTAAACTAGGAACAACTTTATCCAGTTTCTAAACCCTCTGGGAACATGTTATATTCAGTGATTAAATTGAATAAATCTATTCAGCTATAACTAGTAGACCGTTTCACAATCTGTGGCCGTGACAACTCAGTCCTGTGACTACCAGCAGCTTTATGGGAACGAATTGATGGGGTTACTTCTTTACTGCACAGCTGCAATCAATTCTTAGTAAATACGTTGCTGTATATTCATCTCTTGGTCTAACTCCAGCATAAGGTGATTCCCTTCATGCCTCCCAGCAGCCAGTTTGAGCCAGTATGGCTTCCAGGAGCTTAACATGTTGCAGAGACATTTTGCCTAGCTCTGAGCAGGGGAAAGGGTGAGTTTCATCTTTTTTCTCAGCTGCTGCCTCTTTTAAACAATAGACAGAGCAGCACTGACTATGCAGAAACCCCTAATCATTTCTCTTTGGACTAAAATTAAGCCAAATTTTTGAAAAATGGTTGTTACCCAAAACAAAAGTATCTTAAGTGGCACCAAAAATTGACGCACCCAAATCAGAAACCACTTTGTTCCTGGGGGAGAAATGAAAGATGGTGAAAACGTAGAAGGTGGGGATTTGCAGAGCATTTCCTCCTACACCCCTCAGGATGCTGCTTTAAGACCTTACCTATCACTTACCAGTTCTTGGTAGGAGTGGAAGTGACATCTACTCCCATTAAATAGCTATGAGACATGAAGAGACAACATATTTACTCCACACTACTCATTGCCCCTAACCAGTTTCTTCAGGCTGCTCATATCCCTGGTCCTCAGTTCACCTCATTTAGACCATTCTTAACCCTTACAGAGAGACTTTTTGGCTGAAAGAAGAACAGGAGTACTTGTGGCACCTTAGAGACTAACAAATTTATTAGAGCATAAGCTTTCGTGGACTACAGCCCACTTCTTCAGATGCATATAGAATGGAACTGAGACTACACCAGGGAATTTTAGCAAAGAATTCCCATGGGTGTTACAACCAGTTCAGCTGCACTGGCAGTAGCACCAGTAGGAGCCATAGTGTAGACAAGGCTTCAGTGGCTACCAGGGTTCTTACTAGTGTGTTAGTTAACACTGGCCAGGGAGGAAGGAGTGAATGGGTACCTTTCCTTCCCCCACCCACAGATGTCAAAAGCCTCCTCTCCCCAGCTCCCCAAGCCCTCCTGTGACAGACACTCCTATTTTTCATTTTAAGTCTGTTCACATTAAGCAGGAAGAGAGGGGTTTCCGAGGAGGGCACTGGAAGACTGACAGGTTGCAGCAGAAATGTGGAGAAGGGTGTCTTTAATTTGTATTCCTCCAGACCAGGGGCGGGCAGACTTTTTTGCCTGAGGACCGCATCGGGTTTCGGAAATTGTATGGAGGACTGATTAGGGAAGCGGGTTGTGGCCCGGCCCCCACCTCCTATCTGCGCCCCCCCCCCCCCAGGACTCCTGCCTCATCCAACCCCCCCGTTCCCTAATGGCCCCCCCCGGGACCCTTGCCCCATCCACACCCCCCCGCTCCCTGTCTCCTGACTGCCCCCAGACCCCCGCCGCCCCATCCAACCCCTTCTCTCATTCCTGATGGGCCCCTGGGGACCCCTGCCCCATCCAACCTTCTCCCTGTTCCCTGACTGCCCCCTGAACCTTTGCCCCTGGCTGTCCCCTGTCACCCCATCCAACCCCCCCTCCTTCCTGACTGCCCCCCAGGATACCTCCCCCATTCCCCCCCACCCTCTGACCGCCACCCCGAACTCCCCTGCCCTCTATCCAACACCCCCCCCCACTCCATGCCCCCTTACCGTGCTGCCTGGAGCACTGGTGGCTGGCGCCGCTACAGCCGCACCGCCCGGCTGGAGCCGGGCAACGCCGCCACCACCACCACCACACACCACAGAGAGCAGGTCAGACTGGGCTCTGCAGCTGCGCTGCCCCAGGAGCTCACAGGCCCACCGCCCAGAGCATTGCGCAGGCAGCGGAGCGAGCAAGCTGAGGCTGCGGGGACAGTGGAACAGCAGGGGAGGGGCCGGGGGCGAGCTTCCCGGGCCAGGAGCTTGGCAGGACAGTCCCGCGGGTTGGATGTGGCCCGCGAGCCGTAGTTTGCCCACCCCTGTTCCAGACACAGTGAACGTCTCTCGCCAAAGGTGTGGGTCCCTATTTGTGAAGCTGTAATGTTGGCAATTGTGCCCTTACTCAGAACTTCATGATCAGGCGGGATTCAAATTGCAGAGCTGCTCTTTTCTGCTTGAATTGTGAGGGATGATACTAGATGTGCACCCCACTATTGCAGAATTAACAAAAGGATTTTGGGAAGCACCAATGGAATGTAGTTGTTCCCAGGGCACATGTATGCAGGTGGTGTATGTGGGGAGGGGACTACTAGGAGACACACTCAAACCAAAGGAACAACACAGAATTTTTCCCTGTCTGTGCAGAGATCACTTTAGAATACCACCTTCTTAAATGGCTATTTGGAATCATGCATGGTTAATGGATGAAGTGAAAATTAGATTGTGTCTTGACTCTTCCTCTGACCTCTGTCTTCCCCTGCATGAATTAAAAATAGGATGTGCCAAAATCCTGATCTGAACATCCGGAAGCTTTGTACTGGGGCTAAGGGGAGTTTCAAAATCCCGATCCAAATTCCACAGCTGTCTGCTAGCCTTATAATGCACAGAATCAAAGCCCTAGATCCAAATACCCCTGAATTTTGCAGTATTCAAAATCTGGAACCAGTTCTAAATTGTCTCAGGCCATCACTAATCTCATTATATATCAATTACCCATGTTGCACTATGTAGTATGGCATATACTGATTGTCTACTGTAGCCTCATGCAGGATATCACTTGTGGTTCAGATAAATGCAGGCAGTCATGAAGGACAACTGATTTCTTAAGTAGCTGATTTGATTGTGTTACCCATTTCAGGACCCATTTGAGATATAAAATTATAGTTAAATTAAAATCCTTTAAGATTCCCCGACGTAGAGTTAAACTACATGTGATAGAGTTTTCAGCTTCCACACTTAGGAGTGGTGGATCAGTGTTGGGCCAAGAAGGCAACTCCCCTTTCTTAAAAGGTTGTCCCAGCCTAGCCTGGCAGAGAATGAAGGAGGCTGCAAGAAGGCAGATAGGCTGAGACAGAGTGATCTACAGGGGACAAACTGGGACTGAGAGTAAGGCTTGGCTGGGAGCCTGACCCCCTCCCCTATTCCTTCCTTCTCCCTGAGCATGGGAGCAACAGGATTCTGAAAATGAGCTGGGAAGGCCCTCCTCCCCACCAGCAGAGGCTTGGAATTCCTGAGACTGCAAGCAGAAGGCTGGGTCCATGCCCCAAGCCAAAGGGAAAACAGGGAAGGTAGGAAGCAGCTCAGCGGATGCTGGTCTGGAGTAGTAGCAAGAAGGAACTGAGCTACCCCTTACTCTTTGCTCTTGGGCCCTGGACCAGGACTTGGTGGAGAGGGAGGGTCCCGGTTCCTCTCTTCTTTCCTCCTTTCCCAGCCACCAGAGAAACCCCAGAGGGCTCCATTGGGAGGGAGAGGTGGGACACAAACTGTGATTTGACGGCCGGGCCCCCCGGGTTGCCTGGAAGAGCCATCCCAAGACTCGAACAGTTTGCTCACAGCCTGGCCACTAGGCCTTTTGGCCCCTGAGCGAAGCCTGCTCCACCACTTCTTACCTGTTATGTATGGGAGAATACCATGCTAGTCTACAGGGTCTCCCTGGGTAGCTTTTCCATCCCACAATGCTGAATTCTGGGGCCAAGTACCTACCATGCTGTGTGTGCTATCTCTATGTAAATAATCACTGAATTGGTGTGATTTCAGAGCCATCCGTGTGTGCCCACTGAATGCCTCGCCTAACCTGATTAATGGGAACATTCAGCATATATCACTGCAGAAGATGTTTCACAGGCCACTTAATAATATATGGAGATATACCTATCTCATAGAACTGGAAGGGACCTTGAAAGGTCATCAAGTCCAGTCCCCTGCCTTCACTAGTAGGACCAATTTTTTTTGCCCCCGATCCCTAAATGGCCCCCTCAAAGGATTGAACTCACAACCCTGGGTTTAGCAGGCCAATGCTCAAACCACTGAGCTATCCCTCCCCCTTAAAAAAAGTGATGAGCCCTGGCATGGCCCCTAGATCTATACACACAGAGAGGCACCTCCACACACAGCCTCCTCTTTCCTGCCTGGAAGGAGTGCTCAGTCAACTATGTGTGGTATCGTTCCTGTGAGCCTGCCAGGTTCTGCAAAGGAGGAAGAGAGCATGGAGTGGATGGGCTGTGGGGCAGACCAGGAGAAGGGCTGGAAGGGATGTGCATCATCTTGCCACCAGCCCAGCACAGCTAAGGACAGAGGTGTAATACAGCCTATATTACCCTCTATTTGCTTCCTTTTTTCTAGGAGCAGCCATTGGCTGCAGGAGCCCTGGCAGCATGACTTCATTGTAGAGGAGGGTGCTGCCAAGGAAACAGAGCCGAACTGTAAGGCAAGGGGCCTGCGCCCTGGCCTCCTGCTGATATCCCTACATCCATGGGCATCTCAGGATCTGCAGGGCCAGTGGGTGGGCTCCACAGGCTATGCCGCAGCAAACAACCAGTGTTGTAAGCTCTCTCAATTTTATCCTGAATGTCATGTTCTTGGGGTCTTGCTTAAAGCCCTAGCTCCTGGAGTCATGTGGTCACATAAGAATGTCAGTTTTCATTTGAAAAGAGTCTCTAGCCCTGATGGTAGTGGAGGAAAGCTTGAAAACCCAAAACTGAAAGGTTCAAAACAAGAAGGCAAATTGTCGTACCCAGTCCTGGTAGAGCTTTTCTGCTCAGCATTCACTTGGGTGCTGTCTGTGTCACACCATACTGGGATTACGTGTTCTTAAGCTTCCCTGAGTTTCTGTAGGCTCCAGTACTATTTCTTCTCTTGCCTTCTCTGGCACATTTCCTAGGCACAGGCACTCTGTCTGTTACTCCTTCACTGAAATGAGGCAACACAGCCCAGCTGCCCCTAGGACCAGTGCTGACTATTCAGGCTCCTTAGTAAGCGAAGTACACCCCATCCCAGAGCTCCAGTCTTGTGGGAACTCTAAATTTATGTTAATCTCTTCCAGGGTATGTGGTAGGTAAAGTAAACAGACACAGACTTTTTAAGGGTTTCTGAACAAAATTATTCTTTATTTAGCACAGAAGATATGCAGATGTAGACAAAATTACCTGTACACAGTTCCTCACCACTCTGGAGTATTCTCTGGGCTTAGGACAGAGTCCTCTGTGGTATCCAGGATCCTTCTCCTGAAGCTCATGGCTTCTCCTCCCTATCATGGACACACACACACTCTCTCTCTTTAAGCTCCAAGTCAGCTTCCTTTGACCTGAGCTGGTCCCACTGTTAAACAGGTCTCCTCTGTTATGAAAGCTGCCCCCTCTCTCCTGCTTAAAGCCTCCTCCCTCCAACAACCTGAGCTTCTGTTCCCGTCTGTGAGACTTTTTAAAGTCCCTGCTTTGTCACATTTATCCATTTGTCTTGTTTGGGAATTTTCCTTTCTCCACTTCCCCACTCCCTACAGAGAAGTTGGAGGAACTAGTTATCTTACCTTCAGCCAAGCCATTGTCCCAAGAGATTTCCATCAGAATAGGTGACCATTAAGGTTTAACAACCCACCATTGTCCCTTGTCTAGCAGATACATGACACAGCCCTGTCAATTGATAGTTGACTCACTACACATTGAGGCATTCCATGATAGAGCAATTTCATAAACAGCAGAAGTCATAGGCTGTATATAGACAGAGTCCCTGAATTGTCTCACAAATAAAGCACAAAACAAAAAATCTCATGATTTTGGGGGCGAGACAAGAGAAAACACTGCAAAGACCTCAGAGAAATCCTTCCTATCTGCTGCTTTTCCCATGGGAATGAGTGATCAGATTCTATATTAGGCTGACTGTGAAGTTACATATATAATGTTTCTTTAAATCTATATCAGGAAGGGATATGGGAAAGTTTTAGGCAGAAGTTCTACAGTGATGAAAGAGAAAGCAGCTTTAGAGGGTTGCACTGTATTAGAATAAGGGAAAAAAGTTCTTCAGAGTTAGAAGAAAGCAACTCTGTGATTCTTTACCATTGTCACATGGCATTGACCAAAATCAGGAAGTTCAAAGTCAAGGTTATTAATTCTGTCCTTACTTTACCCCATTTCTGCCTGGTGTTGCAGGATTCTCAACTGGTTTGTTTGCCACACACTCACCCTTATTAAAAAATACAAAACCCTACAATATTCCTTGGTAATACTTCTCAATACTGCCTCATCACTTGTGTAAGCTGTTGTGTTCTGGCCCATTCCAGTATAGTTCTGTGTAGTACTATTTATAGGGGGCAGGCCAAGGGAAGAGAGATAAGGCATGTCAGCGGTTTCTTTTGGTTTCATGCCAGTTTTTGGTTTCTTTTGCAACTTCACTATTGCTTAGTTTTGTGTGCACATCTTGTCTTCTTTTAATGGCACATTTGATAAAAGAAAAAACTCTTAGGCTTTGTCTTCACTCCAAAAAGGCATGTTTTTACATGACAATCCTAATGGAGACAAGGCATACACAGTTTGTACCTCAACCAGACAGATCTTGACTAGCCACCATTGAGGTAAAAATCATAGAATCATAGAATATCAGAGTTGGAAGGGACCTCAAGAGGTCATCTAGTCCAACCCCCTGCTCAAAGCAGGACCAATTCCCAGCTAAATCATCCCAGCCAGGGCTTTGTCAAGCCGGGCCTTAAAAACCTCCAAGGAAGGAGACTCCACCACCTCCCTAGGTAACGCATTCCAGTGTTTCACCACCCTCCTAGTGAAATAGTTTTTCCTGATATCCAACCTGGACCTCCCCCACTGCAACTTGAGACCATTGCTCCTTGTTCTGTCGTCTGCCACCACTGAGAACGGCCGAGCTCCATCCTCTTTGGAACCCCCCTTCAGGTAGTTGAAGGCTGCTATCAAATCCCCCCTCATTCTTCTCTTCTGGAGACTAAACAATCCCAGTTCCCTCAGCCTCTCCTCATAAGTCATGTGCTCCAGACCCCTAATCATTTTTGTTGCCCTCCGCTGGATTCTTTCCAATTTTTCCACATCCTTCTTGTAATGTGGGGCCCAAAACTGGACACAGTATTCCAGATGAGGCCTCACCAATGTCGAATAAAGGGGAACGATCACGTCCCTCGATCTGCTGGCAATGCCCCTACTTATACAGCCCAAAATGCCGTTAGCCTTCTTGGCAACAAGAGCACACTGTTGACTCATATCCAGCTTCTCGTCCACTGTGACCCCTAGGTCCTTTTCTGCAGAACTGCTACCTAGCCATTCGGTCCCTAGTCTGTAGCAGTGCATGGGATTCTTCCGTCCTAAGTGCAGGACTCTGCACTTGTCCTTGTTGAACCTCATCAGGTTTTTTTCGGCCCAATCTTCTAATTTGTCTAGGTCCCTCTGTATCCAATCCCTACCCTCTAGTGTATCTACCACGCCTCCTAGTTTAGTGTCATCTGCAAACTTGCTGAGAGTGCAGTCCACACCATCCTCCAGGTCATTAATAAAGATATTAAACAAAACTGGCCCCAGGACCGACCCTTGGGGCACTCCGCTTGAAACCGGCTGCCAACTAGACATGGAGCCATTGATCACTACCCGTTGAGCCCGACGATCTAGCCAGCTTTCTATCCACCTTACAGTCCATTCATCCAGCCCATACTTCTTTAACTTGGTGGCAAGAATACTGTGGGAGACCGTATCAAAAGCTTTGCTAAAGTCAAGGAATAACACATCCACTGCTTTCCCCTCATCCACAGAGCCAGTTATCTCATCATAGAAGGCAATTAGGTTAGTCAGGCATGACTTCCCCTTCGTGAATCCATGCTGACTGTTCCTGATCACTTTCCTCTCCTCTAAATGTTTCATAATTGATTCCTTGAGGACCTGCTCCATGATTTTTCCAGGGACTGAGGTGAGGCTGACTGGCCTGTAGTTCCCCGGATCCTCCTCCTTCCCTTTTTTAAAGATGGGCACTACATTAGCCTTTTTCCAGTCATCTGGGACCTCCCCCGATCGCCATGAGTTTTCAAAAATAATGGTTAATGGCTCTGCAATCTCACCCGCCAACTCCTTTAGCACCCTCGGATGCAGCGCATCCGGCCCCATGGACTTGTGCACGTCCAGTTTTTCTAAATAGTCCCGAACCACTTCTTTCTCCACAGAGGGTTAGTCACCTTCTCCCCATGCTGTACTGCCCAGTGCAGCAGTCTGGGAGCTGACCTTGTTCGTGAAGACAGAGGCAAAAAAATCATTGAGTACATTAGCTTTTTCCACATCCTCGGTCACTAGGTTGCCTCCCTCATTCAGTAAGGGGCCCACACTTTCCTTGATTTTCTTCTTGTTGCTAACATACCTGAAGAAACCCTTCTTGTTACTCTTAACATCTCTTGCTAACTGCAACTCCAAGTGTGATTTGGCCTTCCTGATTTCACTCCTGCACGCCTGAGCAATATTTTTATACTCCTCCCTGGTCATTTGTCCAATCTTCCACTTCTTGTAAGCTTCTTTTTTGCGTTTAAGATCAGCAAGGATTTCACTGTTTAGCCAAGCTGGTCGCCTGCCATATTTACTATTCTTTCTACACATCGGGATGGTTTGTTCCTGCAACCTCAATAAGGATTCTTTAAAATAAAATGACAGTGCCTTGTCTCCCCTAGGATTTTTCAGCAACATAGCTCTCTCCAGTTAGCTATCCTGGTGTCAAAACACACTGCTTTTGCAGTGAAAACATAACCTTAGGTTTAAGATGCAGACTTCCATCTTATATACTGTTGCCTTTATAAAAGGTCTTTAGAAACTTTTTTCAAATGCGGTCCATATATAGATAATCGTATTTAAGGCAGGGGGTCTCACACTGGGGTTCGTGACCCCTCAGGGGGTCACAAGATTGTTATGTGGGAGGTCATGAATTGTCAGCCTCCACCCGCGAACCCCACTTTGCTTTCAGCATTTATAATAGTGTTAAATATTAAAAATGTTGTGGTTTTTTTATTATTTATAAAGGGGGAGTCACACTCAGACACTTGCTGTGTGAAAGGAGTCACCAATACAGAAATTTGAGAACGATTGACTTAGGGATTTCTTTAAAGGCAATCTGTTGACACTGCAGTTCCTTTGTCTATTGTGTGTAGCTGTGCTTGGTGTCTTTTTGGTATGAGATCAGAGGTCTACTCTTTTTCTAATTGGGCACACCTTTGTATACAGATTTATTTATTTTTTTACCAGACAGACCACTAATGGCTCCAGAGAAGCTATTCTGTTCTCTTGTATCATTGCAACTGCCACTCATACATACTTAAAGGGGTATGTGCTGCTCTTTATGCATGCATGTAACTTATTAATGCTAATGGTAGTTGTGTGTGCATATGAGGTGAACTCCCCCTGCGTGTCTATGCTATACATCCTTCCCGGATCTGGAAGGTTACTGTTCATACAGAGTGGCAGTTATAAAACTTTTGAAAGTTATGCTTTTTGTTTTGCTTTTTAATTAGGGTGGAGCTGACTGTACTCAAGGGACATTAGTCCAACATTTCCCTTTAAAGAACAAAGTCATTTTTGATTTGCAGCAGCTCAGAGGCATTTCATCACCCTGACTTCTAATTTGTGATTTGTTTTTTGTGATATGGTCTGTTAAAAATGGCCAAACTGAATTTCTGCCCTCAAAAATGTATTAACATGTATTTTTCCCCAATTTGTTGCCCCGTCTGCTAAAAGAGGTTATTAGAGCAGGAAACTGGGAATCAGGAGATTCTGGGTTCTATTCCCTCCTCTGACAGTGGCTTGCTATGTGACATAAGTCAAGTGACTTAAATTCTTCACGCGTCTCTTTTCTCATTTGTACAATGATTTCCCTCTGTCCTGTCTCTCTCTCTTAGTCCCCTCCTAGAAAGGTTTACAGTCTGTCTTGATTTTTCTGTCCTGTGCTAAGCATATTGTCAATGCGTAACAGACAACAAATAGTAATAGTCTGATAATAATATAACAAAAAATTGAGTAAATTACACCAAAACCTTATTTACACAAGTATTTCAGGCCTGTATCATGGCATTGCACTGTATGTGTGTGAGGCTAACAATGACACAGCTGTGCATTATCTACAATATGCATCTTCCATGTTGTGTTGCTGTTTGGGTGCCTGGGGTAGCCTAGCCAATGGTGCTGCCTACTAAAGCTCTCAGAGTAGCAGCCGTGTTAGTCTGTATCTGCAAAAAGAACGGGAGTACTTGTGGCACCTTAAAGACTAACAAATTTATTTATTTGCTCAAATAAATTTGTAAGTCTCTAAGGTGCCACAAGTACTCCTGTTCATTTTACTAAAGTTCTGTGATCTGGATCTGTGTGTATTCAGGGTTATTTTGATACCAGGCTGATATAAGGCATAAATAGATTTGTCTGATGCTGGACTTGGCGTTGTGCAAATAAGTATGTTTGCTGAAACCCCTCCCCAGCATAATTAGTTGTGTGTAAGCCTGGATGGCATTGTGCAGAGTAATTAGTTCTGTTTATTTAAAGGAACAGTGGAAAGCTATTAGCAGTTGCCAGTGGACCAAGAACAACAGCAACAACAAAAGATAAAAAACCATATGTGGTGGTTATTAGTCTCTTCATCATACTAATGGACAGCTTGTAAGAAATTTGACTTCCTATCACTGGCACCAAGTAACACCGATCATATGGGGCATTGTTTCTTCCCGCTGTTGATAACTGCGACTTGTGGAGAGCAGCGATAGGGTGCTCATTTTTATCTGCTAAGTGCACAGCGCTTGTAAAAACGGCAGTGGCCTTGTTACCACTTGACATGACACTAGTTTTAGCTGTTTACATTGACACGCCACTACACTCTGTTAAAGCTGCAGCCTGGGGTCAGATTCATTAGAGTACTTCAGAAATGATACTGATACAGCATCTGGTCTGGTTTCTTTTGCTCCTCGCTCTAAGGAAGGGGGAGGGAATTAACATAGCTCAATGCACAATTTTCAGTGTCTCCCCAGGTTTTATTTTTGTTTGAGATAAACCAAGGCATTTGGGTGAGCAAGTGAGATGCTTTATTTGTGCACATATTTTTCTGTAAGCTGAAATGGGGGGGGGGGAGGAATGGGGAGAGAGTGAACCTTAACCCTTTTGGGGCCAAACAGTTTCCACTCTCGCCTACATCTTGGCTGAATGTAGCTGACTGACATTATCTGCTACGAATATTCCTGAGAAAACAGCTCTGAAGGCACCTGACACCAGTGAATAGGTTAATGTCTTGCAATTATCTAGTCCTATAGAATTTAATAAGAGTTAAACCAATAAATTTAAAATCTGTGGCATTTAATAGACAAACTATACATTTCTGTAGGATTTCTGAATCACCCAATAGAGACGAACAGAATTATTTCCTTGCTATAGAATTCTGTCATATGGCTTATGAATTTCATGGAAATATTGTTGTTCGCTGTTGAACTATACAAATTTTCCATAAGGGATTGTGGCATGAACTGGAAAAGAGAACAAAACTTCTAAACTTTCTTTTTATTCTTTTCTTTTGTGGTCATCACTTAACATAAGCCATCTCAAGTATAACCTTTGATGCTACTGTGTCTTAGACCTTCTTTTGTATTAAGAGGCTTAATGATAAGAGATTATTAACAATGCTAGGCTCCCAAGCAATGGTCTCTATAGCAAGTGAGTAAAAATCTTCCAGAACCCACCATTGAGATTATAATAACCTTTATGCGAGCAGCTGATCTGATAAGCTGAAACAGAGGCCTTGGCTACACTGGCAATTCACAGCGCTGCACTTGCTGCGCTCAGGGGTGTGAAAAAACACCCCCCCGAGCGCAGCGAGTGCAGCACTGTAAAGCGCCAGTGTAATCAGCGCCTGCAGCGCTGCAAGCTATTCCCCTCGGAGAGGTGGAGTACTTGCAGCGCTGCGAGAGAGTACTTGCAGCGCTGCGAGAGCTCTCGAAGCGTTGGTGGCGCGACTACACTCGCGCTTCACAGCGCTAATCCGCGAGTGTAGCCAAGGCCAGAGAGTGGAAGTTGCATTAGGAGCCCTAGCATGAGCCTTGGCTCTTAGTATGTATTATTTTGTACCATAAATCAGTTTGCAAGCGGAACTGTTCTGACAGGACAGAAGCTGCAACTCCCAAGCCCCATCAGGCTGTTTTGAGAGGACATTGCTAACTGCAAAAGGGCAGAGATAGGGGATGGTCTTCAGTAGGTGTTAGAGCACCTCTGGCACTGGTTCGTCGTCATAATCCATCTCATATCTGTCAAGGCTCCTTTGTCTGAGCTTCTGCCAGAGTTCACCTTCAGATCTCTCCTTTCTTTAAGAATATCCTGGATAATTCAGGGATATAAAATAATAAACCCATTTAAAAAAATAAAAAACCCTCTTCTTAGTGACCTCACATTTGGGTAACAGGTCATTTTGTGTGTTGAGAGGTATCTCCTTTGCCAAGCCTTTTCTTCCTGTCACTGTTACGTGTACATATCATGTGATCTAAATAATACTGGTAAGAATCTGAAAGCTGTAGCTTTTTGATCAGAGTCATTTTATTGCCTTTTAACTTCAAGCTGCCTTTTGTTGCCGCTTTTTGCTTCCGTTCCAAAATCCTCTACATGTGGTCGTTCTGTTCAAAACTCGGCTGTGCGCAGGAGAGCTGCATGCGTAATGGGTCTGTAATCAGCACAGCCTCAACCTTGAGTGAGCAAAACACATGAGTAAGGCTTTGCAAGTGGATTTTAGTCATTTGCAGCGAGTTTCTGTTTCCATGGGAATTAGTGAGTGAAAGAAGACACAAGTGAGTCTTATTCATGGCTGTTGCCCCCACCCTCATCCTGGAATCCAGCTGCATCACGTGCAACCTTCAGTGCCCGTAATTCAGACCTACCACAGGCAAAAAGAGCTAATTTTTCTTTTTAATTTTTGTTTCAGCTTGTACATAGTGACTGATCTGGAGAGGAGGGAGCATGTGGTGGTGATGCTTTTACACATTTAGAATAGTGCAGCCCCCTGGCCCAAACTTCATCATGTGGCTCTGTAAATATGCCATGTTCTATGTTTGTGGTGAACCACAAATGCTCTTGTACTTTTGAGGAGCCAAGGGAGATGATTCTAGATCCTACAGAAAAATTCATCTCTTTCCCCCTCCCCCTATACACACATGCGCCATCCCCTTGTCTCTTTTTAGGTCATTTATAATCAGCAGTCATGGAGCACTGGCCTCATTAGTGATATAGCCATTCCTTCAGTGCTTCAGAAATAATCATTTAGAAAAAATGCACCGTTTTCTTCCCTTGAGAGCCCGTGAATGATGAATTTATTTCAGTCTGGCTGGCTTGCTCAGCCTTATTTCCATATTTATTTCAACAAACGCACTGTGGGAACAACAAAATGCACTCTGTGCAGCTGAACAAGATTACCTGAGCGTGGAGGGGTTAACAGCAATGATGGGAGAGAACAATCCATTTGAAACATGGGGTCCAGTGGAAGAAGGGTTTTTTAACTGTATATCCTTTCTGAGTGTTTATGATGATAAAGGTTTAGAAGCCCTGGGATTTGGAGATTGATTTATTCATAGGGCACCATTTAGAGAACAGACATTGTCCCTTGAGTGATCTCAGATACCGACCCTGCCTCCTGAAGGGACTGTCCCTTTTGTAAGGGTGGACAGGTGATTAACTTTCTATGCTAGCTAATGAGTTGGGTCTCTCCCAAGCAAGCATTGCTAATTGTGACCAGTCCTAAGGGCTGGTGTATTGGGACCAAGGTACTTAGTGAATGACTCAGAGCCAGCAGACTAAAAGTCCAGCTGCATATTCACTTGGCCTCCAGGAAGTGGCAGTTTAAACTATTGTATGTCAGTCACACCCAGGGGCTTAAATTTTTGTACTGCCAGGGAACACTTTTGTGATCAGGTCTCATGGTTTGGATGCTTGAAACACTAAGTTGAGTGATCACTATTGCCAAGGGGGTTGGGAGCGTTTGGGCTCCTGAATTCTGTTCCAACACTGCTACAGACTTACTGTGGGACTGCTCTGTGCCTCAGTTTGCCCATCTGTAAAAGAGAAATTATCATAACTCTTAAATCCTAGTTCCCCAAGGATGTGAGGTTTCATTAAATAACATTAAACACTTTGAGAGCCTCAAATGAAAGGTTTACTCCTGGTCCATATTTCCGAAAGGGTAACCTTTTTGTTTTGGGTGGTGGCGGTGGGTGCATTTGGTGCTCCCAATCCAAGGCCAGGGCAGGTGTACACTAAACATTTCTGCCAGCATAGTTAGGTCGGTCAGGGGTGTGAAGAGATGTGATCCCTGGCTGACATAGCTATGCTGGCAAAATCCCCTAGTGTAAATGCGGTTATGCCAGCAAAACTGCATCCACACTAGGAACACATTGCCAGTGTACTATACTAATACAGCTACACCAGCAAAGCAATCCAATTGTAGAGATGACCCAGTTGTGGGCATAAATGTAAGTACATGCACCTCTTCTTACCACTTGGTTGCAGGTGCAAATCAGGTTTTGCAAGCACTAGTTGCCGCTAGTAGAGATTGGTTAGCCTAATTTGCAACAGTGCACACAGATGGACACACATACCCTTATTTTGTCTATTTCAAAGAATTCGAACACAATAGATTGGGCAAATATCTTTTCTAAGAATGTTCCATGTTCCTCGAGTGGTTTTAAAATGGATTCTTTTGAAATTTCCCTTTTTTTTTTTTTCCCACTTATCTGTCTGAGGCCTGGTCCACACCGGGGTTTTGTACTGATTTAGCTATGTTAGGTTAGCAATCAATAAATCCAAAACTCAGGTGTTGACCAGCCCGAATGTTTGTACCTTCAGACTCCGCTACTTCAGATGCCAAAAAACAAAGAAACAAAAAAATCCTTCTTTACTTAAAAGTAAAATGATTACTCCCCTCCTTCATACAAGCTGCTCTGGTTAACCTGGCCTTTTGTTTACCAAGTAATAAGGGATGAACAAGCAACAATTGTTCTGTTCTCCTACCATTGTGATGTAAATTAACACATGTAGTCTGGGTTATATGGGGGATGAGTGTTATTTGAGGAGTACTATGGGAGAGAGAAACGTGAAGCTTAGTGTTCTCACTTCCCAGATGCTGATCCATATTCTTTTTTTTTTTTTACTAGTACTGGTTACAATTTTTGCTGCTGGTGCTTACCTGGTCCTCCTCCATTCAGCTGGTGCTCTCCTCTACTACTAAAAAAAAAAGGGTACAGACCCAAATAAAAAAAATCCTTTGCAGGTTGTTTTACATCTTTATGATTTGGAAAGATAGCTTCAGAAGTACCTCTTTCCCCTCACAAAGGGGCGGTGAGGGGAAGGGAGCAGATGCTGACAAGAGGAAAGTCGGTTGTTTGGGTTTTTTACCTTATAAATATCAGGAATGTCAAATCTGGTCCTCCAAGCCTTTGGCTGAGTGGCTCCTGGGGGTCTCGCGGTGTGTGCAGAGTGCTTGCACCTTAATTAAAGGGTTGGGAGTGTTGCATTTGTGACTAAGATATCCTTTCTCCAAAATTCTCATGCGTCAATTAATTTTAATAGGTGTTAACAAAAGAAATTTAAGTTAAAAGAAAAAAGCAGGCATTTTAAACAGACTGACTAAAAATCCCTTCCCCTCTCATTTCTGCAACTTTCACTCTTGGCTCTTTTGATATCACCATTTTGCTACTTCCTCAGTCATCATAGAATTCTAGGCTAGACAGGAAAAATCCATTGAGGCCTTCAATATACAAGGTCAGGAAGGGGGAAAAAAAGGGGGAGGCACAATTTATTTTTAACCTTTTGAGATCAGATCTGTACTGGGGCCTGATGTGCTGTTTCAGGTTCCCATTATAGTGTGTATACCAGGGGTAGTCAATTATTTTTTGTCAGGGTCCAAATTTTTTGGTCAAGGTACAGTCAAGATCCAGACTCCAGAGAAAATAATTAAAAATAATAATAATAATATTAATAATAAAAATATTTCGTGGTCTGTTCAGAAGCATCTGGCAATTCGGATTTGGCCTGTGGTCCACCTATTACCTACCCCTGGCGTATGCTGTAACCTACACTGAAACTGTACACCAGAGGAGAGCAGGCCAAGGTGTGGTATGTTATGAGATCAAAGGGGATGGACCCAATGCCTACTTCAGAGACTAGGCTCAGGCTGAGTTCACCATTAAGGTAGAGTGAGGAGGAAGTTCACAGGAGAAGGGGAAGGGAAAGGGGTAATTGAGATTGCTGGGTGTTACACCTAAGTATTAGTCAAGTAAATCACAGTTACTCAGAAAGGTTGGGAACTGCTCTCTGGCTGCTGTTGAGTATTAATTTGTTACAAATCCTTCCAATAAGCTCTTTGGAGAATTACATACTCTGAGCTCTTTTTTCTGTTAATCTGTTCTTTTGTGCATGTGAATCTAGTGCTGGTGAAAGGAGTCCTGATACCCCTGGAAAATGAAGTACTCTGTTTATCCACAGACTAGGTGCCAGCATAGACAGAAGTAGTGCAAACTTCCTCCAAACTGCCCTAACCAGCTTCCCCACCAGTGCATCCCAACCCTGACCTGCAGGAACCCCCCCTCCAGAGGAGAGTGAGTAGACAGAAAGCCTTTCTTGCTGGGACTGCCAGCAGGACTGTCTGTCAATGCAGTGGGATTTGTGATATGGATACATCCAGTGTGAGTTAGTCTGAGACCATTTAATTTCCCAGAGGCCTTTTGATAGCCATCAGAGGATAATAACTTCGTTACCACCAGCTAGAGCTGGTAGAAAGTAGTGGATTCTTCATCACTCAAAGTCTCTAAATCAAGTCTCCTGATATCTTTCTGAATGATATACTCTAGCTCATCTAGAAGTTATGGGCCTGATTTTTTGGCCTGTATTGTGTAGGAGGTCAGACTAGATAATTATAATGGTCCATTTTGACCTTAAAATCTATGAAAAATAGGGCTGTCAAGAAATTTAAAAAATGAATCGTGATTAATCACGCAATTCCACTGTTAATAATAGAATACCATTTATTTAAATATTTTGGATGTTTTCTACATTTTCAAATATACTGATTTCAATTACAACACAGAATACAAAGTGCTCACTTTATATTTATTTTTGATTTATAAGTATTTGCACAGTAAAACGAAAAGAAATAGTATTTTTCAATTCACCTAATACAAGTATTGTAGACCAATCTCTTTATCATGAAAGTTAAACTTACAAATGTAAAATGATGTACAAAAAATGCATTCAAAAATAAAATAATGTAAAATTTTAGAGTCTGCAAGTCCACTCAGTCCTACTTCTTGTTCAGCCAATCGCTCAGAAAAACAAGTTTGTTTACATTTGCAGGAGATAATGCTGCCCGCTTCTTGTTTACAATGTCACCTGAAAGTGAGAACAGGCATTCTCATGGCACTCTTGTAGCTGGCGTCGGAAGGTATTTATGTGTCAGATGCGCTAAAGAGTCATATGTCCCTTTATGCTTCGACCACCATTCCAGGGGACATGAGTCCATGCTGATGACAGGTTCTGCTCAATAACAATCCAAAGCAGTGCGGGTCGATTCATGTTCATTTTCATTATCTGAGTCAGATGCCACCAGCCGAAGCCTGATTTTCTTTTTTTGGTGGTTTGTGTTCTGTAGTTCCCGCATCAGAGTGTTGCTCTTTTAAGACTTTTGAAAGCATACTCCACACCTTGTCCCTCTCAGATTTTGGAAGGCACTTCAGATTCTTAAACCTTGGGTTGAGTGCTGTAGCTATCTTTAGAAATCTCACATTGGTGCCTTCTTTGCATTTTGTGAAATCTGCAGTGAAAGTGTTCTTAAAATTAACAACATGTGCTGGGTCATCATCCAAGACTGCTGTAACATGAAATACATGTCAGAATGCAGGGAAAACAGAGCAGGGACATATAATTCTCCCCCAAGGAGTTCAGTCACAAATTTAATTAACATATTATTTTTTTAATGAGTGTCGTCCACATGGAAGCATGTCCTCTGGAATGGTGGCCGAAACATGAAGGGTCCTATGAATGTTTACCATTTCTGGCATGTAAATACCTTGCAATGCTGGCTACAAAATTGCCATACAAATGCCAGTTCTCACTTTCTGGTGACATTGTAAATAAGAAGAGGGCAGCATTTTCTTGTATAAATGTAAACAAACTTGTTTCTCTTAGCGATTGGCGGAACAAGAAGTAGGACTGAGTGGACTTGTAGGCTCTGAAGTTTTACATTGTTCTATTTTTGAGTGCAGTTATGTAACCAAAAAAAAATCTACATTTGTAAATTGCACTTTCACAACAAAGAGATTTCACTACAGTACTTGTAGGAGGTGAATTGAAAAATACTATTCACTTTTACATTACAAATATTTGTAATAAAAAATAATATACACTTTGATTTCAATTACAACATAAAATACAATATATATGAAAATGTAGAAAAAAATCCAAAATATTTAATGAATTTCAATTGGTATTCTACTGTTTAACAGTGCAATCAAAACTGCGATTAACCGCGATTAAGTTTTTTAATCGCGATTAAGTTTGTACAGTTAATTGCATGAGTTAACTGCAATTAATCGACAGTCCTGATGAAAATTCTGTCAAAAATGAGGATTTAAAAAAAAATTACAAAATGTTTATCAAAAGTGGGGGAGAAATGGTGAACATTTTCATGAAAACTCCAGACCAGCTCTACTGCCAACCTGGCCTGGATGCCAATTTGTAGCGGGCACTAGATCTCAATCCTCTCAGCCATCCTGCCCCTCGAATATGCATGCTGTTGGGAAGATGTCTACAGAAGGCAGTTTGAATGCTGAAACAAAAGCTTGGCTGCACATACCAGCTTCCTGATGCTTCAGCCCTAGGTGGTTTTGTTTTAAGGCAGTAAACATAACCAGCTGCCTACAGCACTTCCCTTTTCTACAGCTGCCTCAGTATCCCATAAGTGAACATAGATTAATTGTATTTTCCTTCCCCTATACATGGATATTTTGAGTAGCCATAACACTTGCAGGCTATGGTGTGGCCAGAGATATTCAGCTGGATTAATATACACTTCTTATCCCCCACATCTGCAGCCAAACACAAGAAAAATCCTCCCCCCTTCTCCAAGCATTTCAGTGTTGTGACAGATTTTCAGAGCATAGCTGTTGCTGTTAGACCTCACCAGATTTCAGTAGCTTTGACCTGTAAAGGTTAACAAAAATCTCTTTCTTCCAGGTTCACTGAATGTGGTTTGGGTCAGCAAAGCTCACTCACAACTACGAAGTTCCACGTAGTTTCCACCCAAAACCACAAGCTGTGACTGTAATAATGGGAGGCCTGTGCTAGCATTTCTTGGTGCTTTTAGCATGGAACAAATGTGACAGCAGTCCTGTATCTTGCTAGCAGGGCTGGTCTTCTCTCATCCAGCACTGACTCCCCCGGGTTCCTTTGCCTCCTGAGGACTAGCCCACCTCCAATGTTGCCTTTTTTTTTTTTTTTTTTTTTTAATTGCCAACTTTAGGATTTGACCCCACAACCTAAGCAGCTCCAGTGATCTGTTGGCAAGCCTCCGTGGCCATCAAGTTGTTATAGTAGGATAGGTGGTGGGCTGTGGGGACAGAAATGCTCTGTGAGCAGCTGCATTGTTGCTGTCATGAGAGTTCTGTGCAGGAAGCAGGCGAAGCTGCTAGCATTTAATTCCCAATATTATAATTGCTTTCCAATCATTACAGCCCCAGGCTTCCTTGATTTTCATCCCAGGTTTGCTGAAAGATTTGCTGCTGTTTTGGCAAACCTACCTAAATCAGGATTTAATCGTGGTTAAACGCCATTTGTCTACACTGGCTGGTCTACACTGATCACTAAGACACACTGGTATCTCACTCAGTTGCTCAGACACACAATCATTCAGACAAGTTTGATTTTCTTGCCACTCCCTTCTTCAGACTCCCAAAAATGTGGGGAGGGGAAGGGCCTACTTTTTCATTCAGCTAAGTTTAAAATGCAAATAGGATAGAGGATAGGAGCAGTAAGGAGTAGAAAAGAAAGGTTTAAACATCAGTATCAACAGGAACCCTGAGGGAATCTGAAAGTAAAGTACATTGATGCATGTTTGGTGTAGTTTCTGCTGGCTACACCTCACTGCCTAATCAGAAAGCAATGAAAGGGAATGAAGAATCTCAAGTTAGAACTGGCACCTGAGCCCTATTTCAAAATGGCAGTGCTTTATTAGGGCCTTTCTGCCAGTGTGTCTCTCTCTCTCTCTCTTGCTGGTTACTGACTCTCTGGTGCTGCATTGGTAGGAGAAGCATCACACATTTTCTTGGTGCTTCTCTTCTCCCTTTCCTTCCCATTCTCCTTTCCCCACCCCCAACCCCTCCTATCCTGCACTCCTTGTACTCCCCACTCCCCAAATCGAACATGTACAGATTTTACGGTTCACTGGAGAATAAGTGGCTGTCATTTCACAGACGGGCCAGGATGTAATTAGCCACAATGCATCGAAGTAATGGAACAGATGTCTCTTTGTAAACTGAGTTTGCTGTTGCACACTCTGTGTGTGTGACCTGCCGACTGCTGCAGGCTATTCCTCCCCAACCCCTTCTCCCCCCTCTGTTTCTGAGCCAAGGGCTTAGCTAACATGAAGTGTTTGTATGTTTGCTGTTTTGTTTTTCCTCTCGCTTTCTCTCACTCATCTCTTGCTGTAAGGCCACTGATTGTGTGACACAACATTAGAGCAAGCTGAACCTGCGTTTATCGATGGAGTCATTCAAAACAGAAAAGGTGATACCCCCTCTTATAAGATAATTGGCAGTTTCAGGTTGCACTTATTACCCAATGATAATACACCAATAAAATCATAAATTGCTGTTATGATGCCTGGACTTTTTTTTTTAACTGAAAATAAAATAGTTATATTTTCCCTTAGCCATCAAATTAGTATTTACATTTAAATAGGAGATGGGGAACTGGACTGATGATAATGTGATTACACACAAAAGCTATCAACAAAACAGCCGGTAGCAGATAGGTGCATGCTCGGCTCAACCAGAAGCCCAAATTCACACACCCTTGAACTTTGGGGAGCACTTGAAATCCAGACGTGAGCCCCCAATCCTCATTGTGTTGCACAGACTTTGTGTTACATGACACACACTTTGTAACGCTAGATCTTCTTGGCTGTTCATTTTTTCACTTTTTTTTTTTAAATTGAGCCACGTTTTCAGTCCCTGTTATTTGCACAGATTTTCTTCTCCATTGACTGTTTCTCTGCAACTCCCAGGCTCTGTACAGCTTCTTCCTTGGTGGCTCGTAAGATGTATTGACTGTGTCACGCTAATTATGCTGCAGTTACGTCTTAAAGTTTCCCGCGGCTGGTGCCAGCACCAGTGCAGCATCACTAGTAGTAGCAACTGAGAGAGGGCTAGACTGGCTGCTGGCATTTTAACTACCCTGCCATCTAGTGCTGCTCAGAGCAGATCTAGATGAAACAGTAATTCCCTAATGCTAGTTGTTGGTTTCTTGTATACATTAGCTCTCCTACCATTGCTACCACTGGTTGACCGGGAATTATTAAGAAAAAATATTTGTTGTAGACACGGCCTAAGGGTTATTTTCACTCTACAGATATTTTTGTGTGTCAAAGGCACACACAATCAAATTATTTGTATAGGCTTTCTGTGAGTGTGTGTGCATATTTAAGCTTTTTCGCACACCTATTTTATAAAGGGCTAAATCCTGGCTCAAGTGCAGTCAATGGCAAAATTACTATTGGTCTGACTGGAACCAGGGTTTGGCCAAAGTGCTTATCTCCAGAGTGCATGGCTTGTTGAGAATTAGAAGCAATGGCCTTCATACAATTATAACACTAAGTAGCAGGGTTCCTATAAGGGGAGGTGCATGTCACTATTTCAAGAGCTGAAGCGATACTGGGGCTAACAGCGGGTAAGAGAGCTGCAGGAATTACAAGGTTGGGTTACATACCAGGGTGAGGAAAGCAGTATTAATACACTGATGAGATTAAACTAGATAAAATGGGAGAAAATATCACATTTTATTGTATCTTGGGAGAATTCTCTATAGCGCTGAACACCCGGACTAGGGCCCAGCTGTCTGCACAGGCCATCGGCCTCTTACCTTCTTCTCTCTTCCAGCTACTGTGACTAATAATTTTAGACTGTGTAAATATTTGTCTCCTTTCTAGAGCTTCGTTTACACTGCATGAATACAGCGGCTATAATTAAAAATGAGCGAAAGCAGGTAATCCAGAGATGGTTGTCCTCCTTGGGAGACTCTCTCTCATACAATCGATTTCTCTTCCCTACCACATATACACAAAGGTGTGCTCACATGTGCATTCCCTGCACTGGGCTGCACGCAGTCCCCATGCTTGCATGGATGTTGGTGTGATGCTGGCAAACCAGGTGCCATTTCTTGCCAAGGCTTTAGGCCTCAGCCGAGCACTGACAAATTCGTTGCTGGAAACCAGTCTGTTTCACCTGTGTGTTAACATGTTTAAGATGGGTATTGAGCTTATAGCAATGTGTTTAGTGTTTAGACTTCATAAAATGCTTGTAAATTGCTGCATGCATTAATCTCACTTATAATTTCTTTATCACGTGTTATAAGGTAATATTTAAGTTTTATTTTATAATTGTAAAAAATGTTTGCCCTAAAACTGCCACCTCATCAGATGGGATCTTCTCTTGTTCCTCAGGGAGGACGGTCAAAACTAAATGGGTCATTGTTGGACATCATGATACAAAGACTTTGCTAATTGCCCCTATATATAGGGGCAAAAGGCTATATGCAAAAGGAAGCATAGACTGTAGCTCATTTGTATGTATGTTTGCCTGCTTTAACTTGTAAATAACTCTCTCGTTTCTTTTTCCTAGTTAACAAATCCTTAGTTAAGTATCAGAGGGGTAGCCGTGTTAGTTTGAATCTGTAAAAAGCAACAGAGGGTCCTGTGGCACCTTTAAGACTAACAGAAGTATTGGAGCATAGTCTTAAAGGTGCCACAGGACCCTCTGTTGCTTTTTACAAATCCTTAGTTAGTTTACTATAGGATTGGCTACAAGCATTGTCTTTGGTGTGAGATCAGAGATAGAAATTGACCTGGGTTCAGTGATTGGTGTCTTGAAACTGGAAGCAACCTAAATCTTTTGTGATTTTTGGTGTATAGCAATCAACTATCACTAAGTCCATCTTGCCTGGATAGTAAGATAGACTGGAATGTCCCAGGAGACTGTCTGTGGCTTGATGGTGAGACAATTCTAGTGCTTCAGGAGTCCACATTTGTTACTAGGTTGGTGAAATCTAATTACAGAACATACAGCCAGTGTGGGGTTTCTGCCCTGCTTCTTGCCAGTCTGTTCTGAGGTTGGCACTCGCAGTCATGAACCACTACAGACAACGTGACAGTTGGCATGCGTGGATACCCCATGCTTCCGCATGCATCCATCCCCAGAATGCAGTTCACCTCTTCAACAGCCTTTGCATTTAGGACAGAAGCATACATTCTCAATACTCAGACAATTCAGGGAGTTTCTGACAGCAATGAAGAGTTTCAATGTGGCAGCAAGTTTTGAGCTATGTCTACACTTGCAGAGTTTTTGTGCCATCAGTTTCAATGGTGATAGTGAACTGGTGAAAGCAAAGTGCTGGTTTGTGAACTCACTCACTTCCACAGGCATCAGAGAGTGTTTACATTTGCAGCACTTCCATCGCTGAAGAGAGCAGCGCACTGAGGGCAGCTATCCCACAGTGAAACTCTCTCCATTTTGACAATAGGCCTTGTGGGAAGGGATGTGTGTGATCGCGGGGCATGCTGGGTCCCTGCACGGCCTCCTCCCCCCAAACAGAGATCAGCTCCAGTAGCTCAGCACTGCTCTAAACAGGGGATCCTTTGCTCTGTGGAGCAGGCATTGTCACCTGGCCAGATGATAAGTGAGTGCTTGCCAAGGAAGGGGAGTTTCAAAGTTCCTGGGGCTTTACATGGGGAGGGGCGGACCTCTGTTTACCTGGCGTCAGAGCAGCAGAGCTGCTGGCCAGAGTGGTCACCGAGGCACTGTGGGATATCCTGCGGAGGCTAAAATCTCTGTAAACAGGAAGAACGTGTCTTCACTTGCACATCACCGCAAAAGCATCACCGGTAAGAGCTGTACACCTCTTATGGAGATGATTTTCTTAGTCATTGGCACGTGTAGACGCTCCCATGTTTTTTGCGCAAAAAGGGGACTTTTTTCGCTTTAAATGGCAAGTGTAGACATGCCTTTACAACAGGGGTGAAAATAGAAATAGTGACTTACCAGTACGGGGCTGGGTTGGGGCCGGCTCTGGTCCCCGGAAGGGGCGGGGCCTCGAGTGGAAGGGGCGGAGATGGGGACTCAGAGCCAGCCCCAGTCCGCCCTGAACCGGTAAGTGCCCTCCCCCTTCCCCTCCCCCTCCCCCGCCGGGGTAGCAGCGGCAGCTGGGGGCTCCGACAGCGGTTTAAAAGGGCCCAGGGCTCGGCCGCTGCTACCGCCCCGGGCCCTTTAAACTGCTGCCAGAGCCCCCGGCTGCTGCTGCTACCCCAGGGCTCCAGCAGCACGGCTCCGGGGGCTATTTAAAGGGCCGGAACTGTAGAGGCAGCGGGAGCCCCGGGCCCTTTAAATAGCCACCGGAGCCCCGCCACTACTCCAGGGCGCTGGGGGCTATTTAAAGGGCCCAGGACTCCCCTGCTTCTACTGCCCTGGCCCTTTAAATAGGCCCTGGAGCCCTGGGGTAGCGCCGGCGGGGCTCCGGCAGCTATTTAAAGGGCCCAGGGCAGTAGATGCAACAGGAGCCCCAGCCTTTAAATAACCCCCGGAACCCCGCCGCTACTCCAGGGCTCCAGCAGCGGGGCTCTGGCGGCAATTTAAAGGGCCTGGGGCTCCAGCTGCTGATGGGAGCCCCAGGCCCTTTAAATTGCTGCCTGGGGAAGCTGGGCCGCCCGGTAAAGCGCACCGGCTCTTGCTGGTATGCCGTACCGGGGCGTACTGGCTTACTTTCACCTCTGCCTTACAAACCCAATACTGAACAGATTTGTGTACCAAAGACTATGTTGTTATCGAAAATTGAAAGCAACGTATGGTGCAAGAATATCCATGGGTCTCTGTAAAAATCTATTACAATTTTGGTCACAGAAGGGTTCTCTCTGGGATTAGGTTGGTGGAGGAAGGAAATATTGGGCCCTGACGCAGTTTATAGCACTCATTGGCAATCTATTAATTACAGTTCTGGAAACTGCTCAGCAAGTCACCTATCTCCAGACACCCAGTTCCCAATGGGATCCAAACCCCAAATAAATCTGTTTTACTCTGTATAAATCTTATACAGAATAAACTCATAAATTGTCCGCCCTCTATAACACTGATAGAGAGATATGCACAGCTGTTTGCTCCCCTAGGTATTAATCACTTACTCTGGGTTAATTAATAAACAAAAGTGATTTTATTAAGTATAAAAATAGGATTTAAGTGGTTTCAAGAAATAACAGACAGAACAAAGTAAGTTACCAAGCAAAATAAAACAAAACATGCAAGTCTAAGCCTAATACATTAAGAAACTGAATACCAGTAAATCTCACCCTCAGAGAGGTTCCAATAAGCTTCTTTCACAGACTAGACTCCTTCCTAGTCTTGGCCCAATCCTTTCCCCTGGTACAGTCCTTGTTAGTTCCAGCTCAGGTGGTAGCTAGGGGATTTCTCATGACTGGCAGCCCCTTTTGTTCTATTCCACCCCCTTTTATGGCTTTGGCACAAGGTGAGAATCTTTTGTCTCTCTGTGTCCCCACCCCTCCTTCTAAATGGAAAAGCACCAGATTTAAGATGGATTCCAGTACCAGGTGATATGGTCACATGTCCTGTGAGACCCCAAGCCTCCATTCTTTCTGACCTGACTCACACAAACATCGGAAGGCTTACAGGTAAACAGAGCCATTTACAGCCAATTGTCCTGTAGCCCACGAAAGCTTGTGCTCAAATAAATTTGTTAGTCTCTAAGGGTATGTCTACACTACGAAATTAGGTTGATTTAACAGAAATTGATTTTTTAGAAATCGATTTGATACAGTTGATTGTGTCCCCACTAAGCGCATTAAGTCGGCGGTGTGCGTCCACAGTACCGAGGCTACCATCAACTTTCGGAGCTTTGCACTGGGTAGCTATCCCACCGTTCCTGCAGTCTCTGCCGCCCATTGGAATTCTGGGTTGAGCTCCCAATGCCTGATGGGGCAAAAACATTGTCGCGGGTGGTTCTGGGTACATGTCGTCCCTCCCTCCCTCCGTGAAAGCAATGGCAAAAAATCGTTTCTCACCTTTTTTCGTGAGTTACCCATGCAGATGACATACCACGGCAAGCATGGAGCCCGCTCAGCTCACTGTCACCGTATGTCTCCTGGGTGCTGCTGGCAGACGCGGTACTGCAGTGCTACACAACAGCATTGCCTTGCCTTGCCTTGCCTTGCCTTGCCTTGCCTTGCGGACGGCAGACAGTGCAATACGACTGCTAACCGTCGTCGTCGTCCTGTGGGTGCTCCTGGCCAACCTCGGTTAGGTTGGTCGGGAGCGCCTGGGCAAACATGAGTGCTCCTGGCTGGCCTCGTTGAGGTTGGTCAGGGGTGCCTGGACATAAATGGGTGTGACTCCAGGTCATTCTCTTTTTTAAGTTTCGTCTAATGGAGATTCATTCCTGCCTGGAATATCATGCCAGCTGGAGGCTTCTGCCTCAGGCTGCTCTCCCAGTCGGCAGCACCGCGCGGTCGCACCTTACCCCAGCCTACCCCTTGCTCCCATGGCTCATGAAGCCTGGACAGTAGTAAGGAGCAGTTCAACTATAGGCTGAGCAAGTGCAGAATGGTGGTAGAATGTGCCTTTGGATGTTTAAAAACTCACTGGTGCAGTTTACTGACTCAGTTAGACCTCAGCGAAACCAATATTCCCATCGTTATTACTGCTTGCTGTGTGCTCCACAATATCTGTGAGAGTAAGGGGGAGATGTTTATGGCGGGGTGGGAGGTTGAGGCAAATCGCCTGGCCACTGATTACGTGCAGCCAGACACCAGGGCTGTTAGAAGAGCACAGCAGAGCGTGCTGTGCATCAGAGAAGCTTTGAAAACCAGTTTCATGACTGGCTAGGCTACAGTGTGAAAGTTCTGTTTGTTTCTCCTTGATGAAAACCCACCCCCTTGGTTCACTCTACTTCCCTGTAAGCCAACCGCCCTCCCCTCCCCCCTTTGATCTCCGCTTGCAGAGGCAATAAAGTCATTGTTGTTTCAAATTCATGCATTCTTTATTAATTTGTCACACAAATGGGGGGATAACTGCCACGGTAGCCCTGGAGGGGTGGGGGAGAGGGAAGCACAGGGGTGGGGTAGTTGTAGGAGCACCCCCTAGAATGGCATGTAGCTCATCATAGAAGCGGCATGTCTGGGGCTCTGACCCGGAGCGGCCATTTGCCTCTCTGGTTCTTTGGAAGGCTTGCCTGAACTCCTTAAGTTTCATGCGGTACTGCTGCGGGTCCCTGTTATAACCTCTGTCCTTCATGCCCTTGGAGATTTTTTCAAATATTCTGGCATTTCATCTTTTGGAACGGAGTTCGGATAGCACGTATTCGTCTCCCCATACAGCGATCAGATGCAGAACCTCCCGTTCGGTCCATGCTGGAGCTCATTCAAAAGTTCGCGGGGCTTTTCCTGTCTACCTGGCCAGTGCATCTGAGTTGAGCGTGCTGTCCAGAGTGGTCACAATGCAGCACTCTGGGATAGCTCCTGGAGGCCAATACCGTCGAATTGCGTCCACACTACCCCAAATTTGACCCAGCAGGGTCGATTTCAGCACTAATCCCCTCGTCGGGGAGGAGTACAGAAATCGATTTTAAGAGCCCTTTAAGTCGACAAAAATGGCTTCGTTGTGTGGACGGGTGCAGGGTTAAATCGATCTAACGCTGCTAAATTCGACCTAAACTCGTAGTATAGACCAGGGCTAAGGTGCCACAAGTACTCCTGTTCTTTTGCAGATACAGACTAACACGGCTGCTACTCTGAATACTATCAAGATTCTAAACCATCATTAGTGGCCCACACTTTGCATAATTACAATAGGACCTCAGAGTTTACTTCATATTTCTAGTTTTAGATACAAGAATGATACATACATACAAATAGGATGAACACATTCAGTAGATTATAAGCTTTGTAATGATACCTTACAAGAGACCTTTTGCATAAAGCATATTCCAGTTACATTATATTCACATTCCAAGCATATTTTCATAGAGCATATGGAGTGCAACGTCACACCCTCTGTTCTAGGCTTCAATTTCTCAGAAAGAATGCCAGTCATTGCTGTGACAAGGTCCATAATGGTTTTTGTGACGGGGGCCAAGGGAGACTAGAGTAAAGCATCAAGTTCATTTTCACTTGTGGAAGGAACAGGATTTGAACTTTGGTCTCCAGAAGTGAAACGCTTATGCATTTTCCCCCAAAGTGATATAGAACCTTGCTGTCTTACACCACTTTTTGTTATTTTTGGTTACTGCTCATTTCTGTGGAGAAAATAGAAAGCCCAATTCTGCATTCTTGCTGTCCAATAGGTCTGGAAACAGGATTTAGTGTGGAAGGGTCACTCTAGTTGTGGAGACATTGACGTCTGGGCAGAGTTCCATTGGCTGGTGTCTGGGCTGGTTCACCACAAGCCTCGTTTCAATCAGTGAGGACTTAGTTGGGGTTCTTATCTTCCAGATTCTGTTTATCCAGAACTTTTTTCCTTTGAGAGCTTTGGACTAGATTTAACACTGGTTCCAACTTCTGTGGAGTGACTTTACATCTGTTTGATATCAGAGTTTGTTAGTTCTTAGCGACCATCTGTTGACACTTTTTAAAAAATGCATTCCATCTTTCTTGTTTTCTGTTCAGTGTTGTAACCCATAAACTCAGTTTCTATTAGCATATGTCCTGTTTTATTGTTTACTTCCTGCCCTTCAAGAGGCAGGGGCTGCTTAATTCCAGCAAATACAATTAGAGCTTCAAAACAGGTGCTAGCTAAATAAATCAACTGAGCTTTGCCTTTACTTTTTCTCAGAAGACACAAAGTAATACAGCAAATGCAAGATCATTGCTAGTGTTAGGGAGCATGAGGGAATTTCTATTTCATTCTAAATAAAGGCATCTTCTGGCATCTTAAACTAAAAGTGGCTTGTCTGTCCCTTAACAGCAGGCAATTATGTGACACTCAGGGAGACTATATAGCAGACAGCACTTATGACAAAAGAGTATATTCAGTAAACTTTTCAGAATATATTCAGTTTTTGACAAGGTTTCAACTCTCTAACAATAATAATTATAATGGTCCTAATCCTGCAGTCCTCACTCAGTTTTTACTTAATCCCTACACAGGTAAAACTACCACTGACTCAGTGAAATCAGGATTGAGCAGAAACAAAGTGAGGACTGTTGGATTAGGACCATTGCTAATGCTTTGCAATGAAAATAAATAGCACTTTATAGCAAAGAATCTGGGAGTTCTTTACAAACAATTATTAATTAAGCCTCACAACATCTTTGTGAGGTACATTTTATATATGGCAGTTAGTATATATTAGAATATACACTTTCACATCCACGTAAACTGGGCCACAGAGCAATTAAAAACATAATTCTGAGCTGAGTCAAGAGTTAGGGCAGGTGGGTCTACATGCAGCTACACCCCTGCAGCACTTTAGTGAAGATGCTACTATGCCAGGGGTGGGCAAACTATGGCCCACGGGCTGGATCCAGCCCACCAGGGCTTTGGATCCAGCCCGCGGGATTGCCAGCCCCATGGCACTGCGGGCCCCGCGCCCCTCCCCCCCAGAAGCGGCCGGCACCACTTCCCTGTGGCCCCTGGGGGAAGAGGGACAGAGGGCGCCGTGCACTGTTCCCCTCTCCCCCCCCCCCCCCGCAGCTCCCATTGGTCGGGAACGAGGAACTGCAGCCCCAGTGGAAGCTTGGGGGGAGTACCCTCAGGCGAGGGCAGCATGCGGAGCCCCCTGCCTGCCACCCTCCAGGGGCTGCAGGGATGTGGTGCCGGCCACTTCTGGGAGCGGCGCGAGGCCAGGGCAGGCAGCCAGGGAGCTTGCCCTGGTCCCGGTGTGCGCCACTGCCACTCCGGAGCCACTCCAGGTAAGCGGCCCCAGGCTTGAACCCGCATCCCAAACCCCTCTTGCACCCTGCACCACAACCTCCTGCCCTGAGCTCCCTCCTGCACCCCAACCCCCTGCTGCACCCCGCACTCCTCCTGCACCTCAACCCCCTTCCCTGAGCCCCCTGCTGCACCCCACACCCCTGCTGCACCCCAACCCCCTGCTGCACCCTGCACTCCTCCTGCACCCCAACCCCCTTCCCTGAGCCCCCTCGTACACCTCGCACCCCTTGCCCTGAGCCCCTTCCCACACATCACACCCCCTCCCACACCCTGCACTCCCTCCCGCACCCCAACCCCCTGCCCCAACCCTACATTCATGGCTCTGCATGCAATTTCCCCACCCAGATATGGCCCTCGGGCCAAAAAAGTGTGCCTACCCCCGTTCTACACCAATGGGAGAGCTTTCCCCGTCAGCATAGTTAATCCACCTCTGTGAGAGGCAGTAGCTATGTTGACGGGAGAAGTTCTCCCATTGATATAGGGCTGTCTACAGCCAGGGTTAGGTCAGTAACTGCATCGCTCAGGGGTGTGGGTGGAGCTCAGAGCTAAGATTTCAGACGTGGAAATCCCCCCCACTGGCAATTGTGGGAGAAGCGGTGAGCCAAGATACCCCCAAAAACACACACAGCCCCTCCACATGGCCCATGGGAGGCAGAGGGTAAGAGGGTCGGATTTGGGGGCCTTTTGGCATAGGTGCTAGTTTCCATCACACATACAGGGTTTACAGTTTGGTTCAATGGCTCTCAGCACCCCATTATACCAATTGTTCCAGCACCCCTGCCTGTTGGTGAAGTGGGAAGATTGAGGGCCCTGGGGGTGTAGTGAGGAAGAAGTTGGGGGCTGCTGGGGAAGGAATTGGGGGCAGAGTGGTGGGGGTACTGTAGGGGGCTGGAGAAGCCTATAGGGGCTGAAAAGACTTGGGGTGCAAGTTCTGGGGGCCAGGGTGGGATGGGATGATAGAGTGGGAGTTACCCGGCTATGGGAGAGGTGGGTACAGTTCCCTGGGCAGGACAGGAGGTATTGAAGATGAGGTGTTGCCTAGTTGCAGGGTGGGGGTACATTGGGGGTCTGGAACTTACAAGACAACTTGACACCAAAGTTTCCCTCTTGGCTCTGGTCCAACGGGGCTGGCATGGCTCAGCTCTCTGCTCTGGAGTTGCAGCACCACTCAGGGTTGGCTGGGGCCAAATTTTTGTGAATGGCGTTGTGACCTAGCACATGGGGTCACAGTGTTCTTACTCAAATTGGTCCTGGCCAGCCTCCTGCCGTCATGACAGAGGGATGGCTGGGCCAAACCTGAGCAGCGCTGTGATCCTGTGTGCTCCGTTGCAATGCCCAGAGCAAGAAGCCAAGCCCAGCCAGCCTTGAGACCCTTTGACGCATTCTGGTGACCCAGTTTTGGATCACTATACCACATGCTGCTGGTTACCAGTTACCATATGCAGTGCTGTGACTGGTGATTCCTATGGTTGTTACCCTGTCAGTGAAGACTGCTGCATTTCAGCCCAAGTATTGCAAGCAAAATCCATTTGATCTGTTTTGTAGGTTGGAGAAAGTGATCTTGTTACAGTGTGATAGTGACTCGGGGGGTAACACTTCAAAAGTGCCTGAGTCACTTAGGAACCTAAATCATACTGACTTTCAATGGGACTTGTGCTCCTAAGTGACTTAGGCACTTTTGAATATGGCACTTAGGCTCCTGAGTCACTTAGGTCCTTTTGAAAAATTTACCCATAATCTTTAGGGTAGAGTTGCAAATCAGATACAATAGGGCTTGTGGTCAATGTAAATTTGAAATGGGGAGACTCTTTGGTAAAGCTGAAGTCCTGCATGAGTGCTGATGGGGGAGAAGGGTGCCCTGTGCTGAAGCCATCTGGACCCCTTACAGGAATTAGCTTTGTGCAGTGGAAGGTTCCAAACCCCTCACTGGGGAGACCCATATTACAAATGAGGATGGATGCTCTGCTGAGAAATGTAATCATCTATCAGGACAATCATTCTCGAACATGCATTTCTCTCTCTTTTTCTCTTCACAACTGACTGATTATCTATTGCTCCTCTTCACCACAGTCTGCTTGAAGGGCTTCACAGCATCTGAAGGTATAAGAATATGATTCCTCCCCCACCCCCACCCACCTTGATGTAATTGTCTATATTTAGGTCACTGACATGATGAGAGATGTTTGTGTTTTTAACCTAAAGATGGAAATTGCTTCTCCGAATATCTTTGAATTGAAACACCCTAATGGAGCCTTGTGCTTTCATTGCTTTTGCAGTGGCGTTGTTGTTTTAGGTCTACAGTGCAAGAGGCATTGCTCCATACTCACTCCCTTCAGCACACGTCGCTGCTTCCACACACACCACTAAAATGTCTGCCTGATCTTGATGGCAAGCACATTCCACTGGACGGGAAGGAATTATAAAAGGGCAGGAGGAAGGTCATAGGAAGTTGCTTGATCGTCCTTCCACCTGGAACAGATATTGTGTGCACTGGCCTATCAAGTAGAAAATGTGGCACTGATAAATCCCATCCGCAAAGGAGCTGAGCCTTTTTAATATGCAAATGCTCAGTCAAAGAAAGTAAACAGACATCTCCTTCTGCAGGGAATTACTAGACAAACGACTCCCTCCCATTTCCCTCCCCCTTCCCATTTAAGTGTAGGAAATTCTGCTTGCTTTATATGATAAAGAGGAAGAGGGGAAGGGGCATGTATTGAATCACTGTTAAGCTTCTGTATTCCACCCAAGACCTTTCAGTCTAGATGTGCTTCATTAGTTTGATAAGCAGACACTAAAAAGAGGAGGGTGAGGGGTTTTGCATGAGGGAATCTGCCTAGGGGCTGCCTGGAGGTTTAAGAAGATGAACTGCTAATGATGTTGAAGATGTACCTTTTTGGGACCCTGGCTCCTAGAGGAAATGTGGGTCCTTTTCACTAACTGTGTTATGCTTGGTGGTGTAATGAAAAGGGGCTCACAGGGGAGTGAAATGGAATGAATGTTGGTAAGTTTCCTCCCCCAACACATCCCCCCACCAAAACATCACTCTTTTTCTTTAGCAGAATATCTGGCATTAAGTCATCCTAAATATCAGGAGATACCATTAGGAAAAGAGATTAATTTGCTAGGTCATTTATTTGAACAGTCTGGCCTGATACTTACAAACTAAACATAGATTTAATGAGTGTAGTCCAAATTGGCAATGCAAATGTTTTGATGAATAGCTACCAGAAAGACTGTGAACCTTGGATACAGACCCATGCATGTGCAAACACTGGATCTAAGGACTTTCAAACTTCACTTACTTTAATCCCTTGCCAACTCTTTTCCTTTCCGAGCAGTTTCATGTCTTAGAAGCCAATTGCTTTTGTCCCCAGGGTTCAGTAGGATTTGCAGGTTTTCACCCAAGGCTGTAATGGCTGTGTCCCTCATGTATTTCTTTTTATGTATGTGGCTACCTTTTTAACTCGGGCAGTGTCACAATATAAAAGGTAATGTGTAATTCCCAGTTACACTCTTGGAGTGCCCAGGGAAGTTATTTGTTGGCATGTCCTTCATCCTGCGCTGAAATCTAGATAAGCCTTGCTGTAGCCTTCATTTGGATAATAGAATATTCATACTTAGGATAATAAAATTTAGTATTGTAAATATAAACTGTCTTAAAATTAGGTATCTTCTTTCATCCCAAGAAACTCAAGTCACTTTACAGACAGACAGAGATCACTTCACCTGTAAGGTTGAAGTGCTGCAACATTTAATATGCAGGAACGAATATGCAGTAGAAACAGCAAAAGTAGTTTCAGTAGGCAGCAGTTACCACAGGTGATTGATTAGATTTACTATACATTTCCTCTAAAAGACAGAGGGCCAAATATTCAGTTCCTCCTGAGCGCCACTCAATGGAGGGACAGGGCAAGGGTGTAGGGGAGGTGGGATAGCTCAGTGGTTTGAGCATTGGCCTGCTAAACTCAAGGTTGTGAGCTCAATCCTTGAGGGGGCCACTTAGGGATCTGTGGCAAAATCAGTACTTGGTCCTGCTAGTGAAGGTAGGGGGCTGGACTTGATGACCTTTCAAGGTCCCTTCCAGTTCTAGGAGATGGGATATCTCCATTAATTAATTTATTTATTTTATTTTATTTATTAAGGGTGGGGTAAGCCCCTGTTTGGTGAGACAATTGAGCCTGCACGGGTTATGGAATGCAGCTTGATTGTAAGTCACTTCTTCAGCATCCTTTTGATAGTGATTTTCTTGGTTTTCACTGTATAAGGGAGTGCACTAATAGTGCAATAAATGCTGATACTGTATCTTAGAGAGACAAGGTGGGTGAGGTAATACCTTTTATTGGATCAACTTCTGTCAGTGAGAGAGAAAAGTTTTCAAGCTATACAGAACTCTTCTTTTTCTCCTTCTTCGTCATAAAACATGTCAGGAGGAGAGCACTTTCCAGGGCATGGTGTGGTGTGGGCAGAGGGGTAGACTGTATGAAGTTGAAGCAAACTGCCACCCCTGAATTGGTTTCTTTTCCTTTCTTTCTGAGCTGCCTGTATGTAATGGGTGACACACAGAGCCTCAATAATCATTTCTGAGTCCAAAGGTCATTTGAGAGTCTTTGGCTCTCTTACTGCACCCAGTCATCTCCTCCTCCTGCCTCATCCCTATCCTACCCCCTCTCTGTAACATTCTACAGCAACAAAGAAACACTAAGGCAATCTAGGAAGTGATCCTTGCCCTGCCACAAAACTAGCCTTGTTAATGAAGTCCCATATGTTGCCTCTCTCTCTCTGATGTCTATCCTGTCACCCCTCTGCTGCTGCTCCTCTCCCCCTCTCATTGCTCAGTGTGTTTTTTTGTGTAACTTGATGGACAAAAAAGCAGAACAGCAGCAATCCTGTGGTATGGACCCAGGGATACTATGAGGTCACACTGAGGTTAGGCCTGGGGGGATGGGATCATGCTGTCGGGTGGGCACAGGTCTGTATAGTTCTTTCAGAAATAGCATTCCTCTCCTTAGGGTGAAGAGAGTTCAGATGTATTGGCCATGCATTGGGATCCTGTAATTATACTCCAATTTTTTCTTCCCCTTCTCCTCAGCCACCATAGAGATACATGAGGCATTGGAACTTATTTAAAACCCCAGAGAATACTTGGTTTCAGAGTAGCAGAGAATACTGTAGCTTTAGTTGAACTATTTGAGTCAGTCTCTAATGGCCAACTTTTACAGCCCTGTCACTGGACACGTAGAGCAGCTCTTTAACAAAGCATTACCAAAGGCATCGGCTCTCACTGCTTATTAACTCTGCCTTTGTTGTTGTTGTTGTTTTCAAACTCTCACACCAAAGGGATAATGTCACACGGCTGTTTCTCCTTTGATTGTAAAAGTCACTGGCTTGGGAGTTCAGTGGTCCCTCTACTTAACCGTGCTGGTAACTGGTTATGCATTGCAGTCTTTTGTTTTCAGTGCCCTCTTGTCATTGCTGTTGACTCATCAGGCTGGTGCATCTGAGCTTAATTGAAGCAGTAACAATGCAATCAACATTTCTCTCTATTTTTATCTGAGTCTCCCCCTCCCCTCTGATTTTTCTACTGCTTGACTCACTATTTCTGGGTATGAGAGCTTGGCAGTCTTGTGATTGTGGAAAAAAGAACCACAAATGGAACAAAACACAACAAAAATACCAGCGTTTTTTTCTTTTAGTGAGACTGGATTCCTAATTTTTTATTTGTTTTTGTTTGTTAGTTTGTCCCCAAGGTCTGAGTTGAGTGCATGAGGAATAAGAAAGCCCTGGGTTGGTTATTGAGCTTCTTGTGCATTAGAGTGGGGTAGCCAAACTTTACCCAAATGCAGACCAAAATGGCAGCTTACCAGTAGTCCGAAAGACATACTTAATTTGGATAAAACAGAGCAGATTGCAGCCACGCTCTTTATGCTGTCCTCCATCTTCATCCAAGCAGCCTGACCAGAGCCAAGAAGGAATTATTGATCTTGATAAAATCTTTTAGAAACTAGAGTGATGAAAATACTAAATCAGCTTTTAAAAGTCATAATTTTTAACCATTAATTCAAAGAAATAAACACAAAGCACCTTTTATTTATATATGTATGTGCCAAATGAATTATACAGTATAATGCAGTGTTGTAGCCATGTCAATCCCAGAATAATAGAGAGACAGCGTGGGTGAGATAATATCTTTTGTTGGTCCAACTTCTCTTGGTGAGAGACAAGCTTTCGAGCTACACAGAGCTCTTCTTTGGGTAGCTGGAAAGCTTGTCTCTCTCACCAGTAGAAGTTGGTCCAGTAAAAGATATTATCTCACCCATCTTTTCTTTCTTATACAGTACAAGGCCTATGTTCACATTTTCAAACTTGGGTGCCTAAGTTTAGGCACCTAAAGCTAAGTGACTTGGTTTTCAAAGGCATTGAGTGCCTACAGCAGCCATAGGCATCAGTGGGAGCTGCAGATGCTCACCACCTTGGAAAAGCAGGTAACTTTTATTTAGATGCTGAATTTGAGACACCGAAGTCTGAAAAGTAGCTTTGGGATCTATGTAATGTTGCCAAATGTTCTACTTCCAACTGAACACAGGGCATTGACTGAATAGCCAGCATTTTGGACAGCCAATAAAAGAACTTAAAGCAAACAACAGTCTCACTGGCAGTGTGCCCAGGTGGTCCAAAGCAGTCATCTTCCACTGGGCTCCAAAGTTGATCCTGTCATCATCTTCTCTGCCCAAACCCAAAGAATTGTGCTGATTGAGATATTCTTTGGCTTCCAGTTCTGTGGTCCAAGAAGCCACTAGTGGCTATAATAGCCACCCAAAATGTTTGGTAGTGGGGACTTCACCACTAGCTGACCACACCACCAGGTAGCTATAAAAGCCACCCTGGATGAGTCATAGGTTTCGTAATGCTGAATCGAGGAGAGCATTGGCATATTGCTACTTTATTCCTTACAAAGAGGCCATGTTGGGGGTTTTTCAACTCCTTTCCTCTCCTCATCAACATTGCCTCTCCAAAGTAGGTGAAATTGATACAGTATGGCAACAGAGTTGCTGTAAAGTGTATGGGTATAGCACCTCTTAAAAACATTTTCCTTTCTATTCTATTCTATTCTATTCTATTCTGTATAGGCTCTTATATCATGTTCATCACTGTAGTATCTGAGCTCCTGCCACTAGTTCATTAAGCAACAAGACTAATGTCAACCGTGTATTGTTTGTTCTCTCATCCTCTCCCCAGGAGGAAAAGTGTGTGTCCAGGAGTTGCTTGTTTTGGTAGGTGTTTTAGTTTTGTTTGTTTTGTTTTGCGGGTAGGTGGGGGGGTTGTTCTGGGATTTTGTGGTCACATTTAATGCCACTGAGGCCACTAGTAAAGGTATGTGGTGGAACCAGAAGAGCTGTCACACAGCAACAGTGGAGAGAGAATAATTTTTAAGATACGAGGATCTGATTATAAAATAACAAAAGTTAGTGGAGTATATGGGCAGGTGTATTCAGTAAAACTACTTTTAACTCGTGTTCTGAAATTGACTAGCTTTCAGGTTTAAATGACGCACACCCATCCTTTGTGTGAAATACCTTATACACCACTAGTTATTGGGCTGTTCATCTCTCTCTCGCTTTAACTGTTTTGATCAAAAGTTATAATACCCTTCTTTCAAAAAATGAGGGCACCAAGGAAGAATGGTTCTGTGTATCAAAAATAGAATTGTTTCTGATGGTAATAAATCTAGTTCTAAACACATTAGGACGGATGCTTTAGCTAATTGTGTTTTTGATGATTTTATGTATGTGTTACGCTCTGATTCCTAAATAAAAAACAAATAATTTGATCAAAAACAAAAGACTGTCAAATATATTTGGAGGTTGCAGCACCCAGTGAGAAACTGACAGAAATAAGGGACTAGGCGGCAGTTAAATGCTTCTTTGTACTTCTTGCTGTAGGCAGAGTCTGAGGTTTTAATCCACCTGTCTGTGTCCCCATCTCTGTCTTCTGGTGTTTGCATTTGGCTTTGTCAATGTGCTTGTGTGACTGTGTTTTTTGTCTATAACTGCATGTCCGTTGGTGCGTGTGTTGCATGTATCTCTGTCCATCTGTGTATGTCTGGAAGAGCTTTTGTTTCACTGTGTGTTCTTCTCTTTGTGTGTGTGTTTGTGAATCTGTTGACGTGTTTGTGTGTGCAATCTGTCAGTACATTTGGGTGCCTTTCTGTCTGTCTTTCTGTGTCTCAGTGTGACTGTGCATTTCTGCCTTTGTCTGTCTCTGTATATCTGTGTATCTATCTACCTGTATGTCTTTGTGTGCAGTAGGGCAGGGTAGCATTTTAAACTAAATTCATGGATTGTTCTCTTGTTGAGATGGAGACTCCATCATTTTTCTCCATCAGCCTAACAGACACTTGTACCAGGGAGTAAAAGCTGTTGCCTTGGTGGCTTCAGTGGAGTAAAATAAAATGCTGTTTTGAGTCACTGTGAGCCAGGATCATTCTCAGATGTCAGCTTCTTAAAAACGGCCCCATTTAAAATGAATATGGAGAGAAAGGAAGAAAATGGATTTTTCTGTTATGGCTTTTTTTTCTTGTTGGTTTTTTCCATTTTGAAACAGAATGCAGTGCTCCGAAGGGAAGGTCTTTAAAAACAAAACAAAAGGCAGCTGTCAATTTAATCCAGGCTCCCTGATAAAATTCCAGCAGAGTTCCTTTTTTCATAGATGAAATAAGAACCCTGGCAGGGCCCTCTTGACTGGCCACATAAATCATTCGTAGTAATTGCTCTGAGAAAGGAGAGTGCCTCTTCGGCACAGGAAAAAAAACCTTTCTGACTGCGCACCACCTCAGGTAGCCCAGCTGGCGGAGGTCATTAGCCCCCCGCTCCTGGGAGGAGCAGGATACCTGCACGGGGGTGGGCTCTGTGAACTGAACGAAAGAGCATAGCACCGAGTATAAATAATAGGTTTTCGTGTAGCCTTCCTTCCCTTTGCTGTTGATGCTGCTTTAATCGCCCTGGAGGGATTAGAAGGTAGACAGGGTCTTGGGGAGTGGGGGCAAAGGAGAGGGTAATACGGAGACGGGAGGCACACAAGGCAGGGGAACAAAGAGAGAAGATTTGAGTGACTAGCATTTAGTGCACTGGTGGTATGGTTTCAATTAGCTAATATCTCCTTAGGTCGTTGCATGACTCTGCATGCTCCTCATCTCTCAGGTTAGAAGTGGAATTGCCGTAAAAAGCATAGTGCTGTGGTCTGGTGTCAGCTTGTTGGCTATGGTGGAGCAGCTGCTTGTGAAAGCCGCAAAGCTGAGATAGCTCTTCCCTGGGTAGTCGTAAAGATGGTGATAATAAAATAACTGGGTTCCAAAGAAGCATTATAGTAGCAGCCACCAGCCACAAACTAGTGAGGAGGCAGTTCTTAATTTGCTCCTTTCTTTTCACAGTGGCAGCAGAGGGATTTTATATGTATTTATAATTGCTGGTATCGCAATGGCCCTTTTTAAACCTGTGTTGAACATTGATGATACACTAGTGTTTTGGGGTATTAGCCAGTACCACATACAAATATATAAATTAAATACTAAAGAAAACCCACATACACAGACAAGGATAGTAACGTTAGCGACAAGGGGCACGGAATAGCAGGAAGACAGCATGACGTAGTGAGTAGGGCCCTGGATATGGGGTCAGCAGACCTGTATTCTGTTCCTAGCTCGGCCACACCTGCTGTGTGACTGCCGGCAAGTCCCTTCACCCCTTTGTGCCTCTCTTTCCCATCTCTGCCATTCAAATGTAGCTCTTTGGAGCAGGGATTGTCATGTGTGTGTTTGTACAGTGTCTGGCACAATGGGGCCTAAATCTTGACTGTGACTTCTCTGCACTACTGTAATACAAATAATGGATAACAGTCAAATAATAACAGTAACATCTCACACCCTCCCTTTCACTAAACATACAGAAAGAGCCCTGGACCTTAGTTCTTCCCATGAGATCCCCTGCTCCCTCCAACTCAGATTAGCACCAGTGAGGGTTCTGATCAGTCAGTTTTTTCCTTAATTTTGGTGGTGTTCTGGGGCTCATTATAATGAGATCCGATTTATGGTCTGGTCTGTTGCGGATACGCATGGGTCAAGCTTCCCCACACCTGTCTCTGTCCTAGCCCATAGCACCATCCTCCTAGTCACGAGGCCCCAGCTTGTCAGTCATGCTGAACTGTGCCTCCAAGACTCGTCATTTGTGACCCAAGCTGTATTTAACAAGACCAAGTAAAATTAGGGTATTTAATCCCTTAGGCAGATTTTACAAACTTGGATGTTCAAAGTTGGATACCTACATAAAAGGGCTGAAATCAATGGGAGGTGTGAGTGTTCAATATCTCTGTGGGATCTTTCGGGGATAAAAGGAGATGTCTAGATCTTGCTACTTTATTTAGGTGCCTAAATTTAGATGCAGGTGTTTGACCCTCATCACCTCAAGTCTGAAAGATGTTTCATAGCCTCATCTTTCCACTGACTTCTGACTGGAGATGGTGGACTCTACTTTGCACCTGACTAGTTGATAGTTCTTATAATTGTTATGAAGACGGATGTCATAAAAAGAGAAGTCTGAATGGCTAAAAAAGATTCTCACTTAACAGACATATGGGATTAGCCAGTGGTTACAGGTACAGGGCATGTCATTTAATAAAGTACTGTAACACTTTAAAAAGTGATAAAAGCAGTGGAGTCTGATTGGGGCAGGCTTTAGGCACCGCGGGGCCCGATTTGAAGGAGCTGCCACCGAAGTCCTGCCACTGTCTTTGGTGGCAGCTCAATCGCTGCTGCGGAGGAAGGACCCTTCGCCGAAAGACAGCGGCAACGATTGAGCTGCCGACAATGACAGTGCCGGGACTTCAGCGGCAGCTCAATCAGCTGCCGGTGCCTTCGGCGGCACTTCAGGACATTGTGGGGCCCTCTTAGGGGCGCGGGGCCTGATTCTGGGGAATCGTCTGAATCGCCCTAAAGCTGGCCCTGAGTCCGATACTGTAAGGATGTATTTCTCATTCAAATCTTGGCCACTGTGTATCCACTCTTGTACTTCTTGTATCCGGTATAACAGCATGCTTTGTGCGTTGCTTGTTAGTCTGGTGTATATTTATTTGTACTGTATGTCTGTCTGTCTAGGAATTTATTCCACGCTCACCACTTTGATATCTTGTGGTAGGGAGACCCTGCGATCAACCCAGGAACAATGTGATAAACTACTGTACATTTATTTGTACCTTTTAACCATCTCATCTCCACTCCATCTATAATCCAGTTCCAAACCCCAGCTCCCTAAGTCCCCCAGTCTTCTCTCTCTTACAAACGCACACAATCTGTCTGAATCTCTGTCTTAGATCTCTAGGCATTGCACATTTTAAAGGCCTAAAGATATATTTAAAAGGGACCTTGTCAATATTAAAATAATATTTTAATCTGTATTTCAAATCCACAAAACAAGGATATTTTATAGTTTGGTTCTGTTGGGCCTGCACATTGCACCGTATATGATTCTCTCTGAGATGTTGCCAGCAGTGGACAATGTACCTAAGTAAATGCTCCAATGCTCAAGTAGAACAGGATATGACTGTTGGTCCCTTCTCTTGGCTGTGCAGCATACTAGCGACAAAGGGAGCCAGTTTCACCAAATGGCTTTTGCAGGAGTATAAAGCACATCAGCTTCACAGAGGAGCAGTATGGCAGTGTCGGCGCTATGCCCTGAGCCTCAGCAGCACATTTGGTTGTGCTGTATTCTGTGGTATTAATAGCACTCGGCTTACGTTTTGCACCTATTGCATACTGGCTGTACCTCTTCCTGAGCCCGTCATCTCAGACATGGATCCGTGCTAAGGTTATTTAGTATTCCGATTTTTAAAATACATCTTGAATTGATTGTTCCTCTGGCAACCAATTAGCTTACTGGTCTCCATTGGGAGTTCTCCGTCTTCAATGCAGAGTCAATGTTGACATCACCTCTTTCCTTCTTTGCCCAGGGAGTTGCTGCAAAGCTGACTTTATGGCACTTACTTCAGGCACCTCTCTCACTCCTTTCTGGTCATGGAGCCCTGCTACTAAACATACTCACGGCAGCCTCCACACATGTCCTGAAGACAATGATTCAGGGAAACAACAGTGTGCAGCTAGTGACGCAAAAGGCTGGATTCTCCCCCACAGGAGACAAGTAACTCTCACTGACTTCAGTGGGAATTGTTTGTACCTTCTGGGCAGAGCAGAGGAGAAGAATCGTGCACTTGCAGGGCAATTTTCTCCTGCTTGCTTTTTGGTGCCAAAAGGGATGATTGGGCACAGGGAATTTAATTCTTTCAATTTGCCACGGATCCCTAATATTACCGTAACATGGATGTTGAATGTCATACAGGTTGTGCATCTATCTCTCCCTTTTAAAAAAGATAATCAAACAAGCACTTAGATATGAGCGAGAGAAACATTCATTACAGGGTGTGAACACAAGACAGGTGGATAGGAGCAGATACACGTCTTGGCTTTCTTCCATCCTGAAATCCCAAAATATGTATCTAAACAAAATGCCATTGCGAAAACACAAAGTTGGTAATACTCCATAGGTTTAACTTTACATGGAAATTGCTTCCAGATTAGCACAGATCGTGAGTAATATAGTCCATCATGCAGTATCAGATAAGCAGTACTAGCTTCCTTCTTTCTTTTCTCTCTAGAATAGACAAATTTGCACAGTACTGGATGATACTGCCTTGCACGGCTACCCAAGGGTTTCAAAGCTTTTCCAAGAGTAGGACCAAATCTTGGAGTCCTTACTGATGCAAAACTCTCCTTGAAGTCAGTGGTAGCTGTGCCAGTGTATCTAGAATTGGCCCAGTAATGAATTATCCATCCCTGTGAGGGAAATAAAGATTTCTATCCCCTTTTTTACTAGTGAGAAAACTGAGGCACAGTGAAATTAAGAAATTGGCCAGAGGTCACATACAAAGTGAGGGGAAGAGCTGAGAATGTAACAAAGATCTAGTGTCTCAAACCTTTCCTTTAGCCCCAAAATCAGCCTTCCCCACTGCGAACTGTAGTTTGCTGTCTGCCTGTGGTTCATGTTACTGTGTTTCGTATTAAAAATTGAATATTTTTTCTGCCAATATAACATTCAGTTTCCTGTTTCATTTATCTCCTATTCCCTTTATTTTCTCCCTTCTGTTTTTACCACTTGTGAAAAACATATTAAACTGCATTTCCTGCTGTTTTAAATATGAACCAGAGAACTAAAGGGAGCCTTGCCTTTGAGACAAAGTTGTTAAAAATCATAAAATGGAATTAAAATATCTGCTTCTTGCTCACTTACTTCACAGAGAGCCCCAGTTACATGGAAGAAATTGACTTGGAGGAGAAGTTTGCAGTTCCCTTGTGGAATGAGGGGAGGTGGGGGAAGAGCCATTTCCTGCACTAAAGTGCTTGCCTGGAGAGGTGGTGAGGCCCCTTGTCTTTTGCAGACAGAATCATCGTTTTGAGCTCTGCACTCCCCGGCTGTTCTACAGCCAAATGGCTTATTGAACGTGAGGACTTAGTGGGTGAAAGCAGCTGTTCTGCAGAATTGGAAAGTTGAGCTGTCTCAGTTCTTGTTCACAGTCATTGAATCAAGGCTGTCTGCTGTTGCATGCCCTACATTCACCTGTATGCACCAGAGCCAACCCAAGGAAGGCCAGACATGGTAGTCACAGCACGCTTTTGTCCTTGGCATCCCAGAGTGGCTATGCTTCACAGGCTGGGAGTGACAGCAATAAAATTGTTCTGTTTTAAATAGGAAGAAGACTGACAGGGTGAAAAAGCCGGGAAATCCTCCTGATCAGGGAGAAGAGGAGGGGGAAATGAAAAAATCTGGTGCCTTCCAGGCAGTTCTAGCACATCACCTAACATATGTAAGATTTGCACTGTTGCTAACCCTCAGATGGACTGTGTATCAGATTACCATTGTGTGTAGAGGTTTCTCCATAATTTCTTAATTGTACCGTATGGGATGCATTTCAGAATCAGAGGGAAGCCCTATTGAGGTCCATTAGTTGCTTGATTTTTGTTGAATGTTCTAGATAACTTCACAAAGAATGTACCTGCTGTGTTGCTGAATATACTTAACATACCATTGAATTTGTATTGTTCAGCTCTTAAACTCTGCAGTGAGGGGTTGAGTAAGAAACATGTAGATAGATTTCAGTAGAATGTCAATGGATGACTGCAGCATGGGAGTTGTGGTAGAGGACCAGCAATGAAGTAGTTAGTGTAATACTGTGCACACCAGTTATAATGGATTTTCTTGCATGGATAGTAACATATTTGAAGTTCCAGAATAATTTCTGTTCTGTTTTTGTTTCATTTGGGAGTTACAAGCATGGAATAATAACTTCCAGGAAGGGTATATAATAGAAATGCCCTTCTTTATAATGTTTTGAAGTACGACTCTTCTCTGAAAAGTAGGTCTGTAAAAAAGACTTTGTGAGGTTTCTTTGACCTGTATATCAGATAGACTCACTACAATTAAAAAATTATTTTTCAACTTCCAGCCCTTCTTACTGTACCTGGGATCTGAAAATCAAGCTGGGTTTTCTGCTTCTCATATCTTATTACCAGCTATTGCAAGTCCCTCTATATGTGTGTTTATGATGGGGTTCACATGGGAACATAAGAATAGCCATAGTGGGTCAGACTAATGGTCCATTTGTAAATTAGTTTAATAAGGACTTTATGAGCATTAATAAAATTTGTACATATGCAAGTTAAGGTAATGATATAAAGTGAGCTAGTTATACTATGACTTGTCTGCACTTTCCTCTGACGTATTAGGTACTGCCCTCTGTCTGAGGCAGGATATCAAACTAAACGGACCTGTGGTCTCATCCAGCAAAATAATGCCTCTGTACCTATTTATTAACAAAATTTATTTCTCTAAACTTAGCATTTCTGATGTGAATAATTTGCAATAATAAAAGTGAGATAATATGGAATGGAGGTAAATTTAAGTCTAATCCATGGGGCATCCCTTGTTTTTCATGACCATTTGGGAGAGGCATGTTTAGAAGTGGCGCTGAGAAGAGACATCACTAAAGGCAACATGATGTGCTCTCAGTGTCAGATGGAAACATTGCACTGGTATTAACCCAAACCCCGACCCTGTTTTAACCTCAACTGTGTGAAATGCATAATCCAGGGTTATCCTTTACTTAAATGTAAGCAATTGCTGAGCTAGGTTTCCAACTGTGAATACAACCTGCCTGGTGACTGCAACACTTGTGGTATTGACAGATATGTCTGTTACCAGCTGACACTTGGAGAGCAGAATTGATTGGCTCCAACAAGAATCCAAAGATTCATTTGAAGGGTCATACTGGTTCTTCACAGCATCTCCTCAGTTCAAGCTGTCAGTTCTGCATTATGAGCAGGGACTGAAAAGTGGATGTACTTTTGCAGGCACTATACTGATGAAACAAGGTAAAATTACAGTATACATTCCGTTTAAAAAACAACAACATTAAAATAAATCTAAGGTTCAATACTGTTATTGTAGTTCATGTGATACACTATATAGAGTCACCTCTAATGGATGGTAGTGTAACCTACAGTTTTGAGCATAACTGGGTTAGCTCAGGATGGTATACTGGCACTACTGTTCCTTCTTTTGAGGCCTTTAGAGGTACTTAAACAGAAAGGTTCAGACTTGCAATGGTATTTTTAACATAGTATATTGCTTTTAGTTTTCTTTGGTATGTTTTTTGAACAGTAGTACAGAACAACCTGTATGGGATATGTCTGTAGATGGATCCCTGCTCAGTTCTCATAAGGTAGTACTGCAGCCATATTATTCTTTCTGGCTTATATCACACACATCATTCTTCCTGATAGTGTTCTGGAGTATCCCTGAATAACATTTAAGTCAATAGTTGCAACTAAAGTCCTCTTGATTTCACTTTGCATAGATAAAATAAACTTTGCATAGTTAAAATACATTGTGAAACTGCTGTCCATGCAGCTCCCAGGGTTATTCTGTAATCACATGAGATGCACCTGCCACCATTTGATTTTTAACTTCTCAGTTTTTCCTCTGCAGTGTAATGCAATATTGCTTTACTATATAAAACCACAGTGGAATGAACTTTCCTGTTTATTCGTTAGAGAGAGTGGCTCTGACTTGGGAGAATTGAGAGAATGAAGGCCAATGGGAGCCAGTTGCAATTCCCTAATCCTCAACTGCCAAACCCTGGAGGAAGTTAGAGGCGCAAGGGGACCTACTCTAACTTCTGCCATTATCATAAGGTCTCTATCAGATCTTGTATGAGTGGAGGGTCTGCTCCACAACATCCTGGCGCCCCCCGTAACATCTCTGACATGCCCCCCTCCCCCGTTTCCCTCTCATCAGGGTTGGGTGGGGTGGTTGGCACTGCAAATGGCAGATTTTTTGGTCTGCTAAGTGGCCTTAGCAGACCAAAGAATCTGGCCCTAAATATCTTCTTGTGGCTATTAAATCAGTAGTGATGCTGGATGGAAAAGTCTTTGCAGCACCTTATGTTGGGCCTCCACATTGTTGGCTTCACAGCTGTTACTTCTAATTAGTTGGGCAGTCACCTTAGAAATGTCAGCTTTAATACAACCCTCCCCCCAAAAGCTTTTGTTTCAAATTCAATTTACATTTGTAGATAGCAAGGGGTGCTTCTGATCTTGTGACCTGCCATGGCGCTGCTGAGCACTAAATAAGTGTAGCCTTCTTTCCAAATATCTGTGCTTTGCACCGCTAGAAATTTGAAGACATGCTAATGAGGTGGGCCTACTGCACAGCATTCAGATTCAACTCTGGATCCAAACTGCACCGAAGTTAGAGGGTGTTGAGTTTCAGCATTCTGTTTCAGCCCATTATAAAGACAGGAATAAGTCACAAAGTTTGGATCTGAAACTGGGTCTGGATTTAGATTTGGATTCAGATCCCTGCTGGGGATCTCACATTTACCAAAATTCTGGATTTGGGCAATCTTGGGATCCAGTGCTCCAGTTCAGGCCCCTCTGTAGTACTCATAAAAGTACAAGCATATCTATAACTTGTTAATTGCTATTTGGTGGTTCTGTTAGCTCCAGTAAAACTCTGAGGCATTATCTGGGTCTTGGTAAGGCTAGCTTCCTGGCAGGGTTTTTTCCCCCATCAATGGTGAACAGGTAAAGCAGAGAACAAGAAGAGGAATAATATCGGGTTGTTGTTTTTTTACACTATTCAGTCACTGCTTTGCAGTTGCAGGCTTGGGCATGAATCCATTCGCAGGAAGTCACCAGCATGGCTCACTGGTGGAATTTGTTAAAGGGCAGGAGATGAAGTATTCTTAGCAAGTGGAAGTAAATCACGCTGGAGAGGAGAAAGAGGGAGCAGGCTCCCCTGAGCATCATTGCAAATGCCGACTGTTCTGTGCTGTGGACAGTGTAAGAGAGGTCTGAAGCGCCACAATGCTCATTCTGAATCCGTTCATCTTGTGACTCTCCAGGACTGCTTGGAATGCTACTGGAGACACAAGTGAAATATTTTATGAGGCAGTTTTAGAAGCAGGATATTGGACGTATAACAGGCTGGGGGCGGGGGCAGCAGGAGCAAAGGCTTCATGTAGGTGGATCGAATTTTCTCTCCTCTTGTCAAAGGGTCACTGTTTGAACACTTTTTTTCCCTGGCGATACTGTATTTAGGGATTTCATTTCTGATGGAAACACATAATATGTCTGGCCATTTCTGTCTGGTTAGGAGAGTTGACGTGTGGGTTTTGAAATACATCTATTCCTCTGAGGGACACGGCACTGTTTCCTCTGCCCAGGTGGAAAGGGATAAACGCAGCCAGTGGGCTCCCTGACGTGCTGTTGAGTCTGAAAATAGCCTGCTGAATGCATAATGAAGAGCCTCCTGAGGAGTCACCCTGCATGTTAAAATGGTGTTCAGCAGCCTGTGCTGTCACACAACATAATTTGAAGATGAATGTGCATCCAATCAGACAACCAATAACTGACTGTCACCGGGCTGGCCATTAGTATTACCTGTCTGTTCAATGGCAGTAGGGTTTCCAGGAGGCAAAAAGTTAGCCAGCTCCAAAATATGTTTTACACGTGAATAAGACAAATGAGGAACTCTGTGTCTTGGCTTTGTGCACAGTGCTAATTTCATACTGAATGGCCTCTTGGATAAGGACAGAGGAAAATGCACATTTTTGTTCAATGGGAAGATTTGTGAATGATTGGGGAAAGAGAAATCCCTATACCCTTGCAAGCCTGGTTCAGCTAGACAGCTAAGGGTACTTCAATTAAACATATCTGAATTCCTGCCTTTATTGGTGGTCCTACCGGTACTGAAACTGAAATTGTGAACCTTGATGCTTTTAAAAAGTGAGCCCCAGTTTGAGCAAAACGGCTTACATGGGAGTAAATTGACAAGTGGTTTCTGTTGCTGCTGATGCTGCTTCTTAATTCACAGCCCAGTAACAACACTTGAACAAATGATATGTAGACACCACTTTTGCCTCTGAATGTTTGACAGTAATTAAGGCTTGACTCCAGGGGCAGGACATCATACTAACACTGGAGTACTGGAGAATGAAGTTAAAGTAAAGAAATTAGCTGTCTGCCTGATGGAGACTATATCCTCAAGGAAATATTTACATGTCACTAGGCAAGGTGTTTCCAGTTCCATTGTCTTGCACTTTAGCTCTGCACAGTGACAAAGGCCCAAAGAAACCCAGTTCTCCTTAAGATATTCATATCTGGCAGCAGCAAATCATCACCCCTACAAACGCTCCTTGACTACTGTTGTACGCATTGTAACATCAGATAGCCCTCTCCTACTGCAACACTCACAACGGATTGCTGTGGTTTTTGGATGGTCTGTGATGGAAAGATAGGAAGGAGGAATATGTATGTGTTTGGTGGCGGAAAACTCAGTCTGATACAAACTAGGCCTAAAGTCTTTCTATAAGTCTATGCTACTGTCATGAAGAAGGCAAAGAGAGCCCACACATAGACTCATGTCATGCAGAACTTTTTTGCTGTAAACCCAAAATACAGTGCTTTGCTGCAAGGGAATAGGACTTTGACAGTTTACATCAGTACAGTATGGGTCCTCACGAAACCCATTTACTGCAGTCATGCTCCATAGTGTTTAGAATAAAGTATCTATCAAGTCTCTATACCGTACTTTGATTTAAGGAACTTCCAGTCACGTGGGACATGACACCCAGGCTGAAGCAGAACACTTCCTGCTAGGTTGGTCCTGGCCAAGACTTAAGGAGATCCTTTGTTGGATGTCCTTGGGCAAGTTCCTAGCTTGCTGTTTACAAAACATAGGTTTGGGGACATTGTATTAATTTTCTATTGGAAGTACATGGATTAACAGACTATTTCCTCGTGTGTATGAGCTGACTTTTGAAAATGCAAATTATGCAAACTGTAATTATAGACATTTTTGTAACTTTTTTTATTGAATTGTGCAAATCAGGACAGATGAGGGCAAATTAAAATATCTTGACCTATACATTAAAGTTTCATAAGTGTTCTTATTGTATAAAACAGTCTGAAAATAATTACTTTCTATATTCAGCAAAGGGAAAAACATCGCTTTCTTCCATACATGCAAAGAAAGTTCAGGTACAGCAGTTAGACCTGGCTGGGATACAGTGATGTGTTGGGCTTTTAGAGTCTCTCTTCCCATGAGTCCTTTGCTAAAATTCTGCCATCAAATCAAAGGGAAGATTCAGATGAGGCTGCAGTTTGACATTTAGGAGATCCAGACATCTGTACCTGAGACGACCATGTCGTAGTTACAAGGCTAGCTGCACTTCTGTTCCTTTCCTGGTATCTTTCAGTGCACCCCCTCACATGGCAGGCCTTCTGCCTTTATCTCTCCTGGAGTGGAGTTTCACAATTACCCAGCAGTTCTTACTGGGTTCAGACATCTACAGTTCTTCCCTTTGGGAGTCTGTGGCCAGTGGTTAATATAGTGACCAGGCAGCCACCTTCACTTAAACCATAGTTTTGTTACTTTAACAGTAGGGAAAAAGCATTTGGAGAAAAAGGATTTTAAAACAGTCTATCTTACTTATAGGCTTACCATCACTCCTGCTTTCCCTAAAACTCCAGAACCATTACCCATCGCTTGAGAGGAAGTCCCTTTTTAAACTGCTATAGTCCTTTGTTCATGTCCTTTCCTGGGTGTTGGCCCTGCCAGAGGTGGATTAAGGTTTTGTGGGGCCCTGGGCTAGAGCAAGTGGGGCGTCCCTCCCCACCCCATTCTGCCCCTTCCCCCGCTGCTCCATTCCACCCACAGTCTGACCATTCTGTGCCCCTCCCCACCGTGGCCCTGCAACCCGTTTGCTCCTTTCTGCTTCCCCCCCCACTGTGGCCCCAAGACTAGAGAAGCTCTATCCCCCGCCACGGCCCCAGGGCCAAAGCAGAGAGTGAGAGTTCCCCTAACCCTGAGGCCATGGCAGGGAGGTCGAGTTCCTCCACTCCCAGGGCCGCAGCCAGGTCTGGGCACTGGGGCTTCCCACACCGCCCGGCACTTCTGCTGGGAACCCGGGGTTGGGGCGCAGTCGTGCCCATTTTTCTGGGGGCCCCCAATTGGCTGGGACCCCTGGTTGGCCCACTGGCTAATCTGCCATTGGGCCCTGCTTGTCAAAATCAGTTCTCTTAATTGGCTGGAGCCAAGAGGTAGAATCTTCAGGAGCTAATAGTCTTCAGGAGCATTGTTTGTTAATAAATTTAAGTGTTTACTGAGGGGTGGCTTATCTTGAGACCTTGTTTCCTTACTGCTTGCTTTTCCTTACAGCCTCCTATTAAACTAAATCAATATATTCCTACAGTAAATTTCCCAATAACTGCATCATTATACCCTTTTCATAAATTATTACAGCCCAGCTGCACTTCTGTCACAGACCACATTAACTTTTACAGACAAGCTTTGAATTGTATCCTCTAAAGCAATCAGCAGATTGAATTTGGACTCTGCCAGTTTTTGCATATGATGATTCAACAAGTTACAGCCTGAAATCTAGGGTTACCATATCTCGTAAATAAAAAAAGAGGACCCTCCACAGGCCCTGGCCCCGCCCATTTCCCCACCCCATGGCCCCGCCCCTTCCTCACCCTAACTCCGCCCCCTCCTCCCTCCCACTCCCAGCCAGGGGGAAAAGGCTGCCCCAGTGCTACCGGCTTCAGGGTTTGCCAGGCAGCCCCCAGACCCTGCGCCCCCAGCCAGCGCTTCCCCAGTGCAGCTGGAGCCCGGGAGGGGAAGCGCCCAGCCGGGGGCGCAGGGTCTGGAGGCTGCCCGGCAAACCGTGAAGCCGGTAGCTCTGCGTAACTGACACTGTGTAAGTTACACAGAGCCAAAGAGGAGCAGAGCCGCGGCGGCTGGAGGCTCTGCTCCTCTTCGGCTCTGTTTAAGAGCCGGGCTGCCCGAGAGCTACCGGCTTCGGGCAGCCCCCGTGCCTCTGGATGCTGCGCCGCCGGAGCCCGGGCGGGGAAGTGCCCGGCTGGGGGCGCAGGGTCTGGAGGCACGGGGGCTGCCAGAAGCCAGTAGCTCTCGGGCAGCCCGGCTCTTAAACAGAGCCGAAGAGGAGCAGAGCCTCCAGCCGCGGCAGCTCTGCTCCTCCCCGACTCTTCGGCTCTGTTTAAGAGCTGGGCTGCCCGAGCGCTACCGGCTTCGGGCTTCGGGCAGCCCCCGTGCCTCCGGACCCTGCGCCGCTGGAGCCCGGGCGGGGAAGTGCCCGGCTGGGGGCGCAGGGTCTGGAGGCACGGGGGCTGCCCGAAGCCGGTAGCGCTCGGGCAGCCCGGCTCTTAAACAGAGCCGAAGAGTCGGGGAGGAGCAGAGCCGCCATTTTCCCGGACATGTTCGGCTTTTTGGCAATTCCCCCCGGACGGGGGTTTGACTGCCGAAAAGCCGGACATGTCCGGGGAAAAAGAGGACTTATGGTAACCCTATGAAATCCACCCTTAGCAGTCAACAAAGTCCATCCATTTGTACAGAGCTCAGTAAAGAAGACTGTATTTAGAGTAACGCGACTGGAGAAAAATTGCTATTGGTTTTATGTTTAGTAGAGCTGGTCAGAGAATGGGTGTCTGTTCTGTGGAAAATTTTGACTTTTCCTTGATCTGAAAATATTCTGTTTTTTACTATAATTAGAAACTTTCCAGAGATGGCAGAAACTATTCATGAAAATTTTTCATTTAGTTGAAATCCCAATTTTTCAGCCCTAATTTTTAAGCACGCATTTTTTTCTCTGCTTAAGTCCGCTGTAGCTGTGAAACCGCCCTGAGGAACCCCACTGCTTCCTGTCCAAGGCATTGTGTCATGGTCACCATTCTTCCAGCTGCAGTGGTCTGGGTGTAGAGCCTATCAGTGCTGATTATTGAACAAAGAGGTCTCTGAGTGAGGCACCCTTTTTCCTTTAAAGGTTGAGCACATTACCTTTGCATTGCTCCCCACTGTGACTGTTTCAGGGTGCAAAGAACCAGAAATCAAACCCAATTATCTCTAGAGCACGCAGGACCTGTTCCTGCATTTTGAAGTATGGACACTAAATTCACTATTTCAGTCTCTAAACTCCCCTGCTGAACCATCCTCTTTACATTCACTTTGTAAGTCAAAATTGGAGTGGGGTGGGTGAATAGACAGATGGTGATTTTTCAATGAACAGATCAACTTCTGATCACACACAGATGCATCCTCCTTGTGCTTTACTTTTGCAAACCTCACCTCCTTTTTTAGACTTGTGAGATGTGTCATCTTTCTTCCGCAGGCTGTAATTCTCCTTTGGAGCTATAACATGTATGCACATACTTAGGGCCTTTTTATTGGCTTGGCAGGAGCCATTATGTTCTATTTATCATGTTGTAAGGGATGAGTCGGCTGGAATACATCACAATGCAAACTTTCCAGTTTACTATGTGAATAGCTAAGGAAAAGTAACTTCTCAGTAGGCTGTATGTTTTGGAACACAGATCCAATGCTCAAAGGAGGAGGTATCACATAATGTCATGTATGAGTTCACCACTTAGGCACTGTTTAACATTTGCTTTCCAGTCCAATTGCTATAAGGCAGATGGGGAGTATAGTGATAAGCTCTATCAAGTGGTGTGGGATAGAGGATGTTCCTATCTGAATTTCTACATATTCCTTCATCTGTGTTATGGATCTGAAAGACACGAACTTCATGAGAGTGAGACCAGTGTAGGGTCTCCTTTAACTAGCCAGCTGTAGGCAGCAGAGTATGTAAATATGCCTACTGACAATTGGTGTCCATCCTAAGTGGAGTGGCTGCCTTTTGAAAGTGCCTGCATGATGCTCTGTACACTAGCTTCCCATCATGCCCCTGATAGGAGGAAGCAGAGGGAGCAACAAGGACAGCTCAAAGTGGAGGAAGACCAAAAAAGAAATCCAGGGTAGGGAAAGAGAAAAGAAAAAGAGAAGCGAGTTGCTTAATTTTGCAGTATGGGTTGTATTTAAGTGTTGTTCAGGCACTTATTTATTTATTTTATGTCTGTTACTATTTATTACTTCAGCACATTTAAGTGGATCAGTAGTTGAAAGAAACTCAGGAATATAACCTTCCCCAACAAATGATTTTGGAGTATGTTCCCCAAAATAAATGAGTCCCCCATTTCATAAAACATAGGTGGAAGGTTGCACTGCAGACAAAAATGAAATTAAAGCAGGGTGTATGTGCGTCTGTAAATAAATTCTGACACTTATTTTTCATAGTCATTTTAGCTGCTGAACTCCTTAGTAACCTTGGTCTGACCATGCTGCCACAGAGGTCTGCCTTCTGACACATGTACTTATTTAAAGACCTTAACTCTAAACCGATTATTAAGAATGTACACAAACACGAATAATGAGTGGGACTTTTATTTCAGAACATGCAGGTCAAAGATGTTCCCAGTTCTGTAAACATAATTTTAAATTAGCTCTTCTCTCCACACACTCCAAATCCTCTAGCTACCGCAATGGCCCCTGCTAGCAAAATTCCATTTCATAAAGCAAACCTTTTGCAAATCACTGGTATGGGCGATTTTAAAATGCCATTAACCTACTTGGCTTTTTTTATGGTGTACCTTTAAAATGACAAAATTAAGAGTCTTTTTTCATATATTTCATGCCAAATGTTAGTGTTTTTTCATATATAACCAGATCTCACTCTGCCCGAGGTCTCTTGAGAGCCTAAAATCAGTGGGCCTAATTCTTCTCTTACTTATACCAGTGTAAATCAGGAGCAATGTGGAGACACACTGGTATAAAACCATTGTGAAAGAGAAGAGAATCAATGTGGTCATACCGTAAGCCCCTGAAAACAAGAGTTTACAAGGAAAAGGAAACATCAGGGTAATAGCACTCCTAGAATACCTACCCCATTACTGTAGCCTTATATCAAGAAGAAGGAGAGAGCAATCATAGGGCATATGCTGAAACAGGGAACTGTTGAATGAGCATGGGTATACTCAGCATAAAGAGACACCTTGTGGAGAATCTGAACAGAAAGGTTACTGTGGCTTCCTTCCCCAGAACATGAGACTTGGTTCTCCTCTGCTGCCCCTTCCCCTTCTTGGTATTGGAAGTGTACACAGCAGTAAAATTCCATACAAACGCTGTTGTTCTTGGATGTTTACTACTTAGTGCTGCATTCCACAATTGCCCACATGTGCCTGAAACCTTTTGGACCTGCTTACTAAACTGAAATGGCCAAGGGAACCTCGCAAGCAGAGATTCATCTGAAAAGCAATTAATTGAAAGCTAAAGAAGTAGGCCAGAGAAGAAGCAGATTACTTAACGTTCAGAAACAAACACACACAAAATCCTTCTTTGCTTCACATCATGCGATTCCTCCTTTCTCTCTAAAATGAATCCTCTGAATTTTTACAAAGTGTGCGTGTGTGGCTGACGTAACGTTCGTTAGTTGTTGTTTCATAGAGAGGAGCTTGGAAAGAAGCCTCTGCTGTAAAACAAACACACAACAAAAAAACATTCCCCTCACTGAGCCACAGTGTGCCTCCGAAGAGTATCCGCGTCTCCTGTTGGCATGACCTATGTGGGTAGGGTGACCAGATGAGAGGAAGAAAATATCGAGACACATGGCGGGGGGACAGGGGGGTTGCCAGCGGAGGAAAATAAAAAAGCGGAGTGCCGCGAAATATCAGGGCGAATTGCGTCGGTCAGGATGCGGTTCAAACGCCTAAATATCGGGACAGTCCCGATTTTATCGGGACGTCTGGTCACCCTATATGTGGGAATCCAAGAGCAGAGTTTTGCACACAAGTGGTGTGATAGTGTTGCTGACTCTCATGATATTATCATGGGGCTTGTGATCTTTGGTGTTTTTTCTTAGAGCTCCAACTCCTGGAGTCAACTCATTACACGATTAATTTCAGCTTTTTAAAAAAGTCAATTTCTAGCCCCGATGTTTGCAAAGAAGAGCTTAAAAGGTGAACCCCAAAGAGTTAGAGCAAAAGGTAAATAAAAAGAACCCTACATTTATTATTTAAAGTTTCTTGCTTTTTAAACCTGTCTTATGATTTTGCAGGGCCTGATTCATAAGTTTTTGGAATGCTTGGTGTTGGCAATAGTGGAGCATCAAGTTTTTGCAGAACTCTGGAAGCCTTTTCATTCAAGTTCTTGGAGGAATAGCACCAGTGGAGGTTATGCCTTTGGAGGTGCATTGTGTATCATTATTATTATTTAATGTTATTTTGGCTACAAAAGGAAGGCTATTAGAAATCTAAATATTTCTCCAGTCCCTGCAAATGTCTGAGAATGATGCCTACCTGCCAGATCCTGCAAATTTCTGTAACCCAACCGTTACCAACCTTCCATCTCTCCACTGATTGCACATTTCCCAAACTTCTCCAGGATTTCCTAGTTGAAAGGAGCACAGCTCGAGGAAACATATTCAAGCTAGCACACTAAAAATAGCGTGTAGCCTTGGCAGCACAGGTGGTGGGACAAGTTAGCTACCCTGAGTGCATATCCATCTGAGAGCATGTACTTGGGGCAACGAGGGTGCCCTGACACTTGCACCGCAGTGGTTACACTCTGATTGAACTAGCGTAATTAAAACTAGAGATAGAAGAAGTATGTCTCCTTAAGTTGGGAATCACCCTCAGCTCCAAGTGTAGATATATCCTTACAGGAGGAGAGCTCCCGCCACACTACTGCGTATCTTCAAAGAGTAGAGTTACCAGTGGAGCTGCCCGTGCACCAATGGGAACTTCCATGGGGAAGTTGGGAAAACAGTCCCACTTCACACACCATCATTTTTATGGAGGCCTCACTTGCAGAGTTCTTTCTGCAATCATGGGAGTCTTTGGGTTTGGGTGTGAGACTGGCAGAATTCTCTCAGCGCCAGCAGGAATCTTGGGGGGAGGGGGAAGGGGGAGGAATCTCACATTAGCTGCCAGCACAAACTCTCCTTGCACCTTGGCAATCTTCTGACAGAGCTCCCCATGCATCAGCAGGCATTTTATAGGGAAGCTACTGGTAGGACTCTGCATAAGGGACAAAGCCATTTTATCCCTGCAAGTCATAGGGTATGTCTACACTGGGGGGTGTGGTGAGGGTGGGAAAGGTGTGTTCTTAACTCACGTTAGCTCACCCATGCTAGATAACTTGGGTTAAAATAGCAGCTGGATAGCAGCAAGAGTTAAAGCCTATAGGGGAGCCTAGGGTTGAACTCAAACTGTTAAAAGCAGAGTTGCTGTGTCTTCACGGCTATTTTAACCTAGGTTCCAAACTAAGACCACACTTTTTCCCCGTCCAGTGTAGACCTTAAAGGTGAGAACCGCATAAGGCTTCCATGCAAACCAAAGCCCACAGCATGATGTGTGGCTGAAGGCCACTGGGCTCACCTATTTTTTTCTTCCAAAAAATAATAATACTAGAGGGATTTTTCAAATGACAAAAAGGGCCTCTTTAGAGAATGCTTTACCGTCCTTTAAACACATGATATTTCAAGGCCTAAAGTAGTTCAGAATGTCCCTTTATGTCTCATTTTCTAACACACAGTGTATGTCCTTAAATTGATCCCAGTAGTTAAGCTGTAATTGTCTGAACTGGGCCAGGGGAAGCTGGTAAAAAGCAACATGCATCTCTTAAAAAAAAAAAAAAAAAAAAAAAAAAAAAGGTCATGTGCCTTGTTGGATTTTAACAAGAACACTCCAGTTTGTCCTGAGAAGGCTCTGTCTTCTAATAGGCATTTGATGTAAAGTTCTTGATCAGCCTTTCCTGGCTTTTCATTTGTTTGTTAAAGAGTGATGGTGGTGCTGTGAGTTTTTCGGTTACAGCAGTTCTTGTATATTGGACAGAATGTCCTATGGGGAATAATCCTACTTTGGCTGGTAGATGGACTGGCTGATCTTCTCCATATGTAACTTCTGTGATTCTGTCTTCTTTACTCTCTACTGTACATTATGCCTCTCTAAACAGTGCCTTTAGAAAGCACTCCAGGTGGTAAAACCCTAAAATGCTGGGAGTATCCAAGGAGAGCCTTTTTAGCTCAGAGCACCTCACATAATAGAAAGCGTAGAAAGGTTAACCAAAGCAGCCGTTTTGCATTGTAAGCATCTGATGTACTTGGGAAAGCATGGTTTGAGTCCCATCATCTACCTGTCAGATCATGACTTGACACTCTTGAGCATTGGGGATTGTAATGCACTATTGTAAGGGGTCCATCACCACTCAGAAGAGGTGCTTGAGCAGGGAGGGTTCCTGAACAGCCTTGTACCCTAGTATTAGGTCGTGCTTCTGGAACACTGCCTGATGCAGAATGACTCCCCACTCTCCCACTGGGAAATCTTCAGAGCTTTCGCAGTCCATCACTGGCAAGGAGTCTTTTGGTTACTGCTAAACTTTGATTTGTTTAGTGAGTTCGGCAATAAACTAATGCTGATAGCGTAACAAGCCAGCGCTGCATGTGGAACATTTCCCCTGTTGCAGAAGCACTGCTCTGCTGGCTGGACGACTGTAATATCTCTGTGAGTCCTCAGCCCCATTCTTGAGATAGTTTCTTAAATCTTGCGGTGGTGACTGAACCTCACTCTGGCATTGCAAAGCCATCTGTAATGAAGGGGCTGAATGTGCCTGTTGGTGTGTAGCACTCAAATTACACCTGTCAAAGGGGAAACAGATTGTTGAAGAGTGAACGTACAGCTGTCAGCTCCCGACAGCCGTGACAGATTCTCCAGCCTCTGCTGCTTACTTACTTTGACTGAGCTCCAGAGGTAAGCAAATGCTGTGTCAGAATTCAGCAAAACTAGTTGCTGTCTAGACCAGAGACAGTCTCTGCTCACTAGCCAAACAGCCCTGTTCTCTTCTGCCTAGCCATTTTTGAAGGCATTTTCTAGTAATATTACAATAAGGGAAGAGGGGGACTAATTTCTTTAGTGATGGATCTGCTAAGCAGGGGACTACAGCTCCCCTCTGCCCCTCCCCACTGCACATCCCCTTCCTTCAGGCCAGGTAAGGGAAAGGTCCTGAACCCAGTAATGTCACCAGGCTCTTTTTGGCCCCATGGCAAGCAAGGAGCTGCAGGGAAGCTGAAGGGGAGGAGCCTCATAGCAAGCAGGGAGCTGGAGAGAAGCTGAATACAGAGTGGAATCCCCAGGAACCATATGCAGAGCAGCATGTGGAACAGACTGTGGCTGCTGGACATTACCGCCAGGTGCAGATCTGTGTGGAATTTATGGGGGAGCAGCAGACGGGCCCTAATGAGAAACACTAACTGAGCCTGCCCTGGGTTTGCTTGAATAGTGATTGGACTAGAGGGGGTACCTCACACAGTAGGCCTGATGAGCCCTTACTCTCAATTGGATTGCGCCCGGGACCTAAAACAAGAACCGCTGTTGCTCACTTTGAACTCTTGACCTGACTGTTCAATCTTCTGTACCTCCCACCAGCCCTAAGAAAATACGCTTTCCTTTAGCCATGTGTCTGAGTGGTTGTTGGGACCCACAAGGACTAGCACCTATGAGACCTAACTGCTGAAGCACCAACCGAGTCGTGGTATACCTGGTATGCTACTGCCGGCTTAGAAATTTGATGTACTGGGCAACCCCAATAAGTACACTTTATTACGTGTTCCATTCTGAGTAAAACTTCTCCCTGCTACCTTGAGGATGGCTACATGCAAAAGAGCCAAGAAAAAATCTTTTCAAAATAACATTCTCTTTAACCATACAGTAATACTTTGCACTCCTGTTACACCTGTCAGGGTCTCAAAACACTTTACAACTAATAACTAACTAAGCCTCATGACAGTTCGGAGAAGTAGGGAGGTGGTATTATCTTCACTATACAGATGGGGAAACTGAAACACAAAGCAGTGAAGTGATTTGTCCAAGGTCAAACAGTGAATCTGTAGCAGTGAGGAACAGAGTGTGACTCCTGACTGCCATCTCCAGCATTAATCGTTTAAAAAAAACTGCCTCCCATATAGGGTTAATAAAAAACCTGCACACACTACAAGGCTTGGATCATCCGTTCACTCCCTCTTCTTGAGTTAATGAACCGTCTCCAGGCAAGGAAATTAGTTTGTATTTGTGAGACTACTCAGCTGGTTCTTTAAGGCAGGGTGGCACCAGGCATTTTCAGATAGTCTTATTTGTGTTAACAAAGTTGCTGCTTTGTTATCACTGGCATGCAAGGCCCAAAGGTAGGAGGATTCTCAGGCAATTTAAACAGCTATTGACTGAACACCCTGAACAACTCTTTGAAGAGGGCAGATTTAATGTTTGTCTTGTTACTAATCTCCCATGCCCAAACACAAGTCTCATCATATAACTAACCAAAAAAGAGGGGCATTCTGTGTCCCTCAGGGCCCCTGAAACACGCACAAAGCAAAGATGGGATGCAAACGCAATCAGATAGTCTTTACACATAGAAAACGATGATCTAGTGGTTGGAACCTACTAACAGAAAACAAGTTGTTCTGTACATACTATTTTCCCATTATCCCAATGGAAAACAGTCTTGGGTAATGTTTGTAGCTCACTCCACTTAAGAAATAAAGGCCTGATCCTGTAATGTACTAAATACCCTCAACTCCATTGGCTTCGGTGGCATTTAGGACCTTGCAGGATTAAGCCATGATAGACTAAGGACCAGCGTATGCTCTCAGACCCTATCGATTCTGTTTTTGTTTGTTTGGGAGGAGAGGGGGTTTCTCCAGTGTAGCTGAGCCACAGCAAACCTCCAGTGTAGGCTTGTGTACAATCTATCCTTTTACTTTACCACTGTATACCACACTGGTACAAGCCCCATTTTGCACTGGTGCAGGGTACCTAGGTTAGGGGTTTGCACTAGTGTAACTGCATCAGTGTGGTGCAAACTTCCCTAGTCCAGGCAAACCCCCTATTTCTCTCCTCCCAAATAACTCCATTGACTTCATCTGAGAGCAGAATCCAGCCCTTGCTGTTTTACATTTTTAAGTTTCCATAGTTATATTAGTTTGTAATAGTTTTAAAAACTTTTAGCACAAAAATCCTGCCAATTAATTTCCCCTACCCCCCCCCCCCCCCACAACCTTTGTCCCTGAGGGCTACTCACAAAGTTAACCTGCAACCATTCCAACATAGCCTTTCCCAGCACGAGTTGTATTAGCAACGAGCACTGAGTATACTGCCTTAAAAACGTCAGGCAAAAATGAAGAGGGCAGAGCAAGGCTGAACGAAGAGAAATTTCTAAGACTGATCCTGGATTGAAGTTTGCTGCAGATTTTGGTGCTGCAATTTGTGTCTAATTTTGTTATTTAAAAGATTAATATTGATTAATTTCCTCTCCACTGAAATGGTTTTGAGGATTATTAGGTTTCTTAAAGTTTCAGAGGATGAGGAGGAGATCTCTGTCCTCTTTCAGCAACATTTCACACACATGCCTTCTCCACCTCCCCCTTCCCTGGAATTCTTACCCCATCCACCCACTCTGTGAGTACATGTTTGGTGTTGGTGTGTGTGTGTGTGTATATATATCAATTCAATATTACTTTAGCAGTAGAAGAGCCTCCACTATTGCTATTTTTAGCTTGTTGGGTGCATCCTGCCTGCCATGAACTCAGTACATTGAAGTGTTTAATTCAGCCTTCTCTCTCATTTAAAAAGGAGACTGTTCCAGCACTCTGACCACCACAGCTCCACTTTTACAGCTGGTCGTAAATTTCCGAGCATCCAGTGATATCTTTAGCTTTGACTCCAGAGATTTCCTGTTGAGCTTCAAGATGCAATCCTGCAAGCACACTGAAGCTAAATATACCCTCAGTCCAGCACACAGCCAAATAAACAAGGGCAGCATCAACATGAGTTTTTTTTCCAGTGTTGAACAGGTTTTTTGGGGGGAGGGGGAGGAGAGGGGGAGTTAGATTAATTAAGCAATTTAATTTATTTTGCAACTAAAGCAATCTCTGGTTGCCTCTCAGCTTTTACACCTAATATTAATTTTATTCCCTGAATAAAGACCAGAACACCCTAACTTTGGGATTCTTTAATACTTTTTATTCACTTCACGTCAGCTACCAAAACAATTGAATCCCATTGTGGGGCCAGTCTTCACACTGTACTGAAACCACTTCCATTGCTTCATAATGGTGCAGCAGCTTTTCATTGTTTCATCCGTCAATCTAGCCACAGTCTTTTGGGTGGCAAATGGAAGGACTTTTTAAATTTTTTTGTTTTTATTTTTTAAGCAATTTCATTTTGGAGAAAACAAAGATCAGCTAGGGGAAATAGCAGTTAAGAAGTACAAATGTAGTACAAATAGTGTAAATAATTGGATTACTCCACTTCCTACCTCATATTCCCAATCAGTACAAATATAAGGAGTTTCTAAAATTCTTTCCCTGCAATTTTTAATGTCCTTGCTTTCTGCATTTTCAGATATGATTTTGAACGTTATTCTAATTCTTTTGGTTACACCATTAGCTGTTTCTGGGTTCATCTTCTTGTTCCATAAGTAGTATTTGTAGGTTACAAGACGACCGAGTTTTGGGGGAAGGAAAAAGTTAAATTGCATATTTTATCTATATTTAGCACTCTTCCCTTTGTAAATCTTCATCTTCAGTCATTTCCTCTTGAAAGCCAATGTGTGCATGAATAGCGTCCGCTGAAGATGCAGCGAGCCTTCCTCTTCTGCAGCTGCATTTTGTGTTTGTTTCATATGGAGTTTCCTTAGTGGTGGCTGGGTTTCAGGACAAGAGAGGTTGCTGTCAGGTGAGCTGTAAACATACCGGATATTACTGTGTTCTGACAAGCAATGTTGATAGCTATCGGACACAGTTTCCAGCTCTATCATGGGAAAGAACACCAGCAACAGGAGGAGAGCAGGGCCAGTCAGAGAAGCATTCTAGAACCCAGTATGTCTGAAACTGTGTGAAGAGCAGAGATTCTGACTTGCCTTGTTTTTGGCTGTGTTCCATAGCTCGCCATACTACCTGAAGTGATGTAGTTTGCTCATCTTGGGGCTTCATTTTCTGTAGAATTACATACTGTGAAATCATAGGGGAGGGGCAAGTGTTTGCTTTATGGTTCCATTTTTTTCCTGTGTATTGTCACTACATCACTCTTTAAATGGTGGCATGTTGATATTTTAAAATGACAAATGTCTTCTCAGAAGTGGTGAGCAAAGATTTAACCTCAGTTCAGAGCAATGGGCTCTTTTGGATAGGAGTTGGTCACTAGCACTCAAAGAAAACATGCCACAATTAAATCAAAATAATAATAAGAGGTTGAAGAGGACTAGCTAATAATAGGGTGCTTTTGGGACCTGATCCTCTCAGGTGCTGAGCACCAGTGACTTCAGTGGGATTTGAGGTTATTCAGCACCTCACAGGACTGGGCCCACATAGCACCTGTCATCTGAGGGTCTCAAAGCTCTTTACAGGTATTAAACGAGTCTCAGTACAGTCTGGTTTTATGCAGATATCAAAATGGGGAAGCATTGCCCCTCAAGTTAAGCTGCCTAAGGGGTCCCAGACAAAGAGAAGGCTAGAACCCTGGAGTACTGACACATATAACAATGATATCACATTCCTCTCTTTTCCTTGGCTCTATTCTCCTCACTAAGGGAACTCTTTGGCTCACACCCTTATTATTTGTTTATTGTCCCATACAGTTGTTAAACTATGTTGAGGAAGAGGTTTGATAACTTTGGAAATCAAAGAACAGGAGCACTTCCCAAGTTAGCCCACTGAATTTACCATCACTCATTACTTTTAAGGGTTGTTTTTCTTGAGGATAAAAACCCACTGACATTCATTTAAAAATAAATGAATGGCTAAAAGTGAACAGCTGTCAATCAACTGAGGCTACTTGTGATGATTTTTAATACTCTTGATCTTGGTGTGTCTTTCCAGTTTCCCAGCACCCCTAGGCAGTTTGATGCCCATTATTGGTGTGAAACATACAGTAATATGGAGATGGTTGGGAGAGATATGAAAGAAATACTTAGTAAAGGATGATATAATGTACAGTTTGGCTCCTGATTTTGTTCAGTTGAAATCTCAGCATCGCATGAGATGTATGTTTTTGTATGATTGTATCTAGAAATGTGGATTTTGGCTGACTAGGTCAGAGTTTAGGAAATGCTGGACAAAGAGTTACTTCTTAAAAGATGCAGAGTTGCATTTTCAGTGGGTTTCCACAAATGTACCTGAAAAAGTTGCAGGAGCATCCAGCTGCACACAAAAAGCTGCATTTGTGTATGCGAGCAGGTAACTGTGTAATAAATGGTGATTTGAATGCACAAATCTGTCTCTCTGCACGCAAACAGTAGCACCCACATACTGGGTAGAAGTATTTTTTGGAGGATCACTGAATACTTTATCATTATCTCACTAAGAATTAATGCATTCTTTACTTGAAATATTGTGAACATATCTTGCCAGCTGGAATATTGTACAGAAGGACTAACCTAGTTGATTCTCAGGTGACTATTTGATTCTGCCCTGCTATATAACCAACAATGCTGCTGAAACAGAGATCAGGACCTGTTAAACTTGTCTTAAGCAAGGGTCATTATCCATTTATATACCTCTTGGTATGTTCACAACCTTTCTTCGTGCTAAGGGTAACTTGTGTGAAAAAGGTTTTAAAGATGTTAATGATAGAATTACAGCAGCAACATAAAGAAGAAAAAAACTAAACAAAAGAAGCATTCAATAGGAAGCAAAGATACAAGGGCGGCTTTGAACCTAGGAGTCTCCCACTCTTCAACTAGGTGTATTGCCAACTTGCCACAGGTGTGCATCACATGAGCACTGCAGGTAATAACAAGATGATTACAAAGAGCTGTACTTATTAGCTATATATTTTGTAATGAATGATATTTAAGCAGGTGAGAAGCTGCACCTAAAAAAACAAAACTCAATATGTTAATAAAAAGGCAGTATGAGGTGGCCCAACGACATCTGCTGGGAAGACTTGGCAGAAATAAAATTGATGACCATCCTACATGGTGTATAGATTGGTACCCTGATTTAAGATTAGGAGGATGCATGGCATGGTGGTCACACACAAATATGCCTTTGTGTGTGTGTGTGTGTGTGTGTGTGTGTAAGCTAACCAATACTATTCAGGTATATATGGAGAGGGAAGAGGGAGTTGATACCCCAGAAGAGTTCACTAGCCACACAGGTCTGTTCCTGCAAATCAGTAGGTGTAGATAATGGTGATACTAAACTCATTCTCCATACATGGATGCCTCTTGCAGTTTTCCCCAACTTCAATTTACAAGCTGCGAAACAGGTGGAATATAGTTTGAAAGAGAAAATCTTTAAGGAATTTTTTAGACTTATTAATGAAGAAAACAATTGGGAATGTGTGGAAAGATGAGCAAAAATACTCTTGCCAGGCAGGGCACATATGGCACTGTACAAAGAGTTAACATCCAGTTAATTCTTGCTTCATCAACTATCACTGCAGGAGCATGAGGAGTGAGGAGTCAAATAGCACCAACTTCCAAACAAGAAGACTGTACAGTGGCACTCAAAATAATTGGCTCTAAATCAGGTTTTAATCATTGAGGCTGGGTTATGGAGGAAGGAAATCCAAGATGTATTAATTGCCTCAGAACTATATATTACGAGCTTACCCAGCAGTCTGGTGATAGCACAATGCACAGTTATGTGCGATCCATGTCTGAGACTCAAACTCAGCCATTCCGTACCAGTCTGGGAGCATTGGGAGGCACTGTACTCAGTCTCTCAGCAACCCCCTGGTTAATTCAGGAGCAAGATAGTTGTGAATTCCTTAGCTCGAGCCCACCTCATTCAAAAGAACGGAGCAGGGATCCTGTAACATTGAAGTAAATGAGGGTTTTATCATTGACTTCAATGGGAGCAAGATTGAGTCCTTAAAGCAAAGTCCTTGAAGGTTGGGAGAAAGGAGTGACAGAGTATTGGATCCTTAGGTCACTGATAGGCGCTCAAAGCTGGGGAAGAGCTCAAGGCCAGAATGAGACTAAATTACAGGTGCATATTTTGAACCTACAATGTTTATCTATATAGATGCACCCAAAATGTTACGTTCAGAACTGGGTTTGAACTTTTCCCCAGTTCAGAGGTATTCAGAACCGGGGTTTTGGTTCAGTCCCATTTCTAACTATTGCATTTTGAATCTCTTCTTCTGCCATTTAATTATAATGCATACAGGAGCTAGCTAAGGTGGGGATCTTTAATTGTATGTTGTTCCCTTTCTTTTTGTAGTTATGAAATATACACATTAAACAATAGGGAAAGGTGAATTCTGGGATGGCATAGGTCACAGATAATGTACCCAATTGCCTATCAAATATATTCAACCGGATTCCATACTTTAGAGGCCTAAAGGAAAGATGGCCTAAAAATAGCCATGCAACTTCTATACAAAGGGAAGATAATGGCCATTTCCTAGAGATCAGCCAAATTTGCCTCCAGTGGAGCAGTAACGGCAGCTGCCTGAGCATTTTAAGTAGTGGTAATAGAAAGCAGTAATATGGAAGATCTCTCGTTTTCTCTGGGGACTTGATTTTTATAAAGGATTAAGAATGATGGATGGGAAATCTTTCCTGTGTTAAGTTAAAGGGCTTCTAATGCCATATAAGAGGAGGCAGAGTGTCTGTCAGTTCTGTCAATGTTTTAGATATGTGCAAAGAACAACATCACATTGGTGATTGGGATTGTTAGGAATCACCCAACATTGTGCCATTTGTTGTTATTTTTTTCAGAGTACCATTTGGCACCCTATTGACACTTTAAGGCACAATCAAATTCAGTGTCATTGTGGCACCAGCAGTTGCTTCATATTAACGAAAGCATATCGTCGTTCTTTGCAATCATTTATTCTCTTAATAACAGCAGTTGCTGAGATGTGCGTTTTTTCTACAGAAGATCTTATTTGAGGATTGGAGTTAATGAAATGGTATGGGTGGGAGGAAAAAATACAGCCCAAACCCTGTAAAATAATTACTGCATTTTCCAAAACTCAGTATTCTTCAGTCATGTTGGTGATGGCTCAAAGAAGGTGCCACATTTGAGTGGCAACCGCACCAATTAGCACTGCTGCTGTTGGTTTGTGAATTGCATGTGAAATGTAGAATTTGTCCAGAAGTGCTAATGCAAATTGCTCAACAAAAATGTGCCCTCTATGTCAAGTCTTTTTACTTGTTCTGACATACTGATGTCTTCCCAGATTTCTGTGATCGGCAGATTCCCCCTTCACTTGACAGCTACCAGAGCACATAAGCGAACGGAAATATTTCTTGTTGCCATTAGCAGTTTCTGTGATGAGGGCTGTGAGTTACTGCTAGGATTGGTTACTAGCTATACAACATAATTTTGATTTCTGTTTGGAGAGTATTTGACTTTGATATTGAAAATTAAATGCAGAAAGCTCTGTGAATGGTTGGGATTTTATCTGCACAAAAGTCAGGAAGTTCACAGTTATGGTTCCTGCGATGATGGCTACACGGCCCCTTTGGATGAGTTCAGCATCCTCAATATTGTATATGGTGATAACCTTTCTGCCTTAAGATTTGAGTCTGTTACAATTGGGAACCATAACTTTGCATTTCCTGGTTTTTATATATGTAAAATCCCACTCCTAATATTACATTCTTTTAAGAAAAAGCCATTGCACATTGAAATTTCTGTGGTCCCAGATGTCTCACATATAAATGCATCATCATTATTTATTTATCATAGCACATAGGAACCCCAGTTGTGGACAAGGATCCCATTATACTAGGTGCTGTACAAATACAGAACAAAAATAAGAGTACGTGGCCAAAAGGGCTTACAGTCTATATATAAGACAAGAGACAACAGAAGGAAACAGACAGGGGAGTACAAGCAAACATTGAGACAATACTGGTCAGCATCATAGGTAGTCTTCTCAGCACTACAATGGCCTAACCCAGGGATCGGCAACCTTTGGCCCGCGGCCCGCCAGGGTAAGCCCCTTGGCGGGCCGGGCCGGTTTGTTTACCTGCTGCGTCCGCAGGTTCGGCCAATCGTGGCTCCTACTGGCCGCTGTTTGCTGCTCCAGGCCAATGGGGGCTGCCGGAAGCAGCGGCCAGCGCATCCCTTGGCCTGGGATGGTGAACCACGGCCAGTGGGAGCCACGATCGGCCGAACCTGTGGACGAGGCAAATAAACAAACCAGCCCAGCCCGCCAGGGTATTTACCCTGGTGGGCCATGTGCCAAAGATTGCCGATCCCTGGCCTAACCACTGTAAAGTTTTTTGGTAGATATCATGGCAAAGGAGAATATGAGGAGAGATTAAAGAGGGCTAGGACTTTTCAGCTTGGAAAAGAGGAGACTATGGGGGGATATGATAGATGTATATAAAATCATAAGTGGTGTGGAGAAAGTGAATAAGGAAAAGTTATTTACTTGTTCCCATAATATAAGAACTAGGGGCCACCAAATGAAATTAATGGGCAGCAGGTTTAAAACAAATAAAAGGAAGTTCTTCACACAGCGCACAGTCAACCTGTGGAACTCCTTGCCTGAGGAAGTTGTGATGGCTAGGACTGTAATAGGGTTTAAAAGAGAACTAGATAAATTCATGGAGGTTAAGTCCATTAGTGGCTATTAGCCTGGATGGGTAAGGAATGGTATCCCTAGCCTCTGTTTGTCAGAGGGTGGAGATGGATGGCAGGAGAGAGATCACTTGATCATTACCTGTTAGGTTCACTCCCTCTGGGTCATCTTGCATTGGTCACTGTTGGTAGACAGCATACTGGGCTGAATGGACCTCTGGTCTGACCCAGTATGGCTAATCTTATGTATTCTTGAAAGTTAAGACAAGTAGTTTATGTTTAATGTGATAGGAGCCAGTGCAGGTGTAACACCGACAGACCCCAGTCGTCGGCAGGCAGGATCGTCCCTGGGACCTCTGGAGCTAAATACATGAACCTTTACTGCATGAGCTAAAAGCCATATGTCCCTTAGCTAAGGCCTTAGAGCAGACTCATTAATCTCTCTCTAAGTAGTCTTGGTGCCGCTAGATGGGACAGGGTACCACACCCAGAAGGTGTGTGGGTTACTCAGGGATGCAAAGAGAGCGATGATGTGGCCAAAGTGACAGGCTAGAAAGATGATCTTTGTTGCAACATTCTGAATGGAGAAGAGCAGGGCAAGATTGCATTTGTCAAAGCCAGAGAAAAGTTGCAGTAATCATGACGGAAGATGAGGAGAGTGTGGACAAGAGATTAGCTGTATGGATGGATAGGAAAGGCCATATTTTAGAGATGTTATGCAGAGAGAATTAGCAAGATTTAGACACATTTTGGATGTGAGAACTTAGAGGTTCAAGTTGAAGATCCTGAGGTCCAGATTACAGTCCAGGATCCTGAGTGACAGGCATGATGGTGGTATTATCCACAATGATCAAGAAAGGCAGAATGGCGGAGGAATTGGGTGGGAGATTACAAGCTTTAGTTGTTGAGTTTGAGCTGATGGCCAGACGTCCATGAGGAGATATCAAAGACACAGACTGAAATTTTAGTTAGGACAGGAGGAGACAGGTATGGAGTAGAGAGGTTGTTTTGTGAGTTGTCAGCAGAGAGATAGTTGAATTTGTGTCTGTGGATGAGATTACACAGAGCTAAGGTGTTGAGGGAGAAGAGAAGGGGACCAAGGACAGAGTCCTGAGGAACCCCCATTGAAAGTTGGAGAGACTGTCCAAGGGCACACTGAAGGAGCAATTAGAGAATTAGGAGGAAGAAAGCAGGAGAGAACAGAGTCACAAAAGCCATGGGAAGTCAAGATTTCAAGAAGAAGAGTGTGGCCAGATTGAAGAGGCTCTAAGATGGAAGTGGAGGAGAGGAACTCCAGACAGTGATTGTAAATGGCTCATTCAATGAGCATAGAGGTGAAAGGAAGATGGGACAGTAGTTAAAGGGGCAAGTGGGGTCGAGATTGGAGTGTTTTTTTAACATGGGAGAGACTGAAGCATGTTTGTATTCTGAAGGAAAGAGCCAGAGTGAGAGGTGAAGGAGAAGAATAAGGGAGAAGATGAGACAAGGTGCAAGAGAGATCAGGAGATGGGTGGGATAGGGTCCACTCGGTCTCCACTGACACCATCATACTTAGTTCAGCAAGGCAACAGAACAGATACCAGATTGTAACCACTTCAGGTCAGTACTGACCTGGGTTGTACTCACACCAGTAGTCACATCTCTCAAAAAATTATCAATGTATATTTTAATGTTTCACTGCTCATTTCTTTTAGGAATCCTCTCCATACTTTTAAAAGGCATATTTGTAGAGACAGGTTACATTTGGCTCAATTAAAAAAAAAAAAAAAGACCAATAGAGTTTTTTAATTCCATGCAAATCAGCTATTTTAAACTACCCCCTTTACAGTGTATGCAACCCAGTCATGGTAGCATTTTGTTTGTGCCTGAAAACTAGAATGTGAAACTGACTAGAAACAGAAACCAAAAAAGTGAAAGTGACTAATTTCATTAATGAAGATACTGTTTTGTTACTTTTAATTATCAAAAATAATACTAGTAATATAGGCAAGGAAACTATTTTAATGTGATTTTTAAACAGGTAGTGTTCCTTTAAAATATTACATTTCCAAACTGCTCAGGATCTGTAGATTCCAAAGGCTGCCTTGATGCAGAAGTCAGTGCTATAACACTAATATACAAGAATAGCATTCAAAGAGAGTGCTTCTGACTCCTCAGGCCACAGGGTAAAATTAGGAACCAATTTGGCCTGGCATTCCTTGAGATGAACTTCTGACACTCTTTAGCTCTTAGATGATAGGAAAATACTTGCTCATTTAGAACCCTTTGTTGCATACTTTGTCAAAGGAAATAAAGAAATTAGTCTCTTCAATAAATAAATAAATACACAGAAATAATAGTCTGACAAACGCTATTTGTTCTACAGAAAGAATAAACTGTATTAAAGACGTGGAGGGGAGAGATGCAGGGGAAGGGAGGTGAAAGGAAAACAAATTGGCTGCATGCAGAGGTCCAGTGTCAAACGTCAGAGGGATCTTGTTCCCTCAGATACTATAAGAAAGACCATGGCAACCAGGGGCCCAGAGAGAGAGAGACAGAGAGGAGAGATTTGTAGCTCCTCCCTTAGATTAGATGACAGAACAAATAGGTGAAGCAAATTGGTGATTTCAGTGTTGTAGAGCAGCATTATCTGTTCATGCCGTATGTTGGCTTATTAAAGACGATATGTCTTAAATGAATGCATTTGTAGTTCCGCCAGTTGTTCACACAGTACCACTCCACTAAAGGTGGCCTGCCTATTAGGGCTGCCCCATTTATAGAAGGGGTGTAGGTTAAGGTCTTTGCACTACAGTAGACACCAGCATTACAAAGCAATTAACAGGGCTATTTCCAGGGGAAAAGAGGGACGTTCTTTTAGCCTGCATTGAAGTACATTGGAGTGGATAGACTTTTTAGTGGGCTAGAATGTATAAATGTTAATATTTTGTTTAAAAATAAATAGACACATTCCCTCCTAAATAGGTACATCTGGCATTTCAGTGCATTGTGAGAGATGAACAGTCACACTATACCCATGAGGGACTAGATAGTGGCTATAAAGTCACAGGCCCATGATACCTGGGTTGGAGAAGTTCACTACTCCAATGGGAGCCCCTTGATGCATTATGTCTGATGCAGGCCCATTGCCTGCTGGGCAAGGACAGGCCATAGATTCATAGAATTTAAGGCCAGAAGGGGCCAATTTCGATTCGAAGACCTCAAGAGATGGAAAATCTACCACTTCCCTTGGTAGTTTGTTCCAATGATTAATCACCCTCACTTTTTTTTTTTAAAGTGCCTTATTTCAGAGTAGATTTTTGTGTCTTTAGCTTCCAGCCATTGGTTCTTGTTATGCCTTTTTCTGCTAGATTAAAGAGCTCTTTAGTACCCAATATATTTCCCCTGTGAAGGTACTTATACACTGTAATCAAGTCACCTCTCAGTTTTCTTCTCAATAAGCTAAACAGATTGAGTCTCTCACTATAAGGCTACTTTTCTGCACCGTCTCCAAGTTTTCAACATTCTTTTTAAATGGGGACACCAGAACTGTACACAGTATTCCATTATCGGTCTCACCAATACCATATACAGAGCTAAAATCACATCCTTATTCCTACTCATTACTCCGCTGTTTATACATCCAAGGATTGCATTAGTCCTTTATTGCCACAGCATCGCAATGGGAGCTATGTTCAGTTGCTTGTCCACTATAATCCCTACATCCTGCTTTCCAGAATGCAGTCCCCAATTCTGTAGGTATGGCCTGTGTATGGATAACTTTGCATGTGGCTTTATTAAAACACATTTTGTTTGAATGGGTACCTTTTGAAACAGTACAAGATACTCTATTCCTGCCACCTCCATTAGCCGGAGTGGACCAATGAGGTATAACCGTCCTCATTAGGGGTGCTAATTAGGGGTGGTCGTTTTGAACAGTCCTTTTGCTCATGGAGGCCAATGCTGCTTCCATTAACTTCAGTGGGGTAAGATCAGGATATTCAATATCTAGTCCACGCACAGGAATCCATAGGGCAGGGTTTGTTGCACCTGTTGTCATCCCCATTGTACACTTCGCAATAGATACCCTCAGTCCAGGCCTCAATGGGGTCATTAGGTGTTTGTTCTTTTCTTTCTGGGCTTGCTTTTAGTTCTGATCAGAAGAAACTGATGATGCAGTAGGAGGAATAATGCAAATCACACAGCGAAAAGAAAAAGGATGTGAGATCTAGCTTAAGACAAACACAGGCTCTTTCCATTGCACTTTAACCTGTTCATAAGGCCAGCCATGTTTAAAGTTCTTAACTTTTAACAAGTGTAAATTCCTATTACAGACTTAGCTAAGGGCCAGATTTTCAGTAGAGCTCAGCTCCCACTTAGGTGACTAGATTTTCACCAGAACTCTGCACATTGGCTGCTCTGCTCTTGTAAAAATGTGGCTATCCGTAGCATGTTGGAAGCTGCTAGTTACAGATCACTTCTGAAAATCTGGCCCTTATTTAGGTATTGAACCTCAATGGGAGCTGAGCTCTTTTGAGAATCTGGCTCCACTTGTGGGTGCTAAGAAGCCTTGAAAATCTGTCTGTGTTTTTCTTAAAAAATACCTGTCCCTTGGGAACCAAAAGAAGCACTGTTGCTTTTGGTACTGCCCTGACTAGGGTGACCACCCATCCAAACTGGTTGTGACAGTCTCGAAATGGAGAGTTCAAGTCCCGATTCCGGGCTGAATGACTCCAGGACAACATTTGTTCTGGATTCCCTGTGGTACCGCTCCACGCCTGCCCAAGGCTCAGGGGCGGTGCCAGCCTCTTCCAGGTGGTAATGCCCCCACTCGCCATGGGGCCCTGCCCTGGGCTAGGCCAGAAGCTGTCTGTATGTATATCGATATTTTAACCATACTCTCTCTCTCTCTTTTGTTTTTTAATAAATTTTAGTTTAGTTAATAAGAATTGACTGTAGTGTGTATTTGGGTAAGATCTGGAATATTCAGTAACCTGGGAGGTAATGTGTGTGATCCTTTAGGATTGGTAGAACCTTTTCTTTTATATGATGAAATAATATTTTCAGAAATCATCATATTTGACTTAGGTACTTGGATGGAGGCCTGAGGCTGGATCACTTTAAGGAAACTATATTGTTTGGACTTCTGAGTAACCAGTAAGGTAATAAAGAAGCTGTTTTACGCTGGCTTGTTAAATCTAAGTATTGGAATATCCACCAGCTTTATGGGGATTGTCTGCTCCTTTCTTTGCAGTTCTCCCTAATTGAGTGACCACAGCTGGCCCCCACTAGGACCCTGGTCACACATGTCCATTGGCATGACTTATTTTAAACCTTTCTGCCTTTTTTAACAATATTCTGGAATTGACTTGATTCTATGCTACAGAATTGGGTGACGTCTATGCAGGTACACCAGAGTTAATTTTGGCCTACTGGGGTGTGTGTGGTGTGTGTTTAAGGGAGCTAGGACAGTAGTTATATAACTGTCTTTTTGAAGTAGGTTTAGTTTGGTCTCAGGCTGCTGCCACAGCAGGCAGCTGTGCGCTGAGGATTGTTGGAGGAAGCTCCTAGTGATGTCACTTCACAGCATGCCCTCTGGCTCCTGATTCTCCCCCTCCCCCCCTTTCTTTTTCCTTGTAATGTCTGCAGGAAAGGGCTCCATTTGGCAGCATGGCGGTGCCTTTGTCTATAAATGGAAGCACTTGGCCCATCTCCCAGTATAACACAAGATCGTCCTGTGCATCAGTTATGAAATCTTTAGCTTGATGACTTCATCAGAACTGGGGGGCGGGGAGAGGGGGTAGGAAAAAGCCTTTGTAATCAGCTTTGCCAGAGACAGCTGACATTTTTTCCCAAGCAAAGAAAGAAAGAGGTAGCATGCAGATAGGGTGGGTAAAGGGCTCAATTCATAGAGCAGCTGAAAGATCATTAGTGTGCTGTATTTTCGTGACACAGGCTGCTCAGAAGCTGTAGCAGCTGCTCTGCTCCACTGTGCAGGTGACACAACCCTCACAGTTACACTGCTGTTTGAATATGTTCAACCAGTTCTAAAACACAGCATGAGAAAGGGATGGGGGGGGGGGGGAAGTGCAGGTGGAGGAAACTTTTAAACCAGGACATACAATTTAAAAAAAAAAAAAAAAAAAAAAAAAAAAAGCCCAACCTAAATATCTAAGAGCTATATTTCAGCAGAGAGCCCTTCAGGGAATATCTGTACAAAGTAGAGATGTGGACAAATTGTATTTTCTTGTTGTTTTCTCAACAAAGTCCTTGCAAACCTGACCTTCATGGAGAAGGGCTGATCCTACTTTCCCATGTTACACTCCGGCATTGATTTTAACCCTGTCAGAGACTGGGCTTTTGTGGAGGAGGAAGTGATGGGGACATATTCTCATTTTACTCTATTTTTCCAGTCATACAGACACTGACCTAACTCAAAGTGTTTATCTTGTAAGTGAATCTAAAGTTTATCTTCAGGTATTTCACAGAGGAGCCAAAAATTATGTAGGCCAATGAGTAACCAGGTGACCTAGCTGTTCTGTGGAACAATTAAAGAGGTTCTAGTGAGGGAACATTGGGCCCAATCCTGTTAAGCACATGGTTGCAGGATTAGGTCCAAAGTTTAAGCCCCAGTAAAGATTAAGAGTGGTGGTGTTATTACTTATTTAATTATGATTGTTCCCATTATGTTTCAGGCACTTTCCAACACTGAAGAAAGACAAGCCAAGGAGCTCATATTGTAGAGTTTTTGTCTTAAGGGAAACCAGGCCAAGTCAAGCCCAGCTGTGCTTAGGGTGACCAGACAGCAAGTGTGAAAAATCGGGATGGGGGTGGGGGGTAATAGGTGCCTATATAAGAAAAAGCTCCAAATATCGGGACTGTCCCTATTAAATTGGGACATTTGGTCACCCTAGCTGTGCTCATCCCTCCTCCACCTCTGAATTCATTCCTTTGTAACGTTATCTACACACACACACACATCCCTTTTTGGGCACAAACTAAGTGTTGAGGAATGGGGAAGTAAATGGCAGAATGATCAGTGGTGGAGTTGAAAAGGAGCTTGGATACTATAGCAAGGCCCATAGAGTTAGGTAGGAAGGATGGGGTAGAGGACAGGGTACTGGGACTTGGGAGACCTGAGTTCAATTCCTAGCTCAGTCACAAACTTGCTGTATGACCTGGGGCAAGTCGCTTCAGCGACGGTGTGCCTCAATTTCCCATCTTAAAATTAGAACAATACTTCTCCTACCTCCCAGGATAAAATGCCTGAGTGATTATGAGATGCTCAAACACTGACACGATGAGAGTCATATAAACAGATAGATGGAAGTGAGCAACAAATTCTCCATCTCTTTTGAACCAAGGAGAACATAGAAAAAGGAGGGAGATTCCTGAAGCTTTTATAACCAAAAGCAGAAATTATTTTTTTTAAAAAACCTATCTTTTCTGAGATGAAGCTCAGTTCCTAATAGCTGAGCAGATTTCAAAGGGAGATATTGGATTTTTTTCTCTAGTGGTTATATGATCTCATTTTGTAACCTTTGTAAAAATGCCGAAGTTGATAATGGGGATCTTCCCTGTTCAGGATGGCAAATGGCTTATAAGAAATGTTTGTGCTTTTTTCAGACACTTATTATGATCCTTGGTATATTTTCTACTTTAATATTCCTCATCTACTCAGACTCTCTCTCTCTTTCTAATCTGTCCATCTATCATCTATATCTGCTGTATCTGTCTAGGTATTTATACTCTGCTCCTGACAATTGTATCTGACTATAGGGGTACTGGAACAATTTGTATAGTGGGGATGCTGAGAGCCATTGAACCAAACTGTAAATCCTGTATATAATGGACACTTCAAGTCAGGGTGCTGCACACACACCTGCACCTCTAGTTCCAGCACCTATATCTGACTGCTTTCAAAGTATTATCACATCCATAGTATAATATCCATCATGTGGTTCTATTTCCGCATCTCCCTGTCTAAAAAATGCTTGTTGTCTTATTATGTCAGTGCTGTACTTGATACGTAGCATATACCCATTCCATTTATTTCAAACTCCTTTTTGTTTGATCTTTTCCCAGGTGGTCATTCCTTGGCCTGGGTCTGCTGCTATCGCTAGCTCAAAGCATTCCCAAACTACAGCCTTCAAAGTGGATTCTCTCACTCCTCCTCCTAATGTCCCCTACCACAGCGTTCGGGAGCCGGAAGGAGCTGGTGTGGTGTTTCCAGTGGGGCTCTTCTGCCTAGCTTTTAGACTGTAAACTCCTTAGGGCAGGAGCCATGCTTCTTTTATGTTCTGCACAGCTCAGGCTATACTGTCAGTATTCAGCACATGATAACAGCCAGCAGGGATGCTGTGCAACACTACTGTGGCATGCTTCTTCTAGGCACTGCTTTCACTGGCACAAAAATCCCCATAAAAAGAACAGGAGTACTTGTGGCACCTTAGAGACTAACAAATTTATTAGAGCATAAGCTTTCGTGGACTACAGCCCACTTCTTCGGATGCATCCGAAGAAGTGGGCTGTAGTCCACGAAAGCTTATGCTCTAATAAATTTGTTAGTCTCTAAGGTGCCACAAGTACTCCTGTTCTTTTTGCGGATACAGACTAACACGGCTACTACTCTGAAAAAAATCCCCATGACACTGTGGATTCAGAGAGCCTGGGTTGGCTCTAGGCATGTGTAGACAATGCCCACCCTAGAAGCAGGACTTAAACTAGGTGTAGTTTTCATGATGCAGGGTGCGTGCATATTGTGCAGGGAGCCAGAGGCCAGCCCTAGAAGAGCCTTGAGTGCTTGTCCCAGATCTTTCTCAGCCCTAGTCTAAATTACAAACTACTCAGCGATGCTGTTATACTTGAACTCCTGGTGTAGACAGCCCTCTGTCAATCAGAGGTTTTCTCCTGTGGACATAGCTCTCATGGAGGTGGAGTACCTGCACTCACGGGAGAAGCTCTCCAGTTGGAGTAGATAGTGTCTTCACTAAGTGCTACAACGGCACAGCTGTGCTGCTGCAGCTGTAAGTGTGGACAAGCCCTCAGTGAGTGCAAGCTGGTACTGCCTGTAGCCAGATGTCCTTCTGACCTCAGCCCTAGAAATCCTATTTCCTCACCTATAAATCACTGCTAGCAGGGGACACTGGCAGTGAGGGAGTGTCAGGAAAAATTGTCAGATATGAAAAGATGGAATAAACCCATTAGTCATTGAATAAAACTCAGCAGCACCCTCGCTTGGAGCGGATGGGGGTGGGAGAGAGAGCACTGTTTGGTTTTCTTATATACCTATTGCTATGTCTTGGTAAATTTAGTAGCAGAAAGACTATTGTCTTTCGTTTTTCTCCTCTCCCTCTGAAAATTCTCCTCGAGTTTTGCTCCTTCTTCCCCTGCTTCCTTCCCAACCACAGACATACATTATGCGTTGTTTGGTGTTTGGAAATTTGACAGCCTGGGTATGTCTTCGCTTCCTGAGCTCATTAGTAAATAGCAGCATGCTCTGTAAAAGAAGTGTCAGGAGTCCCCTCAGTATCGCATTGAATTTGGAGTCTGAGCCGGTGCACTGCAGTTCTGCCTGCAGCTCTCACCAGGGGGAAGAGTTGTTTGTTTCTTTGTTTGGGAAAGCAGGGTGGGGTGAGGGATTTGGGGTGTGAGGTTTCCATCTATTACTGTCTTCTTTAAGGGCTCCTTTAAACATCCATGCTGTCGAGAGGGCTAAATAACACCCAGGGGTATTGGGATAGATAATTCAGACATGAATCACAATGTCCCACAAATGACCCATTGTATTTTAAAGTCTTTACCTTAAGAGGTACACGCCCTGGCGTGCCATAAAACTGTGTGTGTGTGTCTCTCTCTCTGTCATGCACCCCCCCCCCCACACACACACCTCAAATTATTTTCATTGGGGAAAGCCAGGGCCCTGATTTGAAACAAAGATTTGGAAAGCTCCCTCCTCCTCCTCCTTGTTCCGAATAGCTAAGCCTCGGTGTCTAGTTCAGGGCACCCTAATTTGAAATCTCAGCATGTTGCCTCCACCATCACCAAATAACGTGCCCTTTGAGCTGTAGGTAAAGTGAATAATAGGTAGCCAGTTTGCTGGTTAGATGTCAATGGGAGAGCTGGGGGGGAAACCAACAGATACATGGCAACGGTGATGCGAGCTCATTTTGTGTAAAGAGGGCCTCAAAACACCAGGGAATTCCTGGATTGTCTCAGGCTGTCGTGTGTGATGTCCATCATGCTGTACGAACACCATCTGTTCAGTATTATACTCTCAGTTGCCAGGCTACCTGCCCTACGCTGTAACACTTGACTGCCTAGCTCTACGTTAGCAGCATTATCCCAGACGTACTGAGGGGGGGAGTGCGGGGGGGGAGGAGGAGGAACAGTAGTCATGATTAAGCCATCTGCAACTGTGGGGGTGGGGGGAAGAGAGGGAGAGACAGGGCAGCAATCACCAAGCTGGGCCGAATGGTGGAGGATCAGGCGAATATCACCATCTGCTGGTGCAGAGACAGAACAGCAGCACTAGCCATTTTTAGAAACAGGCGTCCCCATCCCCTGGGACCCGCCTGTAGTAACAGGACACATACGGATTAATAAATTGGGCTGCATTGTACCCCCATGGAGAGGGTCCTGTGTGGCACTTCAGCCCCTGACTCATGGTTTCAGTGGGGGTTTGGGCGGTGCACTGGGCCTTATTAGAGGCATACAGCTGCTAAAGATTTCATAAAACAGACGTGAGTTTTGAGGGACGCAGTGTTTGTGAAACACGCCTCTCATCCTTTGTGGGTTTCTTTGCATTAGCTACGATCTACATGGCCAACTTGTGTCAGTATAACTGCGTTGCTCAGGAGTGTGGAATATCCAGACCCCTGAACAACATAGTTCTACTGACTGAACTCCTGGTGCAGTCAGAGCTATGTTGATGGGAGGGCGTCTCTCATCCACACAGCTACTGCCTCTCAGGGAGGAGGAGTACCTACCCCAATGGGAGAAGCTCTCCAGTCAGCGTAGGTAGTATCTTCACTAAGGGCTACAGCGGTGCAGCTCCACCAATGCGGCTGTGCCGCTGCAGTGCTGTAAGTGTAGACAAGCCCTTAGCCATTGACCTGGAAGGCACCCAACAAAACCTTCTAGTCAAAAAGATCACCCTGGGAAAACAGGATAGATGCTGTTCACAGAGCTGGTCCCTTCCACAGCTCTGGCAAACACTGTGTGCAGTTCCATGGGAAATGGGGGAGGGGGACAAGATGATGGGTTAAGAGTGAATAGGTGCCAGAATGACCTTGAAATCCAGCCTGCCTCTCCCTTTTTAGTCCCTACCCCAACACAACTGTACGACACATTGGATTGGAGACATAGGGGGGCTCTGGGGTCATTTTAGGCAGAAGTACCCATGTCACAATGGTTTCCTGCTTCCTCAGCCCCAAGTTCTCACAATGTGACTGGGGTATGAACCTTAAATGATTCTATTTTGTGGTTAAATCTCGAACCCTGCTGTAGTCTACAGGAATCGGTTTTGTCAATTCTCAAGATTTAATGCGTCTCACAGTAATTAGGGATTTTCTTAAAGCTCCAGCTCCTGGAGTCAAATGATGATGTGAGAATCTGTTTCCTTTTTGTTGTTGTTTGTTTGGTTTTTTTTTTAAAACAGTTTCTCATCCTCATGATTGCAGAGAAAAAGTTTGAAAACATGACTCCTAAAGGCTCAGAAACCTTAAGGAAAATAAAAAGAACCCAACTGTTATTGTTCTCATGATTTTAAAGAAAATCTCTTTATTTTTCGGGTCCCAATCCATGTATTTTGAATGCTTGCAGTTGGCAATACTGATGAGCTCAGAGCTGGAGTTTGGAAGTCCTATTAAACACAGCACTGCTGCTGATTCACTAGGTGATGGGCAAATCACTTCTCTGCTTCACTTTCCCAATCTGTAAAATGGAAATAGTAAATTCTTCCATCTGTAGCAAGGCAGCTGTAAGGATCTTGATAATTAACTTCTGTGCAGTGCTTTCAACATAAGTTTATGTGGGTGCTAAGTATAATTCAGTCTAATACCTATTCCATTTGGAATGTGCTATATGAAATTGGTTGGTTGGGTGGGGGGTTTTCAGAGGCCTCTTTCCTTTTCTAAGGTCTGTTAGGTTCACAAGCGAGTCCACCACTTACTGGTCCTGGTCCATACTTTCCCCTTGTATGTGGAGTACATTGAGTAGTGAAGCCGTATCTCTTTCTTTGTACAGGAACAGCATCCGGTGGGACTTTCTCGGACCACAGGCCCTATGCAGCCTTCTGTCCCACCAGGCTCCAGCAACGTGGTCACGGGTGCAAACCCAGGAGGTCCCAGTTTCCTGGGAAATCAGCCACAAGCAGCCATCATGAAGCAGATGCTGATTGAGCAAAGGGCCCAGCTCCATGTGATGGAGCAACAGAAGCAACAGTTTCTAAGGGAGCAAAGGCAGCAGCAGCAGATCCTGGCAGAGCAGGTACTGTAGCTCTTCTTCTGTATTTCAGACAGTACAATACCCACACACATGAGAACGGGTGCAATGGAAACCTCATAGCAGAGCCTCTCCTCATCTGTATTCATATTCTCAAACTGTGATGGATGTAGTAAACGCATGGTCAAACTAATTTCCTGTCCCCTGGCTTATACTTTGGCCTTGACTTTGATTTCATACCAATGTAAATCTAGAGCTACACTTCTGAAGTCAGTGGAGTTATGCTGGTGTAAAACTGGTACAAGTGAGAACAGAATTAGTGTACACTGAATTGTCAGCCTGGAGTGAACTGAAAAGTACATTTGAAAAGCATAAACGCTGCTTCTGATCTCAAGCCAGTTTCACATCAGTATATTCCCAGTGATTCCTAGAGCTGCTCCCCATTTACACTGCTATGCAGGAGATCAGAATCAGGACCTCGGTTTATAAGGGAGGCACCACCTGACTCCATCTTTTCTGTAGTAGCATGGCAAATGGTGGCTCTGTATTCCAGTATTAGAGGCTGAAATTGAATTCAGTGTTAGGGCCTGATTCTCACTTGCCTTGCCTTTTGTGTCATCTTTGTGCCTGTGGAAAATGGGTGTTAAGCTGCCCAATCAGAATGGTAGTGTTTTACACCCACTTTCACAGGTGTTCAGTCAGTGGAGACTCAGACAATAAAGGTATTGGGAAACAGCAGCTGTACGATCAGCTGTATCACACATAACTTAGATTAGGTCCTCTTAGATTCCTGGCTTTTTCTGGTGCACTGGAAATTGTATCAAACGATTTTTCTCTTTGTGTTTTGCTAATACATTTTTCAAAGTTGTGCTGTGATTTCTACACATTCTTTATTCAGCAGTGGGTTCTTCTTATGGCTCTTTTTGTGAGCTGGGGGAGTCTATATATTGTGAACGGAAGTTTATAATGAACATTTATAGGACAAGGAATCAAGGTACAGTAGGTCGGTTTTCATTCCCTCTCTTGCCATATCTCTGCACATATGTAAGCCATCGCTTTTTAAGAGGGCGCTGAGTCTGTGTACAGTACATTGATGAAGCAACCAGATAACCTCAGGGTTTTATGAGAGCTGCTTTGCAGAGCACCCACTAATCTTTTGAAGGCACATATAAACCCAGACATCAGTTGGCTTCTACTTATATTCACCATCAACATTTGAGTGTGCTTTAAATAAATGAAGAATATTCATATACTGCAGCCACCAGAGACAGCTCAACACAGCTGTGTAACAAATCAGGACACAGAGGCATTTCACAATCACTCGCTATCTCAGACCAATTCACTTGTCCTGAATGAGTTATCAGCACATCTGTGGTGCTACTGTACGTGGTAATAAAACAAGCAAATGGAAACAACAAAACAAAACCAAAAAATGGGTAGGATGGGGGGAAAGCAGGAGGGGAATTGGGCCCCAGCATCTCTTTTTGTTTTGGATAGAGATGGGCCTGGGCCACAAAGTTCAGATCTGGAACCAGCAGTCCTCAGAGTTGGGGCTGTTATGAATCCAGAGTGTGTGTGTTCTCCTCATTCTAAAGATCAAGGCGAGCCACTAAGTCTGGATCCAAAAGGGAACATTGCCAGAGCTCAAGGGATTTGGGATCCAGAGTTTCATTTCGGACCCACCTCTCATGCTGATGGACAAAGACGTTTCTAAAAATATTCCCTCCCATCTCCTCTCTTCCCTTCCACTCCCTCTAGGTTGGAGACAATTATACTGCTACTTAGGAAGTGCTTATGAGTAGGGATAGGTAATGTGAGTCTAAGTGCTGGTTCCTTTTTGAACCAAAAAGAAGCCCGTGTGCTGAGTGCTCCAAGTACTCTCAGTAGGACTCTTCACATGAGGCAGCTGCACACTTTGCCTGCCTGCTGACACACAGCACTTGTCTCCCCAGAACAGCTTGCTAGCAATTGCTGCAACTGAGCTGCTGTTTGTCATTGCAGCCAGTCTCAGAATGGTCATACTCAGTCATTCATTCATTAATCAACTTTTTCTCCTCTGCCGTCTTTCCTTCTCTCATTCGTTTCCAGCAGTTGCAGCAGCAGTCACATTTGCCTCGGCAACATCTCCAGCAGCAGCGGAACTCGTATCCAGTGCAACAAGTCAGTCAGTTCCAAGGTAAAAGTAATAAATGCTTTTCACACCCTCCAAGTCAGAGCTGTCCTTTGTAGTGGGCATCTGGGAGTTCATTTCATTTGTGTATGTTGGAGGCTAGGGAGGGTATCGAGGGAAAAGATCCATCTCTCTCTCTCTGCCTCCGGCACACTAACATGTACACTTATATAACACACTTTCACAGAAGGGCGTTGTACAATTTTACATGGAGAGTTGTATTTCTGAGTGGCTTTTAGCGCTCTCCAATAAAATCTGCGCCTTAAAAATTCTCCCAGTCAGTTTTTTCTTTCTTCTCTGTTCTGCCTCTTTGACTCTTGGATTTTGTGAGTTTATCTTTTCTCCCCACTCCCCATTACAATTTATTTCAACCAGTGCCTCTCCCTCCCTCTTGGTTCTTCTCTTCTTCCTCCCCACCTTTGTTTCAGTCCGTCTCCTTCCCTTTTTGGAGAGGGATTTTTGATGATTATCCTTCAGAAGAGGTCATGTTAATTCAGACAAGGAATGGATTTAGTCATGCCAGAAATGTCAGCTATAGAAAAAAGTTAAGAATCTTGGATACTAACAGAGATAGCTTACAAGTCTGAAACTTCAAGGACATTTGTATGTTGTGGAAAAACCTAGGGAAAATATCCTGTTTTAGGCACAACTAATTTTGAGCTTTTAAAATATGAAGATCCAGTTTAATGGCTTCCTCAATGATGCAATCTAAATATATAAAGGACTAAAGCACGATTGTTGCAGTATCTGTTTGTGATAGTGTGAAGTAATAGTAACAGACTATTTGTAAGTGAGGAATGCATACTAAATGGTTGATAAATGCAAAGTAATGCATATTGGAAAACATAATCCCAATTATACATACAAAATGATTGGGTCTTAATTAACTATTACCACTCAAGAAAGAGATCTTGGAATTATTGTGGATGGTACTCTGAAAACATCCACTCAATGTGTAGCGACAGTCAAAAAAAGCTAACAGAATGCTAGGAACCCATTAGGAAACAGATAGCTAATAAAACAGCAAATATTATAATGACACTATATAAATCCATGGTAAACCCACACCTTGAATACTGCATGCAGTTCTGGTCAACCCAGCTCAAAAAAGATGTATTACAAATGGAGAAGGTACAGAGATGGGCAACAAAAATGATTAGGGGTACGGAACAGCTTCCATTTGAGGAGAGATTAAAAAGACTGACTGTTCAGCTTGGAAAAGAGACAACTAAGGGGGGGATACAATAGAGGTCCATAAAATCATGAACCGTGTGGAGAAAGTAAATAAGGAGGTGTTATTTACCTCTTTACATAACACAAGAACCAGGGGTCACCCAATGAAATTCATAGGCAGCAGGTTTAAAACAAACAAAAGGAAGTATTTCTTCACACAACGCACAGTCAACCTGTGGATCTCATTGCCTGGGGATATTGTGAAGGCCAAAAAGATAACTGGATTCAAAAAAGAATTAGATAAGTTCATGGAGGATAGGTCCATCAATGGCTATTAGCCACGATGGTCAGGGATGCAACCTCAAGATCTGGGTGTCCCTAAGCCTCTGACTGCCAGATGCTGGGACTGGACAATAGGGGATGGGTCACTTGATGATTGCCCTGTTCTGTTCATTCCCTTTGAAGCACCTGGCATTGGCCACTCTTGGAAAATGGGATACTGGTCTGACCCAGTATGGCTGTTCTTGTGTTCTTATGTACATTGATACCAGGATATAGCCATGTGAACAAAGAACCACATCCTCTCTGCCTGTAAACTGGCACAGCTCCACTGACTTGAGCAGAGCTCACCAGTATCCACCAGCTGCCCAAAATGTTTCTTTATTAATCTTCTGAAATATTGCACCAGCTCCACTGTTTAGAAGAAAATAGAGAGAAGAATTGGTCTAAATTGACCAATTAAGGGATTTGTTTTCATAAATAAACTAATTTCAATAAAAATATTTAGCCAAATTCTACCCTCCGGTTATACACACATAACCCAAAGGACTTTACTGGGGTTGCATGGATGTAGCTGACAGCAGAACTTCACCAGTATATTAAAATTCCTCTCTCTCTAAACTACCACATTATCTGAGCTCCTGTGTCTTATGCAGGTAAAACTGTGGTTCTCAAATTGTAGTCTGGCTCAGACTGCGATTGGCTGGTGCTGACTCTTCTGTTTGTTTCCAGTTGCTAACATGCATTAAAAGACAGCTAAGAATGCATTATATACTTTCCTAATACTATTTTTCTACTTAAATACTTGCAGACGTCACTATAAAAATTTTATGGGCTTGCCAATGGGTGGGAAGACAGTTGCCCAGTCATAAATGGGAGAGATGGTGGTCCACACCATAAACAACTGCGACTCACTAATATATAACATTGAGAAAATTGTTTTGTCAGTAACATAGGCTAAGTAAAAACTATTGGATTATCTGGTTTTTATAGGTGTTTTGGTCACTCTCCAAAACACTTCACTTACCTGTATTTTGCATGTCACTCCATACCCAATCCCACGTGCCAGGCAAAAGAGATGGGGCCATCCATTGAGCCATGTGTGCAGTAATATGGATGTGGTTTCTCTAGCACAGTTTTTCTATATACTCACAAAGAAGAACCATCCATCTTATGTAACAGGACCTAGGGTTCTGTGTCCTTCAGATTGACACTCATCTGTGCAGTATGCCATGGTGGTGAGGACTGATTTAGGGACACCATGTCTTGCTTTTGTTGTTTAGTTTGTCTCTTACAAGAGATTTTTTTTATTTAAACTTAATGATGTTTGATCTGGGAATAATAGTCTGCCTCATTCTGTGATCCTCTTTGAGCTTCACTTGCAGAGTATTTTATTGTTTTAGTTCAGTATGATATTGACCCAAAACCACAGTGAACCTGTGGCATAATCAGAATTTCTGTAATTGTTTTTAAATAAAGATAGTAAATACAGAGGCATATTGGCTTCCCAGAAATCGATAATCCCACATCAGGAAGACACAAGCGTGGTGCAGTTATCTGCCATGGTGTGGAATTTAACAAGGTTAGGATTTTCTGGCTTCCCGTCATTGGTCCAAGGTGGAGTAAAATGTGCTTATAATATTGATTCACTAATACACTCTCTCTGCTCTACATGTCCAGAAAAAAACATTTTTCTTCTTTCCATAGACTTAATCAGTAACAATGATATAGAAAATCCATTCATTTATGCCTCCTGAGCTATTAAAAAATTGATTGGCCTTCTGAGTCTGACATTTCCATTTTCATGGCTCCGTTTTGAAAGACAATGGAGATATTTAGAAGAGAGTCTTAACTGGTTGACTGAAGTTTGGTTATTTACTTTGAAATTCAGTCAGACAAAGTAAATTTCTAACCATCACATGCACTATGATGAGCCTGATCCTGCTTCCATTGAAGTCCAATAGGAGTTTTGTCTTTTACTTTGATAGAAGCAGCATTGGGCCCCATGTCTGAAAAGAATAACATATGTGCAGCTCGCTGCATACAGTGCTAGAAAAATGAAGACCTTTATGTGTGTAACTTTAAAAAAGGTCCCTGGTTCCTGTTTTCCCCAGTGAGGAGATGATTTAGTGTTATATATTGGTATGTAATTTACAATTTTTCTAGACTTATGGTAAAAATTTCAAAAGCACCTACATTATTTTTAAAACGGGACTTAGCATCTAAGTGACATAGGAGTCTTTTGAACATTTTATCATCAGTCACTGCCTAATAGAAGGGCAACCCTGCCTCAGTACTGCTGCTCCAATGGCTCTGCAGTGTACCTGCTGCTTTGAAACCTCACAGTTTTACTGGAGGAGCTTGTATAGTACATTATCAAGAAGGCTCTGATGGTTTAGGCTGGATCATGCCCAGAATCAGTTTGCCTTGATACTTTAAAGATAAACGGGGCACCAAAAGCCCCTGGATCTCTGGGGGGACATATCCAAAAATTGCCATAAATGAGAATTGCTTACCGGGTAAGTCATTGGCTTTTAACCTCTCCAGCCCTATTTTAGGTCTTCAGGGAAATTAGTCTAATGGCCTGTATTGATAGTATTCTCTGCTGAACAGTCTTCCACTTCGCAGATTGAATACCTAACATGATCAGCAATTCCTGTTTAGGGTAGCACTGGAGCTGTATCGCCTCTCACCTTCAAGGAAAGGAGACTTTGTGGGTCGGTGTTCAGGTCACAGCTAGAACATTGTGGGGAAGCACGTTCTGTCTGACATGTGAATACCAGGAGGACTAGATTTTTCCTCCCTGGGATGCATAACCTTCTCCTCTCTCCTTTAACTGTCACATGAAAGAATAATTTATTCACCCAAAAAGCAAAGCAATCTGAAAGGCTCCTACAAAATTTTTGGTATGCAAAGATGTATGATTTAATACTTAGTTTTCCCCCTCCTTGCTGTAGGTTCTGCCCAGGATATAGCAGCAGTGAGAAACCAAGCAGCGCTTCAGAGCATGAGGACCTCCCGAATGATGGCCCAGAATGCAAGCATGATGGCAATGGGGCCCTCCCAGAACCCTGGCACAATGTCGACAGCAGCTGGTCAGTCCGAGATGGGAATGACTCCTTACAGCAATACATCTACCAGCCAACCAGGAATGTATAATATGAGCACAGGAATGAGCCAAATGTTGCAGCACCCAAACCAAAGTGGCATGACCCTGGCACATAGTGCAGGCCAAGGACCAAGGCAGCCCGTGTCCGCACAAGGGGTTGGAATTGTCAGCAGTTTTGGTCAAAGTATCCTGGTGAACTCTATTCCCCAGCAACATCAGCAGATGAAAGGACCTGTGGGCCAAGTCCTGCCCAGGCCACAAGCCCCTAGACTTCAAAACATGATGGCAACTGTCCCTCAAGGAGCACAGAACTGGCAGCAGCGAGGCTTACAAGGTATCCCTGGAAGGACTAGCAGTGAAATTGGGTCATTCAACAATGGCACGGCGTATCCAGTGCAGTCTGGGCAACCAAGGCTGCCCAAGCAACATTTTCCACAGGGAATTAACCAGTCAGTTGTGGACACTAGTGGAACAGTCAGAGCCCTAAATCCAGCAATGGGAAGACAAATGCTGCAACAGCTCCCTGCACAACAAGGAACCAGCCAAGCAAGGACAATGGTTATGCCTGCAATAAGTCAGGGGGTTCCCACTATGCCTGGTTTCAATCAGCCCCCTACACAACAGATGCCAGGTGGGAATTTTGCTCAGAGCAACCAAGGTCAGACCTATGAGAGGAATCCCACTCAGGACATGTCTTACAATTACAGTAATGAAGGAGCTGGAGGTTCCTTTTCAAGTATAGCAGAGGGTGCGGACCTTGTGGACTCCATCATTAAAGGTGGACCAGGTGATGAGTGGATGCAAGAACTTGACGAGTTGTTTGGAAACCCATAGTGAATGGGCTTGTATAGTTTAAAACTCTGATAGTTACATTAAAAAAAGAAAACAGGATGTACCCCCATCCTTGTTTTTTGCTTTTTAATCTGTGCAAACCGAGCTGACTTGCAGCCAACTGTGGAAGAGTCAGGTGGTGGTTAAAACATCGACGTGTCGATTTCACAAAACTTCCACATAGCAATCTCCACTGCACAGCAGTACTTGCTCTGTCTGTCTGTGAGAGAGAGGGGAGGGCAGGAAAAGCAGCTGCTCTCTGTCCATGGGACGAGCTGGCGCGTTCTGTGCGGTGAGGCACTGTTGCGCAGCGATGCGGTGTTCCCAGTCTCTCCCACTCTATTTTACTGTAACCGCTGCAGCTTTCAGGACGTGTGAAGAGCTAGATCCCTCGGCCGGGAACAAAACCTAAGGGAGTTGCCAGGTGATTGCACAGCCCATGTCCACAAGTCAGAAATGTGCTGAACTCTGGGTGTAAGCAGATCCCAGATTTCAAAGTGTACCGCTCTCTTTGATTTGATACAGAACAAGGCCTATGGAGCCTACTCTAGGCTATTGTGCAAGAATGTCCAGCACATGTGATTAGCCTAAACAATCATAGAGGGGTTACCATTTTCACTGTAGAGAGATAAAAAAGTTAAAATAAAAGCTTAGCAGAACATAAACTTGGCAATACAAAGAGCAGGATGGTTTGAGTACAGGACTGTTGGTGGATATGAGCGGGCATACCCAATGCTTAGGTGGGTGGGTTAACTTAATGAGCTATTAATTCTCTTTTAGGCTCATGTCTCTGCTTCTGTATCTGGGCGCTTCGGCACATCTGTGCTGCTTGGCAGTGTACTGTTGGCTAGCAGCTAAACAAGGTGTAAAAGGACTAAGCAGAGTGAACAGATTACAGTAGAGTTCTGTGCAGTTTCAATTCAAGTCCCCTTCTCTTCCTCCTTCCCCAATAATACTCATGATTTTTCCTTAACAATGGGGAAAAATATGCACTGTAACACAAGGCCATTGCACTTCACTTTTCTTCAGCCGAGCAGCAGCCCCCACAAACAGGGACAATGAAGAAAGGAAGCAGTTGGAGAACATTAAAATGCACCACAAGAGTGTGGAACTCTGAATGAGTTTCCCTTCTTCTCCTGAATGCGCAAGATTAGAGATGTTGTTTGGGGCTGGGATGCCCATGCAGTTTATTTAATACTACATGCAGCCTGCTTTTCTGTCTTAAATAGATGTTCAGTGTAAACTTCCTAGTGCCGGGATAAATTCGCTGGGGTATCCAAACAGCAGGAATCAAGAAAGGACTGGTTGTAATGATCAACCACGGAGGGGGCTCTCTACTGGTTATCGCAAATACAGGGTCTACCCAAACCAGCTTGCTAGGCAGTAGCAGTGACATATCTCTTGACAGGTTAAATGCAGATCTGTGCTGACCATGTAACAAAACTGTGATATGTCTTTCAAAATGGTGCTTTTAAAATAATAAAACCTGGCCCTTCAGAATATCTGAACCCAATCTTTGTGAGCCAAAACATTTGCTGAAGTGAAAATTGTTTAAATGATCCAAACCTACCAATCGACTTGTCTTCATTTGCTTGGTTTAGGCCCCATGGTATGAAGCACTGACCCATTGAAATCTGTGGGAGCTGAGGATGGGCACTCAGTACCTCACAGGTTCAAGCCCTTTGTTTCTGCATGGAGCACAGGTCTGAGCAGGAGCAAGAAATGGGAGTAAAATGGACCCTTTATCCCCTCAGGTTATGTGTACACTGCAGCCAGGTGGTGTGATTCCCAGCTGGGTAGACAGACTGGAGCTACTGTCCTAAAAATTAGCAGCGTGGATATTGTGGCACTGGCAATGGCTCCCCCCCGGGGTCTGAGCTTGGGTCAGTAGTCTGAGCCATCACAACAGCCACACCTCTATTTTAATGCGCTACCTTGAGCTGAGCTCATGCAAGTCTGTGTGCTGGGAATCGCACCTCCAGCTGCAGTGTAGACATAGCATCAGGTAACTCAGTGCCCTGCTGCTTGTTCACTCTTGTGTGGTAACCCTTTGCTGGGCTTGTCTAGACTAGGACAATGGGTGTAGACAGGGCAAGCTGTATGTTAACATGGGTTAGCTGGTTAAGGTAATTCCCAAACAATCTGTTAAAATACAGCGTGTCCCGGCTACACCAGAGTTTTAAAATGCATTAGTTAAAATGTTTTACCCAACACATTTTAATAATACACTTGAAGGGGCTGATCAGTATCCGTTGAAGTCCATGGGATTTGGTATTTCCACTGATTTCAGGGGACGTCAGGGTGGGCCCTAATACTGTAAAAGTGAGCACCAACTGAAGATTTCAACCACAAGCATTTTATAGCTAGTAGGATCTTAGTCATACTAGCATAAAGGGCGGTAGATGAAGGGCTAGAACTGGCACTGGTGTGCTATGTGTAAATGTTATCGGAGTGGGTAGGGTACATGCTTGTCCTGCACTGTGTCAGACAGTTGCACCATGCTAACCAAGGGTCACATACAGCAGTGAGGACGCCAAGCATGGTGGGGATGGAGTGGCTGGTCTGCATCATTATTTCCTGGCCTCGGTGACAAAGGATACCCTGTCAACTATGGATACATCTACACAGCAAAAAAAAACCCTTATGGTGCTGAGTCTCAGTGCATGGGTCAACTGACTTGAGCTCGCCGGACTCGAGCGGTGGGGCTGAAAATAGCCTTGTACGTGTTTTGGCTTGGGCTGGAGCCCGGGCTCCAGGACCCTCTTCCTTGCTAGGCTTCTGAGTCCATGCTGCAGCCCAAGCCAGAACATCTCCACGGCTATATTCTGCCCCGCAGCATGAGCCCTGTGAGCCTGAGTCAGTTGACCCAGGCTCTGATTTTGCTTTGAAGATGTATCCTCAGAGAGGCAAACTGGGAAATTAGATTTAGAAACACACACACACACACACACACGCACTGAAAAGTGACGTAATGGAAATTCACTTTTATTGGAAGGGTACAGGAATTAGCGCGTATATGGTGACAGGAAGTTTGCTGATGAGGACTGAGTCGCTGTTGTCTTTGTAAAGCTTCCTCCAAATACTCCATACTGGGACCAAGTAATAGAGAGGTAGATTTTAATAGGTTTGGTTTTTTTCTTACTATGGTGCTGATGTATATGTAATGTTTAAAAAAAAAAAGGTTATTTGTAAATAGGTTTTTACAATTCTGCAGATATCACTGGGTCTACTATCTGTAAAATATATACATATAAATATATATATACTGTTTGTTTAAAATAGAGTATTTTTATTTCATTCCTTAACTCATCCTCACTGCAGTGGTATTGCACTTCAGATGACATCTAATTACTAATTTGTACTGTATCCCTGACAGCAACTTGCTCCATTTTATTCAGATTTTTCTAGTGTTCTGTTTTTACTTTGTACATTAAGCATTGCTTATTTCCTTTTGAGACCTGTACAGAGCTCTGAAAATGTAGAAATGACCTGATGTTAACATACCACTTTTAAAGAAAAAACAAAAAAACAAATAAAAGATTGTTATCTGAATCAAAGAAAAGACTGATTTATAGGACTCTCACTCATGGCACCTCACATTCATCCTACCATGATATCCGGATATTATCACTATTATCTTTGGGGCTTCAAAGGAAGAAGAGGGATTGAGTTTAAAATGGGCATGAAGGTTATTTTATTCGGTTGGCTAGCTATAAAGTAACAATCAGTAAGAAGAAAGGGGTAAAGTCTGTTGTGGTATATTGATTACAAGAGTTAACCATTCACTTTGTGGTATGCTTTCATGATCTCCAGTAACAACAGCTATAGTTAACATTGCAAAAACGTTTTCATTATAAGTCATTTTCACACTTTCCAAAGAAATCATTTTTAAGTCTTAATTTTTTTCCAGGTTTGGGCTGTGCTTGAAGGCTTTATTTTAATTTTATTTGACTTAAAAGTTAGAGCAAAATTGCTTCAGTCCTATCTGAGTTATGAGAGAGTAAAAAAGATACAGCATTCCCAACGTAAAAATAAATAAATAAATCGCTCTTCGAAAAGGGCTACAGTGAAATCAGCTGAAGTTCAAAACTCAATATTTGGCACACACTTGGCACTCAATGAGGTACAGCGCTTTTGCCTCCTTTGTTTGGGGAAAAATTGAAAAAACAAACAAAATGAGATTCATTGGAGTTGAGGGTGCTCGGTATCTCCTGGGATCAGGCCCTCATTTTGTGTTAAGTGTATTTAAGCTTGTATTATGATGGTAGCAATTTAATTTGCCCTCAGCAATAATCCAATTCCTTCCTTGTGAGTGAGTGAGTGGTCAGCCCCTGGATTTGTACTGGAGTTTATCCAGTCAAGAATCTGGTTATTACCCTGTAAAACATAGAAGAAATAATATGAAAGGAGCATGTGCTACTGCTAGACTCAGAACCCTGCTGAATTCTGGTCTTGGCACTGCCACCAAGTTATGTGGCTTTGAGAAAGTCTCCAGGCCTGTCAGTCACTCCATTGAACCCAATGGAATTGCATTGATATAAACCTACTATGTTCCCCATATGTAAAATGAAGATGATAATACGTACTTACTCAGAGGGATGTTCGTATTTGTCCAGTGCTTGGTAAATTGCGTAAGTAGATCAGTGAACTATCCAAAGGCAATGTGGTAGCCTCTCTAATTTTAGGTAGCCCACCTCAGCTCTGTAGTAAGCAGGTATAACTCCCATAATTTTGGTCCCATATTTCTTCTTTAGCACTGCTGCTCTGTGCTGTTAAACAGCTGCTGTATTTCATCCCAGAAGTGGCAACATTTCATTGACGTGTAGTACATATAGTTAGTATATCACTTTGCTCCTTTTGTACAGTGGTTAGGGGCCTTGGGATGGCAGGTTCTCTATAAACATACTAATGCAAGGCTAAGGTTTATCATGCCTGAACACTGCTTAAAGATGGCCTTTGTGGGTCCTCTAAAAGTACTTCATTACTATGATTTAATTTGGTTCCCTACTACCATCCCCTCTGAATTTTCCTGGAGGCAGCACCTCTGATTGTGACTGTCAAGAGACATCATATCTGGTAGGATAGATTTTTCTGTCTCTTTTCTTACTTCTTAGTGGACCAAATCCAAGCCCATTGAAGTCAATGGAAAGACTCTCACTAACTTCAGTGGGTGCAGGATCAGGCCCTATATCTCCTGTTTTTCCCCCTGGAGCCACGCTGTTTGGGCATCTCTCCAGCCACAGTGGCTTCAAGGCAAGTGTCCTTTAAAAGCGCAAAAGACAGACTATTCATCATCATTGTTCCCTCTGCAACAATAACTGCCCCACCCATGTTGAATTTTAATTCTTTGGATACACGTAGTTAGCAACCTCATCGCTATTCAGTCACCACCAATGCTAGAATATGGCAAGTGATCTAGTTACAGTGACTATGGATGCCTCAGCTCCAACCTTATAATTGATCATCATGTGGAAGATGATTAATGGTCTGACTCAACATCTGTTTAAGTCAATGGTCTTTGAATTAGGCCCTAAATGCCACATAGTACCCTGAATGACCAGAACTAAGTGCATACAATATTTATGGCCAAACCCCAGCTGCAGATGTGTGCCAGAAGGACTCTCTGCCTACAAGCTCCCATTTATCTGAACAGATTTGGTGTCACCCAAATTGTTTGAATAATCAGGAATCTGCTATAACTTTATTTAGACCTATTTAAAGACCTTTAACAGCTTTGCCTTTTTTCTTTCTTCGGTGCTGTTTCAATTCAACCTCAGCACCATGCCCGGAAAGCCCACCAGGCAGTGATTTTTCTCTCTTCCCCGCCCCCTTTTAATGAAAACTGTTTTCACAGTCAGTTTGCTTTCGTTATTATTTTATGACTCTCTGTGAGCTTTGGCTGTGCTGGAGCGTTTGTCTAGTCTCTCCCATACATCAGCCATCTGTGCTTTATGGAGAAACAATGAAATAGATTCAGTTGCTTGACTAGCATCTGTGCCTAGCTGTGTCTGGTTTAGGTCCTGATCCTGCCACTGACTCCAGGTTGGCAGACATCTGTTCCCTCATGAAGACCCATTGACTTCAGTGGGGCTCTCTGCGAAAACAGGGGTCTGCCCATAGAGAGGCCCCAAATCAGGAAAGTGTCCCTGTTCAGGAAAGGCGCTTTGTGGGACTTAAACACATACTGGCTTTAAGCACGTGCTTAACTTTAAGTAAGTCTTAATCATGTGCTTGAAGTCAATGAAGTTTGTCTATATTCAGGAAAGCACTGTAAACACATGCTTAAATGTTCTCCTGAATCAGGGCTGGAGTCTCTTGCAGGACTGGGGCCACAGATTCTAAATGCCTCTGTGCAGGGACCATGTGTTTCTCTATGTTCAGCCCCAAGTATGATGCAGAGCAGGAAGAATCCAGCAGCCATGGCAGGGCTGAAGGACATTGGGTAGAATAGTTGTCATGTGCAACAACTATTTCAATTAAGCCACTCACTGGATTAACATTGTCTGAATTCAATGTAATTTTTGCTGTCATACAATATTGTACACATGAGACCAGTTCATTTAACATGTAACTCAAAACATGAATCCACATTTGCTATATTCTTTGTGTCTGCTTTTCTGTGGTATAGGAAAGAAACAGTGTAAACAAACTGTCAGGAAAGACATGCACTTTACATTGAAATGGACGATTAATAAAGAAATCTGGATGCTTTCATTCCACATGATGCAGCTCATCTGCCTTTTAATGTCCAGGGAAAGCATCTACTTTATTTATTTATACATAAATAATCTTCAGAGCAATTTATGTAATTTCTTTCCTATGCTGATGTCCAAGTATTCTTCCAGAAAGCTATTAGTAATCCCAGCTGCAGCCAGGGCCATCAGTGAGAGCAGAACCACCACACTCCAATAAAAACCTGTTATCCTAGAGGAGGAAAACAGAAAGAAACACAATTACAAGATGTATATGCTGTATGCCTTTTGAAACTTTTCAGTCTACACCAGCTGATCAGAGCTGTGCCAGAGAAAAACGAGCCATTGATGAAACTGGTTTGAAAAATAAATGATCTTTTCACCAGAAAGTGATTTTTGCTGGGAAAATTAGTAAATTTTCCTCTCTGAAAATGGTGATGTTCCCCCTGAGGTAGTTATGTGACAATTTGCAATTTGTTCCAGGGTGGGATTGATCACAGCATGAAGAATTAGTCACTGATGTGGAAATGGAAAAATGTCACTGTGATGGGATGGACTCCCCACACTGGCCCTGCAAGAGCTGGATTAGGCCAGGTGGGCCCAGTCAGCTAATTAGACTGTAGAGGAGACTTAGGCTGGAGGCAGCTAAGTAATGACAGGCTCACCTGTGCAGGAACAGGCAGGGCATGTATAAAGCCAGGTAGCGCCCTGTAGAGAGGGGGGTTACTGCTAGGAAAGGCTGTAGGGAAGTAGGTTATAGTCATTCCGGGTGAGGAGGGAGTTGGAAGCTGGCAAACCCAGAGAAGTGAAAGCGAGATAAGTAGGAAGAAGCCCAGGGAAACAGCTGCAAGAGGTAGGACTGTGGCTGCTTGTTATAGGGTCCCTGGCCTGGAACCCAGTGTTGAGGGCAGGCCTGTGCTCCCCTACTAGCCACTGGGAAATGGCAAGGGCAGGAGGTCTGGAAAGACTATGAATTCCTTAGAATGGGGGAACTTTAGTGATCTGGCTGGAGGGGCCAAGCCACGAAGAGGAAGCTGCAGACCTGAGAGCTAGCAAGCCTGCGGAGCGAGACAAGATGGGAGAAGACAATATCGGAAGGAGAGTGCAAATTGGAAGAGCTAATCCCCAGGACAGCCACCAGGAGGCACTGCTTGTGGTGAGTGGATGCTGTGACAGTCACCAGTTACCAAATTTCATAATTCTCAGGAAAATATGAAAAATCTTTCATGCAAACAAAGCTGGGAGGTTAGTACTGCTCTGCTGCAGGTGTGTGTGTGTTGGGAGGGGTTGCATACTTGTCAAGCTCTGGGCAAAAGGTGAACTGCCCAAAAGGTGCAGGCACCTCTTATGTTTACAGATTGCAGCCTTACCACATGCAAACTAGGGTTTGTATGTTCAAGTCCGATAACTACACATGCTACGAGCTCTGGGAGTTAATGTGGTGTCACTTAATTTGTGCACACAATTGTGGGTTTTGCAGCTGCAATGGGAACATGTGGGAGGCTCAAAGCGTCCTGTGTGGCAGGCAAGTAGGGGACTAATTATTTCCAGTTACCTACAGAGAGGCAAACTGAGGCAAAGGTAGATTGTGTGACATGCTCAAACTCACAGAGAGAGTCAGAGTCAAAGCTGAAATTAAAACTCTCAACTTCCTTGTTCACAGCCCTGTGCACAGGTCCCCTGATCACAGCTCTCTCCCAAGCCCTGGGCACTGTGTGAGATCAGCATTGGCTGAGACAGATCATCAATACTTACTGAAGGTGGCTTTTGTTGAATTACCAGAAAACATTCGCTCTCATGGTCCTTTGGTACTTCTGGTTCCCACCAATGGCAGAAAATGCAGAATTCATGTGCAAATGGGAAGGAAATTTTAAGCCAAAGTTTTTGTTGGCTCTTTTTCAAACCAGTTTTCCACTCCTCAAAAAGAGTGAAATATCCCAGAGCGGGCTGAGAAATGTTGGAAAATCAAGCATTGGCTAGATGCAGTAGGGGGCCCCCAAACATTTTTCAAAGAACGTTGTTGTGCAGCGTTTTGGGATCCAAATAGGAGTGGTCAATGGAGAAGGATACTAGCAATAAGGAGCAAGATGGAGAAAGGGATTTGGATGCTGGCAGTCTGAACTGGAACAGTACAGTGTGTCCTACAACTGGATTGCTCCGGGGTTGCTAATTGGATACATAATCTCACAGCTATAACAAGTTAATGATTCAAATGCAGGTCAGACTGGGACTGACCAAAATTCATCACCAGTTGAGGATAGTTCAATGGCCTATGTAAAATGTATGGATGGTCTCAGTCCAATTTCTAGTGGACAGGTATCCTCATTACAGCTGGCACCTTTGTCAGTCAGAGCTGAAGACTGAATTACCTTCTTACGGATAGGGCTGTCATCTCCGGGTTGAGATCTATTAGCAGAGTGGGCAAACTGGCACTGCCTCTGTCTGTCCGGTACATGTTTTGGGCCCAATTCTACAACCCTTACTGAGCAGTACTTCTGTGAACAGCCCCACTGAATGTAAGGATTGATCAGCATGGGCAAGGGTTGCAGAAACAGGCCCTTTCACTCAGATCCTCAAAGATATTTAAGCACTTAACTCCCATTGATCTCAATGGCCGTTAGGTGCCTTGAAGATGTGGGCCTTTGTGAATAACTCCATTTTCCGGGGCTGCCAGTCTGGCCTCTGACAGCAGCACTGAACTCAGCTTAAATAAGAGCTGAAAAAGAGTTCCTCCAGGTAACAGAGCAAACCCCAGTACAATAATAGACCCAGGCAATACCTTTGTTTCCTTGAGTATTCCTTAATAGCTGTGGCCCTTTCTGGTTTTTCAGAGGGTTATCCTGACAATTACATCTCTGACAAAGGGCAAATTTTAGGGTCTCATTTTATCTGGGAGTCTCTCTTCCTCATTCCTTAGGGGCAGGAAGGAAGCCTTGCAAAATGGGGCTACTAACTGGCACTGGGTATTTTGAGGAGCAGGGAAGAGGCAGGAGGTTAGATTCAAGAAAGTGGATCTGGAAAACATTTTGTTAGGCCTCTAGTAGCGGAGGAATGGACTAGAGAATTGTTCCCTAATAATGAGTGTTAAAGTGCTTTCCCCCCCCCTCCCCTTCCAGTCTAACTGTAAATGTCTCCAGGAATGGGGAGTTTGTCTTTTCCTTGTCTGATTTACTTACAGACTGTATTCAGTTTTAGAAGAAAATAGGCATCATAGATGAGGTAGTTTCTTTAGCCTATCTGGGTTAATACGGTACTGAGATGAAAGAGGAAACAATTTGTGTGAGTGCACATGCGTGCAATCAGTGGAAGCACCAGATTTTGAAATGGAGTGGCAGGTAGAGAGATCTTGCATGGATTCCAAAGCTATTGCACATTTCTGCACACTCAAGCCTTTAGAAGAGTAGTTTAAACACTGTAAGCTTAACGCTCATTAACTTGTGCTTATCTAAAGCCTCCTCATCTCGTGTTTGGTGAAAGTTCCTCTAGCTACAAGGCCAAATTTGCGTGCTCGTTCCCACTGTGTATTTTGTGTGGTCTGCATAATAAATGTGTTAATACAATGATTTTACTATTAATGAACGGAGGAAATGCTAGCAGTGGTACAAGCCAGGCAGGTTCTGGGCAAGCTTTGCCTCAACAGTCTCCCTATGTAGTGCAATCCTGGCCTGCAAAGCTCTAGGCTTTCTATTTCTGGGCCTCTTCTGTGCACATATGCCAACCCTGTTAGACACTGTGGTGCAAAGTAGGCACCCACAAGGCATTGCACTGAGACCATCAAACCTCCTGTCTCTTGCGACCAATAGCACATTCACACTTTAACCTAGGCTTCAGCTGCAGCAGCCAGCTACCTTCCCTGAGGGTTTTCATTTCAGACCTCTTGCTGACACTTTACACATGTTGCATTCAATTATAGTCACTTTTCACTACCAGTTGTTGGCAATAAGCCCAGCTTCAGACCACAACCTGGAGCATTCAACTTAAGCACAGATGGTGAGTCCTCCTTACCTTCCTTTTGCAGACTCTGCATATCCATGGAAGTATTTGTGACGGGTGTACATGTACACCAGACCCAGTAGGGCTGCCAATACTGAAGGAAAAAAGAGATGAATGGGAGAAAGTTAGTGGGGAATTTAAAAATTAGGATTGGAAGGAACTAGTCGCTTTGATTTTATTTATGTGGCACCAGGGTTTTTTGGCATTTGACAGATATCTCAATCTCATGCTGTAAACAGTTACATTTTGTTTCTGAAACAGACCTTTTATCGACTTATTTTATTTGTTGCTGTTAATAATAATAATAATAATAATGTTTTGTATTTATTATTAAGCATCTTTAGGCGAAGGATGTGAGAGAATGGTACACACTGTAATGAATTAAGCTCATGTGATATCCCTCTGAGGTAGGGAAAATATTATCCCCATTTTACAGTGGGAAGGAACTGAAGACCAGAAAGGTCATAACTTGCCAATGGTCACATGGAAGTCAATATCAGAGCTAGTCCCAGAATCCATCTCTTATGCTATTCCAGTTCTGGGCTTGTACCCACAAGCCCACCCAGTCCCGCCTTTAACTAGCTGATTATTAGTGTACAGGAGAGTTAATGGACTGGAAGCTGTGAAAACTTTTTCTTCTGCAATTCATAAGCCTACTCTCTTTGGGGTGCTTCACTTCACTGCCTTACCACTGGCCTCAGCCATGACCTGGAAGAACTACTCTTCTGTAAAGGTAAGAGGTAGATCGGTCCCCCACCATGGGACCCATTTAGAGAGTTCACAATTCAAGAGAAGTGTCCAACATTTCTGGAGTAAACCGAGAAAGGGATGAATCAATTACAGTAGCAACTAGCCAGAAAGCAACGGAGAGGAGTCTAAATATGATGCACTGTACATAAGAGATAAAGAAACAGGTTCAACAACTTCTGAACCGCAATAGAACTAGAGTTCAAAGAGGCAAAATGAGTCAAAAGTCTGATAAGTCTCCCTGTCCCCCACCTATGGGATTGTGCCACCAACTGGTTTCATAACTCTTCAATTCACTCTGAGCTGTTCAGGGCCTGATCTCACTTACACTGGTGCAATTTCAAGGATTGAAGCAGAATTATTCCCTGGTGTCGAGAGACTGGAATCAGATCCTTGAGACTAGACCCTGATGATTTGAAGAAGAGGGAACTGTGTGGCCCCACTCCTCCACTTTATGGAGTCTTTTATCAGCAAGATAGACCTGAATCAGCCTATGTAATGAAATCAGTAAAATCACAGTAGTCACAAAAGTAATATCCCTATTACTCTGGGATGCCTTTACACCATCCTAGACGAGCCAGCAATAGCACAAGGAACTACACAGAGGAAACTAAATACCTGCAGTATCTGTTTCAGCGTTTTTCAGATTTAACCCTAGCCAGCCCTCCTAGAATCAGTCACATTGTCCTGTGCAGGGCATGTCTGGGCAACAGGTAGAGTCCCCTATTCTTTTAGGCTAAAGAAATAATTATTTGGAAAAAAATAACTTACTATATTCCACATTGATGTCAGTGAAGAAGAGATTACTGCATGCTGACTAGGAAAAATAATTAAAATGCCTCTCCCTTCCTCTCAAAAGGGAGATACTACAGCAAGTGGCTGTGCTGTTGGCTAGAAAACACTTCTGTCTTTTCCAAGGCCTGACTCTGATTTCACTTATACAATTGTGTGGCCCCATTGATTTAAATGGCATTACTCTGGATTTCTATTGGCAAAAATGAGATTAGAATCTGTGGGGGGAGGGAAGTTAGCCTCCAGAAGGTGCCTTTTTGTAAGAAATCACTTATCACCTATAAATAAAGAGAAATTAGCACCTTTAATGATTGTAAAAATGGAGGGAAAATTATTAGCCGGGACAAGAGAAGCCAAAAAGGGGAGGAAACTAAATGGCACATGTACTTATGCATCTTCTCTCCGGCCACATTGACTCCTCTAGGCCAGAGCACCAGCCCAAGAAAGAGTTGTTAAGAAAACAGAGACGAGAACAAAGGTATTGTTTTAACAGAAGCAGTCACAAAAGATCTAGCTCCAAATGGAGCCAATGCCATCATTACTAGGAGATTCCTGGACAGTGGCACCAGACTGGCTGAGTGACTGGGAACTGTCTGGTTTTAAGATTAAATTAGATAAGTTTATGGAGGGAATGGTTTAATGGTAAAACATATTAGCTGAGGAATACCGAGCAATAGCAGGTAAATAGTATAATGGCTAACAAGGGTCAGGCTGGAGACTCTTACCTACATGCTCGGGGTCTTACTGATCGCCATATTTGGGGTTGGGAAGGAATTTTCCTCCAGGGTAGATTGGCTGAGGCCCTGGAGGTTTTTCGCCTTCCTCCACAGCATGGGGCAGGGATCACTAGCAGGAGGGTTCTCTGCCAATTGAAGTCACCAAGACACAGGATTTGGGGACTTCATCAGCAGAGTCAAGGGAAGGGTAGGGACGGTTTTGTGGCCTGCAGCATGCAGGGGGTCAGACCAGATGATCATAATGGTCCCTTCTGACCTTAAAGTCTATGAGTCTGAGCCTGGCCCACATGAACACATTCTGAATAGAAGTGGGCAAAATTTTTCAGATTGTTTATTTGCCCCCAAAAAATGCGGCTTTGGGTTAACCAAAACAATGTAAATTTGGGTCGAATCTGAAGAATAGTTCTCCCCCCCCCCCAAAAAAAAAACCCCGAAAAGTCAATTTTTGTTTAAACATTTTCTAAATTTAAACATTTACATGTTTTTGTTTCAAAAGATGATGTCAAAAGTTAGCTGGATGTATTTTTTTAAGAGGGGGGGAGGGTAAAAGAAACCTGAATATGAAACACTTTTTAAAATGAAGGGAAAACATTCATTTCAGGTTGGAAGAAAATGTTTTGACCCAAAACAAGTTTTTTCTCCTTGAATTTCTGTTTTGATCACCAAACTGAAAAATCAATTATTTGCTCAGTTCCAATTCTGAATCCCCCTTTCCAGCACTGGTGCAGTTTCCCCTGTGCTGACAATACTGTTGTAAGTGCTAATGTAGACAGGGTCTTTTCAACTCCCTGTTCTCAGCAGTGTTAAATACAGGGGTTAAAGTAAGAAGGGGTGCAGCCCTCCCTCTTCTGCTAAAAGAAAAAGGGGGTTCTCCTTCTCTCCCTGGCTTGCTCCCCTTCTCCTCCTCAGCTGGTACAGGCAGAGTTCCCACTCTTGTTTCAATCTACTTTAACCACAGAGTAAATCTGAAGATCTGCAAAAACCCAAATAGATTTTTCATGACACCGTGCTGAAAATGCCTGAGCATGTGTAGGCCACATCTACAATAGCGCTCATGCTGTTGCACAACTGTTCGAGTGTAGACATGGCCTTAGAATGGCAAACATTCACAATCCCACTGAAGTCAAGGTCAAGCCATGAGCAGTTTGGGCCCCTGTTTCCCAGGCTGTGAAACACGGTTAATACTTTTCTGCCTCACAGGGGAGGTGTGGGGCTTCCTGTTTGTATAGTGCTTTGAGATCTTTTGATGCAAGGCACCATACAAGGCAAAGTACGATTGTAGCTATTATCATATTCAAGTATGCGTTCTGACAAGCTTGGCTGCCTTAATGCACTCAGTTTTGGATCTCTTGAGCAAAAGTTACCAGATGGCATGTGGTGGCTCTGTCTCCCCAGAGATAAAGTGGGCATCAATAATCCCATTTCACTTAGGCTGTCAAAATGGACTTTAACCCTAAATTCTGTGAGGCCCTTCTAGTCTAGAGCTTTTCAATCTGATTTTTAAAACTGTATCTGTTACAGGCAAGATTGATATCACATCCTATTATTAAGGTTGCCCGACACTTCCTATTATATGGCTCTATTTTTGGTTGCTTACAACTATGACCAACTTAAACATTTGGGCTAAAATTTTCTCTGTCAAGTGTTTGTCTCTGACAGAACTTTTTGAGGAAAATTTCAGCCAAAATGGTGGTTGTTTCCAAGAATAAGGCTAGGCATAAATATGTTTTGCTGATGCTAAAAAAATTCTGGTGACTTTTTCTTTAATAATGTCTAGCACACTCCATGCTTTCAAGCAATGACATAAAATTTGGCATTGTGGGGGTGGCTTTTGTACCAGGGATGTGCCTTTTGCCATACTTGTGAAAATCTACTAGTATCTGGCCACATAATAAGCCCTTGAAAAACTGAAGTTCATATATGCTCTGCAGAGATTCCTTAGATTTTAGCAGCTAAATTCACTGAAGATGCTGTCCACACTAGGCACGCACTAGAGTTGAGGCACACCTTTAACAGTGAGGAGAAAACAAAATATTGAATACCTGATCAATAAGTGAGCATCATCCAGTCCGTGCACTGAATGAGGCAGGGGGTCATGTGGGAAAATGAGTGTGTGATGATATCATGAAAGACTGCATCATAATGCATAGGCACAAGGGGTTGCACAGGCAACCTTATTTCTAGCATTTCTTAACTTTTTTGAGTGCTTGACTTCACTACCATAATGTTTTAAGTCAAGTACTCAAAAGTTAAGAATTGCCTGTGCAACCCCTTGTGCCTATGATTTTATTTATATATACATAAATAAATTAATTGTGGTCTGACTTTGTCCAGCAGACATCAGAGGGTAAGAACCAGGCACATCTAGTTTTCATTCACACCACTGTAATTCCCCTCGCTCTTATATCTATATATCTCTATATATCTATTTTTCCCCTTGCAGCAGATTTTACTTCCCTGATCCTGTTGTATTTGTAGGAGAACAATTGGGGGATGAGTCAGAATCACATTGCATTTCCTATTACAAGAATCATTCCATGTATCAGTGTGATGGCTGTTCATCCCACACTTTCTCTGAAAGCATTAATGCAGGCTGAAAATGGGGCTAATTAATCTAACAGCCTTCAATGGAGAGGAATGAGGTGGCTAAGCAATCCTCTGACTGAATGAAGACGCCCAGCTGAGGAGGAATGAGCTGGGTTGAGACTATAAAGGCAGAAAATTGGCAGTAGAAGGGGGCTGCTGGGAAAGTCTGCAGTCACTCCCTGAGAGAAGAGAGGTGTCTTTGGGCTGGCAAACCAGGAAAAGGGGGAAACCAGGAACTTGGAGTAGAGGGCAGGCCCATGTTCCCCTGCCAGATGCGGGGAATGGCACTACAAGGCATGAATGAGTAGACTATCTAGAACTGCTGAAGGAAGACTTTAGCTGTAGGGCTGAGTTACAATCATTCCATGTGTTCCCCCTTCCGGGATGCCAAAGAGGCAGCAGCAGCTCATGAAGTGAAAGCGGGATGCAGACCCAGAGAGAGGCGGAGGACTGCATGCAACCATGGGAAGAGGTGTCAACCTCGCATGCTCTTCCCCAGAACGACCAAAAGGAGGCGCCATCCTGGTGGTGAGCAACCCCATCAGAATCAGGTTCTCAGCTGGAGGGGGAAATGAGAACTTTACTTTCTGAAATGAATGGAGAAAATGAGCTTAAATACTGAAAAAGGGAGAGAGTGTTTTACCTTTCTGGGGTAGGGGGAGTGCATTTGACTATGTGGAGGAGGCTTATTTTCTCTCTGGAGAAGCATAATGAAAACTATTGTTCTCATTAACAATGTACAACACAGGTTTTTATACAGATTAACAAATTTACCTTCTGAACACTCCTTTGAAATATTAATAATAATTTACCATACTTACTAGTGGCATTACGTGTTAGGAGGGGATTACGTATGTGAAAAAGAGAAAAGACTATTTATGCTAAATTTTTGCCCTTGGATGCATATTTTGGGTTCCTACTGGGAAGTTCTCACATATTGGTCTGGCCTAAAGAAGTCGATGGTAAATACATCAAGGTTCGCATCCTTAGTTTGCAATGAGTAAAAGTTGGTAGAACAGAGACATGTAAAATACCAAGACCATTCCAGAGCCTATTTACTCTTCCTCATAACACAGGAACAAGGGGCACTCAGTGACATAAAGAGGTAACACATTTAAAGCCAATAAAAGGACATTGAATTAACCTCGGGGTACAAAGGAAAATATTATAGCTGATAAAACATTGTTTAGGCCAAAATAAAACAACAATTGTATTTACCTTGATTGAAAAAACAGCCTGCAATCCAGAGAGCAACCAGGAAGATTGGATAAAACTCAACACCGTTTTGTCTATGGAATAAATTAATAGGTTACCTGAGCAAGAAAAAAAATGGGTGGGAGTTTCAAAAGCTCTCAGCTTTGGCCAAATGCTGTTCCCAGTGAAGTCCATGCCATTGGCTTTGATGGGAGCAGAGGTTGGTCAATAATGAGCACTTTTGAAAAATCTCACTCTTGTCTCTTTACAAATATGTACAGTTCTGTTCCTATCATTGTGACTGAAATAATAGGCCTTGGTCTGAATATCCCTATGGCTATAGTATCAAGCATGACAAGCACATGATAGAACTTCTAAATGATTACAACAGTAATGGCCTGAAAACACAACTTTAAAAGTTGTACCTGATACCACTTTGTTTTTTTCTTTTCCTTTGCTCATATTCAAAATTTTAGTATTTCTTTTTTATTTAAGGCAACTTTCTATAACTGGATATTTTTATTATCCAGTAATGTTAGTTACATTAGAGAGGATCGCTTTAAAATAATCCTTACATTGCACATAAAATGTCACACTTCAGGGCATAAGCCAATTACTAAATGAAATGGTCTAGGACAGAGGTTCTCTGACTGTGGTGGTCTGCAAGGTCCATTCAGATGGTCCACAGATAGTTCCCTCTTAGGTGCGTGCCTGGGTGGCTGCACATAAGAGAATGAAGGGCCATCTACCTAATTAGTGGAGCCGTGCAGGCGTGGCTCCACTAATTAGGTGCCTGGACCCTGGAGAAGACCCTCATGTAAGGTGAGATGGTGGCCTTGGAGGTAATAGGGGATAGGTGGGAGGGGGCAGTGGGGTGGGGGAAATTGGGATGTGCAGGGCTGTGGCAGCCAGAGAAAGTGGTGACTTTCCCCAGCTCCAGGACTGCAGCTGCTGGGGAAAGATCCCCCTCCCCTCCTTCTCAGCCCCAGCTTGGGGGCTGCCACAGCGGGGGGGGAGAGGGCACATCCATCACATTAGAAAGGTAAGACTACTGATATTAAAATGAGTTGTGAGCTTTTATTTGTAGAACAAAAAATGTGTTTTGTTTTTTTAATATAGTGCTTTTATCCAAAGTGCTTTACAATAGTTAGCTAATAGTACAAACAGCAATTTTCAAGCGGTCCGCGAAGAAAAAGTTTGAGAACCACTGCTCTGGGAAAACATTCCCACCGTGGGCAGGTTATTCCACAATTGTCCACTGATCCACTTTGGATCACCTTCCCTTGATGCATCTGGTATTCGCCACTATGAGAAAAGTTCCTTGACTAGATGAACCACCAGATAGATCCAGTATGACAGTTTCTATGTTAAACCAACCAAACCTAAATAAAAAGCTGGAAGCTAAACGATGTGACAGTTGAAGCTTTAATTAAGCTTCACAGTGAGTGAACTAAGTGGGTTGACTGTATATCCAGTGTACTCTATTCAACAATAATTGCTGAATGGTTTGGCCTATGTCTGAGACACTTTTATGTAGGTGTGTAGTTTGGTACTTGTGACAACTATTGATTTTTTTAGCTAAAAGGATACAAAAATAGGTGTCTCACCAGGACAAGTTAATGCTTAAATGCTCATTAATTTTTTAAACTCAAACTAATTAGCCAATTTATTTGTATATTCTCAGAAAATTCAGTCTTTCATCACACATGCTATAAATTTGGGGAATATATTTTGTAATCTTCATTAAAAACAAAGGTCAAAACCCTGCTTAAAATAAACCCAAAGCAGCCTTAAGTGTGAAGTTTTGACCAGCACCTTCACATTAAATAGCTCTGATCTGTTATTCCATTTCTCTATATGTGTTGAGTAGCCATAGTGTATTGTCTGATGGAACTTTCTGTGATCCCCTTTTCTTCTGGACTGAAATTGCTTTTGCATACCGTTGTGGAAGATTAAAAATTCCTTTGAATATTTGAGCACAAAGATTTCTAAGCCTAATAAATATTGAGTTTGTGATCTGAGGTATGTTAAACTAGAAAGAAAAAGTACATGGAACCTCTCCATATAGTTTGTAGAGACACATAATGACTGAATCTCTTTTCAGTGTAAACCAGGAGTTGAAGACCAGTGTACCTGGGAGAATCTGGCCCAGTGAACATGGAATGAATGTGCAATGCAATTACTCTTACGAGGAGACCCAAACACTAACAAGTGATGGACAGAAGCCCTTGGTCATGCAAGGTCTCAGGTTAGTGCAAAGTCTTAGCAAATGCTGTTCTGTGGAGATGCCCACAATTGTTACAGCCATATCTTGTAAGAAAGAGGTCACTGAGAGTTAAGATCTATCCTCATAGCACATAGTAGAAGATCAGAAATGCCCTAAAAAAAAAAAATCACTTCACACTTGAATGGCTAAATTAGACTTCTGTAGTGTCCAATTAATTAAATGAATAAGAAGTTTCTCATTGCCACCCTTTTAATGACCTTAGAACTTACTGTGCACGGAATATTCTGTCAAATTCTGGGGTTCCGGTGACTTCTGGGGGCATGATCTTGTGCTGCTTTCTTGATTTTCCTACCAGCCAGGCAAAACAACCTGCAAGTAAAAGTAATGGATCAAGGATTAAAGAGTTTTTATTTTTTCAGAAAAGCAGCAGGCCCTGTAAATCATCTACAAATCTCAATTTTTCAAATGGAAATCCTCATTCCTCCAGTTTTACTTTAAATTGGAATAAAAAGGACCAAAACCTCTTGCAGCTCCGCTAGCTTCCCCTATAAAAATTCACATACTGACTGCAAAGGTGATCTGAACCTTATTACAAAACCCAACTTCAGCAACTTTACACTTATGTGCTGAATGCCCCCCAAAGCAAGAGAATTCCGTAGCTAAAACTGTCTACACACTTAATATCCTGTTCCTCCTCTGGCAAAGCATGATGTTGAGGATGGCTGGCTCCTGCTCCATATGACACCCCTGCATGGGTAGCCCACCTACCTAATAGCGAGAGATCTCTTTAACAGATCTAGGTGGCCTGCCCACTTCCCAGAACCCAATATGAGATCTAGGGGGGCAGGGGTAGGAATGAGTTGGGTCTGGTTCATTGTTGCTAGGCAGATGCACAATTAGCACTAGACATCCGGAAGTTTCTGGAATTGGGTGTGGTAGTTTTGGGTATGCTCAATAGGTTCCCTGTTGCTAGACTCAGACTTCATGAGGGCAAGTAGTCAGGGCAGCTGCTTTACAAAAGAACATGTACCTAGGGTTGCCAACTTCCTAACTGCAGAAAACCAAACACCTTTGCCCTGCTCCCCCCATCTCCCCTCCCTCCAGTGCTCGCTCTCCCCCACCCTCGCTGACTTGCTCATTTTCACTGGGCCGGGGCAAGGGGTTGGGGTGTGGGAGGAGTGAGGGCTCCATCTGAGGGTGTGGGCTCTGGGGTGAGGGGTTTGGGGTGAAGGAGGGGACTCCGGCTAGGGCAGAGGATTGGGGCGTGGGAGGGGATGGGAGCTCCAGCTGCGGTGAGACCAGAAAGGGGTTCAGGGTGCAGGAGTGGGCTCCTGGCTGAGGCAGAGGGTTGAGGTTTGCACTTAACTGAGTGGTTGGTTAATTAGCTAGCGGACTAGCTGATTTCAGCAGAGAAGGAGAAAAAGAATCTGAGATAGCAAGTATGAAAAATCAGGATGGGGGTGGGGGTAATAGAAGCCTATATAAGAAAGCCCCAAATATCAGGACTTTCCCTATAAAATCGGGACATCTGGTCACCCTAGTCTGCATGGATTTCAACTGTGTGCTTCCCAGTGCAGGGCTACAGACGTGGGCTAGCTCTGCTCCAGCTAGCATGCTAAAAATAGCAGCATAGCCAAGCCAGGAGTAACATGGGCTGAGCTCAGGCTAGCCACCTGAGTACAAACCTGACTAGACTCCCAGGATATATATGCAGGCAGCCCGCCACCCAGCTGTTATTTTTAGCACACTAGCTCAAGCAGAGGTTGCATGTGTCTGTCTACCCATACCAGGAAGCATGCTCCCAGGTATCATTCAGACATACCCTTTGTGTGGCCCTGGGGATAGCACACTGAGCTAAGACTCAGACCTGGGTTTTATGCCTGGCTGTGCTAAAGGGTGATCTTGGGCAAGCCACTTCAACTCTCTGTGCCTCAGTTGCCTCAGCTGTTGTCAAGGCTGTATCCCCACTTTGAACTTTAGGGTACAAATGTAGGGGCCTGCATGAAAACTTCTAAGCTTAACTACCAGCTTAGCTCTGGTCTGCTGCCACCATCCCAAGGCTAATTTCCTCCCCTGGGTAGCCTTGAGAGACCTTCACCAATTTCCTGGTGAATACAGATCCAAAACCCTTGGATCTTAAAACAAGGAGAAATTAACCATTCCCCTCCTTCCTCCCACCAACTCCTGGTGAATACAGATCCAACCCCCTTGGATCTAAAACAAGGAGAAATTAACCATTCCCCTCCTTCCTCCCACCAACTCCTGGTGAATACAGATCCAACCCCCTTGGATCTAAAACAAGGAGAAATTAACCATTCCCCTCCTTCCTCCCACCAACTCCTGGTGAATCAAGATCCAACCCCCTTGGATCTAAAACAAGGAGAAATTAACCATTCCCCTCCTTCCTCCCACCAACTCCTGGTGAATCAAGATCCAAACCCCTTGGATCTTAAACAAGAAAAAATCAATCAGGTTCTTAAAAAGAAGGTTTTTAATTAAAGAAAAAAGTAAAAATCATCTCTGTAAAATCAGTATAGAAATTAACCTTACAGGGTAATCAAACTTAAAGAGCCCAGAGGACTCCCCTCTAGTCTCAGGTTCAAAGTACAGCAAACAAAGATAAACACTCTAGTAAAAGGTACATTTACAAGTTGAAAAAACAAAGGAAAACTAACACGCCTTGCCTGGCTATTTACTTACAAGTTTGAAATAGGAGAGACTTGTTTAGAAAGATGTGGAGAACCTGGATTGATGTCTGGTCCCTCTCAGTCCCGAGAACGAACTCACTCCCCAACAAAGAACACGAACAAAAGCCTTTCCCCCCCCCCCCCCCCCAGATTTGAAAGTATCTTGTCCCCTTATTGGTCCTTTAGGTCAGATGTCAGCCAGGTTACCTGAGCTTCTTAACCCTTTACAGGGAAAAGGATTTTGGAGTCTCTGGCCAGGAGGGATTTTATAGTACTGTACACAGGACAGCTGTTACCCTTCCCTTTATCGTTATAACAGCTGTAAAATGAGTTCTACTTCCCTCTTTTGTACAGCACTTTGAGATCCACTGCTGAAGTGCTATACATGAGCTAAGCAGTATTATATAAGAGGTGGATTATTACTACAAATAGGCTAAATACCTGCTGTAAGTGCAAAAGTCTTAACTAAGGAGCTGTGACCAGTATTTCTATAATCTCTATTCCTGTGTGTATCTAAAATCTATTTTCATTGCCACCTTCAGCTCAGAAACATGAATCTTATTTAAAACGTTTGTCCGATTTTGATGGAGATGGCCAGGTCATACTTGATACAAAATTAAACATGTAGAAAAGCAAATCTGATTTATTTATTTTATAGTGACCACAGGACAGGACAACATGGTGTTCTGCAGGAGGCTCTGGTTCAGGAGTGACCTGATACTGTTGGTCTGATAATCTTCAAGGGGACTACAAGTGATTGGAAAAATCCACCACAGACCTTGGTAAATTATTCCAATGGTTAACTATCCTCACTGTTAAAAAATGAGCACCTTATTTTCAGATTGAATTTGTCTAGCTTCAACTTCCAGCCATTGGATTTTATTTGTCTGCTAGACTAGAGCCCTCTACAATCCGAAATCTCCTCTCCATGTAGGTAATTCTAGATAAAGTTAAGATTTTGTCACAGGTAGTTTTAGTAAAAGGCAGGGGCAATGGATGGTAAATCACGGAAGCCAGAGCCCGGGGGCTGAAGCTGAAGCCAAAGAAGTCCATGGAGATCTGTTAAAGTCACAGAATCTGGGAGCAAATTGTATCCTTAATTATAGTTATGATCAAATCATCCCGTAACCTTCTTCTGGATAAACTAACTAGACTGAACTTCTTGTCTCACTGTAAGGCAGGTTTGCCAGACCTTGCACAGGATTCCCCGCTAGAAAGGCCTCTCTGCCTCCATTAATGCTCCTTCATTTACAGTGTAGCTGATGACCGATTCACTGCCACAGAATTCTTTTAGAGGGGGAGGGTGGCATTAGGAGGTTGAGGAGCATATTTCAGGGTAACTGTGCTCAGGGGGACAAGATGGTCACCTTTTGAAATATTTCAGGGGGGGGGGGGAATTTTCACTAGGTCTCCCTCTGGCCCTTCCCTTATCACCCACTCAAAATGCTCCCTTCCTCTTGCTGCCACTTAGAACCACCAAGCCCTACTTAGTTCACCAGCTGCAAGGGCCAATTTGACAAATCACATGTTTCATTGGACCAACATCTGCAGCCAGCAAACCATAGCTGGTTGGTCCCCAGGCTGTACTTTGAGCCATGGGGGCATTATCAGGCTGGGACAGGATTCTCAGCTGATGAAATAAAGGAAGCTGGCCAGCTGAGCAGCCCATCATATCCAAATTGGTCTAGAACAACCTTAGTATGGACTCAGGGGAAAATCTCAACCTATTTAGGGGGGCTAGCGTGGAATTTTGTGCCTCAACTGGTGCAGTACAACCAACTGAAATGTGCTCTAGTACAGACAAGGCCTTAGCTGTAATACAGTGTACACTTGCCACTGTTGGCTTAACAAGCCTCTAGTCATTGTTGGGTTTAGGAGGCTTCAGTGAAGTTATACAAGGGTGAATTTGGCTCACCATGGGCAAAAATACAGAAACTTGTGATCATACTGCACTGACAATGGGCCCATTCCTACAGTCCCTTAATTGGGAAAAGCTTCCACCAAAATCAGTGGGATCTTTGTCTACCTCAGGATTGTGAGATTGGGTTTTATATGCCCATTGATTGTAATCTAAACTTTATACCTACCCAACTACAATTTTCATAGCTTGGTACCTTTTGCAGACAGGAAGTTGCTTTTCCCTTTGAAAACTAGTTGTAACAATTTTTTTTACTGGGGAATTTACATCGCTTCTTTCTTCTTAAAAGAGAAGATGAGTCTAGATGCTTTGAATTATACAATAGGTGACATGATGCCTCAGCTGCGGTGGAACAAGTTACCAGAATTTTTTTTCACCAATTGCATCTTAACTCTTCGCCAGCAAATAGAAATGAAAGCAGTTATGTATTCCCTAGTTTAACCTCTTGGATTACAATCCAGCACAAATCCAATTGACTTCAACCACTGGACTCCAGTCACATCCGAGGCAGCTGAGAAGTGTGCTTGAGTTGGTCTTTTTCTGATTTCAGCTGGCAGTCACATTTACCAAGACAGTCTCCTTGCTATGAAAATCTAGCACAAAGCTTATTTTCAAGGGACAACACCCTCGGATGTCTTATTCATGGTGCAAAAATCATGCACAGCATAAAAGACATTTGTATCAGTCAATGGTGTTAAACTAGTCTTGATTTGAAAACATACTTTGTATCAAATCAGGTACCTCATAGTAGCACCTGATTGCATGCAGATAAAAGGATATTAGGCGCCAAATAAGGGATGTCACTTAAAACACGGAACAGGGGACAGTGTCTATCCTCTCTACAGAATCCTCTCCAAGCAGCCATAACTCAAATTCACACTACTTCAGCCTGGAGACCTACTAGCTTTTCTAATGGGTCTGTAAAACCTCCCCTTCCCTCTCCTGCAGCAAGTCTTAAAAACTAAGTCGTTGGTGGAAACCCACTTAGTGCAAGGTTTCTGCTTGTTCATTCCATCACAGACCACTTTTTGCTTGGCTTAATCCATGGCCTGGCCTGGTTCCTTGAATACCCAGGTGATTCTGGGAGGCTGAAAGCTTGTCTTACCATGCCTCTAGCTGTTGTAAGGTGAAGCATAGCTTCCAGCACTGCTGCAGAGGGGTCTTATTGCCTAGTTGTTCACTCCCAGCACAGAACTGTACATGTAGTGGAATAAATGGGAGCGCAGACAAGCCACTAGATGTTTAATAGCTAGGTGTCTTGTGCTGATAGCTGTCAGACAATGGGCTGCTCCCACTACCAGAACTGGTTGTAACAGGTTCTTACACTGCCACTTTAACAGAATGCAAGGAAGAGAAGAGGCTTGGGCAGGGCTGGATTTTCTGATTAACCTCACCGTCTCTGGGAGGGACTCTATTATAAAGTTAGGTTGACCTAACCGCACCCTCAGGGCTGTGACAAATCGCCCTGTGTGATCGGATGATACAGTTTTACTGACCTAAGCCCCTGTATAGACACTACCAGGTCAACATGATTCTTCTGTCGACCTAGTTATCGCTTGTTGAAGGGTGGGGATTTACTACAGTGAGGGGGGGGGAAATCTCTTCTGTTGCTGTGGTGGCTACAAAATGGTGTTCTAGCAGCACACTTGCAGTGCTGCAACTGTGCCACTGTAGCATTTCTAGGGTAGAAGTAGCACCTATGTTTTAGAGTTTTCAGAATGTATTCACTTTTCCGGCAGTGGCTCTTTGCCCATCCTTGTCACATTTCTTCCTGTTTTCACTTTAAACAGTGTAAAGTGCAGCAGCCCTTGCAGCAGGCTGAGCTTTTCATGGTAAATATTGTCACAGGAGATAAACGCTGTGCTAAGAGCCACGTAGGTTGTTCAGGAGAGGCACATCTGGCACACACAACTCAAGAATGAAAGCAGTGTTGCCAACTTCAAACATTCAAAACTCACGAGCCAGGCCCCCCCTCAAGTTATGAGATTTTTTTTTTAAATGTTGGGTTCTTTTTATCTGGTTTCTGGTTATTTAATCTTGAGGGTTCACATTTTTAAGATTTTTCTCCCCAAATTATAAACTTTTGTTTTTTTAAACGAATGACATGATCCAGAAACTGGGGCTTTAAGAAAACACGAAATATAAAGAGTTGGCATTACTGCAGACAAAGCAGTCTGCTTACAAGTACTGACAAAGCTGTAAACTTGAACCTCTGCTCCTTATCTCATGCTTATGTCCTCCTTCAACCCATACAGCATACATATCCCATGCCTTGGTGTAGACACAACCATATTATCTGAAGGAAAACAATTGCTAGTGTTGAGAATGCTGTCACTGTACCATGTCTAATTACACTATTGTCGTTCTTTTTTCTCTAGTTCCATTTATCTACTATAGCTGTAGTTTGCAAAGTGGTGGGAAAGCCACATACAGTATGTGAATCTAAGACGCATTTCCACAGTGGATAAAATAAATCTATAGATTTAGGAACCCCTGATGAGAGTATATTATGGAACATCCACATGCTGCAAGTGCCTTCTATGTAACTTAAGTTTTGTCATTTTTCCTTTCTGATATTCAATACCTTGCCATCTGCTTGGGGGGAGAGTTTTTAAAAGCGCTTTTCGTTCAAGGCTTCATGAATGTGATTCTAGGAGTTGACACTTTTGAGGATTCGAGCTAAGTGTCTAAAAAAACCAAAGCCAGCGCAGAACATAGCTGAAGAGTGAGTCTGCATCAGCTTACAAACTCTAGCAACAGTTTAACAATCCCAAAAATCTACAAAGAAAACAGAAAAGGGAAAAATTGTAAATCCCTCCCCTCTCCCCACTGCAAGATAATCCATCTCTCTGTACCACATCCTCTTCAGAGGACAGAGAAGGGGGACCTAATGCTCCAGTTGGGGGCAACTTTTTTATGAATTCTCAGATGCACAAGTGACAAGAAAACTAGCTTAGTATAAATTATCTCCAGTGTTCTAGGATCTAGGGAAACCATCCCTCAGCCCCAGCCACAAAACCCCACAGGCCTTACTTTGCTGGCAGGCTGAAAGAAGGGATACTGCAGCAAGCAAAATTAAATCGCCGGCCATGTTCCCAGCAGCTTCCGTCTCCTGTGCAGCCAAGGTACTGTGTCAGAGAGAGAGAGAGAGAGAGAGAGAGAGAGAGAGAGCTACAGACAAAGAAGCAGGTTGGGGGCAGGGAGTGAAAATGCTTTTCCAAGACACACCTTAAGAAGAAAACAGAGCAACTTTTATTTTTCCCTTTTAAATGAGCAGTGACTGCTTAGCCAGTTCTTGTTTCCTTGACCTGAAAATTGTTTTCATACTTGAATAGTCAGGTGGTGCTCTACTAACAAGTGCTGCATTTAGGAGTCAGCTGATTTACATCAAGTAACCAAGAAGTGAAGCTGGGTAAAAAATGCTGAATCCTTTTAGTGAAAAATTGAAAATTGTGTACTTCAGACTTCTAGGAGAAGCTGGTGGACAGAGAGCAAAAACAACCTCCCTAGGAAGTGGGGGACTTGTGGGGAGGGAGGGTATTGTAACAGCCCTAGGATTCGTTTCTGGCTCTTGCTGAACAACTCAGCTAAATGCAGACTAATTAGGCAGGCTGGTCTCCACCTAAAAATTAGATTGACCTGACTCATGGATTAGGGGTGTGAAAAATGTAGTGCCCTGGTGTGAGGCTCAGATAGTTAGATTGACCTACTCCTCACTGTGGGAGCAGGTAGGTTGAAGGAAGAATTCTTGGAGTGGGATTAACTATATTGAAGGAAAAATCCTTTCTGGGAATGTAGGAAGCGTCTATATTACAGCGGCACAGCTGTTGTAGCCACTGCAGTATAGACATGGACTAAGGGATGACATGACAACTGCCTATGGTTGTCTGTAGGAGTAAACACTAAGGGAGAGGAATTGTTTAGGGGTAAAAATAACAATAATGGAATTTTTAGAGTAGCAGCCGTGTTAGTCTGTATCCGCAAAAAGCACAGGAGTACTTGTGGCACCTTAGAGACTAACAAATTTATTAGAGCATAAGCTTTCGTGGACTACAGCCCACTATGCATCCGAAGAAGTGGGCTGTAGTCCACGAAAGCTTATGCTCTAATAAATTTGTTAGTCTCTAAGGTGCCACAAGTACTCCTGTTCTTTTTAATAATGGAATTGTATTAAAGGGAATTTTGAGGCAGAATATCAGAGGGAAATTTCTAATTGTATGATCTGAGATAAGTCCACTTAATTGTGGCTGTCCCATTGCTTGAGACTAGACAAAACTGGGAAAACTTACATCAGAGAGCAGTCTTCTGTTGGCAAGGAATGGACTAGATGAAATAATAGATCTTTCTTGCTAATTTCTGTTAGCCTTAATGGGGATTAAGCGCCCTAAAACAACTAGGGCAAATAGTTTCAATATTTTCCAGGGCACTGGGGTTGCCCTCCCCGCCTCAATGGGGATTCCTCCTTTAAAGGGAGGAGGTTCTAGCTGAGGACAAAAATAAAATAATGTTAATGTTAAATCAAATATTTGATTTTAAAGCAGTTACGTTTTGAAATCCTGCAGCTTTCTTTCAGGGGGATGTTCTTTCAAAAGAATGGCTCAGTGGATAAGCACTAAGCATATGAGCTGGACGGTTCTGGTAAGCAAATCCACAATTAAATAGTTACTAACGTTTACATTAGTAGGATTAGACGGGTACATAAAGGGTTAAATTAGCATAGCTTCTTAAATAACAAAACACTTTCCTTTAAGTGAAATAAAGATGTTTTAGCAGCCATGGGAAGGGCTTTGAAAATATAAGGTAATAATGCAATTGGCAAGATAAATTGTAAAAATGCTGAACTCAAATTGTGGCTGATGATAATTAGGACTCTTTTCTTAAGACTGGTTCTACCTAGTTTGAACAGGAAAGGAGGATTGTGATGCCCCAACATACTAATGTTGAAGCAAGACCCAATTGCCATATTTTGTTTTAGCCAAGACCAGGAAAGGGGTCAACCCCAACCTGGCCAAAATCTGGTTTTTGCTAAGATTGTAATGGTCATTATGACATCACTTATTTGTTAGTGTATACGGCTTGTGAGGGGTATTCTCAGAACCTATCTGGTCATACTGGAGCAAGCCAAGAGGAGAGGGTTATCCCTGGAACTGATCCTTTCATGAGAATGATTATGAATGTGTGTTACTATGTGGGTGTAATTGCTTATTATTTAGGCTTTTAGACTTGTTCAGTGCAAGGTACAAATACCATTTGGCCTTCAGATTTAATAAAGGAATTTGATTGAATTGGGGCCATGATAATAGCTTGCATAACCAACGATGTCAAACTTCCAACAATGTTAAATTGGCATTATTACTGTTGGACTGGCTTCATGGCAGCATGGCTTCATGGCAGCACAGCTCCATTGTGTTCCCAGAGGCTAGTTTAGTAGGGTTCAGAGTTAACATCCTCTTAAATTGGGGGAGTTCACTCATCTGTTAGAGCTGCTGTTTGAGGTTGTCTGGCTACTGTTAAGTACTGATGTATTGGGCCTTATCTGGAAGGTTTTTTATAACCAGAAGGGCTAGAAACTTCAGATGATGTAAGTTCAGTGTACAGTAGCTCCATTTGACTTAAAAATTAAAACAATTGTGGGGTAAAAAGGCAGGGATAAAATGTATGGGGGAATCTGAAATCCATGGAATGTGTAAATTCCACACACAGAGCCTGATCCACAGCCCATTTAAGTCAGTGGCTGTCTTTCTCTTGACTTCATTGGACTTTGCATCATGCCCATAGATTTCTATTTTCCTTTCCCAGAACTCATAATTACATGTTTGAACTGGATTTACTCTTACCACCACTTGACCTGGGGATGGGAAGCTGAATTGTATGCAAAGCCAAGCTCTTAGGTTGGGTCTATTCTTGGTTGTACATTTACTAAATGTCAAAGTTTCTGTGTCTGTTTGCCCTCAATGTGCATGGTGTGGAATTTGTTTTTGCCACTTGCACGTATTCTTGTGTATGTTGTGACAGAAGTGGGAATTGTCTAATATGTTTATGAACTATCTGTATGATTGTACCTTTCACTCTGGCATTGTTAACAATGGGTGCAGAAGGGTTTAAAATGTTGCTCCTGGGGCAAAGCAGGTGTCTTGTTACATAGCTGTCTGGAGTGATATTAATGATTTGTTTAACGATTGGCTGGAACCAACCCATAGGCATGGAAGACCCTGCAGAGACCATGGAAACCTCAAAGATTGAACAACTGACACACATTCATGGGAGGCTTCCAGCAGGCAGAACGTGTGAACTTAACATGGTTTTACAGCCAGAGAACAATGGATGGAGGAGGTGGTGACTGGCAATTGTCTCAAAGTATGTCTACACTGAAATAGAACACCAGTGGTAGGCCCGGTCAGCTGATTCATGGGCATGGCTCAGGCTTCAGGGTTGTAAAATTGCAGTGTAGATGTTTGAGCTCAGGCTGGCGGCCTGAGCCCTGGGAGGCAGAATCAGGTGACCTGGGCCAGCCACAGATGTTCTGTTACAGTGCAGGCAGGCAGACGCACACAGAGAGAGACAGTGAGGCACAGGTCTCTTACCTGGAGCTAAGACAAAAAGAACAAAGTGAGACCGAGAAAGGAAACCAAGATGGTTCCTCCAGCAGCATGGCTTGTGGGAGCCCTCACTTTAGCCAATATGGATTACCTATTAACCTTTGCTTCTCTAACCTAAGGACTTGCTCATCCAATATTCCAGTTGCCCTGAAGAGCTCGATGTGGCTCAAAAGCCCCTCCCCCCCTCTCTCTCAACAATAGAAGTTGGTCCATAACCGATCTTACCTCACCTACCCCTTGTCTCTAATAAACCCTACTGTTTGGAAAAGGTGGCATGGAATTGCTGCAGTTACTTGCAGGAGTGCATTGATAAGTCTCTGAACGGGAGTCTACCTCAGTAGGACTCACTGGGCAAAGCACACAGTGAGAAACGAGTGCAGGAGCCCAAGGCTCAGTGTTGGAAGCTGTGTGGCCTACCCTTGTAGCAGTGACCCCGAGGGAGTCTAGCACACTGAGGGGATCCTCCCAAGAGACTGCTTAAAGGCTGGGGCATGGCACAGATCCTGTGGAACTGATGTTGTTTCTCTCCGCCACAGTAAATACATGATCCAGTTAGTTCCAGAGTCAAAAAGCAAGAATAGATATCTTGTACAGCGAAACGTGCTGGTCTATTGTAGCTGATTACTGCTGGGGGAATTCTGTGCCAAAAAATTTAAAGTTCTGTGTGCAATATTTTAAATATGCATATTTTTCAAATATAGCCAGTTTAAAGAGGTATTTTGAAATAAATTACCAAAATAATTTAATCAGCAAGTATGTCTGTAACAATACACATCTTTTAAAAAAAATCAGGAAATTTCTTTTTTCTTTTGGCTTTTGGTGGGAATCGAGGTTAATGGAGGAGCTTGGGGAAGGAGCCTGCCAGAGTACCAGGAGAGTTGTTGGGAAAAGTATGGAATGGTGTGTGTTTGTCTTTTTTTGGGGGGAAGGTGTTAAGGAGTAAAGTGGGGGGGACTGACCCTAGCCTCCGTCAGGCACATCTGCACACCCCCTGTCCCTGTGTGCCCCTGCACTCTCCTACCCCATCCATGTCTGTCCCTGCATTGCCTTGTCCCCTCTCCATGTGACCCTGCAGCCCCCCCTCCCATTCAGTCCCTGGTTCAATGCTGTCACCCCATTAGCCCTTCTGAATCCCAGTCTCTAACCCCCCCCCCCCAGCAGTCCCCTGTGCCCCGCTCTGTCTGTCCTGTGCCTGCTCACCTGGCCCTGTTGTGAAGAATGCAGCCTCTTTCCCTTCCCTCTCAATCTGCTGGCTGCCCTCTCTTCTGGTGTCACAGCAACCCCTTGTGGGCGAAAGGTGTAACTGCAGCACCTCGCCTGCAGAATCTATATTCGGTGGAGGGAAAAAAACAAATCTGCAGGGGGACACTAATTCTGCACATGTGCAGTAGTGCAGAATTTTCCCAGGAGTAGCTGATGTATCAAAGGCCGTAAAAAAGCATATCAATTTGCTTTGTCTTCCAGACATTTGCAGCAATGTTCAAACAATAACTGAGGAAGCTTTTTAAAAAAAACAAAAACAAAAAAAAAGGCATTGGAAATGCAGTACACTATGAGAAACTTGCATTTTACACTAGCTTAGCAATTTTAGATAGTCTATGAAAATAATACTTAGCTCTTATACAGCAATTTTTATTTAGAGATTGCAAAGCACTTTACAAGGGAAGACAAGTATTATATCTCCAATTTACAGATGGGGAAACTGAGGCACGGATCAGTCAAGTGACTTGACAAGCTCAGCGAGCAGGTCAGTATTAGAATGAGGTATGGAATCCACAGTTCATGATGCCCAGTTCAGTCCCCTGTGCATTGGAGAAGTGATTTATCACAAACTAATTATTCTTTTATGCTTCTCCCCTTTTCACTCCATCCCCTGCATCTCCCTACATGATTCTTACTGAAGAGATTCTATCTGTTCCATCTATATAGAAACTCCCTGCTGACCCCACTGAGAAGGCAAATCCCAGCGGGGTACTGAACTCCTGCCATAAGAGAGCAGATGGTTGGTGTAATGAAGCCAAAAGCGTTTTAAGTATATCCCATGTAGGATCAAATAATCTGTTTTAGTGGTGTTATACTGTCAAAGCTGGTAGGTTTTGCCTCTAGAAAAGCAGAAAAGAGTTGAGCTTTGGATAAGGCAGTTTCTAAAGTGTACTGGGAGGGTATAAATGTTCTAAAAGCCCAATAATAACTGAAACTGTGCAGCTGCTATTAAAGAAAATCTCTTCTTGTAGTCCAGTGTTTTGGACTGTACACTAAAGTTCTGGAGACAATGGATTATCCTATTCTTATAGCAATATATTTTAGACAATCAGATTTGTTTTGTTTTTTCCATGCAGTTCTTTATGCTTTGTTCCTTAAGGCTGGAATACCGATTTTGTTTGCATGGCTGCTTTTTACTCTGTGCTTGAGCAAAGTAAATATTAGTAATTTTATTTAATAACTGAGCATTAAGGAACTGGTTTGACTGTGAATGCCCTCACTTATTGCTGGTCCAAGATCCCTCTAATCTTGTTGAATTTAACAATTGAAGCCTGAATAAATTTAGTTCTAATTTATACGGGAGATAAAAATGTGGTCCTGTGTTTATCTTGTGTTGGATAATGTTTCTGTTAATATAGTTGTAAGTGCAACAGTATGACCATTTTAAAACCAAAGGACAATTTTTACCCTGTTTGATATTCCTTAGAGCCTAAGATTCAGAGCTGAAACTGACACAACCTACAACCCTGAGGCAGTGGCTCTCAACCTTTCCAGACTGCTGTACCCCTTTCAGGAGTCTGATTTGTCTTGCGTAACCCCAAGTTTCACCTAGCTTAAAAACTACTTGCTTACAAAATCAGACATAAAAATACACAAGTGTCATAGCACACTGTTACTGAAAGATTGCTTATTTTCTAATTTTTACCATATAACTATAAAATAAATCAATTGGAATATAAATATTGTACTTACATTTCAGTGTATAGTATATAGAGCAGTATAAACAAGTCGTTGGTATGAAATTTTAGTTTGTACTGACTTTGCTAGTGCTTTTTATGTAGCCTTTGTAAAATTAGGCAAATATCTAGATGAGTTGATGTACCCTTTGGAAGATCTCTGTATACTCCCAGGGGTATGAGCACCACTGCCCTGAAGTACCTGTTGGGGTAGCACAGGTTATAAATCAGAGCAAAATTACACCTGAGGCCTGATTCTCCACAACCTTGTGCTCTAATGTAGGCAGTTACACCCAGGAAAAGTGAGTGTAAGACACTACTGGCAATATTTTACACTCAGGTTCACCCATTGGTCATACAAGAGGGAGGAGAATCAGGCCCCTCATGTAATAAACATTTACTAAACTCTGGGATTGTTCTGAATTTATACCAGTGTGACTGACATAAGAAATTGGCCCACTAATTTTTCTGAAATGACTCTATCTGGGAGAAAATTACATATATTCCGGATTCTAAATACCAATAATACTCCACTCTGTCACTTACATCATAGTGGAAGTATTATTGAATCTGTGTTACAGAAGTAGACAGCAGAGGGAGCAAGCTGAACAAACTCACTTCCTGATTGTGCTGATAGAAACAATGGTGCCAATTGTTATTGAGATTCTTGGGATATATGAGATTCGCGTTAAGCCCTAGCTCCTGGAGACAAGTGATTAAAAGTGAATCACAGCTTTCATTTAAGAAAAGTTTCTAGTCCTCATCGTTGCAGGAAGAAAAGCTTGGAAAATGTGATCCAAATGCACCCTAAAGGCACAAAACCTATCAGGCAAATATAGGCATAATGTCTTAAAAATCATGAAGTTCATAATTTGAGGGGGGCTGATCCAGGATTTTTGAAATTTGGGAATGGCAATACTGCCGGGATGCGCTGTAGATTGTTATGGTACTATATAGAGAGAACTTACATGGGACCTCAGGGAGAGAATAGGTGTTGGGCACCTGATCCATTTCAAGCTCTAGTTGTTCAGTGCCCAAGAATTCTCAACAAATAATAAAGAAAAACTATCTTCCATTATTCACCCATCCTAGCCACTGGACATTGGTGGAATGAGACACTCTCTCTCATTGAGGGGTGTGTGTGTGTATATATATATATACACATTTTTTAAAGGGCATTAGATAAACTATGGAGTGGTGATCTTCCCTCATTTACACCCAATGCAACCACATACTGACTTCATTAGGTTGCATGGATGTAAGTTGGGAAAGAATTTGGCTCATAATATGGCCATCTGCATTTATAAAAGATAACGCAGATGGAATTAGGCACCTATGAGTTACTGTATGTACATAAATTCTCCCTCCCATACCTACACACCCAGAGGTTCATTCGGTTTCTTTCTTTTTCTCTTTTTGGACATCATTATGCTTTTTTCATTTTGGAAATTGAAGGACCATGTGCATCTCTGAAGCCTTATCCGAACCCTATGTTTCATCTCAGAGTAATCATTACGAAGCTTTCCTTGTACCAGTTCTGAGAGAAGTCTAAATCGTGTCTTAAAAAAAGCCAGAAAGCTGCCGGATGTCCCATTTTGTTCAGTGTTAGGTCTGGTCTCCGCTCTGAGAGTGTCCATAACTGAGGAGGCTTTGGAGAGATTATCAAATCCTTCTAGCAGAAAGGTGCACAAGCACATCTGTTCAGCCATGCAAAAGCTGAGGATGCAGTGTAAACAGAGTCTATCTGCTGTGGCACGTCATTTGATACAAGCCAATGATCTCTCACTTCTTGTGTCCCAAGAGCTACTACAAATCTGAAGGCTTCTTGAAGAGTCTGGCTGTTCTCTGCAAAGTTATTGCTAACTCAAGGGGGGAATGTGGAGTCTGCCGAGTTCCCTCCCCTCTTCAGAGGGAAAAGAGTGAATGCAAAATACAAAGCTATAGGCCATCTTTCCTTTAGCTTAATTGTGAGAAGTTTAATGACTGATCTGAAAGCTGGCAGAGTCAGGATGGGCAATGTGGGCCTCTTATTTGGGGGGCTCTACATGGTGATTAGAGAGAGAGAAAATCATAATTGATTATAAAACAGTTTATGACTTGTTAAAAATAAAACTGACTTGGTCATTTTTTAGCTGGTATAGTCAATGATTTATTCATAGATTAAGGTCAGAAGGGACTATTATGATCATCTAATCTGACTACCTTTATAACAAGTCGGTGTTTCATAGGTGAATAATAATAATTTATAATACTGTAATCCATTAATAAATTATGGGAGCTGAGAGTTATTCCTGTTTCTAAGCGTTCCTAATATTTCTTCACTCTCTCTCAATACAGCCTCTCTAGTTTACAGTGAATAATCTTTATTGCCCTCATGGCTGTTTGAGATCCAGATCCTTTATGATTTACCTTTGGATCAAAAGAAGATTTAAAGATTTTCCTGTTGCTATTGAGCAATTGCAGACAGATCCTGAACCCATCTTACTTGCTCTGATCCCGTGGATTGTGGGGGATTAAAGAAGATTCGGCGTGAGATCTGAAGAACTGCGCTGTTTGTAAACCTCTCATCTCTTTTCACAGACACACGATAGTCTCATGGCATCACAGTATTCACTTTTTTTAACTTCTAACTTTATGAAGAGGGCTGAATTATTAGTGAACCAGTTCCAATCTAGGGAGCTTTCTAGCAGATTGTTACTCATGTAGGTGTTTTTTAATCCAGTCAATCAGGAATGCTAAGGGGCTGGGAGATGGAAAGCAGTTGTGCACATGTAGAGCCTAATCCAATGCCCACTGAAATCAGTGGGAGCATTGGGGTTGGACCAGGCCCTTACATGTGGCCAGCTTTTCAAAACTGCTTGCATTACAAATGTGGCATTACTGATGGTCTGAGTCTGTAACCTTTGTTGTGTCTACATGACATTAATGTTAAGTGCTGGTATCATGATGGTTGAGTGGTATACTACCCATCCTGTACAGACGTGAGTCTGACCACCATGGTATTATCTGGATACTTTAAGGCTCCAACAATGATTAGAAATGATATCTGAAAATCTGAAGGTTTTTGAAGAAAATTAATGGAGTCTACCCAAATTCCATGAAATTTCAATGATAATTGGGTATCTAACTCCCTTAGGCTATGTCTACACTACCGCCAGATCGACACTCTGGCGATCAATGCACTGGGGGTTGATTAAGCTATGAGTGTCTCAGTTTGGGGACTGAACCACGGAGGCCCTCAAATTTAGTGGCCACTTTTGAACGTATTTTGAAAATGTTGGCCAAATGTGGTAAATGCGCATTAATTATGAAAACATACTACAAAGGCCAGGAAGATCCGCTCTCTATTAAGCAAGGCAGGGCATGAAGAAATCCATATAAACCCCTTCATAGCAATAATAATAAGTAAATACTGACAAGACCAATTGCTGCTGTAATATTGCTTTCATTTGTTGTGCTTACATCAGCAGGCAGCGCAGTAGGGAAATGACTGATCAGAGAAGAGAGAAATATGTTGCTAAGCAACACAACACTGGATGGGAGACCTGCTCCCATGTTGTGAAATTGACATGCTGGATGGGTTGCTGGATTTTAAAGTACAATAATTCTAAAAGGTAGAAGAGATTGGAAGAGTTAGCATCTGTCAGAGCAGAGGAAAATGACAGTGAACGAGAGGGTCAGTGACTGGGAGAGTGGGGTTGAGTAAAGGAACTATCGACTGAGGAGGGGAGTGCGTGGAGATGGAGAAAAGAAATAAATATAAAAAGAGAGAAAGGCAGAAGGGAGAGGAGAAGAAACAAAGACAGAAATGAAACAAGAACTATGGAGACAGTTACAGGCTACTTGAGATGGCACTGAGCCAAACTGATTTAGATCCAAACTTCCCCAAAATATGAAAGCGTTTGGATCTGGTGGTATGATTCAGTCCCATCTTGGCTGGTTAGAAGAGGAAAAGAATATAAGAGCAAGGTGATATTTAAAAAAAAAAAAAAAGGGGTGGGGGAAGAGACAAAAATTAGTAGCAAATATTCAGTGTGGGCAGTCTGGTTTGAAAGCATCTCTGAAAAAGTGATTTCTATAAGGAATCCTGTCACTACTGGTGGTACAGCCATTGTACATTCACAGATATGTGATCTGAGGTCCTAGCAATAGTCGCAATTGAAAGGAGGAAGGATGGACTTACAGTTAAAGCATTGGACTGGAAGTCAGGATACCTGGCTTTGTCACAGACTTTTGTGGGTCCTTGGGGGAGTTACAAGCTGGGATTTTCAAATTAGACAGAGGCTATGTCTACACTACTGCAGTAAGTCAACGTAAGTTATGCTACTCCAGCTATGTGAATAACGTAGCAGGAGGTGAGTGGCCCCGGCACTGGAGCACAGAAAGGAAGGCATGTTTCTCTTGGTATATATTTATTTTTCCATTGAGCTTTGGTTCTAACCAACTGTGCCAGCCCCAATGTGAGGAGTATATGTGGGGCTACTCATTGCGTCTCCTCTTTACTAAACCAACCTTTTGGATGGTGTATCTGGGTATAGTTCATATATCTCTGGAGTTAAATGTAGAAAGAGGCTCAAACCAAGCCCTTGATCTAATCTTCAGATCTCCTGGCCTTAATTTCTTCTTCAGGAGAGAACCAGAATCTCAGTGTGATGGGTTCGGTCACAGAGACCCCCTTGGGAATGTCACCTGATGTGCTGAGATTATCTCTGAGCCCATTTCCCTGCCAGCTTGGGACTCCAGAACCCTGCCTTGTTGAGCCAGACATGCTAGCCTGCTGCAACACAGACCCAGGTCTGGTCCATGCTCTCAAAGCTGCAAACTTTCACCAAAAACTGCTCAGCAGGTCACCTATCTCCAGCACCCAGACACCCAGTTCACAATAGGATCCAAACCCCAAATAAATCAGTTTTACTTTGTATAAAGCTTATACAGGGTAAACTCATAAATTGTCTGCCCTCTCTAACACTGATAGAGAGATATGCACTGCTGTTTGCTTCCCCAGGTATTAATCACTTACTCATGGTTAATTAATAAACCAAAATGATTGTATTAAGTATTAAAAAGTAGGATTTAAATGGTTTCAAGTAATAACAGACAGAACAAAGTAAGTTACCAAGCAAAAACATGCAAGACTAAGCCTAATACATTAAGAAACTGAATACAGGTCAATCTCACCCTCAGAGATGTTCCAATAAGCTTCTTTCACAGACTAGACTCCTTGCTAGTCTGGGCCCAATCCTTTTCCTTGGTACAGTCCTTGTTAGTTCCAACAGACATCATAAGTGGAAAACAGGGGCTTTCTCATGACTGCAGCCTCTTTGTTCCTTTCCACCCCCTTTTATAGCTTTGGCACAAGGTGGGAATCTTTTGTCTCTCTGGGTCCACACCCCTCCATCTTAAACCTGGTGCTTTTCCATTTAGAAGGATTCCAGTATCAGATGACATGTTCACATGTCTTGTGAGACCACAACCTCCATTCTTCCTAGGCTGGTTTACAGGAACACAGGAAGGGTTGCAGGTAAATAAACCATTTACAACCAATTGTCCTAGTCAATGGGAGCCATCAAGATTCTAAACCACCATTAATGGCCCACATTTTGCATAATTACAATAGGACCTCAGTTATACTTCATATTTCTAGCTTCAGAGACAAGAATGATACATGCATACAAATAGGATGAACACACTCCATAGATTATAAGGTTTGTAATGATACCTTACAAGAGACCTTTTGCATAAAGCATATTCCAGTTACATCGTATTCACACTCATAAGCATATTTCCATAAAACATATGGAGTGCAACATCACACTCAGATCTGAATAGTCTCAAACTAGGGATCCAAAAAACAGATATGAATCCAATTTTCCTCAAACTTTGGGGTATTCAGAATAGGTTTGTGAATTCAGCCCATTATTGAAAAAAGGTCCGAGGGATGAACTCCTAGATCAAGCTTTGGTGTTCAGATTTGGGGTTTTAGTTTAGCTTATCCATATAGAAATCCAAATCATGCCAATGAGCTATGATAGGAAGGACTTCTCTCCTGGGCACTCTCCTTTTTAAATGAGCTGTGCCATGCTTAGAAGTATTTTAACTTCAGGCCCTTTAGAGAGACAAATGGTCTTATGATGGGAGTGCAAGATCTGCCAGTTCCTTGAAATTTTTAGATGAACTAGAGTTATAGATGTTATATTATTATTAGCTTATAGTAATAGAACTACTTGTGCTCAATTCTGCCCTCAATGACATGAGTGCTATTCCCTTTGAAGTCAATGGAAGCTACAGCTGTATAACTCGGCAGAATTGATGGCCCACACCCTCAGCTAGTATAAATCCCCTCCATTAAGGTCAATGAAACAACACTAATATTTACCAACTGAGGATCTGGCACTGTTTTATTTGAAAACATGTTTTATCCTCTGGGTAAAAAGAGAGAAGTTACTAATACTGACCACATTCAGCCCCAGCATAAGCAGGTGAAACATATTGAAGCCAATGAGAGTCATGCCAGTTTGTGAGAGAACAATGTATGCGAAGGAAAATGTGCATCTATCCCAATGATTCCCAACCATGTTTTTGCCTAGATTGGCTAATTTCCCTGTGCATATTTAATTACCTTTTTTCTTACTAACAGAGAGATTGTTTTGGAGAAAATGGATAACTGCTGATAAATTAGTAGAGTGTGAAAGTGAAAACTGTTCAAGCTCCAAAAGGGCCTCAGTACTGCCTGCACAACCCAAATGTTTCTTCATGTATTCCATTTATCCAACTCTTAAAAAGGAAATGAAATAGGTAACCAGGGCCAGATTAACCTTTTGTGGGCCCAGCGCCAAACATATTTGTGGGCCCCCAAGGGGAAAATAGAGCATGGTGCAGGGGGTTCAGTCCCTGGAGTGAGGAGCAACCAGGGGCAATGGGGCATGGCATGGCAGGGATGTCCCTGCTCCACCCAGCTCTGTGTGAGGGCACTATTTACAGACTGGCAGTTGCCAGACGTCCAATGGCCCTCCTGGCCTTGTGCTGCCAGCATGCCCCTTCCCCTCGGGGGTGGGCCCATGTCATGCCATACAGCCCCCCACCCAACGCCGGAACACATACACCCGATTCCCTATGGCCAAAGCTCCCGCCCAGACCCGCTATGCCCAGCCTCCCCCGACTCTGCCACAACTCCCAGCACCCCACACAGAACCCCCCACTCCCTAGTGCCCCAACACACAGAGATCTTCCCTGCAGTTTCACAGCCCCGCACCGCCCCAGGCCCTCCGGAGACCCACTCCCCCACACCCTGCCTCCTGGCCCCACTCACTGGCCCTGCTGGGAGGCAACTGCCCGGCTGAGCCACCAGTGTCCTAGGGCGGGGAATCACTCCGGCCCCTCAAGAGTGGCGCGATCAGCCAGGCCAGGGCTTGCCCCACCCAGGCTCCCTCAGGACCCACTTGCCTGGAAGGGCCCAACCAAGCCCCCCACACTGTTCCCCACCCCTACCTGGCCAAGACTGACCAGGCTTCTGCATCAGTCCCAGGTGGCTCAGCTCCAGGGAGACAGGTGGGGGCCCCCAGGTGGTGGGAAGCAGAGACTGCCCGGAGCCAGAGGGGCACTGGGATCCAGCCAGGAGGCAGAGAGAAGCCGGCGGGTGAGGCCAAGGGGTGGAGAGGAGGCATCAGCTGGCTGATGGGCAGGCCGAGAGGCGCAAGTGGTGGGTGGGCAGGCGGGGGGGGGAGCCAGCGGGCTGGCGGGATCTCAGGGCACAGTGCAAGCAGAGCAGGCTGGGGCCCCTTCTGAGCATGGGCCCGGCTCCATGGCGCCACTGTAAACCCAGCACTGCAGGTAACATCAACTTGTGACATTTATTTTTAGGTAACACTTTTTGTTCCCTCTCTCAGTGGCAGAACTATTTTCGTCTCCAAAAACAGTGCTATAAATATGTTCCATTGAGATACTGGCCTCTGACGTGTTTAAGCACATCTCCTTGCTGTGCATGATAACAATGGGCTGAAGAAATAATTTCCTCCTATTCCACGGTGCTCTCTCACCTCACTGACAAAAAGCCCTATTAGCTCAAAGTCCATTAGTACTTTACCTGATGACTGGGGGAATACTCGAGGGAATCTGCACGTTAACTGTTGCAGTGATATCAAATGGAAATGTCCTATTATTGCCTATTCCTAGATTACATTATACACTTCATTTCCTTGGATTTCAAGGGCCTGATTCTCCATTGCGTTACATCTCGTTTAGTGCAGAGTGAATGCAAACTACTACCAGATCAGAATGATAACATTGCACACTCACTTTGCACTGGTGTAAATGACTACACAAGAGGCAAGGAAGCATCAGGCTCAGGTTCTTCAACATCTGTTTGTTCCCAGTGCAAAAATGTATCCTTAAACTGGTGTGCTACTGTGTTTGTTTAACGCTTGGTGGCCAAGGTCTTGCATACAAATATTGTAAGCTGGCATTTTTCTGATACAGAAAAATTGTTCTGCCCTTTTTATGAGCAGTAACTCTCATGAATGCTAGTGGGAGCTGTACACAAATGCTTAGTGCCTTGGACATTATTTCTAACCAACTAAATTTTAATTGGGCACAGCCTAATATTTTAATGGGGCTCTGTCATAGGTTGTGACTGCACTGTAGTGCCCCCTGCTGAAGTAGTGTGGCACTGCACAACATGCCTGCCTCAGTTTCCCTTCTTAGGAAGCCAATAAATCCATTTCAGGCACTCTTGACACTTGACTTAATAATGCCCTCCTTTTGGACTTGTTTATTACAGTAGCAGTCCCAGGATATTAGAGAGACAAGGTGGGTGAGGTAATATCTCTTATGGGATCAACTTCTGTTGCTGAGAGAAGCTCAAAATCTGGTCTCTCTCACCAACTGTAGTTGGTCCAATAAAATATATTACTTTGCCCACCTTCTCTCTCTGAAGGTGCTTCTGGCTTTCCAGGTTCATCTGAAGCCTGCCCTCTAAAGATAAGTCTACGCTGCAATAAAAGATCCATGGCATGGATGCATCGGGCTCAAGTCAGCTGACTTGAGCTCGTGATGCTGTAAGGTCATAAGGCTATAAAACTGCAGTGTAGGCATTCAGGCTCAGGCTGGAGCCTGGGTTCTGAGACCCCACACGTGGGAAGCTTAAGCCGGGATGTCTACATTGCTATATGTATGTAACCCTTCTGCCCATCTAAGTTGGCAGCAACAAGGGCCGGGTTCTGTATCTAGGGGTTCCATTTCAATAACGCAATGCAAAATCGGCTCGAGCCCCCACCCAGTGACCTGGGACAATTACATACCACCCCCTGGGTGCCTCTAAGAGGCAATACTTCCCCTCTCGCAAGCACGGAGTCTGAGTGTAACAGAAAATGTTTAATAACATGAGGTAAACAACATCAGCATTAAATTGGAAAAACACCACAAACAGGATTCATAACACAAACCATGAGCAAAAAAACCCACCCCAGCAAGTTGGGCTGTGTCCTTTCCCTTGGGTTCTTGAAACCAGCAACCCAAGGATCACCAAAGTCCCAAAGGTCCAACAACCCCCCAAAGTCTCTGTCCCTGGTCAGTGCAGCCCCAGAGTTCGGGGGGGGGGGGCACGCAGGGTGTTAAGGGGCACCTTACGTGATCCGAGGCCGACGGGGTTCCGCCGCAGCCTTCACCATGAGCCGCTCCACTCCACCAGCTGCCCCGTGAGCTGCTCCCGCCATCCCACGAACTGCTCTGGCAGCTGCTCCACTCTGCTCACCGACCTGTGAGTCGCTCAGCTCCACTCCAACTGTCCCCACAAGGCTCCACTCTGCTAGCTGCTCCGCCAACCGCTTAGCAATATAGCTTCAGGCTCCCCCACTAGTTAACACAGCCTCAGTGATCTCAGCTCTTAGTAACTTTAGCTCTTTTGTGATTTCAGCTCATAGTAGGGGAGCCCCAGTGCTAATACACCATTGGCCCAAAGTGAATTGAGCTCAGCAGTCTGTAACTAGACTTGTAATAGAATCAAAGTTGAAATCTGATATCCAACAGTGGAGAGAGGAGATAGTGCAATTGGTGTTTCAACCCCTCAGAGAGAACCCATACCATCAGGTACAAATACCTATTCCCATCCTCTCTCTATTCACTGGATTTTGTAACCCATGCCCCTTGTCAAGCAAGTCCTACTTAGGTAATGGTGAAGGACTCACTCAGTCCTTCTGTCATACAACAGTTTCACTGGCCTTGATTCACAGAATCAGGGTAACAAAACTATTCTTCCTGTCCCAATAACAGAGAAAACTGGGGATCCCACACCAGCCAAAGTAACCACTTTGAGTTGCTGTTGTTTCATGCCAGGCGAGTGGGTGTGCCTATGCAAACAAGATCAGCCCCTGGAGTTCTTTTCCACACTTGCCATAATTCACCACCAGATGTCAGGGTAGAGCTCATCCTGACTCTGCTTACATGTACTCCCACAACCAGAGCCCCACAGGTGCAAGTCAGCAGACTTGTTGGGCTCTGAGACGTGATGCTGTGGGTTTTTTATTAGTGTAGATATACCCTAAGCTGGGGTTCCAATCCCCTCAGGGTTCTCTTTCAGTCTTTGTCTCTCCTTATGGCAGGAGCCCCAGCCTTCCTCCTGGAACAAGTTCAAGCAATTATTGTCCCTTTCCTTACCAGGAGTCCCCAGTTCTCCTCCTGGAGTTCAGGGTTGGGTTGTAATTTACCTCTCAGTCTCTGACTTCTCCTTATGGTAAGCATCTCCTTAGTTCTCCTGGACCAGGATAGTTCAAGCAGTTATTACCCCTCAGCTAGCTCTGCTTCGTCCTCAGACTCAGAGGGTTTCTCCTGCTGGTGTCTGCTTCCTGCCAACTCTGGAGCCTTCTTACTACTTTTAGCTTCTGCCCCGTTCTTGTTCTTTTTGTGTTTTACGGTGAAGCAGACTCACTTTCTGAGTCTGACTGCCAAGCACTGGACACATATATAATTCAAGAATTGAAGTCTTTTGCCTTTCCCAGTGTTCATAAAGAATTGCAATGTTATTTTTATAGGACCCCATTTTTCCTGATGCTCTTACTAGGTGTTTCAGCGAAAATTTTGATACTTTAAGGCCTCTAAGTTTTTCATATAAATACCTCCTTTCGATGGTACACTCTTTGCCCTCCCCAAGGAGATGATCAACGGTTTCCTGGACCTTGTGCATCCCACTTAATCCATCTTTGTTTATTTATTAGAAACAAATTACTATTTAAGCCACAATGGCCAGTTAAAATTAGCGGAGCCCCTTCACTCTGTCTCTCAGGGCCTTGGAGTATATCAGCATTTTTTGACTCTTGGGCATATTTCATGGAATATTTTCCCCTTCCTTTCTTTTGGGTATAAATCCTGCCATTCCTCTCTCAACTCAATTTTAATTAGATTTCTAAATGCCAGCTTCCTTGAAGGGCGCTCTACATCAATTTGCCCATTTTAAACATTTTTTTTGCCACTTTGCCTGCCAGCTCATTGCTCACAACTCTTCCATGCTATGAGATCCTGCATCTGCCCTGCTATGAGGGAAGCAGCATTATGCTGTTCCCTTTCTCCCAGCTCATTCCCATTGGTTTGGAGAGAGGAGTGCCTTTTTCTACCCTCTCCGCAATGTTCCTTGCCCTTAATGAAACCGTACCAGGATTTCGTCCCAACCCCTACTTACTCCTGGGACCACTTCCTCTTTCCCAATATCTCCCAGATCCTTATATCTATAATCTGACCTTTCAGTGCTTAAAGAGCCATGCCAGGTGGCAAGGTGGACTGACCAGTTGGCAATACTGCCCTTAAGGAGCAGCCTGCCCCATCACAGGCACACATGCTTACATCTGGTTGCTGCTTTTAAAAATTACTCATTAAGGGCAAGTGTGTGCCTGGCACTTATGCAGGTGGTCAGGAAGGTGGAAAGGGCACAAGGAGACTTGTGTGGCTTGTGTAGGTGCCATTGCAGCTTCTGTATCACGGGCTGCTCCCTTCCTGTATCTCTGAGACCACCCAGGCCCCCAAAGGGAGTGAGGAAGAAGGTGGGGCTATGGCCCTCCCTGAGTCTAGAATTCCCCTTCCCAGCACTTGGAGAAGAATGGATGCAGAGTGTCAGAGAATGAGCTGTCCCTACACACTGGGGAATTTGGAAAGGTATGCTGCATTGACATTGGTAGAATACCTCCAGAGCTAAATTTGACCTATGATTTTAAAGGGCAGTGCCCCTTTAAAAATATTTTCCCCATTCAGGTAGGGGAAAAATGACTGGAGGAAAGATAACAATAAATAAATATTAAGCAAATTGCAGTTTAGATTATACCCATCGAGCATGACTGAAGAAAGTGGCACTTCAACTTTTAAGCTGCTTCAGTTTTCAACTTGTGCTTAGGTTTCCTGATGGTAGGAGTTATGCACGTGATAACGGATGTGGGAGAGATTATGTTAACAGCCCTATCTCATTAAAATATCTCCCTATTCAACACATGGGAGGCAGTGTGCAATAGGATAGCACATAGGCGTAAACATCAGGAGCCATTGGTTCAATTCGTACATAACATAAGAATAGCCTTACTGTGTCAGACCAATGGTCCATCTAGCCCAGTATCCTATCTTCTGAGAGTGGCCAGTGCTAGTTGCTTCAGAAGGAATTAACAGAACAGGGCAATTTTGAGTGATCCATCACTGGTCGTCCAGTCCCAGTAACTGGCAGTTGGAAGTTTAGAGACACCTGGAGCATGGGGTTGCATCCCTGACCATTGCTGAACCTATCCTCCATGATTTTAGCAAATTCTTTTTTTAATCTAGTTATAGTTTTGGCCTTCACAACATCCCATGGCAACAAGTTCCACAGGTTGACTGTGTTTTGTTTATTTTAAACCTACTGCCTGTTAATTTCAGTAAGTGACCTCTAGTTCTTCTGTTATGTGAAGGAGTAAATAACACTTCCCTATTCACCATTCATGATTTTATAGATCTCTATCATATCCACATTAGACACATTAGTTGTCTCTTTTCTAAATTGAACAGTCCCAGTCTTTTTAATATCTTGTTGTATTATTCCATTCCCCTAATCATTCTTGTTGCCATTCTCTGTACCTTCTCCAATATATCTTTTTTGAGATGGGGTGACCAGAACTGCATTACTATTCAAGATGTGGGTATACCATGCGTTTATATAGTGGCATTATGATGTTTTATTATTTATCCCTTTCCTAATGGTTCCTAATGTCCTATAGGTTTTTGACTACTGTTGCACATTGAAGGGATGTTTTCAGAGAACTATCCACAATGACTCCACGATTTCTCTTTTGAGTGGTAATAGCTAATTTAGACCCCATCAATTTGTATGTATGATTGGGATTTTTTTTTTCCAATGTACATTACTTTGCACTTCTCAACATTGAATTTCATTGGCCATTTGTTGCCTAGACACTCAACTTAGTGAGATCCCTTTGTAACTCTTCACAGTCCGTTTTGGACTTAACTATCTTGAGTAATTTTGTGTCTTCTGCAAATTTTGCCACCTTACTGTTTCACCCCTTTTTCCAGAGCATTATGAATTGCACTATTTACCTCTCTCTATTGTGAAAACTGACTATTTATACCTACCCTTTGTTTCCTATCTTTTAACCAGTTACTGAACCATGAGAGGACCTTTTCTCTTATCCCATGACTGCTTATTTTGCTTAAGAACCTTTGAGGGACTTTGTCAAAGGCTTTCCTACAGTCCAAGTACATTATGTTGAGTGGATCACCCTCGTCCATATGCTTGCTCTCTGGTACCCTCAAAGAATTCTAGTACATTGGTGAGGCATGATTTCCCTTTATAAAAGCTGCATTGTATCTTCCTTAACACACAGTGTTCATCTATGTGTCTGATAATTATGTTCTTTACCATACTTTATTATAGTTTTAACCAATTTGCCTGGTACTGAAGTTAGGCACCAGAGGTGATCCTGGCAAGCTTTTTTTTTTTTTTTTTTTTAAATCAGTGTTACATTAGCTATCTGCCAGTCATCTTACAGAGGCTGATTTTAAGTGATAGGTTACATACCACAGTTAGTAGCTCTGCAATTTTATATTTGAGTTCCTTTGGAACTCTTGGATGAGTGCCATCTGGTCCTGGTGACCTTATTACGGTTTAATGTATTGGTTTGTTCCAAAACCTTCTCTATTGACACCTCAATTTGGAACAGTTCCTCAGATTTGTCAACTAACAAGAATGACTCGGGCATGGGGATGTCCCCCATATCCTCTGCAGTGAAAACTGATGCAAAGAATTCATTTTGCTTCTCTGCAATAGCCTTATCTTGCCTGAGTGCTCCTTTAGCACCTAAGTTGTCCAGTGGCCCTTCTGACTGTTTGGCAGACTTCCTGCTTCTGGTGTACTTAAAAAAAATGTTGTTGTTAGTTATGTCTTTAGCTAGTTGCTCTTAATTCTTTCTTGGCCTCCTTATAGAATCATAGGACTGGAAGGGACCGCGAGAGGTCATCTAATCCAGTCCCCTGCACTCATGGCAGGACTAAGTATTATCTAGATCATCCCTGACAGGTGTTTGTCTAACCTGCTCTTAAAAATCTCCAATGATGGAGATTCCACAACCTCCCTAGGCAATTTATTCCAGTGCTTAACCACAGACAGTTAGGAAGCTTTTCCTAATGTCCAACCTAAATCTTCCTTGCTGCAATTTAAGCCCATTGCTTCTTGTACTATCCTTGGAGATTAAGAAGAACAATTCTTCTCCCTTCTCCTTGTAACAACCTTTTATGTACTTGAAAACTGTTATGTCCCCTCTCAGTCTTCTCTTTTCCAGATTAAACAAACCCAATTTTTTCAATCTTCCCTCCATAGGTCATGTTTTCTAGACCTTTAATCTAGACCTTTAATTTTTGTCGCTCTTCTCTGGACTTTCTCCAATTTGTCCACATCTTTCCTGAAATGTGGCACCCAGAACTGGACACAATACTCCAGTTGAGGCCTAATCAGCGCAGAGTAGAGTGGAAGAATTACTTCTCATGTTTTGCTTACAACACTCCTGCTAATACATCCCAGAATGATGTTCGCATTTTTGCAACAGTGTTACACTGTTGACTCATATTGAGCTTGTGGTCCACCATGACCCCCCAGATCCCTTTCTGCAGTACTCCTTCCTAGGCAGTCATTTACCATTTTGAATATGTGCAACTGATTGTTCCTTCCTAAGTAGAGTACTTTGCATTTGTTCCTATTGAATTTCATCCTATTTACTTCAGACCATTTCTCCAGTTTGTCCAGATCATTTTGAATTTTAATCCTATACTCCAAAGCACTTGCAACCCTCTCAGCTTTATATTCTCCACAAACTTTATAAGTGTACTCTCTATGCCATTATCTAAATCACTGATGAAGATATTGAACAGAACCAGATCCAGCACTGAGCCCTGTGGGACCCCACTTGTTATGCCCTTCCAATATGACTGAGAACCACTGATAACTACTCTCTGAGAATGGTTTTCCAACCAGTTATGCACCCACCTTATAGTAGCTCCATCTAGGTTGCATTTCCCTAGTTTGTTTCTGAGAAGGTCGTGAGAGACTGTATCAAAAGCTTTACTAAAGTCAAGCTATATCGTATCTACTGCTTCCTCCCACCCCATCCACAAGGCTTGTTATTGTGCTTTTATATGCGACTTGCCAAAGTTTATGCTACTTTTTATTTTCCTCAATAAAATCTGATTTCCAATTTTTAAAGGATGCCTTTTTGCCTCTAACCACCTCTTTTACTCTGCTGTTAAGCCATGGTGGCATTTTCTTGGTTCTCTTACTGTTTTTTTTTTATTTGGGGTATACATTTAGTTTAAGCCTCTATGGTGTTTTAAAATAGTCTCCATGCAGTTTGCAGGCATTTCACCCTTGTGACTGTTCCTTTTAATTTTTAACTAGCTTCCTCATTTTTGTATAGTTCCCCTTTTTGAAGTTAACTGCAACTGTGGTAAGTTTCTTTGGCATTTTCCACCCTACAAAGATGTTAAATTTAATTTATGGTCGCTATTACTGAGCGGTTCAGCTATATTCACCTCTTGGACCAGATCTTGTGAGCCACTTAGGACTAAATCAAGAATTGCCTCTCCCCTTGTTGGTTCCAGGACTAGCTGCTACAAGAAGCAGTCATTAATGGTGTCTAAAAATGTAAGCTGTGCATCCCATCCTGAGGTGACACATACCCTGTCAATATGAGGATAATTGAAATCCTGCATTATTATTGTGTTTTCTGCTTTTGTAGCCTCTCTAATCTCCCTGAGCATTTCACAATCGCTGTTCCCATCCTGGCCAGGTGGTCAGTAGAATAGTCCTACTGCTATCCTCTTATTGTTCAAGCATGGAATTTCTATCCATAAAGATCTTATGGTACAATTTGATTCATTTTAAGATTTTTTACTTTAGTTGACACTATGCTTTCTTTCACATATAGCACCACTCCCCCACCAGCACGACCTACTCTGTCATTCCTATACATTTTGTACTCTAGTATTACTATGTCCCACTGATCATCATCATTCCACCAATTTTCCCCAAAGCCTACTGTATCAATATCCTCATTTAAAGCCAGGCATTCTAGTTCATTCATCTTAGTATTTATACTTCTAGCATTTGTATATAAGCACTTGTACATTTTCTATATTTGTCAATATTCAGTTGCTCACCTTCATGTGCTATATTTAAATGGGACTCTTATGTTTCACTGTTCCTCACTCACTCCTACCTGTACTTTACCGACTTCTTATTCCATCATTTTTGGTGTCCAATGTTGGGGCCTAAAGAGCTAATACATACTCACAAGCACCTTAGAAAACAATTGTTTTCAAAGTTAGTTTAAAACAAAAATTGTTTTAAAATTCTCATATGTGGCGATCTTGTTCAGAGATAAGCATGCAAAGCAAATTGTTAGGTTTTTTTTATTTAAAAAAATGGTTAATTGTCAAAGTTTTTTTAAAAAATTCTTTTAACAAATGCTTTATTTTTTACTATTACTATTATAATTTTTTATTATTATTTGAGGTTTGTAGTTTCTGTGATTGGTCATAATTTTGAAGGTTACATGAAAACTTATTTTTAAGAAGAAGCAAGAGTGGTAAAAATGAAGAGTAGCTTGGCCTGCCCCATTCTGTTTAAATGTAATGTGTTCAGAATGCATAAAAATGATTGGTGGTTTTATTTTCATGGACAGTATCTTTCTCTGCTTAACTGACATATGTCTGCCTTTGTTATTGCACCACCAGACAAACTGCAGATTTCTTATGCTAGATCTGTTCTCAAAATTAACGTGGGAAATAAAACTAACTTTAAAATGTACACCTCAGTCAAGTAAGACTTAAAAAAACATCCTCTCACACTGAGCAACTGAGCCTGCATTTAATGTAGAAATAAATCCCGCGACTCACTCCAAGTGGTGGTGAGAATCCATATGAAACTTTAAGAGCCCTCTAATCTCACTGTACCCTACAGGTTTCACCTACACTACAAAAGCAAACAGAGGGGAAGTCAGATGGGGATGTATTTTCCTAGCTCGTCTACCTATTCGCTATGTGGCCAGGGTAAGTAAAACTCCCTGGGTCTCAGTTTCCCTGTATGTATGATGAGACTTAACCATTTTGTATTGCACTTTCAGAACATGTGGTAAGAAGTGCTAAATATTATTAGTATGTTGATGGTGAGCCTGCATACCACAAAAATAATTCCCAACGCTTTGGCTTGCAATATAGGCATGACTGAAGCACGGTTTAATTATGTTCCTGAATTATGCCGAAGCTTTTGTGCCTGGTTGTGTGTAGTCCCTGTAGAGGAGCAAGCAAGGAGATTCCCCCTCCCTTGCATAGCTGCACAGGAGCGACACACAATAGCAGACAGTCCCTGTGGTCTATGTCTATTTTAGGAAGCAAGGTGTGGAAAAAGAAGCTAGGGAGTGGCAGGTAGGAGGTGGGGTAATGGCTTCAGCCCATAGAGCAGGGCTGGCACAGCGCAGGGAGCAACCAGCTCCATCCTAATGGAAGGATCTGGCTCCAAATGACCAACTCACTTAAGAAGCATCCTTGAGCACTGGGCCTTATTCCCCTCTCACTTTGGTAGGTGAAGTCGATGACATTACACAATGGGAGAGGAGACACAAGTCTACTGGTGTAACTAAAAGGAAGGTATGGTGTAACTAAAAGCACAAGCCATATCTTCCTATCTAAAAATCAGCTTGTCCTCTGATGCCCTCTGGTGACAGGAACTAATTAGCTGCCATTGCAGGTCAGGCATAGTGCTATTATTGTATACAGTGGTGTAACACCAGGGACATAACACACATTTAACCGTTTCAGGCAAATATTGATATTTTGGGTAAATTAAATTCAGTTACAGTAGAACCTCAGCGTTATGAACATCTCGGGAATGGAGGTTGTTTGTAATTCTAAACAAAACGTCTGGTTGTTTTTTCAAAAGTTTACAACTGAACATTGATTTAATACAGCTTTGAAACTTTACTACGCAGAAGAAAATTGCTGCTTTTAACCATCTTCATTTAAATTACACAAGCACAGAAACAGTTTCCTTACCTTGTCAAATCTTTTTTTAAACTTTCCTTTATTTTTGTAGTATTTTAAATTTAACACAGTACTGTACTGTATTTTGTTTTTGGGGATTTTTTGGTCTCTGCTGATGCCTGATTGCATACTTCTGGTTCTAAATGAGGTGTGTGGCTGACTAGTCAGTTCATAATTCTGAGGTTCTACTGTATTAAGATTTAACACACATGATCATTTCTATTGTCTCTCCATGGTGATTACATTATTTCTCTAGTGGTGCAAAATATGCATCCCCTGGAGAAATCACAACTTGGGAATCTCCAATGCTTCTTAGCCTGATTCTTTAAACACTTTAGTCCTGATCCTTGATGAGGATGCGGATGAGAAGCACACAGAGCAACCTGGGGGGAAGAGAGAGTGTCCTTGTGCACAAAGGTGGCTTTAAGCCCTCTTTGAACTCCTCCAGTCCTGGCTCAGCATTACAATGGCTGGCTCCAAAGGACCATAACGGCAGCTGGATGTTGCCGAACCAGTGAGGACTACATCTGAATGTACGGGTTCACCTTCAGAGATCCAAATGCAGGATTGGTACCTATAGTGAGATGTCTCACAAGTGAGGGTACTAAATAGACAAAAAGAGGGAAAGAGAGTAAATCCAAAGGTGACAGTGATAAGTTTGCTTGGTTGGTATTTGGAATGGAAACGGTCTGCCTAGGAAATGCTTATTTACCTAATTTTCAAAACTGCATACTCAGTACAGATTGTAAAATGTTATAGCTTATCCATTCCCAACTATCTTATGCTATGGGACCATCATAATGTTATGGATATGGATGATGACAACATGCTGAGTGACCTGTTTGTGAATGATATAGTTGGGTTTTTTTAAACTGAATTGCCAGAAAGGTATAGGCAACTGTCTGTGAAATTTCTTTTCCTGAATGTCAGTTTGTAGTTATACAAGCCCAGTGAGACTGTGCTTTGCTTTTTTAACTCCCTACAGAAAATTAGTATTAACAATTTTGAAGGAAAAACTTCACAATTCACTCCTCCTGAGATTTTTCTCTGCTACATTTCACTATGGGAAGAATGTGTTTAGTTATTAACCTATGAGAAATTAAATGTAATGAAAATTGTGGCAGGGCCTTGATTACGGAGGGGCTTGTGGCACTAGTATGATGATTATATAAGCTGCATGTGCATGGAGACCTGCTGTAATTAGTAACTCTGCTTACTATTGTAAGGCACAAATACGCACTGCAGCTAAACAGTCGAATTCTGTGTGCAGGCTGCAAAAACTTCCGCCTCTTCCCCTGCAGTGTGATATTTGTACAAAGGGTGTATGATTTCAGAAGCACGCACAAAAGTTTTGCAGCACTCTCAGTTCTGTGGTGCTCAGATGGGGCTGAGGGGAGCACGTGTGAATATGTGGATCTACCAACTTTTGACATCCGCATAGAAAGGTCAAGGGCTGCAGAAGCTACTCCATCCCAAGGGTTGGAATTAGGGTGACCAGATAGCAAGTGTGAAAAATCAGGACTAGGGGTGTGGGGTAATAGGAATCTATACAAGACAAAGCCTGAATATCGGGACTGTCCCTATAAAATTGGAATCTCTGGTCACCCTAGCTGGAATAGTTGTTTGGATTGCCTGTGGAAAGGCATCCTCCTCCTCTACCTCAGCAAACATACCCAGGGTGCCCGCCAGCTACTCATGTTAGGTGCTGTGAAGAGCAGGTTGTCCCTGTGTATTCACAGGGTAGCCCCGGCTGGGAGAGAGTGTGGACAGAACACTAAGGAGATGAACTGATTCAGTGTATTTCTCAAGCAACCTCTAGTTAGGGTTCTTATTTATCTAGGTTCTTATGTTGTACCCGTCACCAGGGTATCCAAATGCTGACTGTCTAAGAGCCTTCCCTTGACAGGACAAGGCGTTGAATCTGCCACGAAGTACAGCTTCCCCCACAGCGAGTGCATATAACACTCCCTGAACTGGGGTGTAGGGCATTCAAGTCTATTATGTTTGTGTTGTATACCTTATGCATCTTTTCTGTAGCCAGGTACCAAGTTTGCAAAATTATTTTAGACTTTAGAAATATACAGTTCTCAACCTTCATGCTTCTTTTAGTCTCTTTGAGACAGGAGGAAATCTGCTTTAAAACTGAGCTGGTTATAAGAGGTGAGGATTATCTCACCAGACTGCAATGAAAAGTAATCTTTTGGAAATGGGTGACTCTCTCTGCATAATAAGCAATTACAGTTGATCACAGTCTTTCCAGGAATATTGTGAAGAATGACTCGGTTGACTCTATAAGCAACACTCATACTGTCAGTTTCCCCTGCAGTGTAGTCAAGCTTAGTTCCAAAGTTTGGATCTGGCTCTGCGCTTCCCCAAAGTTTGGGAGTGCATGGACACAGGGTTTTGGTTTGGCCAATGACGGAGAGGCGGATATTGGAATGGGCTAACTACTATAGAATAAACACTGAAATTAATCTTTTTGATATAGACAAAATCTGATCAATTTTAAAATAATTGTGTATCTCTGCACTTCTGCTTTGTTCCCAGACATAAATAGGAATTCCCAAACTACTCGTAATGCTTAAAATTTATGGATTCAAGGATCTCAGTGCTTTATAAACATTAATTTAGTTTCACAGTAGCCTGCGAGGAATTGGGATATCATCTGCATTTTACAGATGGGAAAATTGAAGCATGGAGCAATCGTACATTGATTTTCAGAGGTGCTGAGCACTCGTGAGTTTGGGTGCACAGATTTCATGGAAACTGCAGGAGTGGGATTTTTAAAAGTGGTCAGCACAGGCCTACTTCTGCTCAAACTGAAATCAGTGATACTAGTAAGAAGAGAGTTAGGCCAATGCTGAGCTCTTTTGAAGAGACCTGCACAAGACTCCAAAGGACATGTCACACAGCAAGGAATAAACCCAGGTCATCTGACACACAATTCTGTACCTTAATTATAAGCGCATCCTTCCTGCTCTCTGTCATGACACTTCCAGTCTAAATCAAAGCAAAAGAGGTTAAACAACTGTTTTTTTAATCAAGATCTGTCCCAATCTTTTGAATATTTAAGGCATGCCCTGTATTGGTTCAGGAGTATGTCTGTAAACATCTGTTCCTTGTCACTGACGTGACATAGGCACCCTGAATGGAGGGCTTAGTTCGGCAGTGTGTGTTACCAAATGGATTAACTCATTAACATGAACAGAAATTATATGCGTAAATCTCTGAGCACCAAGATGAGAACACACTCCTTACAGCAGGTGGATAGATGCAAAATCCATACACTACTTCATTGGCAATGTCCTTTTGAAAATTTGTTAAGCAAGTTCTTTCCACCATGCTTGAAACAAGGTAGCAAGTGCTGTTATACCACAATAGTAGCTTTAGTTTTCTGCAAATTCGAGGCCTGCATTAATGTTAGGTTTGAGCTAATGCAATGTCAAAGCAGCCCAGGGATTTGCAGAAAGGGCGTGACCCAGGCAGCAAAAGCGGACTTATGTGCATTGAAGGAGAGAAAAAATGCCAGGGAGCCAACTTGCCTGGCATGTAATGCTGATCAGTTAGAAGTCAGACACTGAATGAAGAAGACCTGTGTCAGACTGTGTAGCTCTGAGTGATTAGTGAACACCAGAAGCTGTTTTTGGAGTCAGCCAACCCCTAGCATGAGCAGGGAATGGAGGCTGGTGCCAGCCACACAACCCTTTGGAGACACGTACTGAAAGTAGGTTGGTGCCAGTGTGAAGACACCACATTTTGGAAGTCAGTCTACTTAAGGAAGGGATAGGAGACCATGTCAACCTGTGGATGCGTTGCCAACATTTTCAAGGTTGGGTGCTGACAACTTCCAGTACTTGAGCTCTCTAGGATCCTCCCTGTCAGTTCTTTTTGGAATGCAATCAGTGACGGTGCTGCCTCATGGGGCTGGACACCAAACATTAGCTGCTGCCATTCCAGCTCTGCCAACAACTTGCTGTATTTCACAGAAACACCAGGAATGCTATATTGGCTCTATCCAGAGCCAGCCCCAGTATATTTCTGTTTCTTTCTTAGTCTGCTTGGGTCCATTTCAGCACTCCAGGGAAAGTGATCCCAGAGCAGCAGGATCTTTCAAGGTCTATTGGTGCTGTAGGCCGTGCTCCCTCAGCTCATTGTGCAGTAGCCATTCAACATCTTCTCTACTATGCACCACACATACTACTTCTCTATTTGGAGAAATTATTATTATTGTTCAATATTTATTACGGTAGCCCCCCCAGAGGCTCCAGTCAGGATCAGTGTCTCATTGTGATAAAGACATGATCTCTTCCCCCAAAGAACTTAAATTAACTGATGTGTGAAGGGTGGGGTTAGAGAGATACAATCAAATAGAGACTATGTGTGTATAAAACACTTGCAATATTTTATTACTATCAATAGATAAAGCAAGTCCCAACTACCCCCATCTGTTCCTCAATCGAGCTTTCATTAATTGCCTGATTTCTTTAACAACTTGTGCCAGAGGTTGGGTTTTGAGGAGGGAGATGAAGGAGGTGAGCATGTAAAGATACTGATATAGATATTAAACTTTTCATGTTATTCACTACTGCTTTCTAATGAGCTGCCATTGTGTTGTTTGTGACAGTATTGGGTATCCATTTCTATTCTGAGATACTCTTCAAACTGTAGTATTAAGACCCTGATCGTGGATTGTGATCCACCCTTGCGGACAGGTGCACAGTGGCTTCAGTGGGGCTCTATGTGTAAGCTGCAGCCCATCTATGTGAACCACAATGCAAGATTGTGGCCCAAGAGTGTCAATGCTGTATGAAAGATTGATTTTTAAAGTGATCTGATGTCACAGGAGTACTGTTTACCCAGCCGCCTCCCTGCACTATTTGGTAGTTCTGGTTTTTAAGGCACCTTTATGGATATGTTTCTGTACAGCCTCAAGGAGGAGCTGTTTTGTTTTTTATTTGGAAAGTGTGTGCATTTCCTGGTTTGTTTCCCAGCTGGCTCACGCGGAGGAAATAACTGGGAAGGCTCTAGACAGGTAAGCTATTGACGGATGCTCAGTGTGTATGATGAAGCAGAGCTGTGCTCAACAACCGCTGCCTCAAAACTCAGAGCTAGGACATTTTCTCTGTACTAGCAAATGGAAACTCAGCAGTGGGAATCTATGACGATTCCTTCAAAGAAGCATAATTACAGATAAGGAATAGGCCCCGATTCCTGCTGCCTCTTGCAAGCAGTGTATATGTATTTATTATTTAAAATAGTGTAAGATCCCAGAAATGATGGTGCTTGGCACTAAATAAGTAAATTAAGCTTCTATTGGGTGTTACCACGTGAAACCCTACACACACAGGTGGGAGAATAGAAACCTGAAACTCAATAGCCAGCACCCTTTTAGCTTTTTATAAACAATTTTTCAAAATGTTTCAGAAAAAAGGAGAGACGAACTCTTATGCTGAGCTAGTCTTTTTAGATACCAGCCCAGCCTCATGTGTTATATCAGTTTGGGCTCATCTCAAACTTTATGTAACTGAAATCAAAGCCTCACAGTAACATGAAATGTCAGACCTTGCAATGTGATGCAGAATAACACCATTGTGCACAACAAATATAAGGCTTTTGAAAGCAAAGCATTCTATTGAGCACAAATGTCTTCCAATAGAGAAATGACAAATCCATAGAAGTACCTCTTGGGAAATCTTCCTGTAAGCTGGTGGCAATGGGTGATGATTCCCTCTCATTGGGCGACTGAAATTAATCCTCACTCTCAGCCGTGCAAAGAGCAGCAAGGACATTTTTTAAAAGACCACTTTTGAACCTTGGCTTTCTTCCTTTGCTGGCTCTGACACTGGCCAAAGCTTACAGCACATCCCTATCCCCCTACATCCTTGTGCACAGAGCTGGCCACAGAGGTTTCTAATGTCCCAGATGGAGTCTGAAAGAGGGTTTTTTGCTGGAATTCCTCTCTAACAAATTGTACACTGGACTGGACTGATACTTTACCTGCAATACTATCACTCAGTGATCCAAGCTTGACATCTCTGTCACTGGTTAGGAGGAAATGGGAATTTTGCAGAGAGAGGGAACACCTTAAAGGTGACCTGCAAAGGAGAAAAATGGATTTGTGCCCTTTCTTGCTTCTTTTATGATGTAAGGAGATGCCTAAAATATTTTTTTTCTTGAAAGAGGGATTTGAGAGAAGAGCGATCAGTATTTTGGTGGATCAATCCTAGGAGGTCATCTCATACATAGGAACAAGTTGGCAGTTTAGTCCTCCTAAAATTGTCAATAAAACTTTTATACCACATCACTACATATTCTCTCACTCTCGCTATATATAATCACATACTAATTATAGTGGAAGTGCTGCACTACATTTAGAGAGCTGAAAAGAAAGTTAAAATGTTTCCTTGTTTCCCTATTATTCAGTTTATTTTTGATGAGAACTTGTCATAATAGGAACATACCTCCAGCTGGGAAATGAAGTAATAGCTCTAACTGGCAAAGTAGCAGTTTTCCATAAACCATGTGTCATAAGCATGACTGCCATAAAGCTTGTAACTTAAGCAACTGGATGGGTAAACTTGTTTTTAAAATACCAGATAATATTTTTGGTGGTGTAATCTCTCCATACATTTATAACTCTAATATGTTATCTTTTTTGAGAGTCTTGAAAGATGATAGGCTAACAGATCAAATACAACTTCTCTAGAGGTACACATTCCTCACACTTTATTCCATAAAATAATTTGCAGTGTTTCTCTGTGTTTTGAACCCCAAGATCAAAAGCTTTGCTACAGCCAGGCAAATAAAATAATACATGACATGAGACCATAGGAAAGAATATGTTTTACTAGAGATGAATTCAAGGTCTTGGCAGGAACAATCTCTAAGGCATTCAGGTTTTTCTATAGCATCTATCACCATTGTATTTGTGACACAATGTACTATCTGCTCTCCTCTTTCACTGCCTCAAAGCAAACAGAGGATTGAGCTCTGCAAGGTAGGAATTGCTGAGTTCCATTTCTGGCTCCACCATTAAACAGCTCAAGTAGACTTGGGCACTCAGGGGGTTCAGGGATTTTTGTGTGGGGAGGGGCCAGGGAGGAAAGATGTGCATTGTTAATGCCCAGAACCATAGGATGTCCACTCAGGAGTTAATACAGGCTAAGCCTAATGTTCCCTCTCTGTTAGGAAAGCCCCTGCTAAAGAAGTCTTGGAACTCTGCTAACATGGAATCAGAGAAAGCAGCAGTCAGTTCCAGAGCTGGTGTGGAGGCATAGGGCCTCTATGCAGGGAATCCCTGGAGATACTGAGGACCTGGAGAGGAGGCATACTCCACCACTCAGATGCAACGATTTGAAGGAAACCCCCACCCCTTTTTTTAGTGGGGGGGGGCTCCTAATCTTGATTAAAGTAGGAAAACAGCCAAACCATGAGTACATATTCAAAAAGTGACCTGTAGCATAAGCTGACATAACACAGACTAGGTAAAGGCTGGTCAAAACACAAGGCTGGGTGGCAGGAGGTATAGACCAACCTTTCAAAATTAGTTGACTACAGTTAGATATCTAATTAAAAGTGCCCTGAATTTCTGTGATGCTGAACACACATTGAAGTCAGTGAGTAGGAACTCAGGGTACCCTGAAAATTAGGCCTCCTTTATGTAATTACCATATATGGATATAAGTGCCTAACTTTAGGCACCCAACTTTTTAAATAAATGTTGACTTTAACTGTTTGCTTCAGTGCTGCCGTCTACAAAATGGTAATAATAACTACTTCACTGTGGTGTTTTGAAGTTTGTATTATTTACTAAATGTTTGAAAGTCTAGGAAAGAGCTTGTACTCTGTGTCCAGAAGAAAGCAACTCCTAGATACTGCTGACAAGAATTTACAAATCAGACTGGCATTGTTCCATGCTTTGAGGGTTTTTTTTTTCTTGCTGTGGAAGAGGAGCTATTGCAGAGGCAATACTAACTTTCTGCGAGAAGCCTCCACATCCCTTCCTAAAACAATACATTGATCCTTAAACACAGTGTTCTCTATATTGCCATGCTGTTAAATTTAACACCTCTAACAATGATTAGAGACTAAGTAAATGTAAGAGAAATAGTATTAAAATATTGTAGTAGTTACAGTTCTGTCCAGAATATCATCCATAGCTGTTTTGTCTGTTCCCCTAACAGAGAACCAGTGAAAAAGACCAGACCAAACTCATCTGTGGGCCACCAGAGATCTTCCTGATGGCCTGCAGAACACAAGATTCTAAGAACCAAGGAGTGGGGGATAGGTGCTGGGTAGGGAGATGCATCCATAAGAGAAAACGAGGAGTCCTTGTGACACCTTAGAGACTAACAAATTTATTTGGGCATAAGCTTTCATGGGCTAGAACCCACTTCATCAGATACACAGAGTGGAAAATACTGTAGCAGGTATAAATACGCAGCACATGAAAAGATGGGAGTTGCCATACCAAGTGGGAGGTCAGTCTAACGAGACAATTCAATTAACAGTAGGATACCAAGGGAGGAAAAATCACTTTGGTAGTGGTGGCGAGAGTGGCCTATTTCAAACAGTTGACAAGAAGGTGTGAGTAACAGTAGGGGGAAATTAGTAGGGGGGGAATTAGGTTTTGTAATGACCAATCCACTCTCAGTCTGTATTCAGGCCTAATTTGATGGTGTCCAGTTTGCAAATTAATTCCAGTTCTGCAGTTTCATGTTGGAGTCTGTTTTTCAAGTGTTTTTGTTTAAGAATTGCCACTTTTAGGTCTGTTATTGAGTGACCAGGGAGATTGAAGTATTCTCCTACTGGTTTTTGAGTGTTATAATTCCTGATGTCAGATTTGGGTCCACTTATTCTTTTGCGTAGAAACTGTCCGGTTTGGCTAATGTACATGGCAGAGAGGCATTGGTGGCATATGATGGCATATATCACATTGGTAGATGTGCAGGTGAACGAGCCTCTGATGGTGTGGCTGATGTGGTTAGGTCCTATGATGGTGTCCCTTAAATAGATATGCGAACAGAGTTGGCACCAGGGTTTGTTGCAGAGTTTGGTTCCTGGGTTGGTGTTTTTGTTGTGTGGTGTGTAGTTGCTGGTGAGTATTTGCTTCGGGTTGGGGGGCTGTCTGTAAGCGAGGACTGGTCTGTCTCCCAAGGTCTGTGAGAGTGAGGGATCGTCTTTCAGGATAGGTTGTAGATCCTTGATGATGTGCTGGAGAAGTTTTAGTTGGGGGCTGTAGGTGACGGCTAGTGGCTTTCAGACCTAAAAGTGGCAATTCTTAAACAAAAAAACTTCAAAAACAGACTCCAATGTGAAACTGCAGAACTGGAATTAATTTGCAAACTGGACACCATCAAATTACGCCTGAATACAGACTGAGAGTGGATGGGTCATTACAAAACCTAATTTCCCTCTACTGTTACTCACACCTTCTTGTCAACTGTTTGAAATGGGCCACTCTCACCACCACTACCAAAGTGATTTTTCCTTCCTTGGTATCCTACTGTTAATTGAATTGTCTTGTTAGATTGACCTCCCACTAGGTATGGCAACTCTCATCTTTTCATGTGCTGTGTATTATACCTGCTACTGTATTTTCCCCTCTATGCATCTGATGAAGTGGGTTCTAGCCACAAGGACTCCTCGTTGTTTTTGCTGATACAGACTAACACAGCTAGTACTCTGAAACCTGCATCTATAAGAGGATCTCTTTATGAAGCGATCTATTGAATGAAAAATTTGGAGAAGCCCTGAGCTAGAAAACTCTTCTTTAGCATTACCAGATTAAGGTTTTCTAGCAGGTCAAGGGCTACAAATCAAGACAGGTTCTGCTTTATTCCTTTGCTGTCATGTAGGATTCATAGTAATTTGGGGACATCCCTCAAAAAGAACCCAGTGCAGATTCAGACCTTTTCTTTGGGACAGTCAGCCTTGCCTTGTGTGTTCTTTCGGGGAGTTTGCCCATGTGTGCATGCCAGTCCACCACTGTGTGTCTGCCATTTTCTCTGTGTTTGTGCCTGACTCAGTATCTTGCCAGTTCTCATGATTTGTGATATTTGGTGTTTTTCTTAAGCCCCAGAGTACAGGAATCATGTTAATTCATGAGAATCTCAGCTTTCATTTTTTCTGTAAGTTTCCATCCCTGGACAATAAGGCTGCTGATGAAACTCACAAATGTGAGCCCCATGTCTCCTAAAGCTTCAAATGTTGGAAGACAAAAAGAATCTAAAATGGATTTTTTTAATCTCATGATTTTTAATCAATCTGCTGATATTCGAGGCCTTGACTTACCATTGTGGAACATAGGGGGTTGCTGATTCTGCTGGCTCCCCCGCTGGCTGGGGGTGGAGGCGGGGACCTGCCTCCGTGCATTGTGCGGGTGGGTTTCGCCCTGTCTTGGCGCTCATCTCCGGGTTGTGGGGGTCGCGGGTGGGCCTGGCTGTGCGCGCGGCGCGGGTGTGCCTGCCTGGCGGGCCGGGCGCTGCAGGGAGCTGTCAGTCAGGCAGCGGCCCCGGCCCTGCCTGGGTGATGTCAGCGGATCAGCTGCTCTATAACAAAGCGGAGCTAGCTGGGCGCCCGCACAGACGCCGCGGCCGGGGTGCGCGGAGCCGGTCGCTCCGCGGGCTCTAGGGGGAGACAGGGCGAGCCCCCCGCCGCGGGGAGAGCGCGGACACCCCGCCAGGGCGCCCAGCGGCCCCGGCCATGGACAGCGATGAGGATACGCTGGAGGAGACCGTGGAAGGTAACCGAGCCCCGTCCGGCGGGGACAGACCGGGTCACCGCAGCTCGCTGTCAGTCCCGCGCTGCCGAGCGGCCGCCCCAGGCACGGCTCTGCCCACCCCAGCCTGCGAGCGGCGCGCGTAGCATCCGGGGCCCGGAACCTGCTGCAGTCCCCTGGGCCTTACCGATCCCCTGGGGTGGGGGAAAGTTTGGGGGCGGGCAGAGCCGGCCTGCGCAGTGCGAGCGCCCCCCCCCCCTGCAGCCTGGCCTTGGCGTGCGGGGGCCAGCACGTGGCACCCCTTCGCTGCGCGCCTCCTCCCCGCCTGGGCCGCGTGGCCCCGTCCTCCAGCCCGGTGCGCTCGCCCAGCTCCGCGTCTCACTACCGGCGTCAACAAGCCGAGCCGCATCGGACCCCCGCATGCGTGAAGAGCTGCGGGGCGGTGTTTCCTTTGTAATGAGCTGCTCTTTGTTTTCACGACATTTTAAAACAAGTGCTCGAAACAGCTTTTTATAGCGAGGCATGAGCTCTAGTGGGGTAAAAGGTTTCAGCTGGTATCTGATGCCTTGGAAAACTTAGCAGAGCCATGGAGAAGAACGGCTAGTGCCTAGTTTGTTGCTAGCCTATTTATACTGGGGGAGGGAGGGTAGAGGAGCCACTTATTATTCAGCTAAATATATCGCTGCTGTTCATAAATACATGCTGCTCTTTAAATCTTTAGGGTCTGATCCTTCAAATAGTTAAGTACCCAAATAACTACTAAGTGGGGCTGAGTACAGTTACTTCCATGTTTAAGTGTTTGAAGGACTGGGCCACTAGTACCTTGTGTTCTATAGTATGGACTATCACAATAGTAGTACACACATTTCAATTTAAATATAATTGTTAAATGTTAAGATCTTGGAGACTTTCCAGAATGGACCTAGTTTACATGGCAAATTAAAGACCAGATTCTGTTTGGTACTGTATTACAACAGTTTACATCCAGTCAATCACATGGACTTCAGTGGAGTTATTCTGTTTTGACACCATTTGACCTGAAACAAGAAGTAAGAGTATGTGGCATCTAGTTTGTGTTTAATTTAAAGTAATTGGATTTGCTTCTCTGTAGTCTTGCGCCTAGTGTGGTTACTGGCGTTCTGGGTAGTGTCTTACCCTGATTTGCACACATTTTGCATTGGTGTAAATGACAAGACAAAGTGCAAGACAACAGAGAATCAGGCCCATGTTTTTGGAGGAGAGCGTATAAAACAACGGCTCCATGTGCATATTAAAGACGATCACAGCCAACATTTCCACTCTCATCTTCCCCATTTTTGAGTCCTATGGTGTGCACCAGTTAGTTTCCTGCTTCTGCTTCAGAGGCGACTGTGTTTTAGCAGCAGTGTGCCATATTTCTAGTGATTCTTAAGTTATTTGAGGTCCTTCAGCATGAAAGGCACTATGTAAATGTAATATATTACTATCCTCCTCCTCCCCACCACACACACACACACACACACACACACTCTGCAATATAAAAATTGACAATATTTTGCCTTGAAGATGCAGGACAAAACTAACTAATCTATATTAAATTAAATAATAGAGATACTCTTTGTATTACAGGAGCATCCACAGGGCCTGGATGACAGTGGGCCCCATTGTGCTAGTCTCTAAATACCTACACATAGGGAGAGATGGTCCCTACCCTGAAGAGCTTACTGTGTAAAGAGACAAGGGAGACAAAGGGTGGAAGGTGGAACTGGGGCAGACAGTGAAAAGCCCAAGGTCACAGAGCAGATCAGTAGCACAGCTGGAATAGACTCCAGGTTTCCTGACTCCCAGTCCAGTGCCCTATCCTTGGGCCCCAGTGCCTCCCCAAAGCTAACCACCTGGTGGGCACATTTTAAGACCAGAGAAGAGTTTTGAGACTGAGATACAGACCTTAAAAAGGAGAAGGTTGTGATGTCAAAGCTATTCCAGAATTTCCTATATTAGCACAAATGGCATCTCTGTCAGCAACATACATCCCCTTTTAGGCATTTAGGAATATAGTCAGGATTTGCCTTGTGAAGCTCTTAAGTAAAATTTGCCAGCTGAAAACAAAGAACCCATTCCTGGTCACAGCTCTTACTACTCAGATATCATGGTTAAGAGCACAGTGTTGGAATTTGTGTGTGGCAGGATACAACTAACTCCCATCAGTCAGTGGCAGGTTACTTGTATCTTGTGGCAGGCAGAAAGGACCTGGTGTGCATTGTCACTTATGGAAAAGGTTACTGAGTTTGGCTTGCCAGCATGGCAGTAGATGTGTGATCGTGTTTGCTGTACAGCTGCTACTAGAATCTGGTCTTATTACATAGATATAAGTGATTGGATATTTTAGCAATGGGGGCTATGCAAAGCTCATAGATTATATAGGAACTTTAAATTGCAAGGGGGAATAGAGGGGTTTCTTAAAGTGACAGATACTTTGGATGTGATGTGTAGACCTTCTCTGCTTATACGTGTACCTGTGTACGGACTTGGTATTATATCCTTGCCAAAAAATATTTGTAAGGAGGCTATTTTTAATTGTGCTAGGCATCATGATATTGTTCCTGATATCATAGCTGCATATTATGGTTTCATAGAATGGCTTATTTCTCTATGTGCTCAGGTGAGTTTTGAAGGTAACTATTGGTTGGCAGAGGGATTGCTTTTGAGTGACATTAGGGACTTCCTTTTTGCCCTTACCTGAGGCCTAGAACTAGGAATGAGATCATACCTAGGTCTGCTGCTGCCTGACCATACAGACCACTACTACTAGACCACCAGGCTGGCCTTCATATGTTTGTCTCTTATTGACCCTATCATTATTATTATTATTTGTATTGTAGCCTTGTACAAAGGCACCAATTAAGAATGGAGGTCTATTGTGCTACATGCTTTACAAACCAACAGAAAGAGAGGTCACTGCTCTGAAGGGTTTATTATCTAGAGAAGATGCAAAGAATCTTGATAATGTCCAAATAAGGGAAGGAAGCAAAAACTCTCTCTCATGTTTACAAATGGGTAGGGGCAATTGAGGAGGAGAAATAAAGTGTTCCATTTTGGTCCCACTGTAATCAGTGAGACTTTTGTGGTTGACTTCAGTAGGAATTGGACTGAATCGTAAGGCCTGGTGTATATTAGAAAAGTTGCACCAGTGTAACTAAGCTTAAAATTGATTTGCCTTAGGTTAAGGCAGGCTGGATTTAATTTTTTTCCCCTCTCGCATCTTCTGATGGAAAAGTAATGTTAGAGAAGAATTGGACCTTCTATCTCATGTCTGAAGTTAGAACTCAAGTTCATGGCTCTCACTTTGTACAGAGGCCACTAGACTGCAGGTCTCTGTTAAAATCATTGGGAGAATATGCCTCCTACTGCACCAAAATTCTAGCATGTATAATCTGTATAAACATACATTGACAGTTTTATTTGTTTTTGCACTCCAGTAGCATCTTCACCAAACAGAACAAATATTTTGTTGCAGTACAGTGTGCACAGTTTGACTTAACCTGAAAAGTGTAAATATTTTCTCCTCGGTACTTTGTAACAATCTTGCTCTTCTGTCAGGAATTAGTTATACTTTCTTACAGTTTGTCTATATGGGAAAGTTAAATCAACGTAAACTAAGCTGTGAATTTAAACCCGTATAGTTACACTAATATAGCTCATCTTGTGACCACTTTTACTCTGGTATAAGAGGTGTGGTTTTTTGTTTTTGTTTGTTTTTTTTCCCCCTGGTTTAGTTTGTAAACAGGAAAAAGCCACTCTTATTCTGGAATCAGGGTGTCCACACTGTTATACTGGTGCAACTATAGCACTTTAACTATTCTGGTGTAACTAGTAAATAATTTCCCATGTAGACAAACCCTTATTCATCTCCTCTCTGTCTCTCTCTCTCTCATATACTCACCCCCACCCCCAATGGGCCAGGAGCTTGCTATTCTTCCACTTGTTTGGAGAGAAGCATGCTTGCCTGTTTTAAAAACATTCCCTCCTACTTACTAGTAATACCTTACATTATAAAAATATTTTGATTTTTAATAATCTAACTTATTTTTCACCGTTCACACACTAAACCTTTTCTCACTACTGTCAGCTTGAAGATGACATAACCTGCTATTTAGTCAACTTCAGCTTTTTTCAAACTTGCTCATACTTAATTGGACTTCTACCCACAGCAATTCTCTCCTGGGCATCTCCTTTCCAGCTTAGACTCCATACTCTCTCTGGCACTTCTTGGAGAACCCAGATCTGTGAGTCAGCTTGTTGCCACCTGCCTCCAGCACGATGGAGTTTTGCCTGTGCCAGCTAGGTGTTACAGAGCTAACACAGCCGGCCTATCAGCAGCTCAAGAGCTCTCCTCTGGCCTATGCCAGCCCTGCCTTTTCCCTGCAGCTTGACATTATTTACACCTCAGCCCCTGAGTCCCTTCAGTGTCCTCCTGTGGTATCCAGCCCCTGATCACTGGATACTTACAGAAATACCAGATCCTTCACTCCCAAAGGAGCAGTGTACCCCAGTTTACAGTCTGACCTTAACCCACTGCTGTATTACACAGACACTTGAATTCGATTATAGTAAAACAAAAAGGAAACTTATTTAAGAAAGAAGAGAGATTTATGTAAAAATAAGTGTGAGTGGTGGAAACAAATTATTACATACAATAAAGTGTGAACTAGGGCCTAAACTTATTAATATAACCTTTCCTATCTAGTAAAGTAGATTCTTGCCCCGCAAGTCAGTCTTTTGAAGCATTGCTAGCCCCAAGGAGCTAGGACCCAGTCTTTCATCAAGGTGCCTCCTCAGTCAATGGAGGTGGAGTATGTCTTTCTCCACCCTGTGGTATACTGAATTAATCTCATGTCTTTATTCACAGACAAGGCAATCCCCTCACTGTCCTACCATTCCTTTTTACTTCCAAGTGGTTTTGTTGCTTCTTTGGTTTTCCATGGACTGTCCTGGCTTAGTGCAGAGGTGGACAGTTGAGCAATACATTACATAGCCAGGGAGGTCTGACAACTCCCTCCCACTTGAATGGGCCCGTACCTAGCCATATGATTCCCTAGTGACTCACTTTCACTCCATAAGGGCATTATTTTCAATGTAGCTACATAACTCCTTAAATATTACTTGTACATGCATCTTGCAATGATTGAATATTGGTAAGTTACAAGCTTTCAGTACAGATCTCACATGCTACCTTTTATGGATAAATACTATCGAAGGTTGAATTAGGTGTAGTGAGTTTGTCAGATCGGCGGCAGGAGTTGCTTGGAAAGAACAGTGAGCCTTTTGTCAATTGGCACAGACAGTCCTCTGTGTCACTCTCCCTGTAGCAATTGTGGAGTCAGTTAAATACTGAAATAAACTAATGTTAGAGTACCAAGGAACACTATCCATTTGGGTTTGGCTTAAAAGGTAATTTATTTTTTGTTGTTTAAATAAAATATTTTTTAAATTCTTTCCTAAATCTTGAGACCAATAGATGTGTTTTTCCCAATGAGCATGATTATTTGTTACCTTATGGCCCCTTTGTGTGAGCTAGTCTGGAGTGAAAGGTCCATAGGACTGGCATAGTCAGTATTGCCATCCCCAAATGCTCAAAAATCATGAGTCATGTTCAGGAAAAATCATGAGATTTGCTTTAAAATCGTGAGATTATGTAAAAATAATAGATGTGGTCTTTTTATTTGCCTTCTGCTTTTTTGAGCTTTTAGGGTACACTGAGTCACATTTTGAAACTTTCTCCAGAGCCACAAGGACTAGAAACCAGGGCCATCCAGAGGATTCAGGGGGCCTGGGGTCTTCGGCGGCGGGGGGGGGGGTCCCCGCCGCCAAATTGGCCACCGAAGACCCAGCGCTTCGGCGGCAGGTCCCGGGGTGGAAGGACCCCCCCCACCGCGGGTCTTCAGGGCACTTTAGCAGCGGGTCCCGGAGCCAAAGGACCCCCCGCCGCCGAATTGCCGCCGAAGACCTGGAGTGGCAGAAGCTCCGGGGGCCCGGGTCCCACGAGAGTTTTCTGGGGCCCCCAGAGCTAGTGAAGGACCCCGTTCCAGGGGCCCCAAAAAACTCTCGTGGGGCCCATGCAGGGCCTGGGGCAAATTGCCCCACTTGCCCCCCCCCCCCCCCCCGGGTGGCCCTGCTAGAAACTTACATTTTCTTTAAGAACGAAGGCTGAAATCATCACATATCCCCTTGACTCCAGGAGCTGGCGCTTTAAGAAAACAATAATTATCATGAGACGCATGACAAAATCATGAGAGTTGGCAACACTGCATATGCACCACTTGTGAGTATTCCTGCTGCAGAAGGTTCCTATGCCAGGCACAGAGCCACATCTGCACCACTTCCACAGCAGATCCTGGCTTGTAGCATTCCAGGGTATGCAGAGGATGGTGTGGAAATGGGGTGCAAGCAGTCACAAGGAGGTGGGGGTGGGGTATGGCCCCAAAAGAACTGGAGCCTGGATATTCTCTGTCCATGCCAAACCCCATAGGGGCTATGACTTAGGGCAGCACAAAAGTGTGTAATAGCCTACATCAGATTCCGCATTAGTCCCTGCAGCCCCTGACTAGGAGGTGAAAACTGCCTCTCCATGGTACCTGCAGCTGAATGAATCTGACCTTATGTTTTTAAATGCTAGTGGAAACAATTGAGTTTTTGAACAAACATTCCTCTGCAATTTTTGAAACCCAAATATTGCATTACTAATATCCTGAAAGTATTATTCTTATTTATATTGCCACAGTGCCTAGGAGCCTACTCATGGACTAGGACCCTGTTATGCTAGGTACTGTACAAACACACAACAAAAAGACAGTCACTGCTGCAGAGCTTACAAGCTAACGCTGACTCTGTGCACTTTAATTATCCAAGCTGAGAGAAATGCCAGCAGTAAACAGCAGTGACAGTCAAATGGATTTTAAGGTCTTTAATAATCCAAGGTGATATTGGTAACAAAGGTGAAGAAATGTGTATGTTGACAGTGTGGTCTGTTAGCTGGCAGCATCCTTTTAAGGAGACATGTTGAAAACAAACTTGCTTTAAAATGATGGATGTGGCTGCTAGGCTCATCCCTCTTGGTCTGTGTATGTAACTTATTAACACTGAGAGGAGATTCCTTAGACCACGCTGTGTCCAGCCCTGATATAGGCATGTATATGTGTGTTACCTGGAAAAAGGTAGATACATTTTTTCTGAACTGCATGATGTACTTTGTAGAAGAGTTATAGAATCATAGAATATCAGGGTTGGAAGGGACCTCAGGAGATCATCTAGTCCAACCCCCTGCTCAAAGTAGGACCAGTCCCCAACTAAATCATCCCAGCCAGGGCTTTTGTCAAGCCTGACCTTAAAAACCTCTAAGGAAGGAGATTCCACCACCTCCCTAGATAACCCATTCCAGTCACCCACACCACCTCCCTAGTATCAGAGGGGTAGCCATGTTGTGAATGGCTATCCAACTACAGAAGCAGTTTCTCCTCCCTTGGTGTTCACACCTCAACTGCTAGCAGAGCACCTCACCCTCCCTGATTGAACTAACCTCGTTATCTCCATACTGATTTATACCTGCCTCTGGAGATTTCCATTACTTGCATCTGAAGAAGTGAGGTTCTTACCCACGAAAGCTTATGCTCCCAATACTTCTGTTAGTCTTAAAGGTGCCACAGGACCCTCTCTCACCTCCCTAGGTAACCCATAGAGAAACAATAACATTGGGCTTTCAGCTCTAGGGAATATTAAAGAAGGGGAAATAAGGGCACAGGGTCCTGACTCAAGAGAAAGGGGATTGATGCTTATGCAACATGCTTTCCCTGAGCTTATAAAAGCTCCATTTGTCCTCCTTCCCTTACAGTGTCTCTTTCTATCATCTTTCCTTTCTAACCTAGACTGTGAGCTTGGCAGGGCAGGGAAAGACAGTGGAGTTGGGAAGATCACCTTCCAAAAAGTGAATCCAAGTGATAACCAATGAAGTATCATCTTTCTTAATCAAGTGACTGGTTTCTTTGCTTCTGCTCCTGGTTTTCCAAAAACTACAGAAGAGTGAAAACTGACAACCTTCATCAGTTTACACAGCTGCTCTTCTGAATCCTGTGGGCAGTAGTGAAAGTGGGAGGAATTAGATCTGATTCATGCTGCTGCTTGGGAAAGTTCTGAGCAACAGTGGAAGCAGATGCTGAAGCTGTTTGCTAGCGAGGAACCCCAGAATCAGAAGCTGAGGAGGTATAGATGAGTAGAGACTTGCCGTGCTCCCCACTCTGAGCAACCGGAAACTGTGGAATAGCAGAGGTGTAATGGAATGGTCAGATGGGGGTAGGAGGAGGAGGGTGGATGTTCAAATCAGACACTTCCCAGCTGGAGTCTACAAAGCAGTGAACTTCCCAAGCACTCTCCCACTTCCCAGCAGCTGTGGAGAGGACTTGGTTTTTTTCACCTGGATATTGCCTCTAGACAGTGGGGCCCCCTGTGATCATCTTCTGTTTTTTAGGTGTTTGTTTCTGTCTGCTTAAGGGGGGAGGTGGAAGAAGTAGGGGAAGGGATAGTGGAGAGCCTTCGAGGAGAAATGGGAAAGACAGAAAATACAGGAGAGGAGGTAAAGCACACAGTGTAGGAAGAGAGAAGCTTAAAAAGGGTGAAGGAAGAGAGGAAAAACAGATAATAAAAACAATAGAAAAAGATGCACTGTGATCTGTTGTAATAAAGCAAAGAGGGAAAAGGGACATGAAGCTTGGAAGGGAAAGGAGGTATAACCTGAGCAAGCAAGACATAGTAAACTACACTTCAAATGTGTTAAATAGAAAGTAGTCTGATTTGTTACAACTAGAGTAAATAATAAACATTACAAAGCTTTTTTGTTTTTTGTTTGTTTGTTTTAAATTTCTGGGGATGTGGTTTGGCTGCAGAGGGATTTTTTTCATCCTGGCTAGTAGGATTTGTCTTTAGGCTAGTACGTATTGAGCATATTCTTAAAGATGTACATGTTTTTTAAAAAAGATACACAGTTGTATGAATTAGAAGGTCTTGAATCCATTCCAGTGTCATGCAGGAGAAATATTTCTAGGTAGTGGCTCTTTTTGTTAAGTTACTTGAACACAATACAGTGTGGGCAGTACTTAGTTGAGAAGTGTGTTGTCTTATTCCATCAACTACTCTATCTTGGATTCCCCCCGCCCTTCCCCCCAAAATATTTTTGTAATAGGTTGTTGCCATGAAGAAACTGGCTACAAATAGTCCTGAATAGCTCTGGTCCATTTTTTTAAAATAAAATATTTTAACTAGTAGTTCTGTTAAAATACATATTTTGGGGAGCAACAACATATGGAAGGGAGATTATATGTTGATTATATGTGATTGCACACCTGTTCTAATATCTTTGCTATTTTGTTTGTTTTTGTTTTTGCTTCAGGGCTTCTGGATGATGATGGGTTGCCACATGGGTTCTGTACAGTCACCTATTCATCCACAGACAGATTTGAAGGAAATTTCGTGCATGGAGAAAAGAACGGCCGTGGCAAGTTCTTCTTTTTTGATGGAAGGTAAATCTTGGCTCTCTGCTCATCTTCCATTTGTTTTTCTCCTGTTTACACCAGTATGTAACTAATTGTGTGTGGGGGGTGGAGGGGATAATATGTGTTCCTAGTTCCGGCAGCTGCTTTCCCATGAGAGCTTTAGTTGGATAGTTTCTTCATTGTGTGCTGGCTAGAGTAACAGCCAGTGTCTCCATCTGTTTGTGAACTCTGAAAATAATGGAGTGACCCCAGGGACTGCTCCTTAGTATGAAAGTCAAGTCACTGTGGCCCTGTTTAATATTAAAGCTTTAAATTTAATCAAGACTTCAAGAAAGTCTTATGACTTTAACTCCATACATGGTGGTTTTAAAAACTTGCTGACAACTATTTTCCAGGCTGGTTCAGCCGGCTTATTTGTATTATGGTAGTGTCCAGAGGCTCCATTTGGGATTGTGGCCCCATATTGCTGGGCCCATACAAAGATATAGAAAGACATGCACAGGAGAGCTTACAATCTAATTAGTCCTGAAACTTGTTTAGTGGACACTGTATGGTCTAGTGGTTAAAATACTGGACTGAATTAAATACGGCTTCCGTTCCCAGCTCTTTGATCTTGTAAAAATCGTTTGACCTGACTCTTTTTTCAGAAATGCACTTATAATTGCCACTGTCTTCAGTGGGAGTTATGCTGTGAAAATCAGGCTAGTTGCCTCATCTGTAAAAAGTGGAAGGTCTCCATTACTTTACTGTTCCTAGCCATTTCTTTCCTCCTCTTCCCCCCCCCCGCCCCTTTCCTCACAAATCCGTCTAGTACCTCTCTTTGCTGATGCTCAGCAATTTCCTCAGAAGGAGCAGCTGATATGCAGAATGACATCATTCTTGATTTTTGCAGCTGTGTAGTGCTATGAATAGTGGTGGTGAAACTGACCCCCAAAGTCTTGTCAATTCCATTCTGCTTATGCTTGGCAAAGTTCTGAGCAGCAGCCAGAGGTATTGGAGCTGCCTATCCGCTAACTCAGGAATGCAGCATGGCATTGTTTTACATGCACTTGAGACTGGGAAGTTTATTTTCCCAGCCATAAGGGCCTGTAACCTTATTTTTCTAAATGATTTTTCTAAAGAATAAGTTCTGCAGAAATGGATTTCATGGGCCGGCATGCTCACTAGAGAAACCTTATTTGTCGCTAGCAACTGGCCTTTTCGAGACCTGTTGGGAGTGACTGAAAAATATTACTAACAGCTGGCGTATGTAAAATGAGGTTTGATTTCTCAGCGGAAGCTTCAGTGTAAACATAATACTTGTTGGAAGTCTCAGCAGAGAGGCCAAAGATTGTCTAGATATGGAAATTGAGCGACTGTTTTTTACTCTGAGAAGTGGTCCCTCCAAATGGCAGGGTGCAGGCAGGGTTGCATTTGCAGCCTGAGCTTCCCTGTGTTTATGCCGTGTCTCTTCTGCAATTCTTCAGAGCTGTCAACCCAGCACCTTTCATGAGCATCAAATGCTTTGAAAAACAAAACTGTTATTGTACATGTTCAGTAACTACCAAACCAAAATTAAACAAAATAGTCTGAGTATATTTTTTAAACAGTTTTCTGTACTGTGGATAGGGCCCATACAGGTTTGAGCTTAAATAAAGTAGAGTTGACTCAAATGCTGCCATTTACTTTGGACAGCCTAACTGATGATATTGCAGTTTGTTGCATAGCTTTGGGAAAGCTAACAAAAAAGGATGCTGCACCCAAAAGTTCATGGTTTAAATACCTGGAGGGGTGGGGAGGACAGCAATTTTTGTTTTGATTTTTGTTTCTTTAAGGATTTTTTTCTTAAACAAGGAATTACACCAGATTTTCTGCTCCCCTGGCTTCATCAAAACTGTCATTTTCCTGCTCCCTGTATTCATCAGAGCTCTCTTCCTGTCATGGCTCCCAAAACTCCCCACCCTTTATACTCTTGTGTGCTTTAGCACAAGTTAATTGTTTTTGGCTTCGCTCAGACACGTTTCCTCCATGGCCAGTTTCTGTTGCAGTCCTGCCAGTGAAGGCTGACAACTGCACTGTAGCTCTACTGTTCAGGAGTAGGTTGTTCCTACCAAACCCTGGATAGGGCTCATATGCAACATTACAAAGGTGTGTGTGTGTGTGTGGTTGTGTGGGGTTTTTTTTTTTTTTTTAGCAGAAGTAAACCTTTCCGCTCATTGTCAGCATTGCTGTCCTCTCTGTTGATTATTTAAAGAAGTGAGAGAGATTGGATCAAATTTTCATTTTGTAGAAAATTGACCATGTTATTTAGCAAAGAATGAAATTTCAACTCCAGCATGCTCCACATTTTGTATTGGGTACTTTTACTTTCACGCTAACCTTTGTCTGAGAGCATTTTGAGAAATCTATGGCATAATCACTCTGAGCAGAAAAACATTGGGTGTCCTCGAACAACTGCTCTTCTCCATGGAACTAGAAACGTTTTCTAAACTGGCACTTCTCTACCAAGTTCTGAGAGCAGTGTTACAAAAGGGGAAGTTTGAAGCCTATTTGTATGGGAATTACTAGAAGTGGGAAAGCTTGAGGCATCACTGGGCCTAGAGAGGAAGGGAGGGAGGTTGGCATTTTTAAGTTGTAAAGAGAAATCCCAGAGACTTGAGTTGGAGAAAATGAGGGGCGGGGGAGACAAACAACCTCCCCCAAATCTTTCTAAGATTTATAGAGCTGTTGTAATGTCAGTGACCTGGGGCTTTAACATTTTAATTTATTATAATAAGAACTGCTGAAAATGTGCTTGACACAATGTGAAGGTGACTCCTCCCCTGAGGAGCTTACATTCTTAAAATTCAGGCATTCTTTGCATGTTCAGTACCAGGAAGATTTCTGAAGCTGATTTTTACTGGAGCTAGAAACAAGCAGGGGAAACTAACACCTTATACACTAGGAAAATGGCCCATGGTTGACAACAGCTGGTCCCCTGTGCTTGTATTGAATGTCCTGTCCTTATTGAAAAATAGCTTATTTTAGTAGCCAAACCATGGTTGTCCACAACGGCTTTTCCTTAGCCTTCCCTCAACTGACATTTGGAATGTCATTTCCTTTTGCAGATAAAGCTGAAGTCCTAGTGCAATCTGAAATATTGAGTTATGGGCACCTTGCTTTTGCATTGTAGCAGCAAAAGTATCTTTCTTGCAGGGGGACAAAACATTGTAGAAGTAAAGAAGGGAAACTTTAGAAACTCAAGTGTTACTTTGATGAAGCCCATGTCCAACAACAATAAAGCAAATATTTGAAGTCTTCTGAAACACATGGAGTCTTATATTCCCAGATGGACAGTTGTGCTTTTACCATAGATGTCCTTGCATTTTAAGATAACTACTTAATGTCTAATGATATTGTCTACATAATTTAACAGTTAATATGTTAATTAAATATATTGAGGCAAAGTAGACACTCTTTAAAATTTTTAGCTTGCAAGGAAAGGGACATTATAATAAGGAATTTTTTTAAATCCCTAATTGTTAGTTTCTCTCAGCATTGTTTTCTAAAAAGGGAAACAAATTACAGCATATTCTAGCCCCGAGTATTATTGCTACACTTTTAAAGGTATTGCAAGAGAAAAGTGATGTGAAATCAGTGACTCGCTAGCGAAATGCTGTATGAGTTTTGCTTGACAACGTACATTCCTTTATAATAGCTGTATATATAATACATATAAAAATAGGGCTGTCAATTAATCTAACTCATGTGATTAACTAAAAAAAAATTAATCACGATTAAAAAATTGTGATTAATTGTGGTTTCAATCGCACTGTTAAACAATAGAATACCAATTGACATTTATGAAGTATTTTGGATGTTTTTTACATTTTCAAATATATTGATTTCAATTCCAACACATAAGAGAGTGTACACTGCTCGCTTTATATTATTAATTTTTATTACAAATATTTGCACAGTAAAAATGATAAACAAAAGAAACAGTATTTTTCAATTCACCTCCAGTGCAGTCTCTTTATTGTGAAAGTACAACTTACAAATGTAGTTTGTTTGTTTGTTTGTTTGTTTGTTACATAACTCCACTCAAAAACAAAACAATGCAAAACTTTAGCGCCTACAAGTCCACTCAGTCCTACTCTCGTTCAACCAATCACTAAGACAAAGAAGTTTCTTTACATTTTATGGAGATGCTGCTGCCCACTTCTTATTTACAATGTCACCAGAAAGTGAGAACAGGGATTCGCGTGAGACTTTTGTAGCCGGCATTGCAAGGTACTTATGTGCCAGATATGGTAAACGTTCGTATGCCCCTTCATGCTTTGGCCACCATTCCAGAGGACATGCTTCCATGCTGATGATGTTTGTTTAAAAAAAAATGTGTTCATTAAATTTGTGACTGAACTCCTAGGGGGAGAATTGTATGTCTCCTGCTCTGTTTTATCTGAATTCTGCCATCTATTTTTTGTTATAGCAGTCTCAAATGATGACCCAGCACATATTGTTCATTTTAGGAACGCTTTTGCTGTAGATTTGACAAAATGCAAAGATCCCAATGTGAGATTTCTAAAGATAGCTACAGCACTCGACCCAAGAGTTAAGAATCAGAAGTGCCTTCCAAAATCTGAAAGGGATGAGGTGTGGAGCATGCTTTCAGAAGTCTTAAAAGAGCAACACTCTAATACGGAAACTATAGAACCTCTGTTGCGCACTCTGATGCAGATACTATAGAACAACCTTCTGTTGTTGGCATTTGACTTAGATAATGAAAATGAACATGCTTCGGTCCGCACTGCTTTGGATTATTATCGAGCAGAACCCATCATTAGCATGGATGCATGTCCTCTGGAATGGTGGTTGAAGCATGAATGGACATACGAATCTTTAGCGCATCTAGCATGTAAACTATCTTGCAACGCCGGCTACAACAGTGCCACGTGAACACCTGTTCTCACTTTTCGTGTGACGTAAACAAGAAGTGGGCAGCATTATCTCCTGCAAATGTAAACAAACTTGTTTGAGCAATTTGCTGAACGAGAAATAGGACTTGTAGGCTCTAAAGTTTTATATTTTTTTGGTTTTAAATGTAGTTATTTTTTGTACATAATTCTACATATGTAAATGCAACTTTCATGATAGAGATTGCACTATAGTACTTGTATTAGGTGAATTAAAAATACTATTTTGTTTTTTACAGTTCAAATATTTGTAATAAAAAAAATATAAAGTGAGCACTGTACACTTTGTATTAAGTTATAATTGAAATCAATATATTTGAAATGTAGAAAACATCCAAAATATTTTAATAAATAATATTCTATTCTTATTTAACAGCGTGAGTAATCTCAATTAATTTTTTTAATCAGTTGACAGCCCTAATTTAAAATCAAAATGACAGTGATTCTGGAAAATCTGGTGCAGGGAGCTATTAAATACGCTGTTGACATGGCCTAACACCAGGCTGGTAGTATGTTAGGCTTGTCTACACTTACAGTGCTGCAGCTGTGCAGCTGCTAGCCTATGCTGACAGGAGAGCTTCTCCTATCGGTATAGGTACTCCACCTCCCCGAGAGGCAGTAGCTATGTTGATGGGAGAAGCTGTCCCGTCGACATAGCACTGTCTACACTGGGGGTTAGGTCGGTATAACTACGTTGCTCAGGCGCGTGGAGTATCCACACCCTGAGCGCCGTAATTTTACGGATGTAAGTTGGTAGTGTAGACCAAGACTTGCGCTATGTATACACTACTGCAGTATGTCGACCTAAGCTACGCAATTCCAGCTACGTGAATAACATAGGTGGAGTTGATGTAGCTTAGGTCGACTTACCGCAGGATCCACACTATGTTGGGTCGACGAGAGACACTCGCCCGTCGACGTACCTTACTCTTCTCATTTGGGGTAGAGTACGGGATCGACTGGAGAGCAATCTGCAGTCAATTTAGTGGGTCTTCACTAGACCAGCTAAATCAACCCTGGTGCATCAATTCCCAGAGCGTCGATCCAGGGGTAGTGTAGACATAGCCTTAGAGTTGCAGGACACTGAAAAGATTGGATCTGAAGGTCTGAGCATAGGGTTAGAAGGGAGAGAATCCTAATCCAAAAAGCAATCTGCTCTAACAATAATTCCCTCTTTGGCCTTGGATAAATCACTTCACCTCTCTTCCTCAGTGTCCCCATCTATAAAATGTAGCAGTGTGGCTCAAGCATGCAGAATCAGTACAACGGAATGATTAACATCTTTAAAGTGCTTGAACAATGAAAGTACAACATAAGTATTATTTATTTAGAGAATTCAGTGGAGATGAGCTTTTTTTGTTTGGTTTTTTTATTTGAGGTTTTAAAATGATATACAATATGCTGCCCAGATTTTAAGCAGAGGGTGAGGGTTGTACTGAGTATATTGTTCAGTTCTCAAGAGCTCTGTTTAAAAGAGGGGGACAACTGCACCATTTGTCTTTCTCTTTCTTACCAGCACACTGGAAGGGTATTATGTCGATGATGCTCTCCAAGGCCAGGGACTCTACACATACGAGGATGGAGGGGTTCTTCATGGCACGCATGTGGATGGAGAACTTAATGGACCTGCCCAGGAATATGATATCGATGGACGACTAATATTCAAAGGGCAGTACAAAGATAATATTCGACATGGCGTGTGTTGGATATATTACCCGGTAAGTCTGATCTCCTGCTTTCTTTGTTGGAGAACAAAAGAAGGGCACAGGAGCCATATAGGCTGTAATCTGTTACTGCTCTGTGGCCTAGGGAGGAAGCTTCTTTCTAGCTGCTGCAAGACATTTTGCTAGACCTGGGTCCATGAACTTGGCTTAGAGAATAAGGTTTATTCCCTATGACAGCTCCTTTAGGGGTAAAAAGTACCTAGTTCCAGAAAAGAGCCAGGGTTTCCTGTTTCTGTCTCTTAAGTAAATGCTGGGACTTTTCTTTGGGAATCTTTGTCTTCTAGGGAATATTTTAAAATGTGTTAAATTATAGACAGTACAGTAGTGTTCCTTCTATATATATATATTTTTAAACCCATGAATAGCCCTATTCAGCACTCGCTGCTCAGGCCACTCAAGTCAGTAGAAATTTTGCCTAAGTACGTACTGATTAGGGCCTGAAGTTACCATGTATGGCACATTTGTCTGTAGAATGCCACCAAAGGCCCTAAAAACTTCGGGGGTGAAAAATGAAAGGCAGTGTTGGAGTGGAAGACTTCTGTACACAATTATCTACCCAGTAGATTGAATTCTCTCTAGGCAAGGGGCAGTCTCCTTCTGTGTTACATCTGTATGCATATTTAGTTATTTAGATCCCCTCAAACGCTGTGACCATTGGGTATTTCTTAGAGGAATTAAAAACCTAGCTTACCTAATTCACAGACTGGACAGTAGAAGCTAAAACTACAATTGAGGCTGCCAGGGAAATACCAATAGCAATTATCAGCGATAAAGAACAGAGTGCAAGTGAAAGCAAAAAATGAAATACACCTGGCTGTGAAGGTCACATACTTTTCCTTCAACTTCCTAATGATAGAACTCTGCTGCAAGTTCTGGAAAGTTCATTTCTAATAGCCTGGCTAGCATTGTCAGGGTGGAATATAGGATGAAAAGTGATCTCTAAGATGCCATTTTTGCTCCAAAAATAACTGTTTAAACATAGCTGTTGTCAAAACATGCTGTAATATGGTTTATTCATACCTGTATGGACAGAAAAACGTGTAACATTTTTAAGCCATGTTTAAAGATAGTTAATTTTGTCTCGAAGACTAGGCCTTAGAAGCTCTCTCACCATTGTAGTTGGGCAGTATGGTATGGTACATAATCTCTGTATGGCATTCCTGCTGCCAGCAGGGATTAAGCCAAGCCTGGGAGAAGTCTCCCCCAAAATCGATGAGCTGTAATTTTGGGGATGGAAGGAGCAAAATATTCCCATCAGTTGGGAGTTATAACCCGTTTAAGCTCCGTGGTATTCAGTAGGTAAGCTCTTGTAGGCAGCTCTGGACTGATACTGGCACAGCAGCAGTATCTCACACTGAAATGACGGGGTTGGGGCGGAAGAAAGAAGAGCTGAAAAGGGAAGGAGGTTACATTGCTGGGAGCTGCCAACAGGAGATGGAGGAGGTGGGGTGGCTAGGGGGTCTTTTCCCTTGAAAACTTTGAAAAATAAGTGCAGTTTGGAAGCATTGGTAGTAAACGAAATAATTACTCGTAACTCTTTAGTCTCTTGTTTTTCAGTTTTTATTTCCTTTTGTTCAGATCAACAATATGAGTTGATCTTATTTATTGCTCCTGCCACTTCTTTCCACCTGAATGCTGGAAGTGGTGATTCAAAGTCTGCAATTGACAAGGCATACTCTCTGGGGTTTTGGTATTCCACTCTCTCCCTACCTCTCCAGTTTTCTTGATGTTTTTTTTTTCCCATTGTCCCCTTTTCTCTCTCTCCAAATTCATTGCCTTTCCTCTAGTTTCTTCTGTCACTATCTCCATTGTAGTTCTTATTCTGTTCATTCCTTCCAGCTCCACTCCTAATTACTTCCCACACCTTCAATATACATCCATAATGTTTTATAAGCTCCAGTCCTCTGATGTACCATCACATAACAATATATAAAACAGCTGTACTGAATACAAAGCAGCACTTCCTCCTCCTCTCCCTCCCCCCGCTGTTCCCCCCGCACTGAACCATTTTTGCAAAATGTGACAAGGCGGGAGTCCCGCATTAGGTTTTTAGTGCCCTGGGCCACTGCCTAGCTCTGCTACCCCTACTTGTTTGAAATCTCAATGTTTGTTTCAAGTGGAAGGGGAGTCCTTGCGGTTTCTACTTACCTACTGGACAGAAGGCCTAATTTAGATCTTACACTTTTTTTTTCCCCCCTGGTGTAATTCTATTGATTGGAATTACTCCTGGCACTGAAATAATTAAATGAGTTTCAATTCACACCTTTTGTTGTTTCAGTGTGCCTCTGTGTGTGGACACACTTGGTTTGGAATAAAATTGTCTTATTTTAATCAAGGCTATATAGATTCCTTACTAACTAGTTTTAACCCTATCAGTAAATTATGTCAAGGAACTTCTCCAACACTTTATTTTTATAGCCAACTCTTTATTACATATTATAATTTAAAAACTTTTTTCTTTTGGACACTCTTTCAGGATGGAGGCAGCCTTGTAGGAGAAGTGAATGAAGAAGGGGAGATGACGGGGGAAAAGATAGCCTATGTGTATCCTGATGAGAAGACTGCATATTATGGAAGGTTCATAGATGGAGAAATGATAGAAGCAAAACTGGCAACTCTTACATCTGTAGAGGAGGGAAAGCCACACTTTGAATTGGTACCAGGCAGTAAGTTCAGTTGATGTGCAGCTTGTACACTGACAAAAAATATATCCTCTTTGATCTGTGTGTCTCAGCCTCTTTCTTCACCTCAGTCCCCATACTCTGAATATTCCCCTTGAGGGTGTGTAAGGTCTGACTGGTAAGGAGGAATTGATTATTAGGGAGAACACCAGATTTTTTTCTATTACAGAACATTCATGAGGACTTTTATAGGTTAGGTAGGGGTGGGTGTGTGTTCTGAAAAATGCAGAAATGCTGTGGGAGGTTATAGTGGGAGGGGAAGGCTGAGGAACACTCTGTGGAATCTTCCCCATCCTATTCACTCCTTTAAATTCACTTTTTCCCCCATTTGTGTTGACAGACATATTGTTGAAATGAGCAAACAAACAAAGCAAGGAAGGGTCATGATTCAGTCCTAACTGTATTGCTATCTATTGGGTTTGTTTGTACAAATCAGTACTAGCACTGTTGGGTGCCATTAGATACTGCATTAATAGAGAGCGTGGGACATAGACATCAGGATTAATGAGTTTGATTCGATAAGAAAGAATCTGATTCAATATTGCCCTGCAACTTGTGTAGTCGTTTACACCAGTTTGTGGACGTAAAATGCTAAACGTAAGAGTGATAGTATCTTACACCAATTCAGTACTGCGGTAAGCGATTACATAGGGTGTAGGGCTATGGTGAATTGACCCCTTAGTGTTTTGGGGTGTTTCTTTAATTGCTGAAGACACTTTTCCAATTGTGGACAAGACAAGATCATTAGTAGAAATATGAACTATCCTAGCACTGTTACTTTTGTGCACCAAAGATTTATGTACTTAAACAGTCTGGAAATAGGAACCTAAACCTTAGGAAAAAAGGGGAAAAACAGGCCAGAGGACGGCAGTGACCTTTTGTTTTTAAACATTGTAGAGAAATCTTTGCATAGCACAATTAAAAAGAAAAAACTCCAGCTGAGAGGGTACAATTTGTGCTTTGTAAATAGGATACAACTACACTCTGTGTGGAAAAGCTGAAAGAAGAGATCCATTTTTAGAACTTGGTTACCATGGACAACAGCTTTTTATCAAACTTTCAGATACTCAGCTTTTCCCTGACTTTTCCACCTGCATCTTAATTTTGCCCCCAAATAAGCATCAGACAGTTGATTATACAAGTGTGCAAGGATTTAGACTTTAAAAGGGCTTAATTGTCAGAGGGTGGATGCTCAGCACTTCCTCAAAGTCAGGCCCATGTAAGGTGTCCAAGTTGAGCATACAAATCATTAGTCATTGAAAAAACTGGGCCCTAATTTTAATAATTAAAGAGAGATGCTCCTTTTTTTTTTTTTTTTTTTAAGCTCTTGTATATAAAATATGCTATTTTCAGTTGCCTGGGAAGAGAAAAATCAAGAAGGAGTAACTGGCTGAGGATTCAGGTATTTTGTTTTCAGTGCAGCTCTATATAATATCCTTTTTAAGTATGTTTCTTCTTTTGTTCATCTCATTATCTTTCAGACTTAATTTGCTTTTGAATGTCTTGAATGCGTGTCCCTCTAACAAAAGAGAGAAATGCTTTTAATATTGTCCATTAATTTAATTCCTGTATTGATTTATTTTTAGGCCCAGTATACAGTTTTGATAAATCTACTTCATCTTGCATTTCTACAAATGCACTTCTTCCTGATCCTTACGAGTCAGAGAGGTAGAACTTTTCTTTTTCCCATTTAAAATCTTTCAGTAAACTTCTTGGTCTGCTGTGCATTTAGGGACCTGATCCTGCAAACCCTTACTCACAGGAACAATTGCAGGACTAGTCAGATGTCTATGGGTTTGCCAGGTTGGGCCTTTAACTTGACTGATGTGGAGCATAGACTTAATTGAATTGAAGTTTCTTTTGGATTTACATGGAAAAACTGGCAATCTAGTAGACAGAACATGGACATAATATACTTCTGGGTAACATCTTGAAAGTGACTTTAAAAAAATATAGCTGCAAAGTCACGTTTAGTGAAGTCCAGAACTCTTCATTAAGGGCCCTACGTACAAGATACAGTTCAAGGGGAGTTGAGGGTGCTCAGCATCTTATAGGATCTGGCACAAATACACTGTTCCCTTTTTCAGAACACAGAATCAGTCTCAAATTGATGCGTATGCCAAGCATAGTGATTCAGGTTGGGTCAAATTCTGCTCATCTGAGTAGTCTTGTTGAGCAGAATAAAGTGAGCAGGATTGGGTTTATTATGTAATAAAGTAGAAAGCCCTGGGGAAAGAGGAGTATGTCCATTTCAAACCTCGACTGTTGACATGCCATGTTTCTCTACAGAATGCTGGATTCCAGTCAGTCACTAACATCACCTTTTTATATTTCTCAATGTACAGCATGTAGAACTGTTTGTGTCTTCACTGCCTTAATCCCATTCATTTGACAAGGTTTTGCTGTATACCTGATGGTAATCCTCCTCCTTCTGGCATTACAAATGTCTAAATGTGTGATGTAGCAAAAGGTTCTTAGTGACTGTTGTTTAGAAACGTGGAGTTCTAGGGCCTGATCCTGAGAATGCTTTCTCAAGTGAGTAGTCCTTGCACACATGAGAAGTCCCATTGAATTTCAATGGGACTAGTAATGGAGTGAGGGTTGGAGGTCCCTGCATGTTTAACCATCATTAGGGGGCGATTGGAAAATGGTCCATCATCTAAACAATAAAATGTAATTATAAGTAATTTCTTTTTCCTAAGAATTATGTCCTAAGAAAAGTCCTTTTGTTTCTCCACTAATAAAATGTTATTAGGTTTTGGGTTCTTTTGCCTTTGCATTTTCTAAAGGGCATGAACTACTAACCTCTGCACCAGTAGCTGTAGTAATAATACTGTGTAGAGAATTGCAAATGTGATAATGAGAAAATACCCAATTTCTACCCTTTCTTTTTATTTTCTAGGGTGTATGTTGATGCATCTCTCATTTCCAATGCTGGCGAAGGATTATTTTCTAAAATAGCAGCAGGATCGCGCACGGTTATGTCCTTTTACAATGGAGTGCGAATTACACACCCGGAGGTAAGGCGGGGGGCGGAAGGGAACCAGTCTGAATTTTCATTGCTTTTTTTTAACTGTTTTCTTGTAAAAAATTTTTTTTTTCCTGTGAGTTGATTTGAGTGTGCTTACTGGAACTTTTGAAAACAAATAAAAGGTGACCAGACATGCTCAGTTTTTACCTTGCAAATCAGGTGGACAGCAGAGACTGGGCCCTCAATGAAAACACAATAGCCCTGGATGATGAAACAGTCATAGATGTGCCGGAGCCTTACAACCATGCCACCAAGTATTGTGCCTCGCTGGGGCATAAGGCCAACCACTCCTTCACTCCTAATTGCATCTATGACCCGTAAGTATTAGCCTGTCTTTCAGATCAAACGCTGAAGAGGTGAGATTGCTGCATTGAAGTGCACTGTGCTTGTACACTGTTTTGAGATGGCCGGATGTACTCTCTGGATCCAAGAGTCTTCCTTCAGGTTCACGTGCAGTCTCTGTGTACTGGAGCTGAGACTTGCACCAAGTGGGCATTGCAGGTGCTCAACAGCTCTAAACTTCGAGGGCAGGTTCAGGCTTAGAATAATATTGCATGTTTGTTATGCGTTTGTGTCTGACCATTGATGCTCATATACACAAAATACAGCATCCTTGGCTGAAACGTAAATCTTAGCTGTCCAAGGATAGGGCCATGTCTGCCTCACTCCTAGCATTTGACAGAGTATGTTTTACAGTGCATCATTTTGGAACATGAAGCCTCAAAAATAAGAATTTTTCTAGTACTCTCCAGCAGCTGAAAACCTGTTTGACATCTACAAACATGTGTAAGGAGGTACATATTTTAAAACAATATGGTAAATGGGGGGCATATGTTTTTTGTAGTTTGTACAGACCAAACTTATTTCACCTACCAGGGGCTCCTTGTATCCTTCCACTTCCCCCCCACAAGCTCCCTGTGTGCCACCCTCCCATTCCCCCTCTGTTTCCAGGGATTCCTCGCAACTTCCTCCTCCAAATACAGTACCAGCGACTCTCTATGGCCCCCATTCCCTTTTTCTCCCATGTCAGGGTCCCTAGTCTCCCTCACCAGAGGTTTTGTGCCACCCATTCCAGGGTCCTCCTTCCTCCCACATGGCAGGGGTTCTGGGTGACCCATACTCTCCCCTCCACCCACAACAGGGTCCCCCATTCTTCCCCCACATTCCTCCACTCTCCCCCCCTTTTCTATGTGAGATAAGTTATTCAGGGTTCCAACATTTTAAATGCTATTTCGAGAATAGGCAGAGATAAAATAGGAGTATTGTTATGCTGGCACAGGGGTGGGCAAACTTTTTGGCCTGAGGGCCACATCTGGGAATAGAAATTGAATGGTGGGCCATGAATGCTCACAAAATTGGGATTGGGGGCGGGAGATGGTGAGGGCTGTGTTTTGGGGCGGAGGAGTGAGGTGTGGGGAGGAGTGAGGGCTCTGGGGTGGGACTGGGGATGAGGAGTTTGAGGTGTAGGAGGGTACTCCAGGCTGGGATCGAGGGGTTCAGAGGGCGGTAGGGAGATCAGGGCTGGGGGAGGAGGTTGGAGCGTCGGGAGAGGCTCAGGGGTGCAGGCTCCGGGTGGCATTTACCTCAAGTGGCTCCCAGAAGCAGTGGCATGTCCCTTCTCCAGCTCCTACCCAGAGGTGTGGCCAGGCAGCTCTGCATACTGCCTCGTCTGCAGGCACCGCCCCTGCAGCTCCCATTGGAGCACATAAGAGCTGGAGGTGGGCCATTCTGCAGCTTCCAGGAGCCATGTGGAGCAGCCCCAGACCCCGTTCCCCAGCAGGAGCTTGAGGGCCGGCTTAAAACGGCTTGCCCTCACCTGTGCTAGCAGGTGTTAATGGGTGCCATCAAAAGTCGTTGGGTTTTGTTTGTTTGTTTGTTTTGTTGTTTTTTTAATCTATAGACCATTGCAGAGGCACTTGAGGCTTTACTGTGCTGAAGAGCTGGCAGGGGCTTCATGTATCTCCCATTTTTTCCTCAATATCAATAGGGTTCTGGCCATTTATTCCTAGAAGATTCTCTGACGTTTTGGAACATGTATCATGTGCAGCAATCAGAAGTGGTGTGCAAAAATCATTAAAGACAAATAGAGAAATGTTGAGTGTAAGACCTTTGCACGTTTGGCTGAAAATATATGTAATTATGTTGTTAAATTGGCGAGGATTCAGAGAAGAGCACTGAGAATGATCAAAGGATTAGAAAAGATGCCAGATAGTGATTAGACTCAAGGAGCTCAGTTGATGTAGCTTAACAAAGAGAAGGTTAAGAGGTGACTTGATCACAATCTGGGGAACAGAAATTTGATAAGAGGGCTCATTAGCCTAGCAGACAAAGGTATAAATGAGCCAATGGCTGGAAGTTGAAGCTAGGCAAGTTCAGACCGGAAATAAGGCACAAAATGTTAACAATGAGGGTAATTAACCGCTGGAACAACTTAAGTGGGGATTTTCTCCATCACTGGCAATCTTTAAATCAATATTGGATTTTTTTTCTATAAGATACATTCTAGCTCAAACAGGAATTATTTTGGGGAGGTTCTATGGCCTCTGTTGAACAGGAGGTCAGACTAGATCAGCATTTCTCAAATGTGGCCGCCAGGAGCTTTTCTTGTGGCCACAGCCTCCTGGGCAGTAATGGGGGCGGGGGGCAAAGCAGTGACTCCTCCCCTGAGGCCGCCAGCGAGGGTTGGGTTCTCCCCCCCCCCCCCCCCGCCCCCGCCCTCCTCCTGGAGAGACACATGCTGGAGGAGCAGGTTTCTAGTGAGTTCCTCACCTTCCCTGGGACGGTGGGCAGGAGGCTCCGGCTCTGGGCTCACCCCCATCCATTCCCCTCTAGCCCCCACTGCCTCCCTACCCACCTCCCTATACAGGGCTTGATTTGTTCCTGGGCATGCCAGGGCTGAGTAAATCTGCTGCTGTGAAAAGTGATATTTGTATGTTTGTTAATATCACTTTTCACAGCAGCAGACTTACTAGCTAGCAAGTCTTTAAAAAAGCAACCAAAAAAGCAAAATCAACAACAACAAAGACAAGAACGTGCAAAGCACCTTATTTGTGTTTCTATTCTGTTTAGGTCTAGTAAAGAATAGAAAAGTTTTTTTTATTTTTTATTTTTATTAGTCTGCAAAAAATCCCAACATAAATAAATTGCAATCATTCGGACATGCATATGTGCATATTTATTTGTCTTTCTTAAACTTAATTAGGAATTTTTGTTAAAATTATAACAGCAGCCACCAGCAAAGAGTTGGTGGCCGCAGTTTGAAGCCACCAAAAAATTTGTTGAGAACCCCTGGACTAGATGATCACCCTTAGAATCTGTTAATTTAGTAATATTCTGAATTCATCGACTCAACCTACCTAGACAAAAAGGAGTACATACAGGAAGGGTGAATTAAAAAACTCATGATTGTACTCTTTCATTTCTCTTGAGTGAATTCTGCACATCCAGTCAATATTTGTTTTCACTTGAACAATGAATAAGCAATAGTGCTGCTTGCTTGGCTCTCTTTTTGCCTCATTTTGAGCCCAAGACCTTTGGTTCTTTTCAAACTTCTGCATTATATTAAAGTGGGGAGGGCACTTTAAAAAAAAATGGACAGAGTTAAAATAGTTTGGGGTAATGTCGACTGTTCGTGGGAAACAGTGAAATCTTCTATACAAAGTGCTGTCAAACTGAAGTTTAAAAAAAAAAAACACAAAAAATGAAAAAACTATTTTTTCTTTTTTTCAAAGTTATAGTACTCTTTTGTTACCTACAACTGGGTCGGACACTTGCAGATAAAAAACTGCCTTGCTTACAGCAAGTCCCTGGGGAATATGAGCAGAAGTGTACTCTTGTAAAACATTTTAGTAAATAACCTGTACTAGATAAACATGGATGATTGACTTCCCCTGTTGCAAATAATATTAATTGTTGTCCTATTATGAAGGTAGTTGTAAGTCCTGCACAAATCAGTGACTACTTTTTTGATTCCATAAATATCTTACAGGAAATATTGAGAATACCCAAGTCATAGTTTGAGTTGTTTTTTTTGATGTAACATGACACAGTATTTGAAGCCTTTTTTAAATCTTACACCAGAGTAAGTCTTGAAGTTCAAAGCAATAACTCCTTGAACAAATTCTTAAGATTCATGTAAATCAAAGTTTCATAAATATTGCTAAGTGCCAAACAACTCTGAGACACAAGTCTGATTTGATGGCTTAAATATTAATTAGAGGGGTTTTTAAAAAGTCTGTGGCAGGGGATCGTGAATTTACATTTGAAGGTTTAGTGTTTAAAAAAATATATAGTTTACTAAAGGGCTAAAATTTACAATGCATACTCCTTGTTGTTTAGGTTTGTTCATCCTCGTTTTGGGCCAATCAAGTGTATACGCACCATCAGGGCTGTGGAGAAGGATGAAGAACTAACAGTGGCTTATGGATATGATCACAATCCCATCGGGCAGAATGGGCCAGAAGCACCAGAATGGTACCAGGTGGAACTGAAAGCCTTCCAGGCTGCCCAGCAGAAGTGAAATGCAGGCAAATGCTCAGTTCAGCGAACTGAAATAGAAACTTTGATCTATGCACTACCTTTATACTAAAAACTGGACAACCAGGGATTTGTTCATGCTGTTGCATCATAACCTCTCATTCAGTGTTAGAAATAAGTTTCTTGCATACTAACTAAGTTTGACTGCATTATTCATAGCAGATTTAAAAATAGCTAGTGTTGCACCAGTCTTATCTGAAAGAATTATTAAATATTCTATACAAGGCAGCGTGATATTTTTAGTAGCTTTTATCTAATTCTGCACCATATGCAAAGATGCCAAAAGATTAGACAGAAAATGAAAAGATCATTCACTTTTAGTCAGCAGACTTCAGTGTTACTATTTCTACGGCCTAGGCATTACTGTGCAGCTGCATTTTACATACATGCCATTTGTGATGATAATAATATTTTGATATTCTCTAATAGTAGTGTAATTTGCCTTTTTAAACCTTTGATCTTAATCTTGCAATAGAGCAGTTAATTTATTGGTGTATAGGAGGCTGGGTTTTTAATTCCCTCGTCCTCTTATCTGAGCGTTGTTCTTTCTACAAATCCTCTCTTGCAGGAGAAAACCTTTCTAACAAGTGAAAAAGGTTTGTGTACTTGAGAGAGAGTGCCGTGTATAGATCTCTATGGCGTTTTATATAAATAGTTTTAGTGATGTTCATGTCCAAAACAAAAACTTGTTTGGCCTTTGGGGCTGGCATACACTGTTTAATTATGATTATTGCAGATGAATTAACATGTATTTGCATGAAGATGTTCAAAGAGGAGAAAGTGGGGTTTAACTTTATTATTTTTAAGATTGACATTCAGGAACAGGGGTGCTGGAATTGTTTTGTATAGTGGGGGTGCTGAGAGCCATTGAACCAAACTAAACCATCTATGACAGAAACCAGTTCAAGCCAGGGGGTGCAGGAGTACCCCCAGCACCCTTACTTCCAGCACCTATGTTCTGGAAGGGGGGGGGAGCATTGGATAGTGTCTGGGAGATTTCTTTCTGTCTCACTTAGCAGAGCTACTAATTCTTAAGGCTGAATCCTGCCTTTGAAAGCATATTTCTCTTTTGAAGTCCGTAGGAGAAGTGTATGCAACTGCAGGCAGAAGGTAGTCCTGGATTAGTATAGAGCAGGGACGGGCAAACTTTTTGGCCTGAGGGCCGCATCAGGTTTCAGAAATTGTATGGAGGGCCAGTTAGGGGAGGCTGTGCCTCCCCAAACCGCCAAGCGTGGCCTGGTCCCCGCCCCTTATCCAACCCCCCCCCCCCCCCCGGGACCCCTGCCCCATCCTCTCCCCCTGCTGTCTGTCCCCGGACCCCCCGCTCCTAACTGCCCCCCACTGCTCCATCCAACCCCCCTCTCCTTCCTGACTGCCCCCTGGAACCCCTGCCCCATCCAACCACTCCTTCTCCCTGACCGCCCCCATTCAACCCCCCGTTCCCCGCCCCGACCACCCCCCAAACTCCCCTGCCCTCTATCCAACTCCCCACCCCCACTCCCTGCCCCCTTACTGGGCTGCCTGGAGCACCAGTGGCGGCATGGCTACACCAGGACAGGCAGCCACACTGCCTGGCTGGAGCCAGCCACACACCGTGCAGCACAGAGCACCGGGTCAGGCCAGACTCTGCAGCTGCGCTGCCCCAGGGGCTTGCAGCCCCGCTGCCCAGAGCATTGCGGCAGCACAGTGAGCTGAGGCTGTGGGGGCGGGACAGCAGGGGACGGGCCAGGGCTAGCCTCCCGGACCAGGAGCTTAGGGGACGGGCAGAACGGTCCCACGGGCTGGATGTGGCCCGTGGGCCGTAGTTTGGTATAGAGGGTCCCAGTCTCCACTAGTGTAACATCTGCAGAGAATATGGCCCATACTGGTCTTGTTCATTTTGAGTCCTAGTAAATGAGTTTAGTGATAGGTGACATACTAAGATTCAAATAGCAACTGCAAAAGGGGTTATACTGAAAGACTGAAACAATGAATGTAAAAACATCAGTCGCTATTGTTAAGAGACATTTAGAAAATGTCAACTTGTCTCGTTTATAGCTCTACTTCAGCAGATAGCAGGGGCCCCTGAACATTCATCTGGAAATTAACAAATCTTGCCTAATGTTGTAGAAGAGATTAATAAAGCCACCATTTCAGTTTAGATAATCCGGGCCTTCTTGGGGGTCTACAATCCTGCTGACCTTTTTGTTTGGGGGTTTTAAGTAGTTCAGGAACAGTTAAAATGCATTTGCAATATGCTTACTTTAAATGGTTAGAGAATTTTGTGTGTGAGACATACAAAAATGTTATGGAAAATTAGACCTAAATTTCTACAACAGCAGTAGCATCTTTGATCTGTTGCTTTAAGAGATGAGAGCTACCCATCCAGTTTTCTTGGATCTGAAAACTAGTATGAATGCAGGTTTCCAATTCAAATAGGGAAAGTCATCTAACAGTATAGGAACTAGATGGTTTTTAGAAAATGCATTGGATGGACCAAAGACACAGAAGAATGATGTTGCTATTTTATGCTCTGTGAGGATCTTCAATGTTGTGTACATACAAAGTTAGGGAATTTAAGTAAGGCCCTCTTTATTTTGGGGCTCTGTTTATTTAGCTCATACAATTGTTGATCACAAAGCCTTTTCAGGACTTTAACATTTAGGCTTGCACAGAAGCTAATCTTCAGTGGGTGGGTGTATGCCATGGGTTCCATGGCACTCTCCCAGCAAAGATCAGAATGCAGGCTTTTCCAACACCCACTCCCTCACTCTGGAGACTGTAGCCACATCGGTGTTTCTTCATATATGGCAGGTGGTCTACACAGATGATATTTTGGTGACTCAGCTTGGATATGCTGAGAGACCAAACTGATCCTCACACATAGCAGAGAGTTGTGAAAGGCTGATTGACGATACCACTTCAGCAGATGACCCTCAAAAGGAAATATGAATGTTAGAACTATTCCTGCCTCCACACAGATCAACATTTTAAGAGCATCACGATGTTGAGGTGTAACTGCTGCTTTACTAGAGGCATGTCTTCCTCTAAACTGTTGGAAGAGTATTGAAAATTAGGGTTGTGTTTCAATGGGAAACAAAAATGGTCTGGCTGAACTCTGCTATGAATGAATAGCAAACGGATTTGACTTACTCTAGGTAATTGTCCATAGGGAGGTTGCTTACATTTCCATGTCACTTGGAAAATCTTGTATAAGCTGTTCTGTCTTCTACAGTCCTCTTGCTTCACTTTGATCCCTGTTTCTAATGTTTCCCATGAACTTTGGGCATGGAGGTGATCTGTTTTTGTTTTGTTTAAGGCAAACATTAGACAAATGCTTTCTGCTAGTTACAGACTTGATTATTGTAGTGCAAAAACAGAGAACTAAGCCCTCAGATTGCCAAAATAATGGTTTTAATTATTTGTTCTAAAGCCATTCATTTTGGTGTTGGGCAAGCAGATTATCAAGTACTGATTTGAGGATGTTGAAGTCTGAGGATATGCCATAATCATGATAAGCAAAAGCCTAGTCTCTCTCTCCACATTCTATACTACTTCTCCCTGCTCCATTAGAATCTGTTGATCCTCCTGCTGGTTCTTCCCCAATTACACATTTTGAGTCTGATCTGATTCTTTTTCATTTCTCCTGTGGGCTCTCAGGGACTGGAAATTGCTGGTGTGAATATCGATTTCTTTTAAAGGGACACCAAGTTTGACTTGAAATGCAATCTAATATATTCATTTGTTTCAATGGCCTTGTTGACTCAATAACCTTTGATTGTTCAGAATTATATGGGTAGCCTTCAGTTTAATTTATTAATCCATTCTAGACCTTGCAGATAAACTTTTGGAAGCCTTCAGGTAAAGTATCTTTGTGAAATGAGTTGAGAATAGTGGCACTTAAGAGACCTATACCAGAACATTTCTCTCTCTCTGGTTCTAGGCAAGTAGTCTTTATCCACAGGAGAATGGATATATTTACTGTGTTGCTAATATCTTATTAAACCAAAATCTAAATAGAGTTAGATTCACATGAGGGCAGCAAACTCTTGTGCTCCGAGCCTGGCAAAGAAATGTCCTATTACAAGAAATTGAAGGCAGATGAACTACAGATGGGGACACATGCTTGACTACGTGGTGTAGTATTCTTTATTCTTGGAGGATGCCCAGCAGAACATGTAGTCCCCTCCTAAATGCTCATTGTGATTTGGGTGCGACTTAGATTCCAACCTCCTTGTTTGTCTCAGGGTCTGCAAAATCTTCCCACAAATAAGCCTCTGTAATAAGGTGATTGCCCCAGCTCCTCCTTATGAAGGAACAGCACATGAAGCAGTTTGCAAATCAGTCCTCAGCCTAAATACTATGGTGATTTGTGCCCTAGATCGCCTTTGTCTTTCTGCCAGGTAATATGGCTAGGACTAAGCACTCCCAAGACAGCAGCTTGTCGTTGTAATCAGGAACCCAGTAGTTTGTGGAGAGCTAGCATCAAGTCTCTTAGGAAACTAGAGAAATCGAGGAACCTGAGGTTGCTGAAAGACCTAGTAATTGTAGAAGAGCCAAAGCAGCATGAAAAGAAGGGCTCTGACCTGTAATGTTAGCTGCTGGGTGTCTTTTGTGGACATCAGGAACAGGGAAGTGGGATTAGGCTGTTTTCTTAATCATGCTCAACACACCGTGCCTTTTAAGGATTCTAAGGGGTTTCCAGGAGATTCTGATGCCATAATTTGGCCACCTTCCATTCCTGTATCTGTTGAACCTCCCTCTGGTTTTGGCCATTTTAACTACAAATCTGATGAGGGTGTCACACTGACCTTTGCTCAAGTTAAGAGGAATTAATCCACAAAAGTCAACCTGACAAATCTGAGCTGGGATAATTTTGGAAAATCAAAATCGTGTTGGAGCTGGGTTTTGCTCGCCATTAGTCAACCTGAGTGGAAAGCGGAATGGGTTAGAAAGACTTGACTACATTAATTCTCAACTTCATTCTGCCTTTTTGCAGTTCTGACCTACTTTTAACTGCTCACTGGTGAAACAGATAGTCAAAAGATCATCTGGGACCTTGCTTTGATGATGATCTCCACCTCTGTGATGATCTGTGGTGTGAGAGCCTAGACATTTATGGAGTGAATAGAGCTTTAAGCCTTAAAAGGCTAAAATTAAAGGGGTAACTATCATTACACAATCCCAAACAAGGGATCAGAGCTGCAATAATGTTGCTGTGCTCAAGAGGAACAAGAGAACTCAGCAGGGCTGCGAGAGGGATCCACAACCACCACCATGTGCTTCAGGCACAAAACAGCCAGTGCACCTAGTTTGCTTCTAGCTACTGTTGGATGTCCATGTAGTGGTAGATGTAGCCCATCTGCTTCCCTTTTCCATTGGCTTTGGACCCTATTGATTTATACTGTGTGGTCCCATTTACCCCGCTGCTGTTTGTGGGTGTCACTTATATTGCAGTAGAACCTGAAGATGCCAATCAGGGTTGCAGCCCCATTGCACTAGTGGCTGTATTAAAACACAAGAAGGCATTGTCTCTGCCCTGAAGAGCTTTCAATTTTGACCACTTTCGCTTGACTTGACATCCCCTTGGAGAGGACACTGAAAGTCACATTGGTGGTGGTCAGAGTATGGGATTCCCCAGATCAGATTCTCTGTGGCTTTTATTTCATCTGCACAACAGATGTATCCTAAACCCCATAGATGCCTCTAGAGACCACCTCTGAATTTGGTCCAGTGGTACCAGATAACTTTTTTTTTTAAACACAATGAGCAAAGGAAAAAGCACTATTTCCCATTTAGCTAAAACATGGCCCTTAAAAAAAAATGGGGCAATGTATTTAGTATCATAAATAACATAATGTTCGAGTATTTGGATGGGAAACTTGAGACCGAGGACCAACTTCACCCATCTGATAAAAGCAGACGCCACTCCACTAGAGTCAATGGATTTGCACCTACTTAAGCCAGTGGAGAATCCGGGGATATCTCTATGGAACTAGCAGCCTTAAAATGATATTTTGGAAGTAGTGATTATGAATTGTATTCCAAATGACTTAAAAAAAAATTGTTGCAGAATTATGGCTGTATGTTTACCTGTCATAGATCAAAGGTTTTGAACGCTCTGATTTCTAACTATCCAATTGATCCTCCTTGTGTCTGTCTTCTCACTCCAGTAAGCAGAAGCTGCCCTTCTCTAATTTTATTTTAAATACACTTGATTTTTAAATAGACTTCTTTTTTTTTTTTTTTTTTTTTCAAAGGAACTAGGTATATCAATTCAAAGCAATGAATTATTCAAGCCATAAAACCACAGGTGTGGGAAACCCTTTTCACAAGTTTTAACCTGTTTGTATGTAAATAGATGTTTGTATGAAATATTTTCATGGTAGAATGAATATATTTAAAAAAAAAAATCCCCTCTATTTGAAATCAGATTTACAAGGGTGTATTTTTTTGTAAGATCTGAGTATAATTGAAAACAAGTACTTGAAACTTTTAAAATGTGGAGATGCATCATATTATCCTTACAGTAGCTAATAGGTCAGCTATTGAGAGAGAATATGTATGTAGTGTTGCATATAACTGTCATAATTTCAATACCATGGCCAGTCACATCTTTAAGACAAACATTTCAATTGTCCCTCAGTTATATGTATTATATAATAAAAGCTTCAGTCTCTGTCTTCTTCTATGAAACTTTTTTCAACGGTAATTAATTTTATTTCAAAATAACTACTGTACTGAGTTAACTAAAACTGAGGCTGGAAACAATTCCATTTTATCTAAGCTGCCAGCTCTGACAGTTTCTGCTATTTTTACACTTTTTAGGCCACAATTGTTCAGTCTCTAAATTCTGATGTATTCTAAAGAATCCACAGTCTGGGGGTAATCTTACATGTGAATTGAGAAGTTAATCCCACAATAATTATCTTGTATACAGAACTTGATAGGTGTTTTATGACATTTGTACTAGAACTGTGAGCCTTATTGAACACCATTAGGTTTATTTATGACTTTTAAAACAATGGATAACTAAAGAAAGATGTTTACATGAATGATGCCTGCCCTTCCTCTCATGTTATGAATGAGGTTTTTTTTATACAGTGTGTTTGGGTGCATGTGCCCAGATGTAGGAAAGATGTTTCTGGGGGAAAATAATGACAAACATTTGTGATAAATGAATCTTACAGACTGTGTTTAATTGTGTGATGAAGGCAATGCAGGTATTAAAATATTCAAACAGAACAATCTCTGTTCTTTTGTTTTTTAATATAAAATCTTGGACTACCACCACTCTGCCCTGTTTTGTGTATTTTCTGTTACTTTGATGCATCTCTGATCCCTGCAACCATATTTATTGGTGGCGCATAGGTAGAATTTGGCCTAGTTTCAGCGGTCTTTTGGGCTATGTTATACTAATACAAAATAGTGAACTAACAAGAAAACATTTCTTGTACTAGTCAGTTCCCCCATGGAATTAGGTTTCATATAAAAGTAACATGAAGTGTGTCTTGTGCGTTGGAAGAATACAGCAGATTTTTGTTTACCCAAAATACTTCTAAAAATATTTTAAAAGCTATTTGGTTGTAGCTGGGACTCTATTCTAACTCTTACTGCTGCAGTCAATGTTGTGTGCATGGGGAAAGAGAGAGAGAACTACAAAAGCTTCCTGCCTAATGTAACCAGAATGCTATAAATACCTGCGATACCCCATTGAAATGTGCATCAGTCGTTGCCCCCCATGCACACCTCAGCACTCATTTATGCTGATGCTCATTCTCTGATTGGATGCTTTTCTAAAAGATACGCTCTAGGAATTATTTTGTGGACGTTCTATGGCCTCTGTTATACAAGCGAGACTAGATGATCACCATAGTCTGTTCGGGATGGGATCCATGAATCTGGTTGGTGTGGAAAGGAGCAAGGCTATTGTCCTATCTCAGCCTTGTGAGATCTCTTCTTTTCTGGTCCTTGTGTGGATATGCTGTCCACTGTGCAGGTGTATAAAGGAAGACTACTTGTACCTTTGCCCCTTTTCTGCTCCGTGTCGCTGTTGAACTTCCATAATCATAACACTGAAAAAAATGGGCTGCTACCACACTTGTCCAATACCCAAATCATGAAGAAACTTGGATGATGGTGTTAGTGACAGAACTTGGAAAAGGACTGGCTTAATCGTCCTTTTCACACACAATTACAGTGCAGGATGCGTAGGTTACATTTTGTATGGGTATTAATCCCAAACCTCCTGCATGTAAGGAAAAGGGCTGCCTTGAAAAAAAACCACACATTTTTAAAATCAGTATTCCTATTTTAAGATTTGGCACCCTCCTCAATTAGTGTGGTGGTGTAGCCTTTAGAAATTAGAAAACTTAAATGAGCATCTGTGCCCCATACCACTTAAGAATTAAGCTAAATCAGTATTAGCCATTCTGGTACTGATTTTTAAGAGTGCTCACACAAGAGGATTGCACTGATTTAATTAAATCTCTTTCTAAATCAATAGTGTTTAGATGGTGCTCTATCAAGGCTTAAAACTGCTTCTGTATTGCTATGGTACAGGGCCCTGAAATCTTGATTATAATGGCTTTAGAGTCTAGTTGAGAGATGGTATAAGGGGAATATGGAAAAAATACAAGTGGAGGTTGTGGGAGAAGTGGACAAACAGGTCCTGGAGACTGCCTTTGTGTGCAAAGTGGAGGAAGTTAGAGGATGATGTTATAAATCGGAAAAATGGATAAAAGGAGGGAGGCACTAAATGGTTAAGATCCTTTAAAAATAAACCTGTGGTGGTTACAATAGAGAAGATGAAGCAGTGGAGGAACTTAGAAGGATGACGTGGTCAGAATTATGGGGGAGGAAGAGACTCATTGCAGCCACAGAAGGCCAGGGAGGAAGAGGCTTGTACTAGTACTAGTCAAGGGGAATTGAAGATTTGTATGGAAGTTTTAACTAGTCATGGAAAAGTCTAGGTTTTGAAGGCATAGGCGCCGACTTCTGCTGGCACAAGTGGGTGCTCGACCTCCCTCTGCCCCCGGCCCTGTCCTGACTCCATCCCTGCTCCTTCCCTTCCCTATTCCAACCCCTTCCCCAAAGTCCCCACCCCAACTCCGCTCTCTCCCTGCCCCTATTCCAACCCCTTCCCCAAATCCCTGCCTCAGCCCCACCTCTTCCCTACCTCCTCACCTGAGCATGCTCCATTCCCGCTCCTCCTCCCCCCTCCCTCCTGGAGCTTGTTACGCCATGAAACAGCTGTTTTGCGGTGACAAGCACTGGAAGGTAGGCGGAGAAGCAGGGACAAGGCATGCTCAGGAGAGGAGGTGGAGGGGAGCTGGGGAGGGGAGCACCCACCAATTTTTCTCTGTGGGTGCTCCAGACCCAGAGTACCTACAGAGTTGGCGCCTATGTTTGAAGATATTGCGCCGGGAGAAATTTTGAACTTGACCTGGATGTGTAGGTCTAGAGAGGATGGTGTTGATACCAAGGTTATGGGGCTGAGTGACAAGGAAGAGGGTGGTGGTGTCAACAGTAACCAATAGGTTGCCAGGGGAGCATGTGGGAGAGAATACAAGGAATTCAGTGTGGGTACATTAATTTTAAGTTGACGTGTCAAGGAGATGTTAGAGAGGCCAAGCAAAGTTGGGTTGACTGGAGAGAGAGAGGCATAGAAATAGCACTGGAAGCTGTGAGAGCAGATCATGTCACCTGGAGCTGTAGAGGGAGGAGAGGAGTGACCCCACCATGGAGTTCTATAAGAGATCTGCAGGCTGGTGGAGGTGGAGAGAAGAGATCCTACTGAAAGAAAAGTTCAAGAGAAGATCAAAGAAGTAAGAGAAACAGGAGAGGATGGAATTGTGAAAGCCCCAGGCTGACATCTTTTAAGGTAATATTTCCCCCTAGCTTTTCAATCTGGAAACCTGGTGAGAAAGCAGTGGTGCTAATGTGGGGGGGGAGGTTTGATGGCAGCAGCAACCCCCCTCCAAAGTTTTTGCACTTGCTCAAAGTTCCATGGGCTGCAGAGCCGAGGCACCTGTGGCCTGATCGCTTACAAGCAGTGGTCCCATATTGAATCAGTACGGTTGCTGCCAGAGCTGTCTGGTTTGGTCACAGTGCTACTGAAATTTGACCCGGCTGCCCCTCCATACAAATGGAAGAGTGGCCAGAGCATCAGTGAGTGTGACCCTGTGCACCAGGTTCCAACACCAATGCCACTCAAATTTGGCCTGGCTGCACCTCTCTGACACAGGGGGAGGCTGTTCGTGGATGGTGGTGAGCAGGGTAGTCTGCCTAGAATTTGACTCCTGATGGCACTGGCTTATTTGCTGGGTAGGGAGTAAGAGGAGATTCCAGCTGGGTGGAGGAGACCTGGAATCCCTGTAGGAGGAAGGGAGGGAATATGGGGGGAGGAGGGGGAGGACTGGAATTTGCCCCCTCAGAAGAAATACCTGATTAGTGTTGCTGGCACAAAGTGGACACAGGTCCCAAATGTACAAGAATGGTGATCTCCCCCCATGCACAGAGGAGGGTTGTGTGCATATTACAAAGCTGCCATGCCTAGAACTGTGTGTTCTGCAGGGTGGAGAGAACAGCAGTTGGCCATGGTTCCTGCCCCACCGGGTCCTGGGGCTGCATGGACAGCACTGCAGTGCAGAGCAAGGCTCTAACCTTCCCACCTAGCTCTTGTGAAAGCTCTTGGCCACATGCTTCTCCAGGCAGGGCAGAGCTTTTCTTGCACAATAACCAGACTTGGCACCACTAAACAGTCTGAATATATTTGCTGTTTGCCAGCTGTGTGCCCAGTGCTGGAGCAAAGAGATGAAGCAGTCTGCCAGGGGTCGGTCCTGGTCGCCTTTTAGCTTCTGCCCCAGGAGTTTCTATAAGGCTGCCCGAGAAGCGGGGACCACCCTTTACTCACCCTGCCTGTCTCCAAGAGTGGCTTCTCCAGGCTTCCCTTACTAGTCTGGGGCTCTCTTGGCTCAGCTGAGAGGTGTGAGGGGTGTGTAACAAGCTGTCAAAAGCAAATCTACATGAACACTCCACATGCACAGCCTGGAGCAATTCACCAGCCCAGCACATGCCACAATCTCCCTAGTTTGCTTGTGAGGAGCCCATTGCAGTGGCATTAGAATGTCATAAAAATGGTCATAGTAAATCAGACCAATGGTCCTTCTCACCCAATATCCTGTCTTCCAACAGTGGCCAATACCAGATGCTTCAGAGCAAATGTACAGAACAGGCAATCATGGAGTGATCCATCCAGCCCCTGTGGTCCGCTTCTGGCAGTCAGAGGCTAGGGACACTGAACATGGGGTTGCATCCCTGACCATCTTGGCTAATAGCTGTTGATGGACCTATCCTCCAGGAACTTATCTAGTTCTTTTTGAACCCTGTTATAGTTTTGGTCTTTACAACATTCACAGTTTGACCATGCATTGTGTGAAGAAGTACTTCCTTTTGTTTGTTTTAAGTCTGCTGCCTATTCATTTCATTGGGTGACCCCTCGTTCTTGTGTTAGCTGAACCTGTAAATAACACTTCCTTATTTACTTTCTCCACATCATGCATGAGTTTATTGACCTCTTATAATTTGACCGCAGTTGTCTCTTTTCCAAGCTGGAAAGTTCCAGTGTTTTAACCTCTCCTCATACAGAAGCTGTTTCACATCCCTCATCATTTTTGTTGCCCTTCTCTGTACCTTTTCCAATTCCAATCTGTTTCTTTTCAGATGGGGAGACCAGAACTGCACCCAGTATTCAAGGTGTCAGCCTTGAGGCTAGGCTGCTCACCTCCAACAGCCATGATGGTGCTGGAACGGCAGCCTGGCCTGTTGAAGCTGGTTACATGAACAGCGCTGCTCTCCATAGTGCTTGGCCAACAGTCTTTGCAGCTCCGCACTAGTCAGATCGCAGTTATCAATCCATTGCCTGGTGAGCACCGCCCAGGGCAGGGCTCTGGGGAGTTGTTGGCATGGCTGACTCCCGGGTCCGACTCTGCGCCGCCGAGCGGCGCTGGCAGGGGCAGGAGCGGGCGCCTTTGCAAACCGGCCCGTGGCTGCTGGCGGCGGCACTGCAGGGGTTAAAGCCAGAGGCGAGGGCGGCCCCCCGGCAGGAGCAGGCGCTGAATGGGAGTCACTGAGCAGCCGCGGTGACTCACCTGCCCAGGTGCGCCCGCCCGGGGCTTCCCGCTGTGTGGAGGAAGCGGCTGGGGCGCTGCTGCCTGCGCAGGTGAGTTCGTTCCCCCGGCCGGCGGTGCCCTTCGCTTCGGCTGCCCGCGGGCTGGGCTCGCTGGCCGGGCTGCCCGCTCTGCTGGGGCTCGGGCTAGCAGGGGGCCCACGAGCCTGCCGGGCTGGGGCTCGCTCCCACCTGCCTTTCCGGGCGCGCACCGGGCCAGCTGCAAGGCCGGCTTGGGGCCGCGCTCCGTAGGGCTCGGGTGGCTCCACGCGCGCTTCTCTCCCCTCCCCCAACTTACTTGGGCCCCGACGGGCTTTTGCTGTCTGGGGCTGTCCGTCCAACGCTCCGCTTCGGCCCCTTCGCTTCCCCGGGGCAGGTGAACGGGGTGTGGGTGAGTGATCCCGATGCAAAGTCCATTGTTTGAGCTAAGACTAACCTGCACAGACTCGGGCAGGGGTCGGGGCGGGCAGCCACGCGGAGGGCTTGCTTACAGAAAAGGGCAAAATAATTCATTACCGTTCCGAGGGTGCGGGGCACCATTCTCCAGCCCATTGTTAGGTCCTTTGATGATCAACAGTGCCATTTTTTTTCTCTTTCCTGGCACAGTGCTAGTCCAGAAAGTACCCAAATCCAGCATGGTTTTAACGCTATTGCATCTCTGTATGCTCACCCGGCGGCTCTTCTCCTTAACGTTGAAGTTAAGACGAGAGTGTCTTTAAAAGGGAAAACTCTGCTACAATAGGAAGAACTTGAGTCACCTTTCCAGCCCTTCTTTTTCCTTGAAGCCTTTCCTTAGGACGAGGCTTTAAGACTTCTGTGAGAGTAACAGACTTTCAGTATAATAAGGTATAGCATATGTTGGCTAGGCTGCCTTAGTCTGAGTTAAGTAAACTCCAGACAAACATTTTTGTTTGTGTGGGTGTGACCCTTCCATACTTGGTCTTTTTGCTGATACAGACTAACATGGCTACCACTCTGAAACCTGTCATCTCTTCTGGAAGTAAAGAGCCAGAAAACATAGTGGACAGCTGATTTAATTCGTTGTCTAGGCATACCCCGGCCTTAAAAATCACACTTATTAGAGTAAAACAACAAGGAGTCCAGTGGCACCTTAAAGACTAACAGATTTATTTGGGCATAAGCTTTTGTGGGTAAAAAAACCTCACTTCTGTTGCATCTGTTAGCCTTTAAGGTGCCACCAGACACAACAAGGTATGTTAAAAAGATTGTGAGCCTTTGAATTTCTTTTTTGTTGTTGACTTTAATATATATATAACTATGGGGGGAATCAAACCTGTAAGGTGAAGCAATTCAGCATCACTACTGATTGGCTAAAAAGTTTTGTTTAAAGATGTATGTTAAAAAAAAACAAAAAACTTTTTTCCCAAGTTAAATTTTGACTGTTCTTTTAACATGACATTAAATGCCCCAAATACTAGCACTATATTCTTGATAACAGTTTGGTATGAGTACCACCATTTTAAGATCCTCTTCAAAATTAAATCATCACATGCCTTACCACACACAACTGGTGCTGAAGGGAGAATAAGTCCGGCCCAATAATATTTTGTACTGTGGGAGAATCCACTGTCTCTCACCAGTTCCATTCCTAGGTTAGTGTGGACTGGAAATGTTGAGCCATGTGCCTGACTCTTTGTGTTGGGGACAAGGATAGTTTGTAGCATTCAACAGTGACTTTCCCTTAAAGGAATGTCCTTAGGTTTAAAAAAGTCCTTATTTATGTTACTAACACCTTTTAGATTTAAAAATGGTAACTTTGTCATGCTGATTGAACTGAAAATTACAAAGTAAGCAACACACCAGTTTCATTTGCAGCTTCTCTCACAGTAGCACAATAATATTCCTGACGCTCTCAGAATGAGCAAAGTTTAGTTGTCTAGTTGTGGTGGATTCTGAAGGTCAAACTAAAACTGTACTGGAAACCTTGTTTAAAGTAGGCACTGTAGAACTGTTAGGAGGGGATTGCTACTGGAGAGGGTCTTTACTGTAGGTTTCATTATGATAGCTGGTGAACATATATGAATGTGATCAGACAAATATCCCTGTTTATTTCCTGGTTTGGAAGTATTGAGCTAAAACAAAGACTTACAGAAATGAAGTTCCTGAACTGTGGTCTACAGAGTATTTGCCGGTTGTGAGTAGAGCGCAGGCTGATCACGTGAGGCAGCTCTGTGTTTTCAGTTACAGAATTGAGTTAAGATGGCTAAAGCACTTACTTTCTTAATGTTAAATATCCACATAAGTAATTGCTGTAGTTGTCAGAGGAATGGGGTGTAGTCTGCATAATTGTGAACAGGAAGTTCATAAGACCCTCTGTGAAAATGCGGACCATAAAGTTTGAGAACTCCTGTGAAGCTGTTCTTTGTTTGTTTGTTTGGTGTGTATGTGTATTTTGGGGTTGACTAGGAAGGTCAACTAACATTATTGTACAGCAAGCTGGCAGGCTGAAATGTCATTAACATTGTGTGTATTCATACTAGGAATCTAAACTTCTTTAAATGTTTAGCTTCATTAATGTCATTTAATTGTAGTGAGGTCAAGACAGTACAGTAGTAGATTAAACCCTGGACTTGTGGAGGTGATGAACTAGCTGGAATCCTGTCATTTTAAATGTATTAAGTATTGCTTAATGATATAGTAGGATAGTATTGTAACATCAGTGGCAACAGTTTTTTAACATGGAGACAATACATTTAGAATATGTTGAAAACATGCTACAATCTGCATCTTGTTATAGCAAAGTTATTAGCAGTTTTCTTTTCTTTTATACACTAGAGCAGTATAATCCCTGATTCTTGGTCCAAGGAATGAACACTCAAGTCATTGCTGAAAGGGAACCAAAACCTGGCTTCTAAACAAAGCTTAAGAATAAACTGGATCTTACATGTACTACTGGTTGTCTATGATAATTTTAAAGGGGAAAAAATGGCAGCAGAGGTTGTAAGTAAGATTTACCTGTCTAGGTAATTCTCTATATCCAGAAACACCTTAATGCATGCATTTAAAAACAAAGCTTTTGTGGTGCGTGAATTACTTTTCTCATTCTTGTATTTTTCCCCACATCTTCTGGCAACCATCAAAAGATAAGTTCCATGTACATGGCAAAGCTGAATGTTTGACGCTGTCCTACTATAGCAGATCCTCATGCTATTAATGGCAAGGTATGTCAACAATTTGTCAGATGATGCTTGTTGAAGTGCTAATCCTCTTGCACCTTCTTCCTTCTGTTTAGGGAAAACAGTTAGGCTGACTCTCTTCCTGAAGGATCCTTGTGCTTCTTCCTAAGATCACACAGAGTGTGTTTGCGCACAGGTTCACGTGTGGATTCATTGTAATGGATCGCTACAGATATTTCATCTTTAACCAGAAAAGTATGGTTGTGCTGGGGTTCTTGCAGATAGCCTGTGCTGCAGTGTGTGTCATCAGTGGATTAATGGATGGCACCTTCAGAACAGAATCAGCACTGAGTAAAAGCAGAGCACCCGTCTGGGCTGGAATGGTAAAGTTGCATATCTTATTTTTCTGTTTACTTATCCTATTGGGGGGTTATAGTTCAGATGTTGGCTCCCTCTGGGAGAACTTCCTGACTCTTCTCCAGCTCCTCTCTTGGAATCTGGTATTTGTCCACTGCTCTGAAAGCACAAGAGTGGAGAGGTACTGGGAAAAGATTTGGGGATATTGCGAGGGTGAGCGGGGGAAACCTTCAGAATAACAAGGCAAACTGTAATTCAGTTTTTATTTCATCAGGCACGGGATGATTTAGAAAATGAGGCTGTGGAGAGTTGCCATTTTAAAAGTTGCGACCAAAAGAAAAATGTATAAAGCTAATGGCTGTATTGAGCTTCAGTGTAGTGGTGGAATACAGAGGACCCCTTCATTTCATAAGATCGACGAGGTGCCCACATAACATAGCTGAACTTTTCACTGAGAATGAATTGTAGTAAGAGTACAACACCACCCTAATTGGTTTTAACTTCATCATTAGGGGCAGCACTGCCCTGCTTCATTGATGTTAGGGATGAAAGCTTAATAACTGCATCAAAGCTTTATAGGTGTTCTGAGCAGCTCAGATTCATAAGGTTCCCCATATGAAAATATTCCTACTATTCAAAAGTAACATACTATTGCTACAGCATAATATGATCAGGTGTCATTGCTGCACAGGGGTGGTGCCTTCTTGGGTTGTCTGTCTGTCTACTGCTTTCGAAGAATAGTTCTCTAGTAACCTGACAACCTGCTCTGACTAGATAACGAAGTGCAACTTGTGTAAAACTTTTTAAATAAACTGTACCCTGGGGGTACAATCCTGGCCCCCATTTAAATAATTATCAAAGCTTCCATTGCCTGCAGTGTGGCCAGGATTTCATCCTAGAAGTGTAGATAACTCAAAGATGCACATCTTTTAATATGGGTTTAAGGTTGGGGGGCAGGAGAGGTGATGTGGAGGGGGATGGGAATGGAAGCCAGAAAGCTTTCCTCAAAAAAGTACACTAGAGCCGTGATTTTTCAAACTATGGGTTACAACCCAGTATTGGGTTGCGGAATGTAAGGCACTGGGTTGCGGCAGCTCTGGTCAGCACCGCCGACGGGGCCATTAGAAGTCCTGTTGGCAGTGCTTCCCGGCTAAGGCAGGCTAGTTCCTACCTGTTCCAACACTGCGCTGTGCCCTGTACTCCCATCCCCAGCCCTGAGCCCCCCCAAACCTGGAGCCCCTTCCTGCACCCCAAACTCCCTCCTGCACCCCAACCCCCTGCCACAGCCCTGAGCCACTCGGAGTCCCTCCTGCATCCCAAACCCCTCATCCCCAGCCCAGAGCCTGCACCCCAGCCCAGAGCCCTGACCTCCTCCCGCACCCCAACCCCTTGCTCCAGTCCAGAGCCCGCTCCCACACCCCAAACCCCTTATCCCCAGCTCCATTGGGTTACAGGCATCAACAATTTTCTTCAACTGGGTCACCAGAAAAAAGTTTGAAAACCACTGCACTAGGGTATCACAAATGACTTTAACTCTGTACTTTCATTCCTGCCATCTTGTGCAGCCACCATATAAGGTACATTTGGGGTATGCAAACTCTTTATTTCCATGCTTTCCAGTGTTTAAGGGTAAATATAACCTTATTGTGAGTTACTTGATTTCCACCAGATTATTTTTACGGCACCTTTATATTAAGATTTTTATCCTTTAAATTACTGGCACACATTGACAACATCAGTTCAAATTTAATAAAGCTTTATTAGGGGAATGTTTTTGTTACATAGTGCCTAAAAATACAAACAAAATATTAAAAGTATAAAACTTATTAGTTTTCCCCCTGTTCCTTACATGTCCCCAGATCTCCCCTCCTCACTGTCCATGTACTCCAGCCAATTTACTGGAGAAGCTGCTGACCCAAAGTGTCCTCTTTCATCCTGGACTCATACCTGCTCCCTGAGTAATAGCTTCTTTCCTTTCAAAAAAGGAGCAGGGAAACTACTAATGTGTGTTGGAATAAGCAACTTTTTAGTAGCTCACTGGTACCTTGACACATGTTATTGACTATTGCGCAGCTTCAAAGCTGTTTTGGTGTTGTCAATACAGGAGTTGCAATACCATATCAAACTGGCCCATCTAGTCTGGAATCCTGTCACTGACAGTGGCCAACATCAGATGATTCAAAGGAAGGTGTAAGAACTTAGCAGTAAGATAATCACCCCACAAATTAGGTCTCATCCTGATCTCTACTAATTAGACTGGCTTAAGTCCTGAAGCAAGAGGCTTGTGACCTTTACCTCAGCCCTAGCAGTCCAATACTCTGCCCCATCCTCATCTTTGTCACTCTTACCAGAGTGCACCGCTTTGGGCTTGGTCTCTGGGACACTATGAATGGTGGTAGAACTGTTTGGTCTCAGCCCCTCCAAACTGGGATTGCCAGAATACAACCTTGCTCTGATGTCATCAGTGACTTCAGCAGGTCTGTGCTTGCGATCATCATCTGTTTGCCTTGTCAGGGTCACAGTGATTGACACTGAAGTACAATGTAACTAGAAATCAGAAGATCTGGGTTCCAATGCTGGCACTGGCTTGCTGTTAAAGACTGAAAGTTCAGAAAACTGGAGATTTTAGAAAATAACTTAATACCCTGATTTGTATTTTTGATTGATGTTACCATATTTACATAAATGACAGAAAATGTCCTAATTTCCCGAACTTAAGCCAAACAAGGCTGCAGCATGGAATGAGCTTTAGGAAACAGGAATTCCAGATACAATGGTAGGTAGGTAGTGGCAGGCCTTAAGCTATGAATAGTATGTTGCAGACACTGACTCTAGGTCTACAAAATCAGCTTGAATAACTCAAATAGCCAACAGGCTTAACCAAAAATAGTCAGAGGAACCAGTCCTCACTGAGTCCAGTTAAAGAAACCAAGTTTGGAGTTTCTCAGCTAAGACACTTAAAATGACATGTCAACGACAAACCAGTATTAAAATGGCAAAATACTACTTTGATAAATGCCTTCCGATTCATATGCCTCTCCCTCAGCCCACTATACACATTCTCATCACAGGAGCATACATGGGATATTTCAGGTGGATTGGCTGAGCATTGGCAAAGTTAGGGAGAGCATCAAAACTTGTGGTAATGGAGCGCAGTCTCTCCGGAATACCTTCAGCATATGCTATAAAGGTTGATGGAATTTAAACTACTATATAATTTATAAATGTGCCGACACATGTGGTGATAAGTTTTCCTACACAGTAGGTTATATACTAAAGAGAGGTATCAGTTAATGCAAATGGCCCTTAATTCCCTGGAATATTATGTGCTAGTTACACACTTTCACACTAGCGGAAATGTAACACTGCTGAAATGTGAAATCTGATTCCAAATTTATAAAGCAAGGCTGGAATAACTGCTAATTTGACACTAACTTTCACTAGCAGAATGTTTCATTTTCTAAAGAAGTGACAGAATACCATTCCTTAAATTCCAGGATCTGCACCGTTAAAACCAAGAAAGTTGAAGTACGTCAGTTATTGTGGCATAAAATGTCTGCTCTCTTCATAGGCTCATTCTTATTATCAAGTGGGGTGCAAACGTCCTAGTTCTGTGTGGTAACTATGAATTTTTTGTGAGTGCTTATAATTTAAAATGGCTCCTTATGGAATATATTTTTCTGAAACTTTTCATACCCAATATAGTAGCATAACTTGTTAGCATGCTTTCTTTCCAGTTGCAAAATTATCTGTTTATTTTTAACATGCAGGTCATGGGTGTTCCTGGAGTTCTGGCTTTATTTTCTTCCCAGAAAAAAAATCCAGTTCTTGTAAGTTTATAGAATTTTTTTTTTAAAGGGGTAGGTGAAGGAGTGACAAGATACATCTTTTGTAAGCAACATTAAGTTGGTAGTGGCCTGGTTTACTTTATTGCACTTGGTTCTAAATCCTGCTGCAAGATCCTCACTCTGAGTTCTGTGTAGCAGTATTAAATTCTGTAGAAAAATTAAAAATTCTGGCAGCATTTGCTGATCAGTTACTCCAGAACATGTGATTCCCCCCCCCTCCCCCCCCATTAACTGGTTTTAGATTCCTTCAAGCTCTGTATTTTCTAGCAGTTGCTTTTGAACGTACTAGAGAAATATTTTCACAAATTTCATCTATTTTGCTGGACTATATAGTACGATACGAATTAAAATGGAATGTGTAAAGAGCTTGCTTCTTGACTTTCTGGCCAGCTAAACTCCAAAAGGATATGTTCTTATTTGTAAACGAGTGAACTGCTAAAAGACCTAAAAGGGTTTTACTTAATCTAATTGCTTTAACAAACATACATCTCTGTGGTCAAGATTTGAGATTATAAGGCATATATAATATAGGGGTGGTAGTGGCTTGGAGACACTTGTTGAACTTGACCATGGTTTCATAATTCTTCTTGCTACTGTCCTTTGTTACCAATCTATCACTATAAAGCTTTAGGAGCTGCTGCAAATGATTTTCTATTATGATCCTGATTTTTGCCCCTCTTAATATCAAAGACTCAAAATTGGAAAGTTAGATCTGGAGGGCGAGAGACTTCTCCCCTTCCCCCCCCCCCCTTCCCCCCCCCCCCCCCCCCGTAAAAGGAAGTGAATCAGACAAGGGATTCCTGAATTGTGGATCCCTTAAGAGGGGAGAAAAAAACAGCTGGTAAACATAGTAATGAGTATTGTGGGGAGCTCTTGATGCACTCAACAGAATACAATCACTGCAGTATTATGGGTGGTGGTCAGAACATTTGAAATTATTCAGGTTTGATTAATATCTTTCAGAGTGGCTTATTAATTTTAAAGGAAAAATAGACAATGCACTAACTTTTCCTGTCCCCACCCCATATTTGCCTTGAATTTTTTCCTATGCAGGTGAATGCAATGATAGTGGCTTCTATATTTTCTTGTTTTGCCACCATCATTGTAGTTGTCTATGCTTCCTTAACTTTAAGCTATGGTGAAGAAGATGAGATGTTCACACATGAGCCAGTTCATGTTATTCATACGGTAAGTGGCAGTATTTTGTGACAAAATTGCACTTCCTTTTGTAGGAATGCAATCCAGACTTCACAGTTCCTTTTAGTATGTGCAAACTAGGCATATACCAACAATTCTAAAATCAGTTTATTATTGCTGAATGCAGGAAGCTCTGTGATTCTCTGGAGAATCACAGTATAATCTTCTCCTGGTACTTGCTATTGTCCAAGAGAGAATGCAGAACTAGATGGACCACTGGCTTTCTCTGATGTGGAAATTCTTAGGATACTGAACTTCTATCCTAGGAGACATCAATAGCAAGGAACCCAGTGGTCAAAATATGTTAGGAACATGGGGTCTTCCCCATAGAGAGAACATTCAGTGGTAAAGATCTGGGTTCTTGCCTTGTAGAACATAAATGCTTTGGAGATGTTCTCCATGAGATGGGAGTACTTGGTGGCTATTACAGCATGTAGCCTATATGACTGGAGAGTTGGTACCGATAGTCCTTGATATGAAATTGAGCGTAGGAGAACTGGAACAGGAACAGTTAAGATCAAAACCGTCAACATTCTAACTTGATTTGATCTAAAACCTGTTGCCCTTTGGGCCACAGAATCCATTCATACAATTGTAGTGGATTATGGAGACACATAGGAACACCAACCAAGATTGAGGCCCATTGTGCTAGGAAGTACTGAGAAATTAGAATATCTGTCCCAAGTTCAAACTACTAATATCTTTGAATGGTATAGGAAGGGAAGCCATTGGCTTATTATTATAAAACAAATTACAAGATAACTCAGCATCTTCACTAAACTGCAGTGTAGTCTAGGGCAGTGCTTCTCAATGTCGGGCTGCCGCTTATTCAGGGAAAGCCCGTGGCGGGCCGGGCCGGTTTGTTTACCTGCCGTGTTCGCAGGTTCGGCCGATCGCGGCTCCCACTGGCCGCGGTTCGCCGCTCCAGGGCAATGGGGGCTGCGGGAAGGGCAGCCAGCACATCCCTCGGCCCGTGCCGCTTCCCGCAACGGAACAAGCAGCGGACCGGCTTTGAGAAGCACTGGTCTAGGGCATCGGCGCCAACTTCTCCTGTTGCTGGGGGTGCTCAACCCCGCCCCCGCCCCACCCCAACTCCACCCCTCCCCACATCCATTCCAATCCCTTCCCCAAAGTCCCTGTCCCAAATCCTCTGCCCCCTCCCTGCCCCTATTGGACTTCTTCCCCAAATCCCTGCCCTGCCTCTTCCCTGCCTCCTCCCCTAAGCACACTGTGTTCCCACTCCCTCCCAGAGCTTGTTATGCAGTGGCAAGCACTAGGAGGAGAAGTGGGGACGTGGCGCGCTCATGGGAGGAGGCGGAGGTGAACTGGGGTGGAGTGGGGAACTGGGGCAGGGTGGGGAGCTTGGCTGCCGGTGGATGCAGAGCACCCATCAATTTTTTCCAGCCCCAGAGCACCCACGGAGTCAGCGCCTATGGTATAGGGGCTTGAGTCCCAATTCCATCAAAGCTTGCAATATGACTCTGGGCAAGTCACTTAACCTCTCTGCACCTCAGTTTGCACATTTGTAAAAGGTGGGTAAAGTGTAAAAAGAAAATTTACCCATCTCTTTGAAATGCTTGGTGGTCTTGGATGTAAGGCTGTAGAAGCAATAGGTTGTGTCTTCTGAATTATCAGGCCACTTAGGTACCTAGACCTAGATTTCGGTGCTTACATTTAGATACTTGCTTTTGCAAATTTTCTGCTGATATCTGGTCTCTTAATACAAAATCCTTTTGGTACCACTAATAGCTTGTTGGGATTAATATATTTATGAAAAAAATGCAAATACACCCATGCACTGCAGGCCAACTTTCTGATGTCATGCTGCTTAGGTGTGATGTGTCTCACTGTAGACAAAGATGATTCTAAGGCAGTTGTCACCAACCGGTCAACACTGGAGACTCTCCTAGTCATTTGATCTCCAGTGGAGCAATTGGGCTGCCACTAAGGCAGGCTCCCTGCCTGCCCCGGCCCCATGCCACTCCCGGAAGCGGCCAGCGTGGCCCCGGAGGTTGGGGTGGGGGGCAGAGGTCTCTGCATGCTGCTTCTGCCTGCAAGCACCCCCTCCTGCACCCCAACACTCTCTCCCCCAGCCCAAACGTTTCCCCCCTACACCCAAACTCCTTCCCAGAGCCAGCACCCGCTTCTGCACCCCCAACACTCTGCCCCAGCCTGGAGCCCCCTCCTGCACCTAAACTCCCCCCCCCCCCCCCCGAGCTTGCATCCTTCACCCCCTCCTGCCCCTCAACCTCAGGCTCAGCCTAGAGCCCCCTCCCACATCCCGAACCCCTCGGCTCCAGCCCAGAGCCTGCATCCCCTCCCGAATTCCAGCCTCCTGCCCCAGCCCGGTGAAAGTGAGTGAGGGTGGGGGTGGGTTGGGGGGAGGGGAGAGAGAGAGAGCGCAAGCAATGGAGACCAGGGGTGAGAAGGGGGGAGGAATGGAGTGAGCAGGGTGGGGTCTCAGGGAAGGGGCCAGGTAGATCCTGGGTTGCATTTAAATTCAAAAAGTGATCCTATGTGTATAAAGATTGGAGACCACTGATCTAAGGGGATGGTCCTTCGGTATTTACTTTGCTGCACGAGTAAAACTATTTCCAAAGCTGACATTAGTCAATGCTGGTGTGCACTTGTGTTGGGACAAAGTGTTTAATACAATGAACTTTAAACAAAATGCCTGTCCATTTCAAACTTGACTATATAGAACAAAATTGATAGGAAATTATTGTTGCCTCTGCAGAGGTTAGTACAAAGAAAAACACAAATACAGAAGAGAAATGTCTCCCCCTCAACATCAGTGATGTTACTGATTTAGAAGTACATCAATACTAAAACCAACTATTGTATTTCCCCCGTTGACATGTAAAAGAGTAGTAAAGATTTTTACAATGGAAAAAGTAAATACACTGCAGATAAAGAATTTCAGTCACTAATCAAAACCTTGTTTTGGAATTTAAGGTAAAGCTAAAGCCTTCACTGTTGATCCATCTGACATTTCCTTTGTTTCTATTACAGAAGTTTGTGCTTGATAAACTTGTCAAAGGAGCCAACATAGCAATGTTAATTGCATCTACCTGCAGTGCTTTCATTGTGCTAGTTATTGCTTACATGGGCTGCCGAAGTCTTCCACGTTGTTCATGTTATGACAATGTAACTGGAATGGTATGTAAGTGCTGACTTTTTGAACATAGTTTCTAATTCTATTGCATCACATGTGGTACGTAGGGAAAATTGTGTGGATTAGGGTAAATGCATTAGTCATGTATCTGACTGGCTTATCTGATGAAAGGCAGAAGGTCTGATATCTTCTTTTAAACCCTTGGAGTGTAAGATGTCCCTTTGACCTTGAGCTGGGGATGCCTCTTTCTAATGCTCTAAGACTTCTTTCCTAGTCCTGGTAGATCACAAGACATCAGACTTGTAATGCTAGATATGGAAAGGCATTTTAGAACAATTTTAGAGGTTTCTGAAGTGTCTTAGTAATCACCTCTCTTCCTTTTGAGGCCTGTATTAGGGCAGGTTGGTTTACAAATACAATTGAAGTACCAACTGATGGATAAAATAACCCCTTAATTTTAAACTCTGCACTTCCTATAAACTATAGCAAATACAAACTCCATCATGAGGTGTAAAGGTTTTACTAGCACTTGTTTTGGATGCTCTGCATAAATTATGAGTAAAGTGTCATCCCAAACTCATACCAATAACACTTCTTGTGTTTTAATATACTAGATTTAAATTTAAATACCTCTCTAAGCTTATTTGTCTGTGTGCATGGACTACAGTAGAGCCAGTCAGGGACAAAGACGTAATTTTCAGGAAAACTGTCCCTCTTGTGTAAAAACTGCAAACTTTGAAAACATTCAACCAGCACTATCATTGACCAAGCAGATTTCATTAAGAAGCTGAGCTATGTATTATAAAATCTCTCTGAATATTGTGACTCCAGTTTTCTAGCTCACTTTCCTGATTTTTAAATTAGTGTAGGGACGGAGGACTTCTAGTGGATTGAATAAACAACTTGTACAAAATCACATTTTCCCCTAGTTTATCAGAATATACATAAAAATTGACTACATGACATATCAAGAAAAGGGATTTGTATAAAGTATCAGGCTATCATATAAGCATGTCAAAAATTACACGTAAATCAAAAGTGGTGAATGTCACTATTTAATTCCACGTGTCAAACTACACCCTCCTTTGGGAGAAAAGGTGATACTGATATTTAAATCTAGTACATTAAAATTAGCCTCCTTTCAAATAAACTAGAGTAGAACCTCAGTTATGAACACCTTGGGAATGAAAGTTGTTCGTAACTCTGAAATGTTCATAACTGAACAAATGTTATGGTTGTCCTTTCAAAAGTTTACAACTGAATGTTGATTTAATACAGCTTTGAAACTTTGCTATGCAGAAGGAAAATGCTACTTTCCTTTTTTATTTTTTAGTAGTTTAACATGGTAGTGTAGTGTATATGCTATTTTTTTCGTCTCTGCTGCTGCCCGATTTGTGTACTTCTGATTCCAAATGAGATGCGTGGTTGGTCAGTTTGTAACTCTGGTGCTCATAACTCTGAGGTTCTATTGTTCACACACATTCAAAGTTTACTTTCAAGGATAATTTCTAAACTGGATTATAAGATTGCATAAGAACATCCATGTTTGACTAGCAATGGAAAGATAAAATATAAATCTCATTTGTAGGAATGGCTACAACCTGCTGAGGATCCGCAGCAGACTGTGGAACTGGTTTGCACTATGCAAAGTAAGTAACTTTCTCCTCCCTTCCATCTCCTAGATAGATCATTCAGATTTAAGGTGATCATTCCAGACAATATCATCTACTGAATATGTATTACAAGCCAAATCCTGATAGTGACTGAAAACAAAGTAAGGAACTCAGGATTTGGCCCAAGGAGCTACAGTATGTTCAGTTATCGTCTTCCCCCCCCCCCCCCCCCTCTCTTCCCCCCTCACGTAGGTCATGGGAACAGAATCTTTAATTCCCCAGTGCAGTTTCCAGATCAAGACTTAGATGCAGAGGAAGAACTATCCAAACCACCTCCCTACATCAGACTTGCTTGAAGAATAACAAAGAATTTTAATGCTAATAGACTGGAGAACTTACCTTATATTTTGCTACCTTTTTTTAAAGACTTTTAAAAACAAAATCTGCGCACTTTTTCATGGATTCTTTAAACATGGAACTACTGAAGCACAGAAAGTTAAGCAAAGATGGCAGTGCAATTGTCTATGCACTTGTGGATGAAAAGATCTTACAGGTCTTAAACTGATTTAGGTCTTGCACAATTAAAATACCTCATCTCTTCTGGGATGTATGAACCAGTCTCCTGCAGCTTTTATATGAGATCTATATTTTAAGACTAGATGATAATGGAATTTATCTTGCAGTTTCAGTTTGGTAGTGTTAGCTTTGAGCATTCAAATGTGAAATCATATTGACTGTTTTCAAATGTTTGTTAATGCATCTACATTTTCTCAAATATAACTTGTATTTTTCTGCCTTTTTAAACAAGTTATATTAGAATGAAGGAGCAACTTGTGGTTAGACATAATTTCTTTTACTTCTGTGGACTGCACTGGATATTCAGCCATCTTCTTCCATCTTTCTTGGGGAACAGGCTGAAACATCTGGTATTAAAACTTGAAGTGCCCCTGTCAAACTATAGATTCAGTTGTGTTTAAAAAAATTTTTATTTATATTTTATCAATGAACGCCTAATAAAACAGGATTTTAAGTAGATTTCTGGCTTGTGCTTATTAGTGTCTTAACATGATGGGAGTTTTATTCACAACAGCCAGTCCTATTTGTGAAGTGCTTTAACTTCCTGTTTAACTAAATGTCTATACAAAGTGCCTATCAATGTGTACTCATTGGTTAGTACTCCTGGGTGTGGAACACAAATTTCAATAAATGTTTTAGTCACTAGCCAAACATCTTAGACTAGTAACAGCTAAGGAGTTGGCTAGAAAAAATCACTCTGCTCTCTGGTGTTGTTGGGTTAGTGCACTAGCCTTGTAACTGCAAAATTGGATCATAAATTGATATTTGACAGGTCTGAGCCTAGAATCAATCACTTACCGAAGTCATAATCGTGCTAAGGGTTGCAGTGGCTATCAAGCTGGTTCAATTGATCCAGGCCTGGAATAATAGTTATGAACAAGCTAGTGACATCCCTGCCCACTTCCTTCATAAAGAGTAGAAGTTGAATCATTAATAAGATCGGCCTTCTCTCTGCTCCACTTACCCTTAGGCTAAGAAGGCCGTCAGGTTTTGGAATCGAATGTATTGTATAGTGGGGTAATACTACTAAGGCTTTAGGGCTTTATCTAATAGAAGGGTGGACATCAATACCAAGAAGCATGATGCTTTGTGGGTCTCTGGTGACTTTTGTTGTAGGGGTTACTTTCTACATTAACTTCAGGAGAACGTCATTGTGATAGTTAATGTGTGGAAGGTTGAAACTTTCAACATAAAAGACTTGATTGCCATTTGAAACACCAGCAGAACTACAGTGTGCTCAGGAAGTTGGGACATTTAATACTTCTCATATGGACAATGATTGAGAGTTAGCAGTTTTTTAAAGAGACTATTAAGGGCACAAGAGCAAACTATCCTAATGTGTAGGAAAGATAGGAAGTATGGTAAGACATCACACTGGCTTAACCAGGAGAACATCAACCATCTGAAACTCAAAAAAAAAAAAAAAAAAAAAAATCCTACAAAATGTTAAAATGAGGTCAAATTATGAAGATCATGAGTATCAAAAACAACACAACCATGTAAGGACAAAACTAAACAGGCCAAGGCATGAAATTAGCTTAAATTAGGTAGGGGACATAAATATTAGTAAGAAAACATTTTTTACAAATATAAGAGAAAGGACAAGGTAGGCCCATCATTCAATGAGAAGAGAGACAATAACAGAAATCGCAGCAATAGCTGAACTGTTAAATGCCTTTACTGGCTTTCACCAAAAAGGTTAGTTGTGATGGTATGACTTAAATAGTGATCCGTGTAAATGGAGTAGGATTTGAGGCTAAAATAGGATAAAACACATTAAGAATTACATAGGTTAGATGTCTTCAGATCGTCAGGATCTGGTGAAATACATCCTAATACTTAAAGATTTCTTCAAGCAGGTCTGTGAGCCATTAACAATTACCTTTGAGAACTTGTGGCGGACAGGAGAGATTGGAAGAGGGAAAATATAGTACCTATCTATAAAAAGGGGAATAAGGACACCCCAGGGATTACATACCAGTCATTTTAACTCTGGTACCCAGAAAGAAGAGAGTAAATCAAACAATACGTAAGCACCTAGAAGATAACAAGGTGAAAAGTAATGGTCAACATGGATTTGTCAAGAACAAATCAGATCAAACCAACCTAATGTCCTCCTTTGACAAGGTAACAAGCTTTGTGGATGGAGGGAGAAGTAGGTGTGATATATCTTGACTTTAGTAAGGCTTTTGGTACTGGCCCTCATGACATTCTCATAAACAAACTAGAGAAATATAGTCTAGGTGAATCTACTATAAGGTAGGTGCACAAATGGTTGGAAAAGCATACTCGGAGTAGTTATGAATGGTTCACAGTCAAGCTGAAAAGGCATATCAAGTGGGGACCTGTAAGGATCTGTCCTGTGTGGATTCTATTTAAATTCATAAATGATTTGGATAATGGTATAAAGAGTACACTTATAAAGTTTGGACAATACCAAGTTGGGAGTGGTTGCAAGCACTTTGGAGGACAGGATTGGAAATTCAAAATGATATTGACAAAGTAGAGAAATGGTCAGAAATAAATAGGATGAAATTCAATAAGGACACATGCAATATTACACTTGGGAAGGAATAATCAGTTGCACAAATATAAAATGGGAAATGATTGCCTAGGAAGGAGTACAGCAGATGAGGATTTGGGAGTTAGAGTTGATGACAAAATAAATCTCAACAATGTAATACTTTGCAGAAATAAAAAGCACACATTGTTCTGGAGTGTATTAGTAGGAGTGTTGTAAGCAAGACATGAGAAGTAATTCATCTACTCTAATGAGCACTGATAAAGGCTCAGCTGGAGTATTGTGTCCAGTTCTGGGCACCACACTTTGGGAAGATGCAGACAAATTGGAGAAAGTCTAGAAGAGAGCAACAAAAATGACTAAAGATCTAGAAACCATGACCTACAAGGAAAGATTGAAAATAATTGGTTTTGTTTAGTCTGGAGAAGAGAAGTCTGAGGGAAGTCATAACAGTCTTCAAGTATGTAAAAGGTTGTTATGAAGAGGAGGGTAATAAATTGTTCTCCTTATCTACTGAGAACAGGACAAAAGCAATGGACTTTAATTGAAGCAAGGGAGGTTTAGGTTAGAAATTAGGAAAAACTTCCTAACTGTAATGGTAGTTAAGCACTGGAATAAGTTGCCTAGGGAAGTTGTGGAAGCTCCATCATAGCAGATATTTAAGAGCAGGTTAGACAAATACAGGGATGGTCTAGATAATGCATAGTCCTGCCTCAGTGCAGGGGACTGGACTAGATGACTGACTGACAGGTCTCTTCCAGTCCTACATTTCTATGACATGTGGGCTTTAAGCATCTAAAATGCAGGTGAAAATATTTGAGTATTGAATCTAACTGCATCTGGACTATTCAGAAATCACATTTCTATCTACTGTTGTATAATTACTTTTTATGTTTGAAGTGTATGTTTAATGGGTACATCTCAGGAGACTGGGTAATAACTTTTTAATATTGGTTCAAATCCAGCCTAGAGAAGTAGTGACTGAAGGTTGCTTCTAGCCGCTGGCTTATGTTATAAAGCTACAAACACTAGTAAGTTTAATTTAGAAGCAACTTAAAATCTATCCAGTTTTTAAAAATTAGAGGAGATTCAGATGTTCACGTTGACTGACCCTTAAATGACTATTTGGGTCTTGGCTTTTTAATTACTTAATTGCTAACAGCAGAGAACAGAATATGATGTGTGTTGTGCGTTATTCTTTAGTACAAATATACGTAATGAGCCATGTTAACAGTAGACACAAAGCATGAAGTGTTTACTTTTCTACTCCTAGAAAGTTTATGGAAGAGCTCAAAACAATTAATCTAGTTTGTGATTAATTTTAATTAATGGAGATATCCCATCTCCTAGAACTGGAAGGGACCTTGAAAGGTCACTGAGTCCAGCCCCCTCTGCCTTCACTAGCAGGACCAAGTACTGATTTTTGCCCCAGATCCCCAAGTGGTCCCCTCAAGGATTGAACTCACAACCCTGGGTTTAGCAGGCCACTGCTCAAACCACTGAGCTATGCCTCTCTCCCCCTCCCCCCTGATAAATTCCACTTATTGTTTTGTAGTCAGTATTAACTGCTATCACAAATCCATGGAGGGAAGTAAATAAGATTCCCTGAGAAAAATGGTATTTAATAAACTGAGCAAGTGCATAGCATTGATTCTCCTTTATTCTAAAATGGCACATTTTTCTATAGAGGGAAGAGACACGTTGGAAAATCCAGACCCCCAAAAAGCACTGCTCAGCTACAGCTGTCATCTCTGTTTGGAAGTTTTGAATCCCATCCAGAAGCTTGATAACCTAATGAATGGTCAAAGGGGATCTCTGACTATAGAGTAATTCAACTAACTGTGTTAAAATTAGTCTACCAAGCAATTAAACATTGATTTCAGTTTCTATAATTAATACTGTTTTGGTAGAACATTAACTAACAAAGGGAAACTTAAAGGTACAGACATGCAATTGCAATACCTTGCTATAGGCACCACCTATATATAATTTGATCAGAAATGATCAAATTGAAATGGAATTGGGAACTACTCATCAAATTAAGGTTATCAGAAGTGGATTCTTAGAAAAGACGCATACTGGGCTAGTGCCTCAGCTCTCGTGAATCAGTGTAGTTCCATTGGAGTGAATGGAGCTTCTCTGGTTTGCATCAGTTTGGGATATGGCCCTCTCATTGCACGTGGTTTCGCAGGGACTCTAGGCCTGGTTATACAAAGGCTTCTTAACACTCTGCTGGTAATGTAAAGAGCGCTTAAATTGAGTGTAAATTATTCTCTGACACCCTTCAAGGCATGTCGGTGTAAAAGAGAATTGGGTCCTCTCTAATTCATAAATAAAAAGGTGTAACTGATTTTCCACATCTGTTCATTGCCGGTGGGTATAATTTCAACATGGTGGTTATGGTATTACTATGGGAACCTCTCTTAACTATCCCAGAGTTAGTGATGCATGACAGTGATTTCTTTCCACTAAAGGAAAGGAGAACAGCTGCAGCAGAAATTTTGCGGAAGTTTAGTACCCATTTAATGTCACCCTCCCCCCCCCCCCCCCATTGCTTAGCACTGCACAAAATATATTCATGATTGCAGCTTCCAGTCCTGTATTTAGTAGCCTATTCTACATGCTAGCTATCCCTCCTTTCCATCAGCTCTGGCATTTCATGTTTTTCCTCCTTCCTAGCTTTCTCTGATGGGATCCTCAGACATACACTCCTTGCTAAAAACTCCCTTTCCTCTAGCTTCATTTGCTCCCTCTAGGCTCTTCCAAGGTAGCTGGATTCCTGTGCCTGATGAACTGACTTCCCTGGCCCCTTTGGCTGCACTGACAGATAGAGAAGATTGTTGTATGCAAAGCCAGAGGATACAGAAATCTTCCTCTGCCCACCTTTGGCAAGGTAGACGTCTGCCGTGGTTGGCCAGGGGAGGGGAGTATATGTCAATTGTATATGATAGCATGGAACTTTGTTTAGTGGCTGACTGTGATTAAATGCTCATAAATTTGAATATGTAATGCTTAGGGAGGGATGTCTTAACTAAATACTCTCATGTGGTGTATTAATTATAAAGTCAGGCTCCTGTGCAGACATGAACTGACCCATGATACGTAAGGTGGTAAATGACCAATGGATTTATTTTTGTTTTGTTTGTACCTTACCAGACAAAAAATATAGGCCACTTGCTACACAGGGGTGCAGAAGTGTGAAAGTGAAAGGTTACATAGTAAACAAGCTGTATATTTGCCTGGCTGGGCACATTTACAGGGGTGTAATAAATAAGGCCATTTAGCACCAAGGTCTCTTTTGGCCCCTGTAGTTCTGTTGCTGCAATCCGCACACAAGTGTGATGGCTGCTCCTTCTTGCCCATAATCTGTAACACATGCAGAACTGAAAGGGTTGTCAGCTGGGCCACAAAGGCTCAGCAGAGAGAACCGGCCCTACCTGAAAGAGGGTGGGAAAGTACAGCAGTAACCCCAGCGAGATTGGTAGTCTGCCCTAAGAAAGGGAGGTGGATAGCTGCCTGAACTGGCAAGGCAGCTACTGGCCTGGGTAAGGTAAGGTATTTTGTTCAGACTGTATTTCCTAATTGTTCATTTAACTTTAGAAGGGTAGCTGATATTTTAAATGTAAGTGGATTTACATAGCAACCTAGGGTTAGGATCCAGCCAGTCTGTCCAAAGAACAATGTGTGGTGGTGGGGCTGAAATTGCCTTATATTATTTACTACAATGCACTCTCTGCACAATCAAGATTGTGTTAGTGCAAAGTATGCAATGAAATCATGTGGGCTTATTCTGGGTTCCCTTTTCAAATAAATGGAAATTATTTCCTAGTCTTCCCCAGCAGCTGTAACAGGAGGCCCCTTATTTTTTTTTTTTTTTTTTTTTTTGGACAGAACAAATCATCTAATTGATCTAATATGACAGAACTAAAGCACACTTCCAAAACAGGGGTTTCACCAGCACTTTGTGCAGTACCATCATCTCTGCTGTTACTGTTTCTTTGTGTTTATAGGTTTCACATGTGTACAAATCTGAGATGACGCTCTTTAACCAATCTGTAGTTGCTCAAGTATTTTAATAGAGAGAAAATAAGTGACTCTAGACTCTTCCATTTGTCATGTTAGACATTTAAATACAGACGTTGCATAAATCAGTTTCTCTGTTAGTGCTAATATCTATTCAAAGAGTACATTCCATGATTCCATTCAAACGTTAAAAAATGAGATTTTCTTAAATCCTAGGATTTTTAAAAAATACAGCTGGAGTGCTTTTAATTTTGCCTTTCAAGTTGTGAACTCAAATTTAGTTTTTAAAATTTTTCTCTACAGTCATGCTGCCTAGAAACTTTTAATTACAAAATAATAATAATAAAAGTCCTGTCCTCCTTACTTGCCTCTAGGAGCTGGAACTTTATGAAAAGAACCAAGAATTGCAAAACTCCTGATAAAAGGGTGGGAGTTGGCAACAGTGATTCCAAAGTAGTGGTTTAAGCAGCCTGACTGTGCTATTGCAACACCCACAATAGCATAGAATCATAGAATATCAGAGTTGGAAGGGACCTCAAGAGGTCATCTAGTCCAACCCCCTGCTCAAAGCAGGACCAATTCCCAGCTAAATCATCCCAGCCAGGGCTTTGTCAAGCCGGGCCTTAAAAACCTCCATGGAAGGAGACTCCACCACCTCCCTAGGTAATGCATTCCAGTGTTTCACCACCCTCCTAGTGAAATAGTTTTTCCTGATATCCAACCTGGACCTCCCCCACTGCAACTTGAGACCATTGCTCCTTGTTCTGTCGTCTGCCACCACTGAGAACAGCCGAGCTCCATCCTCTTTGGAACCCCCCTTCAGGTAGTTGAAGGCTACTATCAAATCCCCCCTCATTCTTCTCTTCTGGAGACTAAACAATCCCAGTTCCCTCAGCCTCTCCTCATAAGTCATGTGCTCCAGACCCCTAATCATTTTTGTTGCCCTCCGCTGGACTCTTTCCAATTTTTCCACATCCTTCTTGTAGTGTGGGGACCAAAACTGGACACAGTATTCCAGATGAGGCCTCACCAATGTCAAATAAAGGGGAACAATCACATTCCTCGATCTGCTGGCAATGCCCCTACTTATACAGCCCAAAATGCCATTAGCCTTCTTAGCAACAAGAGCACACTGTTGACTCATATCCAGCTTCTCGTCCACTGTGACCCCTAGGTCCTTTTCTGCAGAACTGCTACCTAGCCATTCGGTCCCTAGTCTGTAGCAGTGCATGGGATTCTTCCGTCCTAAGTGCAGGACTCTGCACTTGTCCTTGTTGAACCTCATCAGGTTTTTTTCGGCCCAATCCTCTAATTTGTCTAGGTCCCTCTGTATCCGATCCCTACCCTCTAGTGTATCTACCACGCCTCCTAGTTTAGTGTCATCTGCAAACTTGCTGAGAGTGCAGTCCACACCATCCTCCAGATCATTAATAAAGATATTAAACAAAACCGGCCTCAGGACCGACCCTTGGGGCACTCCGCTTGAAACCGGCTGCCAACTAGACATGGAGCCATTGATCACTACCCGTTGAGCCCGACGATCTAGCCAGCTTTCTATCCACCTTACAGTCCATTCATCCAGCCCATACTTCTTTAACTTGGCGGCAAGAATACTGTGGGAGACCGTATCAAAAGCTTTGCTAAAGTCAAGGAATAACACATCCACTGCTTTCCCCTCATCCACAGAGCCAGTTATCTCATCATAGAAGGCAATTAGGTTAGTCAGGCACGACTTCCCCTTCGTGAATCCATGCTGACTGTTCCTGATCACTTTCCTCTCCTCTAAATGTTTCATAATTGATTCCTTGAGGACCTGCTCCATGATTTTTCCAGGGACTGAGGTGAGGCTGACTGGCCTGTAGTTCCCCGGATCCTCCTTCTTCCCTTTTTTAAAGATGGGCACTACATTAGCCTTTTTCCAGTCATCTGGGACCTCCCCCAATCGCCATGAGTTTTCAAAAATAATGGCTAATGGCTCTGCAATCTCACCCGCCAACTCCTTTAGCACCCTCGGATGCAGCGCATCCGGCCCCATGGACTTGTGCACGTCCAGTTTTTCTAAATAGTCCCGAACCACTTCTTTCTCCACAGAGGGTTGGTCACCTTCTCCCCATGCTGTACTGCCCAGTGCAGCAATCTGGGAGCTGACCTTGTGCGTGAAGACAGAGGCAAAAAAATCATTGAGTACATTAGCTTTTTCCACATTCTCGGTCACTAGGTTGCCTCCCTTATTCAGTAAGGGGCCCACACTTTCCTTGATTTTCTTCTTGTTGCTAACATACCTGAAGAAACCCTTCTTGTTACTCTTAACATCTCTTGCCAACTGCAACTCCAAGTGTGATTTGGCCTTCCTGATTTCACTCCTGCACGCCTGAGCAATATTTTTATACTCCTCCCTGGTCATTTGTCCAATCTTCCACTTCTTGTAAGCTTCTTTTTTGCGTTTAAGATCAGCAAGGATTTCACTGTTTAGCCAAGCTGGTCGCCTGCCATATTTACTATTCTTTCTACATATTTACTATTCTTTCTACAGCACTTCATAGCAACAGTGAGAATGAATAATCTAAAGGTGGGAAACGAGAAAACATTTGCCAGGTTGTGGGGCTATTTCTTGCAGCTGAATGTTCAGCCATGACAGTCTAGAAACCTTTGCTGTCTCCAATTTCTGAGCGGGTTGATTAAGTGTGTGGTAGCAGAGAGAAGGAAAAGCTGTTGCATGTATTTCAGAATAATGTATACTCTGTTCTCCCTTTGTGGACTATTCAAAGTAAAGACAGAGGCTGTGCTATGAAAAGACAGCAGAAAAGGATCACAGGCTACGGTTGGATGGTTCTTGGTTTCTTTATACAGACAAGCTTGAAAGCAGCCATGCTGCTTTTCCTGCTTGTGCACCTAGGTTACAGTGTAGTGTAGAAATGGCCTTTGTTTGATAGTGTGCCTTGCTTGCTTACAGCACTGTTTAAATTCACTTACTAAAACAAAAAACAACCAACGTTGTGAAGGTGGAATTTAGGTTGCTACCTCCCACCAGTGCTGCCTTTTTTTCCCCCCTTCTGGAAGGTGAGATGACCAAAACTGAAATGATAGAAAACAAGGAGAGGCTGAGCTAATGTCTCTCTTGCTCTTTACACAATATCTGTCGTATAGAGGAACCACAGACTCGAGGTCTGGTGGGCTTTAAATAACCATGTATACTAAAGACGTATACAACTGGCAATTCCTAGCAGCGCGTATACACTGCTGCTATGAGAGGATTCCAGTGGGTTCTAAAACATAGATTACAGTGAAGGCCACTGGAGCGTTCACAACCTATTTAAAGGGATGCTTCCCAATTTCTATATGTTATGTTCTGCGTGCCTTGATTAAAATGTTAGTTACAAAAGAAACAAAATACAAATTTATAGAAACCATACAATTAGCAGCTAGGGTGCTATTTTACTTGTATTGCAACCACATAACCTTAACTCTGTCCCTGCGGGGTGCTAGTGTAATCTGCTTTGTCTGGGATGCTATAGCAGAAGAGACCTAGCTGTCTTGGCCAGCTCATAATGAACTAAGCATGCTCAGTGGAAGCAGCTCACGCTGGCTCGAGGCAGAGAAAAACAGGCTGTTAGAGATCTGAGATCTCCTAGAGCTGAGTGTATATGTTAACCTTGACTTTAAGAAAAGGGCTGTCAACCGGTGTCATTACTTGCTAGTCTGTGAAGGATGCTGTTTGAGACAACTACAAACTTCTTGGATTTGGGAGGGTTGAAAACTCCACTTTTTATAAACAGTCCCAAAGACTGAGGATCAGTGGGGACTCTGGGAGCAGAGAGAGTGAGTGTTTTGATTATGTTCTAATGAGTAATTATTGAAATAATTGAAAGTTTTTCTTTCCTTTTACATTACACCCTGTTAGTAATAAAGAAGTTATTTCATTCAACAGTCTCATTAATAAGAGGATTACATAGATGCAGTATAAAAGTAGTCCAGATATTGTTTGAACCTAGTGGAGTTTTGTGCGCCTTGCTCTGCATCACTGTTATACCAGCACGTTATGCATCGTTCTTTTAAATGTGGAGAATATTTGCCTAAACTGCAGGGACCAGATTTTATGCTGTTTAACTGATATTTGTGCAGCTGGGAAAAGCAAGGAAAAGATATCAAATGTGATCGCTGGAAACTAGCAGCAGTTACGCTTCATATCCATGGTGCTTCACATGCGGCGTTGATGATTCTATTCATCCTTCTGACAAGGAGTCCTGATTTGGACTTACAGTGCGAACAGAGAAAATGGCATTTTTTCTTAAGGGGAAGTGAGACTCTAGTTCTGCTTCTCACTTACACTAATTCCCTTTTTCACCCATTGAGAAGCAAAAATGAGCTTTGGTGTAACTGAAAATCAGGTCCATTCTGAGGATTCCAGTCCCTATTGCTATCTTAAAGGGGCAGAGTTAAGGGTAGGTGGCTGTCTTGTGTGTTATGCACCACCACAGCTCTGCATGTCGTGGTTTTCATGACATTTGTGTGTGTGTGTGTGTGTGTGTGTGTTAACACTAACATTAGTTCTGGGGATATGCAGTAGATCTTAGTTCAGTTTTGCCTTCCCTACCCCTCCTCCCCCCTACTTAATGTTTGAGTTTTGATTTTGAAAGTCCACTCTTTCAGAAGGGTATAGGGAACAGAATACACTGTGGGACAATAACGTTAACTTCACCATAAAGAAGTTTGTGCAGGTGAATGTGCTTGGTTTTTGGGGCTAGGCGGAAGGTGGTGGCTGACTCATTTGTCTGACAGGCTCAAGAAGACCTTTATAGACAGGAGAAGCAGCACAGCAGTTCCAATACATGAGGATTACAAGGACTGGGCCACATGGAGGATGCCATCAACTGTTGTGGAGTTGAGGTGATGCAGAACTGAGAAGCGAGGCAGCTTTTAGCTCTGACAAAATTCTTGCTTCACCAGAAGTTGAGCTCTTTTTCATCAAAGTAAGGGAACTTCGTCAGGAGAAGGGGCTACTTCATGCTCCAGCTCTGCATCTTTCCAGCAGCCATCTGTATCTTCAGAGCCCATGCCCCTGCCCTTGATTACTTGGCCATCTGTCACTCAGGATGGGTAGCGATTGAATCCCTGTTCTACTTTCACCTCAGCTGCCCTCATAAATTTCCTTCTAGGCTCTATTCTATCCCCACCCATCCCTGTCTGTTCCGACTGCCCCTCTAGGCAGGAAGTTGGGGAGTGGCAGCAGGAAGGAGGAGTGACCCTGGCGGTGGAGGTGTGGCAGATGTTAGTAACAGGAGAAGACGATAATACACACACGGGGCAGGGATGAGCCTGTGATGTAGGGCCTCACTGGAGCTCCTAGGCACTACTGCAACACAATTAATAAACAAGAAAGGACAGTTCCCTCCATGCATTGTAACACGCAGCTTGAGACACTGTGGCAGTAACAGTATTTGGTGAAAGTATGTATGAAAAACCACGTAGCAGCACCATAGAGATTCACTGTAATTGGTGTTGCTTTTGCTGTCTTGAATGAGACCATAAATATGGTGGTGGGGCTGGGGAGGGGTCATTGTCAAATTGGTCAATGAGGAATAATTTGGAGGCAGCTTTAATTAGCCAGGGTGAATAGAAAGGCAGTGGGGGGGCCTCCAAGTTATGTCTCACTGATCCCCTGCATGACCCCATGTGACCCCCACAGGCTTCCTATGCACCCTGATTGATCCTGACAGCTTCCAAATTATGCCTCATTGATCCCTGAATGATCCCCAGCACCCCCTTGCTGTGCCTGACTTCATGTGACCCATCAGGCTTGCTATTCACCCTCATTGAATCCTGTATGACCCCCCGGCTTCCCCCCAGCACTCCAAGCTTTGCTGTGCATGACCTTGTGTGACCCCGCACCCGCGCTTGCTAGTCACCCTGATTGCCTCCAAATTATGCCTCATTGACCTCCAGCACTGCACGCCTTGCTGTGTCTGACCTCTGGTGACCCCCACCTGGCTTGTTGAGACTCTTGCTCCAAATTATGCATCATTGACCCCTCCCCCCGCATACTTCCCAGCACTCTAAGCTTTGGTGTGCCTCACCTCATGTGACCCCCCCCCCCCCCACATAGGCTTGCTATTCACCATCAGTGACACTGATGCCTTCAAAATGCCCTTGTGTGACTCCCCTTCCCCCACAGGTTTTTCACCCTCTTTGAACCTTCTATGATCCCCCTCCAAACTTTGCTGTGAATGACCCCCCCCCCTCCCGGCTTGCTATTCACCCTGATTAACCAAGACTGCCTCGAAATTATGACTCATTGACCACTGCATACTGCCCAGCAGTGAGCATTGTTCTGCCTGACCTTGTGTGACCCCATGCCTTTCACCATGAGTTACTCTAAGTACCTCCATCTTATTCCTCATTGACCCGTATGAGCACCCAGCACTTGAAAACTTGCTCTCTATAGCCTCGTGTAACCCCTCTGCCTTGCTATTCATGCTGATTGACCAAGACTTCCCACAAACTATGCCTCATTGACCCTTGCATGACCCCCTAGCACTTCAATACTTGCTGTCTAGCACCTTGTGTGACCCGATTCACCCAAATTGCCTCATTTTTCCTTATTGACCCTTGTATGACCCCCACAGCCCAATCATTCACATTGTGTGACTCCACCTTGTTGAGTCTCAAGCTCATTGACCTTGCTTGACCCCCAAATGCCTTCAAGGTTTTCTTAATTGACTCTTGCAGGAACCCCTCACCGCCAGCCTTGAGCTGAGCCTGTCTGACCCCCCCGAACTGATTTTTTCATGCTCAATGAGCCATATATAACCCGCCACTAAACGTATCCTGTGGACACCCACTCCCCAAAGAACCTCAAATATAAGAGGTACTGCAAAATGGCCTGAATACAAGCTGAGGTGTTGAATCCCCTTAGATAGTGATCAAAAGCGTCATGGGAAACCTGGAGGGCCAGATTGCTGAGTGCCTGGCTCCTAGACCCCTGCTTGGTTGTTGGGCATCAGCCTTTAAGGCTGGGGCAAGGAGGTAGGGCAATCCAGGCCCTCCCTGTCCGATGGGTCCCAGGCCAGGGCCTTGTTTTCATCATCCCCTGAACAGGGGCAGCCCTCCTAGCAGGGTCTCTAAATTACCTGCCCTGGGCTACTACCTACCAATCTGTTCATTTTGGGCATGACCCCTCTAGTCCACTAGGTTGGGCGGTCTGCTTCCCATAGGGGCTTGAGTAGCACCTTGTCATAGTCCCAAGCGCCTTCAGGTAGGTGGCCACAGGTTGGGGAGGCCGAGTCCCACAATGTCCTTGGGCATCACCAACTCAGTTAACTCCCAAGGTGGTGGCTCCTATGTCTGCGCCAGAATCTCCCTTGGCTGGGGAGACAATGCTTTCTCCTAGGTGGCTGCCTGGGTGGGCATGTTTGTGTGCCTTCCTCACATTTAGCAAGGTAGCTAGCTCCCAAACTGAGCCAGGGTCTTTCCTTTTTTCCTCCCTCCAAGCCTGGGATTGGCTGCAGGTATACTGGGATGGGCTAGCTGAACCCACAGATCCAGCACTGCAAATCTGCGGACCATGTTTGAGGATTGCGGCTCAGATGCAGATACAAAAATTTGTATCCATGCAGTGGGCTATCCCCAGGATCGCTTTTATCACCGATGTGCTGGTTGGCTGTTGCTCTGCTTCAACACTTGCCCTACTAAATAGCCCCAGTAGATGGTGTCTACTGTTAAGGAGGCCCTGCTGAACTGCTTCCAGGCATCGTCCTTCTCCCTCATCAAGCCTGTTACCAAGCAGACTGTGAAGTATAGGTTGCTCAGCAATGGCTAAACAACCTGGCCAGGGTGCTGAGTCATCAGGTTGGGAAGCGAGGAAGAGAGTAGACAGACCGAGAAGGTTGGAGAACCAACACGGTCTTGGCCAAGCCAGTATAAGACGTATGAGTGTGGCATGGTCTAACTGCAGTTTGAGGACAACCTGAGAGAGATGAGAGTGTGATGGAATACACCCCTATATTCACACCCTACACACTAATGTAATAATCTTTGTGTAAAGGATCATCTGAAAACTCATGGGCTGGTCAGTATTGTCCTGATAAAATATGTGAGGCAACATTGTATTGTGAAGTTATTAGTAACATCATACAGGGGAATCTAACACATGTTCCAAACCCCACAGCCCTGCCCAGGTCGAAGTCAGCAAACAGCTCTGTCCTCAACAAAGGAATGCATGCTTGCCTTAATTTGCATTTAAGCACTAAGCAGTCATCAAGCAGGAAAAGAAAACAAATTAAGTTCAAACGGGGGGAAGATGAGGGGCTGGGAGAAAAGCAGCGGAGAACATCCTTCCACATCCGCTCCCTGACACTTAGTTTTCAGCTAGCAATGCTTTTCAAAGAGGGACTGCAACTATAAAAAGGAGGGGATAAACACCCCAAGATCTCTCCCCACCTGTCGCCTTCTCTGCATGCTAGATGACAAAGGAATCAGCCTTTGAACTCTGGTGGAGGGGTTTGGCCCAAAGAGTTTGGTCAGTAAACTTGCTAGAAGCATGTGGTAAGAAACTGCTTCAATCTAATATCATTCGTTAAGGCAGAAACTAGAAAGCATTTTATCTTTTTTTCTTGTAACTATTTCTGATTGTTATGCCTCATTACTTGTACTCACTTAAAATCTCTCTTTGTAGTTAATAAACTTTTTTAATGTAATACAACATGTTTAAACTGAAGTGTCTAGGTAACTCCATTTAAGGTAATAAGCGGTATATTATTCATTTAAGGGAATAACAGACTAGGCGGACGAGCTGAGATTAGGGTAAATCCATAGATGTCTATTTCATGTAGTGAGAAAGTCACTCTGCAAGGGAGCAGGAAATAGAGGTCCAAGCACTGAAAGTCTCTTTCACCACGTTGCTGTCCAGATCAGTGAAGACTATGGATTCTTTTTTATCTGATTATATTGTAGATACCAACAAATAGCTTCATCATGTCCCCCATATAATACAAATGAAGACCATGGACATTAGTTATGGCAAAGCCAGTTTATTAGGTTGCTGGGATTGTGCCAGTGTTTTTGTTTGTTTATAAAAAAACAGATAAAATAACATTTTATTTTGGTAGGATGAAAATACATATACAAAATATTCAATACCTTTGACATCCTTTCTGTGAGTAGAACATTACTACAGCAAGTCAGGAAGCATACTGGATCCTGAACTCAAGACCACAGTCTCTAGGGCAGGAATATCAAAACATGCTTGGTGCTGAAAAGACTAGATTACATAGCTAAACATTATTTCATGATTCAGGGCCCTTATTTACAAATTGTAAGTAATTTGCTTAAATAAAACTTATGATAGGTTCCCAGCTACTTATTACGGAGAGTTGAACATTTCTATTGTGTCTAGTGATTTACTGCCTTACTTTCAGTCCTCGGATTTTGGAATATTAAAAAATAAAAAAAATTAAGATTAGAAAGTTTGTTGAAATACTTTAATACTATACAAACACTTCAGATCAGTCCTTTGAAAGACGATTAAAGGACATGAGTGAAAAAAAATAAACCCTCCAGGAGGACTGTAAACCATATTTATTTGTAATACTACAAATACATTTAAAATTAATCCCTTCTTAAAGGCCCCTCGTGTTAAAAAGCTGATTATTTCTAGAAGAACTATAAATCAAATTCTCTTTAAGGTCTGAAACAGATAAAAACAGAGTTCCCTTTTTCAAGTATTGCATAAATAAAATTGTCACCAAATTACAAAAATAGTTAGTTGGTTTCAAAATGAAAACAAATCCTAAAACTCCTTAATCCCAATATGATTAGGCCAAACAGATCTTTTTAAACCTAGAATAAAGCCAGTGGATTTTCTCCTTCACAGATGCAGTGTGTAATAGAATAATTACATCCTTTATTACTTTTCATAGTTTGGTTTATACAATTACCTTGATTCAGTTATTTAGTTACTATAATATGACCATCAGGATAATAGTAGACAAAGCTCTAAAATGACCTTTGTGTTTAGTTTCCAGTCAGCATCCTACAATACACATATCGTAAGCAGAGTTCCTCATTTTTAAGTTTTTTCTTTGAACATGTAATAATCAAGCACACTATTGTTAGATCACTGCATATGAATGTTATATGCTGAAGTAAGTTCCTTGGCTTACATTCCCTTTTGATAGAACCATACAGTTATGTGCAATCCAGAATGCTTTTGAATATGAAACATGACCTTCAAACAAGCATACAAAAAACAACTGAAATGAAATGGTTGCAATACCAAGCAAAAGTGAGAGGAAGCGGAGGATTCTAAAAATCCAACCCAGTTCATCTTACTTCTGCAAAAGAACTCTAAGGGGTTACCCAAGCAGGATTTAACCTGAAGATCTATTAGGGAAAATCTGTTTGGAGATGAACAAAATGACATGGTAAGTCTTCTCCATACTTAATTTATATGATTCTGTATTTACACGGTTTAAAGGATTTCCAGTTTCTCTGTTCTTTAAAGAGAATATATCATTCTACTATAATAGTGGGCAAATGGGCATGAATTGAACACTATTTGGAAGTTTGTCACCAAGTTCAATTACAGAACATCTGCCTTCATATTTTTCTGGCAGAGACCAGTTTATTACCATTAAAACATAGTGGCCTTGACATTTTCAAAAGCTAAGGCACAGGTCTGTATGTGACAACTGGGCATTGGAACTAGCACTTTTTCCAAAATACTTTAGTCCATAAAATGCATAATAAGTTTCCTCTTCAAAATTACTCTTTCAGATTATTTTAAAAACAAAACGCAAGTCAGCATTTGTTCCTCTCAACCTGGCTCAAATTTTAGACTACAGGAGTACATTTATTTACCGTGGGATACACAATTCAGAGACAGCATATGTTCTTAAATGATCCAAGTGAAGAAATTTGAATTAGGTTGGAAGTTGTCATGAGAGTTATGGCTGTCGATATTAGCTTGCCATCAGACATGTACAATACACCATAAAATTATGCTACTTTGAGGGGGGAACATGCTGCAGAGTGATGGTTCTAACTCTACAACTATTCAAGTGTTCCGTGGAGCTGAGCTTTTTCCCTGAAATCACAGGAGCAACATGAGCTCATGTGATGTTACTGCATAACAACATTCTCCAAACCCAATTCACTTTCTATGAGAGCAATTTGATTTAACTCTCCTCCCTATTCTGCAGCATATGAGTGCAGGAAATCCTGAATCAAGATTCAGAGTAGCAGCCGTGTCAGTCTGTATCCGCAAAAAGAAGAACAGGAGTACTTGTGGCACCTTAGAGACTAACAAATTTATTAGAGCATAATCAATGAATCAAGATTAGAAATCTGGATCCTCCCTCAAATCCCATCCCTGTGTTCTGACCAAACTATCTTTCATAAGAAGGATGCATGTGGGATAAAAATGTGCAAATTACAAAGAATTTATCACGTTTTAGGCTTTAAATAACTATCTGAGGGCAAGGACAATCTGTAGATTCTCCCCCCCTTTGCCATGTATGAATAGCCAGGATTTGAGGTAGAATGACACACTACTGAGACCAATGGTGTTCCCCCACATTCACATTCTAGGTTGATCTTTATTGATGGCCCTCCTTTCACAGCACACATCTACAGCTATAGCTGCTTTGAGATGCAGTGAAAATGGGTACGTCTTCTGTGTCATTATCCCAGACACCCACAAAACCAACACTTTGCAACACTCATCCTCTACGAGCCAACGATGTGAGTTCTTTGGCTACTCCAAAACAATGGTATAATGCAGGAGAATCAATGAAATGCTAACCAAAAACAAACAACAAAAATAAATAAACTGGATTATTAACCATACCAACAGTGATGGAAATGCTCTCAAGCAGCAAGTAACTTAAGTGAACTTGCTGCATCAAAACTTCATTTGAAAGTCTATTTTTCTGTATATGTACAGTGAAGCTTCAGTAATTGAGCTAGCACAAAGTGCAGAGATACAAGTGTGGCACATCTACACAAGAAAGACACACATTAAAGTGCCAAAGAGATCATACATAATTGATACTAAAAACCTGCCAAGATCATATTTTTAGAGTATTTGCAAACAAGACAAGGTGATAACTGCGTGAACACTGTGATCTAACACCAGCAGGTCATGGCAGGTTTTGGCTCAGGCTTTAAATGTATCTTATCGTTATCTGGGGGTTGACTAAGCATTAATGGCTTGTGGCTCTTCAACTTATGAGCCAGTGTCATAAATATGGCTTCCACATGGTCATTGTCATTGGGGTTTTTAGCAGAGGTTTCAAACAGTGGCATACTGTGAGTATCAGCAAACTTCTGGGCCAAATCCGTAGGCACCTGAATAGCACTTCTCAGGTCACATTTATTTCCAACAAGAATCCGTGGTATATCACTGGCAAGCAAGTGCTGTTTGCATTCTTCTATCCATGATGGCAGACTATGAAAACTGGCAATGTTGGTCATATCATACACAAACACAACAGCGTGTACATTCCTATAGTAGTGCTGCACCATGCTCTTTCTGAAGCGCTCCTGTCCTGCTGTATCCCACAGCTGGATCTAAAAGGGCAAAAAGGAACAGAGAAAACAAAAGCAGAACTGATTTCAATTCATGCTGGTCAATGACATAAATCATTCTGAACTATGAAAACCACATAGATCATCTCTGTATTAGTCATATTGTGAAGTTTAGTTCTTGAAGAAAATTCTATTGCTCTTCACCACAGTTTTTGAAGGTTACAAAATGTTATGTAAATACTGCTTTCAGAGCCACCTGTTCATAATTAAAGATATGAAAAAATTAGTGTTGTGTTTAGCTTGATCACCACTATAGATTTCTGTAAGAGTTTACTGACACTGATATTTTGTAAAATCTTACACCAAAGAATATTGAAATCTGCAGTAATAAAAGCCTTTTTTTTGAAGCCGCAACAAATATACATCTCTCAGCACACTCGTTATTTTGCTGAAGAGTTTTTCTTCCGCACCGATAGTGCTGAGCTGGTCAGAGGATAGAGCTCTGCATCAGACATACTTCCACACCTACTATTTTTTCAATAACTGAATACGGTAACATTTTCAAGGTATGGCCTTCAGGAGATTTGGGGGTTTCAGAGTTAGGCATGCATAAAGCAAAGTTATTCACAATGGCAGATAATTGTATAGCTTGACTAGTTAACTATAAATGTGTCATTTCCCTCGCCCTCTTATTTTTTTTTTTTTTTATTAAACATTTGTCAATAGTGTGCATAAAGAAAAGAAAGTAGAGAAACTGAACTTTGGAACAAGTTCCCACCATGTCTATCCACACTGAAAGTGGACTTCCTCTGTGCTCTATAATTTAATTTTGGTCAACATCAGGAGATCAAATTGGTCTATTATTTTTTCTTCCTTTAACTTCTCAGAAGTTCCTCTGGAAAAACTACTTCTTCCAGCATAAAAACAGATTTTCTATTTTTAACCTTGTTTGTTTACTTTGTCCACTTGACAACACTTTTTTAAGATGTGTTTCTTGTTTGCAAACGTTTTTCACATCTCAATAAGGGAAAGTAATATTTTCAAAATAAGATGATATAACCATAAACTTTGGCAGGGATTGATTAAGGTGCAGGTGTAGTAGTGGAAACTAATTTTTTTTTAATTGACTAGGTTTTATATGTGCATCCCTTTAAGTATCTTTAGTTTACACAGCATTTCTTTATAAAAATGCCCATAAATTTTTTTTTTTTTTTTTTTTTTTTTTTTTTTTTTTTACAACTAAGAGTCTGGTTGTGCAGGAACTAGGACTCTTAAGAGGTCAATGGCACTTGACTTTCAGACTCACTACAAAGCTATGAGATGCAGTATATGGAATAATAATTTATGCTGTCGCTAATAAAAAATGTCCAGTTTAAATTTATTATTTAAGTTACTTATAATAAAACTGTACATGGTACCATATGCTTTAGCTATGGGAACATACAGCTTTGGGACGACTGGACTGAGCATAAATGAGAGATCACTGATATCTCTCACATTTTATGCTGTTACTTCAGTGTTTCTCTTAACTTCTTTCCTGATATATGCAGAGTATTCTTGAAAAGGAGCCTATTATTGCAATTAACACCTGAATTAAATGCAAGAAAGCTATTTTAAAAAATTATTTCACATTCCTTCTCCCTCCACTTCCCAATTATGATAGTGATTTGCCATTAAAGCTCAGAGAAAGAACATGGGTCCCTGCAGACTCAAGAATCCTCTTCTGAAAGAAACTGGATGAATCACGAGATTAGGCTATCAACTTTACACCTCTAATACACTAGTTTAAATCTAAACCAGGCTAGTGGTGACCAAGAAGTTGTAGTCATCTGAATAGACATCCTACACAAGTTGGCATGTTAAGTCCATTTCCTAAAGAAAAAGTACCAGCATCATTATAGGCAGATGAGGTTGCCCAACACTTTCCATTAGGAGACTCTGTAGCTACTTATAACTTTGCCAAATTTTAGCTAATAGGGCTGAAATTTTCCATGCCAGGTGGCTCAGGCTGAACTTTCTGAAGTTTCAACTAAAACTGTTCAAGCTGTTTCTGAGAAAGAGATTAGTGAAAAATATTTTGTCCATGTTACAAAATAAAAATCTTACAACTGTTCCATTGAGAAGCACTATTACCTCCATGCTTTGTAACAGAAACTTGAAATTTGGGGGAAGGGCTTCTGTGTGCATTTTGCCATTTCTGGAAATTCACATAAAATTGGCCAAGTTATAAACCTCCAAAAAAATTCCAAGCAGCACATGCTCAGTAGAGATTAGTAAGAGCTTTGCTGCTCAATTCTTCCAAGATTCCACCTGCTCTGAGCATGTTCCATCCCCACAGTGCAACAGAGAACATTCCCCTGGGCTACAGGGGTTGAATAGGACTGCCCCTGAAACTACTTCTCCCCACTTCCATTGTAGTAAGCAGGCACCAGGAGCAGCAGACTCCTTGCTGTCAATTCTCTCACGCTGGCACCAAGGAAGTGTGAGAAGGACACCCCCTGACTCAAATGCAAAGGGGTAAGGCGGCTGCACTGCTCTTGCCAAAGCTATACCTGTTTTGTGACTAAATACAACTGGATACCTAAATTAGGCACCTAAATAATTTTTTTTCACTACAATTAAAGGACTTCAGTCTGGCATCCCTCTCTAACACAAAGTTCACTAAATAACAGAACAGGGAGGGGATTCTCAGCTGAAGTCAATGGAGTAATGACAATCCACACCAGCTGAGGACCCACCCTGTTCTCTTACCCTTCATTTTTCCCAGAGGCTGGTTCAGAAGAAGCTATTTTTACTGGATATTTCTCATCTTTCCTGGGATCTGATTCTAGAGATTTGGCAAGAAAGCCTGAAAAGCCAAGAGATTTATGGAGGGTTTTAATAATGGCAGGTAAAACAGAGTTCCTATGCAGGGACAGAGTATGGCTGAAGAGTTACAGAACAGCTTTATGATACACTATTAGAACACTAGATTTTAAAACTGACTTATTTACTTGGGCACTTGCAGAACTTGGAGAAACTCTCCCCAAAAAAGTGGAGATTACAAAAACTATACTAAGTGATAAGAAAGTGACAGTGAAGATTTGGAGCAAAGAGGAGACCCAGAGCATTATTACTGTTTGCTGATGCATTAGAAAAGGGGGGAGGGGGGGAAACAGTTTTATGAGAAGCTGCAATTTAAGGACAGTTTGTTTACTTGCAACTATTTAGACTGTGGACCTGAAATCTATTAATTTACAATTATTTTTTAATATATATTCTTGATATGTTAAATCATGAAGCAGATAAGTGGCTTTCTGCATCTCTCTAGTGCTGCACAAAGTTTTTCACTTTTTATATATGCATTTCTTCTGTTAGCCAGCCAACTCTTATAGACACCCCAGTATTTATATGAGATTCTGCAGACTGTACTCTGAGTGCTTTTTGTACTTTCCCCCTCCCTGGCTCCTCACAAACACAGCACAGATGATAAAACACACTTTGAAAAATGCATATTGGTGGACTGACATTGAGACTATGATTCCATCATAATTTAAATAAACTGTCCATCAAGGGGTTGCGTTTTTGTTCAAAGTATAATGCAGCCAAGACCCCTTTTGGGCATTATATCTGAGGCAAAAAAATCAACAACATGATAAAACTATTGAAGCTGAGGGATAGGTATTTAAACAATATGCTGACTTAACACCCTCCCCCCAAAGCTAAACTAAAGAGACTTGGAGTTGAATTAGATGGGATGAGTATTCTTAAAAAAGGCTTCTTCACCATGAACAATTTGTATGCATTATTTACACCAACTAAAAATATATAAATGGCCTTTTGATTAAGACAGTTCATGTATTTCTCTGCACCTCATTTTGCTTTGCAAATCAGTGAATCATGCTCTAAGGCATGGGATATGATTTATGGGATTTCCTCCTTTTTATTTCATTTGTGTCATTATTTACCTCAATTAAATAAAAAGAGTTAAGACAATGGGTTTCGATTGCTCAAATCATATAGACGAGAAGTTAAAATTCAGAAGATCTTCATTTTCTGAGATAGCTTTAGTGCATATATCACATCTAATCCCTGCTGCTTCAAAAAGACCTAAAAGTAATCAAGTCATTAGTCTACAATACAAATGTAACATGAACACTGGCTGCCCCTGTATTTTTTTTTTTTTTTAATTCCCAGGTAAGAAAATCCTGTAGAAAAGAACTGTGCCTGTGTTACTACCAATGACACAGCATTTCCACAGCTGCAGGGGAAGTGCTCTGTGCATGAGTAGACTGAAAAAGACCAACGATCCAGCTACCTGGAGGAGAGGAGAACAGCAGCAGAGAGGAACGGGAAACTAATACATAAACCCTTCCAGAGTAACAAGGGAAGAACTCTATTTTTAGCAGCTCATCTAGGGCGCAGCAAGTACAGCAGCCATGCCTACTCTAGGAGAGCTCTGCAAAACACTCCTGCTGTGAAATAGCTTATACCAGTAAAGCTGTGCTTTTACCAGCATAGCCTACTTCCCCCCAAGTGAAACAAGCTATAATGGTAAAAGCACAGTTTTGCTGTTACAACTGTCTCTGCACTAGAGGCTTTTGCCAGCATGGCTACTTTCAGTCAGAGAGACTGACCTGCTGGCATGACTATAAATCTGTAGTGTAGACATGGCCTAATAGATTGATTAGGCTCATCAGTTTCCCTCTCTGCTACTCCAGCAGGCATTGCTTGAGAGGTGTTACCACCATATACAAGAAAATAAGTGGGCAGGAGCCAGAAAACAGAGAAACGGGTTGAGGTTAGGTAATAAAAAAAAAAGAAAAAAGAAATATAAGAAGTTGGGGTCCTATGGATGTGTACAGTATGATTGCACATGGCACCCTTCCTGCATGTGGCAATCCCTTGCCAGAACACTGGGACTCATCATAGCAAGTGGAAAAGACTTAATTAGAACAGATCATCATATAGCTTCATGGGAATGGGATGAATGGAAGGAGTCTCCTGATTAAGAAGGTGGAGGACTGAAGGAACTGGTGTCCCCTGCCTCCCTTAAAAAAAAAAAAAAATACTGTAATGCTATGGCCCTATGACCTACTAGAAGCATCTCAGAATTGAAGACCAGGCTGGATCCCCCACATTTCCTCAGCACCTATGAATACCTTATCAACTGTAAACACATCCACCACTTTCATGGTACTGGGCGGGGCAGGGGGGAGGAGATGAGGGAGATTCAGAAGTGAGAGATGTGATCTAGCTATGCAACCTGCCACATTCCAATGCTCAATTTCCCTCCTTCCTGCCCCTAGCAGTGTGACAATCTGAATGAAGTACATTGAAGTACATCTGTCATTGAAGAACATTACATTCTTTGATTGTTAAAAACTGAACACCTTAAGTTAACATGTAAAATAGCCACAGTATCTCACACCTCTCCACTGTCTTGTTCTTAGCTACATCCCTCATTTTCTGATATATAATATTTGTAGAGTTCTCACTGCTATTAAATTGTTTGTATCAGAAATGATAAATCTTGAAACTGACACTAGATATAAAGTGTCCCAATAAACAGAATCTTGCCTTCTCCCCCCTCCTGAACATCACCTTTGGGATTTATGTGTGCATTACAAAAGAAGCTTAATTTGGGAAACATTTCAGACCACTGCCAGAATAACTTGACAGCCTAGGCCCAAATGCACATTCCAGAACAGTGGCACATACCCACATGGCATGAATGTTTGCATTGTACAAGGAAGATTGGTGGTGCTACACAGAAATATGGCATCACTGTTAACATGCATCTAAAGCAAAGTCACAGTAAAAACTGACATCTCCCTCAGTAGATGAGTTTGGAAATCAAGACACTTTTTAAAAGGGCTAGTTTTGACCAGTCAGAGGCCAAGCTAAGGGGTTGTCAGTTTAGTTACACCAGTGCACGTTTTCTAATACTGACAAGGGATTGTGCACAAACCACAATGATCGGACTTCTATAATATGGTCCCCTGATGTTTTGAAATTGAGATATGACCTGAAGGGACTACAGATCCCAGCATGCAAGAGTCCAGCTTTAACTAAGGGGCTGTCATGCCGCCTACACTGGGCTCCCTAACCTGCTCAGGCAGCCCCTTTGCACCGAAGGACGGCACCTCCTATTTATCCTATTAGACAATCGGCCCGGCGGCACAAGGACCCCCGGGCAGCCGCATTCACCCGCCGGGCGCCGACAGCCCAGAGGGCAGCACGGGGGGTCGGATGGCCCTGAAGCCCCCACGCCAGGAGGGAGACGCTGCCGCGGGGGTGTCAGGGCCGGAGGGGGAGCGGGCGGGGCGGGGCCGGGCCCATGCTGGGGCAGGACGGGGAGGTCACGGCGGCAGGAGGGCCCGGGTGTTCGTGCAGAGCCGAGCACAGCAGGGCCGCTCCCCCCCCCAGGGGCCCGGCGGTACCTTGATGCGCTCCCCGTCGATGGTGACGGCGCGCTCGCGGAAGTCCACGCCGATGGTGGCCTCCGTGCGCTCCGGGAAGCGGCCCGCGCAGAAGCGGTAGGTCAGGCAGGTTTTGCCGACGTTCGAGTCCCCGATCACAATGATCTTGAAGATGCGGGAGCGCGCAGGGGGCAGCCCCCCAGGGCCCGCACCGGAGTAGCTCAGCTCCAGCGAGGACTCCAGATCGGCTGCCTCCATCCTCCTCCCGGGGGCCCGGATGGAACGGTTCGGGGCCTGAGCCCCCTCCCTCGCGCGCGCTGCCGTGCGCGCGCCCACCCGTTAGCCTCACGGGCGCGCGCTCATTGCAGCGGCAGCCGCTCAACCGCCCTCACCTCGCTGCCGCGACAGGCCAAGGATCGGAGTAACAACGCCCGCCCCTGCCACGTACGGTGATTTGCCCTACTCCCTCCTAGGGCAGGTTAAACCTCTGATTGGTGGAGATTAGGAGACTTCCCGCGAGAATCTCCCTCGGTAGTCGCAGCACCGTTGTATTAGAAATATCGCGAGAAGTGGGATTAGGAGGGGGGCGGTGCTGGAGTAACGACGCAAACAGCTCTCGCTCCCAATTCCCTACTTTGGGTGTACTGAGCATGCTCACCCGAACTGAGCATGCCCAGTAACCTTCGCTGTAGCCACTGCCCTCTCTCGGCCCTTACTTCTGCTTACGATTTGCTGCCTCCTCTTTGGAGGGGTTTAAAAGGGTTAACGGGGCAAATCGCAGCGGGGGGGCGGTAGCAAGTAGCCCAGATGGTCACGTTGCTGGCAGAAACGGCACCCAGTTGCAAAACGGGAGGGTTTCTATACGTGTCATCACATCTTTGACTGAAGTTTTCCAACCCTGATGTTCTGTGATCTATATTGCCAGCTAAACCTCTCCAGTCATGACTGGATAGCAATTGGGATGGGGGGTAATAGGTGCCTATATAAGAAAAAGCCCCAAATATCAGGACTGTCACTATAAAATCGGGACATCTGGTCACCGTAGTTGAAAGGGACAGTGAGACCCATCCTGCCCTGTGAATGTGAATTAGGCTCAGCAAGGGTAGACACACCACGTGGTAGAGCATGAGGTTGGGGGGCACTGTGAATCAGTAACCTTCCCTTCCCCCCCTTAAAAACAACAGGCAGTACTTTTTAAATATTACATGTCACTGATAATGGCAAGATAACTTTAAAACATTTCCCCCTACCTTTGGCTACTTTTCATCTGTAATCTGCGTATGGGTTTTTTTTATAGCTGAAACAGTAGTTTTTGTAAAAAGTAACATATTCAGAAATTATACATATTTCAAAGTGACTGTGATTAATCTCTGGCCCCTGTTTAGTCCAGCTTTTAAGAATTTGCCCTAAGGCCTGATCTACACTAGGGTTACCATACGTCCAGATTTCCCCGGACATGTCCGGCTTTTTGGTACTCAAATCCCCGTCCGGGGGGAATTGCCAAAAAGCCGGACATGTCCGGGGAAATAGGGAGGCAGCATAAGCCAGGGCCTGCCCGGCCCCAGCACGATCCGCCGGTGTAGCGAGTGGTCCGCAGCGCAGTCCAGCCTCCTGGCTACATTGTAGCGAGCTCGGGCGGGGGAAGGGGGGGGCGCAGCCACAGAAGGCGGCGAAGGGGCTGCCCTCAGAGGCCGGGCGGACTGCACGCCCCAGCCGAGCCCGCAGGACCACGGGGAGGCCGGGCCCAGCCAGCGGCTCAGGCTTCCCTCACGGGCGGGGACTCCCTGGCCACTGGGGGACCCTTCCTGCGGCCCTGTCACCCCACGCGGGAGGAAGGAGGCTGCGACGCAGGGCAGGGAGTGCGGCGTGTGCTGGGGCTGCAGGGACCCGCGCTGACCCGGTCGCCGCTGAGCATCCGAAGCAGGGCGAGGAGGAGCAGGGCAGGGGGCGCAGAGGCTGCAGGGGCGGGAGGGGTGCAGGGGGCTGCAGGGTGAATGGGGAGTAGGGGGCACAGGCTGCAGGTGCGGGGGGGTGCAGGGGCTGCAGGGTGAGTGGGGAGCAGGGGGCACAGAGGCTGCAGGGGCAGGGGGGTGCAGAGGCTGCAGGGCGAGGAGGAGCAGGGCAGGCAGGGGGCGCAGGGGCTGCAGGGCGAGGAGGAGCAGGGGGGCAGGGCAGGCGGTGGGGTGCAGAGGCTGCAGGGCGAGGAAGAGCAGGGCAGGCAGGGGCATAGAGGCTGCAGGGGCAGGGGGGTGCAGGGGCAGGGCAGGCGGGGGGCACAGAGTCTTCGGGGGGGGTGCAGGGGCTGCAGGGCCAGTGGGGAGCAGGGGGCCCAGAAGCTGCAGGGGCGGGGGGGGTGCAGGGGCTGCAGGGCCAGTGGGGAGCAGGGAAGCACTTGGCAACCCGCAACCAAGATCAGAGTGGGAAGGAGGAGGGGGAATGTGGGGGTGCTCAGAGGAGGGGGCAGAGTTGGGGCAGGGACTTTGGGGAAGGGGTTGGAATGGGGGCTGGGAAGGGGCGGAGTTGGGGCGGGACCAGGGGTGGGACTGGGTCCCCGTGGAGTGTCCTCTTTTTTAAATGTTTGAATATGGTAACCCTAATCTACACAACAAAGTTAGGTCCAGATAAGCTGCCTTGCGTCGACCTAATTGTGCACTTAAATTTGTCTCCTGCCAGTGTAAGTGGCCCGTTGCGCCAACAGTGCACCACCTCTCCAGGCAGCACTGAACCAAAGTTTATGAGGTCGACCCATCTTGCTTGTAGAGACTGTGTTACCTATGGACCTTAATAGTCCTCCAGCAACTGTCCTACAATGCCCTACTCTGACCACTCTGGTCACCATTGTGAACTCCACTTGTTAGACCAGGGGTTGGCAACCTTTCAGAAGTGGTGTGCCGAGTCTTCATTTATTCACTCTAATTTAAGGTTTTGCGTGCCAGTAATACATTTTAATGTTTTTAGAAAGTCTCTTTCTATAACTCTATAATATGTAACTAAGCTATTGTTGTATGTAAAGTAAATAAGGTTTTTAAAATTTTTAAGAAGCTTCATTTAAAATTAAATTAAAATGCAGAGCCCCCCGGACCGGTGGCCAGGATCCGGGCAGTGTGAGTGCCACTGAAAATCAGCTCGCGTGCCGCCTTCAGCACGAGTGCCATAGGTTGCCTACCCCTGTGTTAGACCCTCAACAGAGGTCTCCCTGTTCTCAAACTTTTGTACTGGTGACCCCTTTCACGTAGCAAGCCTCCGAGTGCGACCCCCCCTTATAAATTAAAAACACTTTTTTATATATTTAACACCCTTATAAATGCTGGAGGCAAAGCAGGGTTTGGGGTGGAGGCTGGCAGCTCGCGACCCCCGTGTAATAACCTCATGACCCCCTGAGGGTTCCTAACCCCCAGTTTGAGAACCTCTGCATTAGGGTTTATTTTTAACAACATTTTCCACAATAATTCCATGATTCAGCATTTCTGCTGACACTAGTCCACACCTATCGAGTCATATGCAATCAGAACAAGTCTCTCTCAAGTAGGCCTGAATCTCAGGCTGAAATTCTCCCAGGCCTGAGTTAGCTTTGAGGCAGTCAGTGTGGTATCATGGCATTGCTGACATTTTGTCAACACTGTGTATGGGCAGAAGGGGGAAGGTAGAGCTTGACATTAAAGTCTCACAAAGTGGCACTTGTGTGTTCGCCTGTCATCTTCTATAACAAATGAGATAACAACAAGTTCATTGTGGTAGAGATACGTTTGGGCCTAAAATGAGTGACATATTTCATAATGAGATGAGAAGCAGGCCATTGTCTATTAGCAGATGCTTGAGGTACCCCAGTTCCTCGAGCATAGGAGGGGGGTATTATGTAGACATCAAGTACATACAAACTCCATCTGTAAAAACTGCAAAGAAAATTACCACACTAAGAAGTAAAATATTATTGTGGCAAAGGCGGTAGAGAAATGAAACCGTTTTAAAATATTTGACCTACCCTACACAGAATCCTGCACAGGTATTTGGGTAAGATGCTTACACATTAATTGCCACACTGGCATCCCCCTGTCATTATCTGATTGGAGAATTTGGATAAGGGGAGTGTGGCTGGACATTGGCTCTGACTGTACAGTTGCTTAGCAGGTTGAGTGGAAGTGGCTTTAAATGACACCTCCCCTTCCCTAAGTGACAGACTAAACTCAATGCATTTGGGATAGAAATAAGGTACAAAGACTAACAACTGAGAAAAGCAGTATAAAAAGAGCAGTAAGAGAAGGTGAGTTACAGAACATGAAGGCGGAAACATTTAGCTGACGTTCAAAAATTCTGTAGATAAGTTTTGTTGCTGCTTTTATTTTTATATTTATTTAATGGTGAATAGGAACAGTGTAGATACTGCACATAAAAAACATCCTAGGTCTGGCTGTGTCTCATTTCTCTCATGTTGAGGAATTGATCTTCTCCTGCAATCTGAATTTTTTTTTTTGACTGTGTGGAAGTCTGGTCAACGTCCCCTCCCCCCATTTTAAAATAATAGTTTGCACCAATATAGCACATTTCATCCAAGTGTGTCACAATTCCTTTACATCATACTCAAATGCACAATCTTATTTCCTACAACAGCTAGAGTAAGATGTAGTCTGTCTAGACATATGTATTCTGGTAATGTAGAGAAAGTGTTATTTGAGCATATGTGCACACAAAAAAATATGCAGCCAGAGTGCAGATTGTGCATTTCCGTGTGATTTAGTGAAGTTTGATGATGTGTGTATTATGGTTGATCATATGTTGAAAGCACAAGGGATTTATGTAGAGGAAAGGAGTCTGTGAGCTTGTTTGGGTATTGTGATGTTTGGCTATTAAGGCATGTGAAAGAAGGTTGACTGTCTTGATTTTTAATGATTGCTATGGAGGGATCTGCCCTTGAACATTCTTAACTCTAAATTAATATTTTTGTATGGAGGAGAATTTCACAATGGATGTATAGCAACACTGACAGTGTTCATAGGAATAACTATAAACATTGGAGTAAGTTATCCTTCATATGTTCCACAGTCTCTGTTATAGGCCCACTTCCTTTACCAACCCATCACATAGCTGTGCTCCTCTACCACGTCCCTTCCAGAGCCCCATTACCCTTACATCTGTTACCTCATGGTCTACATGCACGTACTTAGCCTTTCCCCCTCTATACATCCCCACCACCACATTCAACTTTTAAACATTGCTACATAACTTCAGAAAGCTGAATGCTGTAGGAGGGCATGGTGGGAAGTAGCGATGTGGTCAAGGGTATGTTACTGACTAGGGAGATCTGAGATGTAGATCACAGAGGCAGTGTTACAGGGGAGAAAGGAGGACTGGGCTGTGTGGGAATCTGGGTGGGAGAAGTAAAATCCTGCCCCATGGTTCATCAGAGCATCTGCAGGTAATATTCATCAGAGCTCCTCTCTGTGCTGCATATCCCAGCTTTTGACTAAAGCCTCACTTTTTCTTCCATGGGTTACTTCCCTTCACATTCCCGCACACTATTTCCCTGCTAAATTGCCCTCTCCCTCCCACACCTGCCCACAGAGGTGCACTTTTCTGTGGTAGGGGGATTGAATAGGGATGGATGGAGATCAGGAATGCATGAAGGGGAAGGGAGCTAAAGTTTGGAGAGCCAGAGCTTTGCATGTGTTGCGGGATCCTACTTCTTGTGCACCAAGGAGTCTGTAGCAATGCTACTGCTTTGCATCCCCATTGAACAGAAGCAGCAGCAATATAGGGTGCCTTTTATATGCCACTGGCACTGACACTCAGCTACCTCAGCGCTGTTGCCTCCATGATTGTGAGGAGCCCAGAGCAGTACCTGTGGTAGCACCTACCTCTTGGTCCTGAGCATGGCCACTTTTCAGTCTTGTAGTGCTTGTAGCTTTTAAACATGGCAGCTGAGTTTGCACATGAGGGCTAAGCCAACCATATCACTCTGTAGACCAGAGGTGGGCAAACTACGGCCCGCAGGCCACATCCGGCCTGTGGGGCTTGCTGCCCGGCCCCTGAGCTCCTGGCCCGGGAGGCTAGCCCCCGGCCCCTCCCCTGCTGTTCCCCCTCCCCCGCAGCCTCAGCTCACTGCGCCGCCGGCACAATGCTCTGGGCATCAGCGCAGCCGCAGAGCCCGGGCCTGACCCGGTGCTCTGTGCTGCATGGTGGCGTGGCTGGCTCCAGCAAGGTGACATGGCTGCCTGTCCTGGTGCTCTGGGCGGCGCGGCTGTAACGCTGCCAGCCACCGGTGCTCCAGGCAGTGCGGTCAGGGGGCAGAGGGTTGGATAGAGGACAGGGGAGTTCGGGGTGGTGGTCAGGGGGTGGGGGTATGGATAGGGGGCAGGGCGGTCAGAGGGTGGGGAACAGGGGGATTAAATGGGGGCAGGGGTCCCAGCGGGGCAGTCAGGAAGGAGAGGGGGAGGCTGGATGGGGTGGCAGGGGGCAGTCTGGGGCAGGGGTTCCGGGGATGGTCAGGCGATAGGGGTGGTTGGATGGGGCAGAGGTCCTGAGGGGGCAGTCAGGAAGGAGAGGGGGGTTGGATGGGGCGGCAGGGGACAGTCAGGGGCAGGGGATCTGGGGGCGGTCAGGGGACAGGGAGTGGGTGGATGGGGCAGGAGTCCCGGGGGGGGGGGTTGTCAGGGGGCGAGAAGCAGGGGGGGTTGGATAGGAGGTGGGAGCTGGACCACGCCTGGTTGTTTGGGGAGGCACAGCCTCCCCTAACCAGCTCTCCATACAATTTTGGAAACCCGATGTGGCCCTCAGGCCAAAAGGTTTGCCCACCCCTGCTGTAGCCCATTGAAAGAAACTCCATAGATCAGTTTGAGAAGCTCTGATCTGGAGCCCTGATTACCCTGCTAAAACAAGAGTTTAGCAGCTGTTCAGCATGATTTGACCACACCTCAGTTAACACTATTTGTTTTGGGGACAGGGCCAAATTGTGTTATAATTAGATTTCAGTTGCTTAAACTGAGTTCTAAACATGGTTTTAATGTCAGCATCTATCAGTTTCTTCAATTACGGTATCCGTAAGCCATCTAGTGGTCACAGAATTTTTGACTCAAGTCTAATTTTACAGCAACTGGGTTGGACTCCCCACACTTTCCCCTTAAATGCTTTGTCAGCAAGCTCTCTTTGGAGATGAGGGAGAAGCCAGTAATCTAAACCTTTTACAAGGTCAACAGAAGTATCAACATTAGATGTTCTTGCCACTGGGAGTGGGGGTGGTAAGAAAGTCTGATTTTTCTTTTAATCCACGTAGTAGTTGTCATTGCAGAGTAACTCAGCAATTCTCCCCTTGTGTGCAGGAGCGCTGCCAGCTTTTTCGCCGCCCTAGGCGGCGGAAGGTCCCACCCCCGACAGAAGGTCCCGGCCCCAAAATGCCGATGACGACCGGGGTGGCCAAAGATCCCCGCCGTGGTCGCCGCCCCCCAAATGTTAGCACCCTAGGTCGCCTAATGGGTTGTGCTGGCCCTGCTTGTGTGGCCCTCTTCAGGAGTTCCAGTCAGGACCTCAGCCATCGCCTATCTCTGGGCAAGGGCCCTTGTCCCACTCCCCTCTGAAGGAAGGCGGGCTTAATGCTGCACAGTTTCCTGTTGGATGCCTCCAGCAAGCCAGTCTGCCTATGGGTTTGTCTACATTTACAGTGCTGTAGTGGCACAGCTGCACCAATGCAGTGCTTAGTGAAGACTAAGTGGGTGTAGCGCTTAGTGAAGACATTACCTATGCTGACAGCACAGGTACTCCACCTCTCCAAGAGGTAGTAGCTATATTGATGGGAGAAGCCTTCCCATCGACATAGCACAATCTACACCCAGGGGTAGGTCGGTATAACTGTGTCACTCAGGGGTGTGGATTTTCCATACCCCTGAGCGATGCAGTTATACTGACATAAGTTTGTAGCATAGCCCAGGGCTAAAGGCTTCATGCTTCACTTTAATGACTTTTAAAAAATACTGACCTTCTCTTTATATTCTTGTCAACTAAACTATTAGAAGAGAAAACAGTTTCCTTTATCCTTTTAAAATGTAATTCATTTATGGGAAGAAAAGTTTCCACTCCATAAAGGGATACTGTCAACTGGGAAAGTTTTAAGATGGACTAATTTCAAAATCCAAGCTTCACATCTTTATCACGCCATGTATGCTCAACTGCTAAAGGTCAGAACATTGTTCTTTGTATGTATCTTTCAATAAATAATACTGTTTAGTCCATCTGGCAGTTGCACAACAAGATAACAAAGTTATGTTTCTGTAAGTTATAGCTAGACCTATGGGAAATGGGCAGCTTGGGTTTGCAGAGATTCATGGGAATATTTGCTTTAGTTTCAGTCTGCTTGGGGCTATGCCTGCCTGAGGTTTTGGGTGTTCAAATCAATCTCCAAATTCCAAGCTCAGTCAAAACATCTGCATTTCTCTTGATTTTGCATGAAAACCATGCAAAACCAAAACTATATCGTTTTGTTGGGAAAGGTATAAATCATCTCAAGTTTGCTTGAGATTTCCCCAACAAGTTTGCAAACTTTCCAACAAACTTTGGGCTAAGTTTCAAGGTCCTGTGTCTGCTTCCACAAAGTCAATGGCCGAATTCCTATTGACTTCAATGGGTGCAGAATCAGGCACCAAGTTGTGTTGTTTAGAGTTTCATATCACAAGGGTTGCACAACTCTTGTGAAATATGAGGCTCTTTCCCATTTTATTTCTTAGATAAAAACAAATATTTCTAATCTACTTCATCTATAAATTAAGATCAACTTTTGGAGACAAACATGAGGTACCACCACTCATTTGAAAGTGAAATAAATCATTTGTTTTTTTAAGCATCTTTCTAATTTAAGCTTTAACATTTTTTCATTATTTTGGAGCACCTGCAGCTGAGGAGTGAAGTTCTGGAACAGCCTTCCAAGGGGGGCGGGGGCGGCGTATTGTGGGGATAAGAAACCTAACTTGTTTCAAGACTGAGCTTGATAATTTTATGGAGGTGATGGTATGATGGGGTTGCCTACAATGGCACATGGCTAAGGCGGTGTGTCTGTCATGGGAGTCACGGATTCCGTGACCTCTGTGACTTCTGCAGCGGCCGGTCCGGCTGGCTCTGGGCTGCCCGAGCACTGCAGATCAGTTACTACTGACTTCAGGGGGCTCTCCAGAAGTGGCAGTCATGTCCCTGCAGTTCCTAGGTGGAGGGGCCAGGGGGCTCTGCGCACTGCCTGTGCCTGCAGGCACTACCTCTGCAGCTCCCATTGGCTGCGATTCCCGGCCAATGGGAGCTGTGGAGCCAGAGCTTGTGGTGGGGGCAGCGCGGGGAGCCCCCCTGGCTTTCCCTCCCCCTAGAAGCTGGAGGGACACATGGAGCCAGGTAGGGAGCCTACCAGCTCTGCCAACTCTCCCCCCCCCCCAGCACCAGCAGGGGTCCCAGGCCATGTGCAGCTGTCTGGCCCTGCCTCCCAACACCAGCAGGGGTCCTGGACTGTGTGCCACGACCCGCCTCCCCCCCAGCACCAGCAGGGCTCCAGGGCCATGCCTAGCACTCACCTCCCTCCCAGAACCAGCAGGGGTCACAGCCCTGAGCCACACCCCCAGCACCCTCGGACCCCCCCCCCCCCCCCCCAGGGCACCCACAACCCCCTGGCCCAAGTTTTAGTTAGGGGTGTATAGTACAAGTCATGGACAGGTTACGGGCCATAAATGTTTGTTTACTGCCTGTGACCTGTCCATGACTTTTACTAAAAATACTAAAAACTGCAGAGAGCAGAGAGCTCCGACTTACTACAGAGAATTCTTTCCAAGGAGTCTGAGTGGTGGGTCTTGTCGACATGTTCAGGGTCTAACTGATCTCTATATTTGGGCTTGGGAAGGAATTTTCACCCAGGTCATATTGGCAGAGATCCTGGGGTTTGCTTGTTTTTTGCCTTCCCCTCTAGTGTGTGGCATGGATGACTTGCTGGTTTGAACTAGAGTAAATGGTGGATTCTCTATAACTTAAAGCCTTGCAATCAAGATTTGAGGACTTCAGTAACTCAGCCAGCGGTTATGGGCCTATTACGGGAGGAGTGGGTGAGGTCCTGTGGCCTGCAATGTGCATGTCAGACTTGATGATCATGATAGTCCTTTCTGGCTTTAAAGTCTATGAGGGCATTCAGCAGTTCCCAAGAGGGGGTGATCACTTCTTAAGATTGGAACTGTGGACTGTCTGCAGAGTTTTCTTCTAAATTTGGGCCTGATACTAGCAGATAGATAGCACCATAACTCCCATAGAAATCAAATCAGTAGGAGCTCAACAGAACCTCCAAGGATCAGCCCCTTCCCCCATGTTGACCATTCTGTTGTAATCTCGTTTCAGATATGTAGTAGCTTAAAGTTTAAAATATGAAGATTAAATCATTGACATTTGTTTCAGCTTTCATTATCACTACATTTAACTTTGTATTGCCTCTTAAGATTTACCAACCTCCAAGTACACAGCAAAGCAATGCCCAGAAATAACAGAATTTAACATTTAAATGTTTTTTTGTTACTCAAGCATTTGAGAAAGCATTTTTTCTCCTTTACAGAGACTAATTCTTTGAATATAGCATTCCAATGTGTTCAGTATGCAAATGTGCAAGAGCATAAGTTTGCTGATAGAATTCCTCTACATCTGCCAAAGAAGACTAAGGAAGATGCTTCCTGAAACTACAGTTACAAAATGTTCTGGACTTGCTCGTCATTTCAAGAATAGATAATTATTCCCCCAAAGACACTTTTTAATTTGTCAGTCATATAAATATGGAAGAAAGTGTTTACATCTGAAAATTAACATCTAGAGGGTTTTATGGCGGAAAATTAAGGAACAAATTTACACTTAAAAACTAAATATGGGAGTATCTCTCTTCCACTGTCGTTGTCTGAGAGGGATCAGAAAACTCTCCCTAGGTGATGACCCTTTTGAATTTGTGAAAGTGACAGACTGATAACTCTGGCTAGAATCAAATTAAATTCAAGCAGGTGCTGTGTATGCCACAGATCTCGTGTGGCTCTCAATCCAGAGTATTCCAGTACTGGGTTTATCTACATCAGAGATTCTAACAACAGACTCTAGCAAATTCTCTGGTGGTGTGCAAATTGAACAAGCATGCACTAGAAAGCTAGACTGAGATAGTGCTGCTAATTAAGGGCCTGAACCTGCTCCCATTGAAATCAGTGGGAGTTTTGCTCATAATGATGGCTCCAAAAATCACATTGAAACTCAGATCTCCAGAGTTAAAAGGCTCAATGACCCTATTGGTTTCTAGACAGTGGGTGATTTATTCTACAACCAATTCCTTCAAGGCTACACTTCCTTCAAGGCTACACTTTTAAAATATGGATACAGTAAACAATACTAGATTCATATACTTTTATTTTAATTTAGACAAGTCTCAGTGCTCTGCAAAATAGCAGAGACCAAGCAATAGGTAGCAATTAATGCAGCGGTTGCCACGAGAAAGTCAACACTTAACAGCAGCTGACACAGAGAGGTATATGATGAGATACTGCAGTAGTTCTACTTATGAAATGAGATAACTGTGATATCACTGACTTTTTTTAAAATGACATCTACTGTATCCTAGTTTGGCACTGTAACTGTGTAGTAATAAAATAATAATCTTCTTTCCATTTAGTTCAATGGCATTATGCCAGAGATTAATCTGGCCCAATCTTTGAAAGTACACTTTAGGAAAAAGCCCCCACCCCCAATCCTTAATGATAGAAAAGTCTCATGGGTTTTTGCAGTATGCTTATGGATTCTTAAAACTCATTTTCCCAACATTGTAAATGACATTACATTTACAAACAAAATACAATTATCTGCCATAGCATAAAAAGTCCTCATTTTAAAGAGCCTTGTACTACAGATCCCGGTGACAACTTGCAGTACTTTCTAGTGGAATTATTCTTTGTGCACAGTATTACCGTGACACCAATTTAACCATAAATTCCTTTATTAACGCTAAAGGCCAAATGGATTTATAGAATTGCATTAAACATGCTTAAAAAGACTAAACAATAACCAGTTTACTAAATCCTAACAATAACAAAATATTTATATGTTTTTGCTCAGGATACTTACAAATGGGCTAAACCCAGGGAGCCCATATTGGTTGGCTCCAATGTGGTCAGACAGATATTAGCCCTGAAGCCTTTAAAAGTTTACTTTTTTATACCTTTTAACAAACAAGTGAGGTCATTGCCAATTATCAGACCTTAGCTAAGGCCAGATAAAGGAATTTCTTATATAGCCAATTATTTACTGCACTTGGTACACAATTAACCCTTTTTTATTTCTATTACTATAGCTCAAATCTTAAATAAGATAACAGTGGTATTTCAAAGGTCACTACAAGTTTAAAGCAACTCTTTTTTTCTCATGATCTCATGCTTTTGAGTCACATGCTTGGGGCCTATTGCTAATGCCCCAATTCAATTTAATACCACGGTTCACCCAAATCTAACATGGGCCTATGTCCTACAACTTTTGTTTTGTTTTAAAACAAACTAATGGCACAATCCAGAAAAAACTGACTACCAAGCATAGTGCTTTTTTACCACGAGGAATCCCATCGAACTTCATGATAGTAACTACTGTGCTCAGTAGTAAAGTATTTGCCTGACTGGACCATTAGTAAGTACAATAACATTTTATTTTATACAACACTGTATCTAGAAGAGGGTCCTCTGAACAGTCCCACTTATCTCAGTCTATAAATCAATCCATTGGCAGACCACGCTGAACCTTCTTAAATTTCTTCATTTACTGCCTGGACCTTTTCTGAATGCCCTTGGCATGTGCCACACAAAACTACTGTTATGGAGACATTTCTGTTGGTGAGAACAAGTCCCATCATCGTCTGTAGAGAGATTAAAAACAACTCCTTGGAGCTAGTAGAGAAAGGTCACCCTATCTCAACAGTTCATTTCCTATTTGTTGTTTATTACTAGTAGTTTTGTTCAATTCCATAATGGATTTTATTAGCATTTCCAATATTTGTTTTCCTCCAGTATGTCTTTTTAAGATTATTATTGTCTTGCAGCTTTTAATTACTGGTTGATCAAACAGTTTTTCAGCAATATGTAGTGCCTATTTTTGGCCAGAATAATGAAACAGCCTGGGTGTCACACAAAGTTAAATACCATCAATCTAAAGTTTGATGCTGTATTAAATGACAGCATAATTCCCTGGCAAAGGCCTTCAGGCCTCCCTTTGACTGATGAGATGAGAATCTAAAAAAAGGATTGAATCAGTGAAGCAAATAGTTTCACTCCCTAGCTATGGTACATGCAAACACTTATGGAATATAGGGGAGTTGGCAGTAGAAGATAAGCAAAAATTATGTCTGCCATTTGTGTTTCCTGAGAGGCTACTATAGATTAGAAATACTACTCTCTTAAAATATTTGTATTCCACATGTAAAGATTACATTGCTTCACACCGTTTTCTTATGTGCTATCGCAGGGGTCGGCAACCTTTCAGAAGTGGTGTGCCGAGTCTTCATTTATTCACTCTAATTTAAGGTTTCGCGTGCCGGTAATACCTTTTAACATTTTTAGAAGGTCTCTTTCTATAAGTCTATAATATAACTAAACTATTGATGTATGTAAAGTAAAGAAGGTTTTTAAAATGTTTAAGAAGCTTCATTTAAAATTAAATTAAAATGCAGAGCCCCTGGACCAGTGGCCAGGACCCGGGCAGTGTGAGTGCCACTGAAAATCAGCTTGCGTGCCGTCTTCGGCACGCGTGCCATAGGTTGCCTACCCCTGTGCTATCGTGTCTAATTTTCCATAGTCATTCAATAATTGATTTCCATCTGGCAATTTTGGAATGTGGAAGGGAGTCTCACTTATCGCCATTCTAATCATGCAGCTTTTGTAAATAGTATGACAAAAATAAATGTATTAATTTGCCATCTAAATGGAAGTAGCTAAGTAATTCTGGCAGTACAGTATATTTAGTAAGGTCATTTTAGATTTACATATTACAGGGACAGTACAATATCTGAGATCACTTGAAACCCCCTTTACAGAAATTTGAGAGCATTAACTTTTCTGCTGGCAGCTCCACTGCTGTCACTATTGGTCTTCCCTAGGGAGTGGAAAAAAAAGGAGCCCAGATGCAGATTCTACTAAGAAGTGATGATGAGACATATTGCATCATTGGAACATTACTGCCTCATGTTTAGGGCTGAATATTTATTCTTATCCAAAGATTATTTTGAGTAAAATTAAATGCTCAAAAATGGTGATAAGAAAGAGGAATCCCTAGAAATTTTAGGGTGGGTTTTTTAAAGAGGTAAAATACTGGAAATTCAGACAAATTGTACCAAGAGGGTTCAGGCTGAGAATGTACTGATTAGCTCTTTTTTTTTTTAATCCAATTTACCAAGCCGTCCCTCTTTTCCTACTTAATTTGATCTAAGCTTTTAAATTGTTTATAACAATTCAATTATAGAGGTTCCATATATACACATTGCTATTTGGTCCCAGGATCATCTGGAATTATCAAAAACACTCAGTCTTGGGCTAGCATGGGTCCTATCAAAGTTGTGGTGAAACACTCCCTTTGGTTTCAATAGTCTAAAGTTGATCACATTTGAAAATCGCACCCAAAATGTGAGAAACCTACTCTGGATAAAAAAACTAAGAACTGAATATTCTGTTTTTATTATTTCATATAAATCAATGTATTAGTTGGCTGATTAGAAATGAGGCACTTTTTTTAATTGTGAGGGTGATTAACCATTGGAACAAACTATCAAGGGATGTGATGGATTCTCCATCACTGTTTGCCTTTCTGGAGCCAAACACAAATTGTTGGGCCCAATACGAGGTAACTGGGTGAAGTTTATTGGCCTGCGGTAAACAGGAGGTCAGACTACTAGATGATCTAATGGTCCCTTCTGGTCTTAAACTCGATGAGTCTATGAATCTATGATTCCTTGGCAGGGAGGATGGGTATTGAGGTAGGGTATTGATGGGATTGAGGTAGGCAGTCAGGAAACCTGGGTTTTATTCGAGTCTCTGCCAGAGTCATCTTGTGCAACTTTGGGCAAGTCTAACCATTGTGCCTTAGTTTCTTCATCTGTGAAATTACCACCTTATAGGTATTCTGAGAGACTTAAACAATGTTTATAAAACCCATTGAAATCCTTAGAAGGTGCCACAGAGGTTCAGAGTTAAAACCTTTGTTTAGCTGGTGACAATGCCTTACCTGGAATATGAGAGAAATCTGTATAAGATCTTCATGTTTATAAACACAGGTACTCTATATAAGTGAGAGGGATGTTTATCTCATTTGTTGAAGCAAAAGGGCTTCATATTTGTATATATTCTCAAGTGCTAGGGGTATTAATAGGCTTAATTCTGCAGCTATTACTGAGAGATAGAACTCATGCTCCAACCCTGCAATCCATATTCATGTGAGTAATCCTGACTGGAGTAGTTACAAACTGAATTATTCCTTTTAATAAGGATAAGGGGTGTAGGATCAGGTCCTTAGTGCCTGAATACAATATTGTGCTACAGAAGTCTGTTTTAAAGGTAGTGTATAGTGGCAAATTTGTCATGAAGAGGACTAAAATAATTAGCTAGTTGGTGAGTTTCTATAGTATAGGTGGTAACCAAATCACTTCTATGTATACAGATTATCACTGAAAATGGAGTTAGTTGTTTAGGCCAACATGTCATCAACAGAAAAAAATTGTGTGCATACCTCATACAACCTCTAGATTTATAAATAATCTCCCCAAAGTGGTTCCTGTGGTTTTAGTGTGATGGTGAACCAAGGGAGATGGGCCAACTTTATTTTAAGCACCTAGACAATAGGTTTGAACAATTTTGACAATGAGCCATTAAAGCAATTTTAGAATGTTTTGATCCTGGAAATGTATTTATAATCAAAATCCATGTTCCCAGAATCTTTCCACATGCAATTCTATATACTGTGTGCAGGAGGCTCTCTCTGTATGCAGCATGAGCACTGCAGACAGTTTTACCTAATGTCAAGAGCCATCTATAATTATCTCTATGTGCCACAACCATTAATAAATCATGTCCGGTCAGCAAAAATCAAATTTAGTAGCACAATGCCCAGCCAAATTTGGCCAAATTTCTAAGTTCCCAATTCATTAAGAACATTGATCCCCATTAAATGCATTTTCATTACTTTGTCTGGTTTGAAGTTTTATCATCTCCTTTCCTGTTAGTTAACAGCTGTGAATACAAACTATTGCATGAATATTAGAATATATTTTTATCACTCTACTTAGGCCGACAAACTTTTTCCCTGCCTAACCAATCTTCCATTTGTTACTTAAAGGCACAATCCTGTTCCCATTTTAGTCATGGAAAAACATTCCCTGATTTTCACAAGAACAAAACTGAAACCTGAAATTTCTGTTTAATTTTTCCAATTCCTTAATTTCATTTAGGGTCCAATTCTGCATACACCAAAGTCAATAGGGGTTTTGCTACTGGCTCAAGGACAGGAGGACGGTGGCCCATATGGACAATTTAATAAAATGATGTTCTCAATAACAACAAAAACCACCAACACAAGTGGCACTAGTTGGCACTCTCCTTAGAAGCATTCAAGAAGTGAATGGGCTACAGTGACAGAACATATAGACATTTATTACCTATCGAGCCCATTCCCTCCAGATCAGGATGCTGCTTGAAGTGCCTCTGGTCTGATCAGAACATCAGTCTCCACAGCTATCATCCACTCAAAATTGTATTTGTTTCAAGAAAGTGATGTAGCGAAAGGAGGCTTGGAAACAAACTCTGGTGTAGATTTGTGCTGTTCAGGTCACAATCTCCTACTGAAACAATTGCTTAAGATAAATAAAGATTTAAAATGTAGATGGGGAAAACGAAGCTATAGGGCCTGATGAAAACTTTCAGTGGGACTACTCACTGCAGTAAGCATCACAATCAGTAAGTAGTAAGGTTTTGCAGGAGAGGGCCATGATTTTTTTTAAAAAGGTATTGCTGGCTGTTGCTGATGTAGGAGTTGGAATACCCTTACACATTGGTATCTAAAAGGGGAAAAGGCAAGAATGTTTGGCTTTAATTTGTTTATTTGGAAAAAAATATTCAATACAGTATCATTTTTTCACACGTTTGCGGGTCTTTTCAAGTACATTACAGATTTACATTGATCAGACTCTATCCAGCGCTTCCCCTTTTCTTCACATCATTATCCCATCCATTAACCTGTGTCAGCCTTTCAGCTTCCAACCATTCCCCTAAACACACTGTCAACAGCAACATCCTGCATTTGGAGACTACCAGACATACGGCCCTATGTTAGGCCATTTTGTTCACTCAGTGTTATGGAATCCTAGCAGAGATCTTTTCCTCCATCCCCATTTATTCTTCCCTCAGGTGTTGTACTTTCAGAGCATAATAAGTCATTTGCACTCACGTTTACATTTGTGTGCCTGTCAATACTTCTTCAAAAGGGTGACAGACACCAGGCTCAGCTGCCCTAGCCCCCTTTTTCCCAGGCAGGCTAGAGGTTTAGATACATTTCTGCAAACATTGTTTCATATGCTTTGTCTGGAATCCGGCTTTGCCAGTGGCCTGCATGCCTCCATACTATCTTGTAATCTTTCCTTGCTGTGGGTCTTGCTAAACTGACCACTGCCACATTTAATGTAATAATGGGAGAGGACTCAATTCTGATAAAGCTGAATTCTCTCTGTATGTTAAAGCAACTATATGGAGCTGCGCCAGCTGCACTTTAGCGTTCTTAACCCTGGGCACACAGACTGACTCCCTAGAGCCTTCAACAACCTTCCCTCCTTCAACCCATGCTTCTCCCACTAAGTTCCATGCAGGTTGCTACAGCCATCAGATACACTTGAGGACACCTGCAGCAGCAGCACTCCAACTTGCTTCCTAACTAGGATGAACTCAGAAGCATGACTTGAAATTAGTGAGACACAGAAAAGGGCTGGCTTTTGTCTTCAATGAGCTAGGTTTCTGCATGATGATTTGCAACACTAGGCCAAGGGCTCCCTTGAGGCATAAAAGTGCCTGCCACCCCCCAGCCCATTGGGCTGCCATTCAACTGCACTGCCCCGCTCCCTCCGGGAACAGGGTGACCAGACAGCAAATGTGAAAAATCGGGACAGGAGGTGGGGGGTAATAGAAGCCTATATAAGAAAAAGATCCAAAAATCAGGACTGTCCCTATAAAATCGGGACATCTGGTCACCTTATCTGGGAAGCAGGGTCGACAGCAAAATGGACTTGGCAGAAGCAAGGCTACCTCACAAGAAGCCGAGATTTGGGAGAACAACAGAACCATGTCCTATGAATCTCAGTCTGATCAAACCATAGTTGTTCTCTCGGCCCCACTGTCACTGCTGGGCCCTCTCAGTCTCTGCCAGCCATCTGCCTATACTTTCTTGAAGTCTGTCACTATCTGTAAACTGTCAGAATGAATCAGCAATGCTGCAGCCTTAAAAAGAGAACATGCCCCACTGACCAGTCAGTCCCTGCCCCACCTCTGCCTCCCTTCGCTGCAGTGAGCTAAAAGGCAACTGCATGGTATGGAACACTTTTGTATCTGTGGGAATGCCCCTTCCTGACAAAATTTCCACAGGTTTTTCACCATTTGGTTCTCTGAGCAGCAAGAACAGGGCCTTTTGCTGAGAATGGTGCTAACCCAAATCATTGACACAGGCATTTTAAAACACAATTGTATACCAAACTTAGGTATTCAAACAAACCCATACACTGTGGTAAAATACAGTTCCAACATGGTTTAGCTGGTACACGTGGACAAGGCTAAACAATGTCAAACCTGCATTAAAACAACTTGTTCTAGCCCAGACCGAGGATAGGCTAAAGCAAGATTATAATGCTATTTGGCCCTATACACACAGGCTGAACTAAATAGCGATAGAAATCAGATGGGCCACAAGCAAGTGTAAGCACCATCAGTAAGGTCCATTGTTTTGGCTGTATAGAGAGCACCTGACTAGTTGTTGTTAATATGATTGTTTGGTAATCTGAATATTTAAAGTCTTATCATGCAGCTAAACTGAGATTTTATTAAGTGGCGTGATTGATGACAGTTAATACAGAATCATATTTTGTTCTAGCAATAACGCTCTCTGAAGATCAGGCTCTGAAAAAAAGATAGTCCAGGCTGAGAAAAAGATATGGCTTTCTTCTGAACTCTGTTTGTCTTTACATTCTATTTATCTAGAGTGATTAAAATAGCTTTGATTGATTGTTACAATATTTTTTATAATCCCAGATATTATACTGAATAGGAGGCAATTTTCCTAAAAGAGAGAGAGCTTTATTATTTGCAGTCTGACAGTAATAAAACGAGTTTAAAAGATTGTAAAACTGGGGGAAATTTCACCTTGAAGATGAACATATCTGTACGTAATGGTATACTATTTTAATTTTATTGTAGCTGAATTTGCCAGTTGACACCAAAGCTGCCTTATTAGTGGAAAGTGCATTTTGGCTTAGTTTTAAAATAGGCTGAAATCCCAAAACAGTAGAAAAATCATTCTGCTGAGTTGGACTGGGGGGATTATTCTGATTCTTTTGTTAGCATATTTGGGGAGAAAATTATAAAGACAGGGTCAGAGCCTGCTTATTTAAAGGTAACGAATAAGAACAGGATAGGACTGTCTCATAAGCAATTCACAAAACAAATATTGAACCGCACAAAGTACAAACTTATACCCTGGTACTGCAAACTCTTACTTATGCACATAGTCCTTGAGCTCACTGGCACTACTCACATGAGCAAGGGTTTGTAGTATTTAGTTAAATAATCCATATCAATTCAACCAGGACATCTACTTGATATCAGAGGTTATTTTTTGTATTTCAGTAGCACCTAGAGACCAGAGCCCCATTGTGGCACTGTACAAACAAATATAATAGATGGTCCCAGGCCTGAAGCATTTACAAACTAAAGTGTAAGACAAGTGACGTGATGGAAAAATCCTAAAAATGTAGAACTGGAAGGGACCTCAATAGATCATCTAGTCCAGTCCCCTGCACAGAGGCAGGACTAAATATTATCTAGACCATCCCTGACAAGTGTTTATAAGGAAAAATAAACTATGGGAATTTTTCCAAGCCAAAAAGGTCCATTTTGCAGTAAAGCAAAGATGCATTCACAGCTAAACTGTGTCAAAATATAATTTCAATTTTGTAATAAGATACTTATCTACACTGCAAATAAAATGAAGTGAAAATACTAAATCGTGGATGTTGCTGACTGGAATCCTGCAAACAAAACAAAACAATCATCCAAACAGCTAAAAGTCTAGAACTTTACAAAAAGGCTTTGAATTAAATGAAAAAGATAGCTTACAAAAAAACCCAGACAATTATTTATTCTGCAAAAAAAAAAAAAAAAAACCCCCAAATATAATGGAGTAATGACAGTTTTGGAGATTGAGAAGAATATTTTGATTTTACATTTTATTTTTTCCAAGCAATGCACCTGATCAAAGCAATTACTTAGGAAGAGCTTTCCCATTCTAATGCGAGTTGCCTACACTAGCAAGCACAGATGTGCAACAACAATGGTGTTCTGGTGCAGACAAGAAGGCATCGCTCTCATTTCCAAGAGGCTCAGGAGTGAATCAAATACCACAAAGGTCCTGGAAATTTACAAGGTAGGAAGAAGATCATGGTCTAGTTATAGGTGTTCTACTAGACAAAAATGATAACCAGTCAACTATCTGATCCACCTTTGATATGCCCAATTTTTTCTGAAAAGACACTACATGTCTGTTTATAATATAATTTGTATAAAGGCAATATTTGTACAAGTCACAGCTGAACGCAGCTCTTGTGTGTCAACTGGCTACTTGTACCTACAAATCAGATAAGAAAGAAGTTGTCCACCCATATATAATGTAGTGATTCATTTTTAGGCCACAGACTTTTTTTTTGTGCTACGGAAGTGTCTATAGTCAGTTAAAAATCTTCAAATACACATGTGCAATTCCGACCATTGTACATTTAACAAAGTTGTCTTCATATTAGTATTTTCACATACCAAAGCAAATGTCACTTAACAGCAAGAGCAGGATATCTGGGTCTGGATGCTGGGCTTCTATTCCTAATTCTGCCACGCACTCACTGTACAACTTGGGCCAGATCAATTGAGTTGTATGCCTCAGTTTCTCCATCTTTTACAGAGGGATAGCAATATTCACCTACCTTCCCCATAGTGCTGTGAAGAAGTTCTCACCTTTTGTAGTAATGATGGGTCTTCAAAATGTGTCCCCCCAGGGGTTCTCCAAAGGTGTGCTTGAGTCCCTGCACTGCTAATTGGAGAACTTTGGTAGCAGCGTCCGTTAGGCCTGCATATGCGCCATCTCTCGTTGTGCCCTGCCATGAGGCTAGCCAGCATACCCCCTGTAGTTCCTTCTCTACTGCTGAGTCATTAACAAGAACTCTGAAGTAGAGGGGAGGAGAGTGAGTTGTGGAGCACCCATGGGGGGCACATCTCAAAGAACCATTGTTACTATACAAGGTAACAACTTCTTTGAGTAGCATCCCTGTGGGTGCGCCACTGTAGGTGACTCCTGAGCAGTATCCTTACTGGAGGGCTGGGGCTTCTCGAGTCAGTAAGCCTCATTCAGATCTCAGGAGAAAGGGCAATTCCCACTTGATCGCCTTGCCTCACAAGTCCCATTCTCACTCAGCATGGGCTTCTGAGCTTCTTTGAAAGCCTTCTGTGGTTTGCAGAAGACCTTTCTATGTAAGTCTCAAACTGGGGGTCGGGACCCCTCAGGGGGTCACATGGTTATTACATGGGGGTTGCGAGCTATCAGCCTCCACCCCAAACCCCGCTTTGCATCCAGCATTTATAATGGTGTTAAATATATAAAAAGTGTTTTTAATTTATAGGGGGGGGGGCGTGTCACACTCAGAGGCTTGCTATTTGAAAGGGGTCACCAGCATAAAAGTTTGAGAACCACTGATATAAGTAAAGATGGTTTATCAGGCAGGGATGCAGTAGTTCTTTCCCTTCACCACCTTCCCCTGCATCTGAGGGAGGGATAGCAGAGTGGTTTGAGCATTGGCCTGCAAAACCCAGGGTTGTGAGTTCAATCCTTGAGGGGGCCACTTAGGGATGTGGGGCAAAAAAAAATCAGTACTTGGTCCTGCTAGTGAAGGCAAGGGGGCTGGACTCGATGACCTTTCAGGGTCCCTTCCAGTTCTATGAGATAGATATACCTATGTATCTATATATCTGAACTGCCACGGAAAATTCCCTGCTGATCTAGCCACCCCTCATGCTTCCTGCATAACATCCATTCCCAGTACTGCTTCCCCCAACCCCGACTTTTAGACTGAATGGATAGGAGGAGCTACCAGCATCAGAGGGCTCTAGAGGTGAACAGCTGAGAAGTGCAGGAGTCATGGTAATAAGGAAGCACTAGTGCTTCCTTTCAGGATTCACAACATTTTCACAAGTACCAAGAGGCTTTTGAATAATGTGATCCCACAAGTAAGGAACGGACTTCAGCACTTTTATTCACAAATCAATTTCTTACCACTTAACAGCTCTGATGCTGACACTTGCTTTCACAAGGGAGAATGTGTAAAAAATAGGCTGCAACATTGCTGACAAAAAAGAAAATGTCAGTGCAATCGTAAATAAATTGGCAGAGTTTGCAACTTAAGAACTTGCAGTTTAGCATGCACCTTGCAGATGCTGCTGCCGTTGACAGATTATGAAGCTTGAAGTGGGCATAATAGGTGAGATTTTTATTGCATTCAATTTTCAAATACTAAAATAAGCCAAATAAACATTTGTCATAAGGCAGGCGGATAAACATTGTGTTTCTTTGTGAATTAAAGAATAAAGGACTAAAATTTTGTGAAATCCATGTGAGAATGGGACTGGTGGTCGGGGGGGTTGAATTTGGAGTTAGTGTGGAGTATTGTTTTTGAGGTGTACATTTGTTTTTTAAAGTGTATTTTTGTATTTCAATTTGAACTGCCCTGTTAATGCCTTAGAACAGGGGTCGGCAACCTTTCAGAAGTGGTGTGTCGAGTCTTCATTTATTCACTCCGATTTAAGGTTTCGCAGGCCAGTAATACATTGTAACGTTTTTAGAAGGTCTCTTTTTATAAGTCTATAATATATAACTAACAAGACTGTTACTCACCTTTTGAAGTAAGCTTACTCCATTCCAATTAGGTGTGCGTGCGCTGCATGCCCGACCCTCAGAGAATTTTTACCCTAGCAACACCTGGTGGTCGGCTGTGGAGCCCCCTGGAGTGGCGCTTTCATGGTGCTGGATATATACCCCCAGCCGACCCTGCGCCCCCTCAGTTCCTTCTTGCCGGCTACTCCGACTGAGGGGAAGGAGGGCGGGTTTGGAATGGATATGAGCAACACATCTCAAAGAACAACAGTTACAAAAGTGAGTAACCATCTTTTCTTCTTCGAGTGCTTGCTCATATCGATTTCAATTAGGTGACTCCCAAGCCTTACGTAAGCAGTGGGGTTGGAGTGAGATATCGCTGAGTGCAGCACCGCTGAACCAAATGCAGCATCGTCTCTGGACTATCGCATAGTGAGAGGCAAAAGTATGCACTGAAGACCAAGTGGCAGCTCTACAGATCTCCTGTATCGGAACCTGTGCCAGGAAAGCAGCCGACGAGGCTTGAGCCCTTGTAGAATGGGCGGTGAGGGGCTTGGCCAGGACACCGGCCAGGTTGTAGCAAGCACGGATACAGGACATGATCCAGGAGGAGATGCGCTGTGAGGAGACTAGGAGGCCTTTCATCCGGTCAGCCATGGCAATGAAGAGCTGGGTTGTATTTCTGAATGGCTTTGTACGCTCAATATACAAGGCGAGGGCCCTACGAACCTTCAGGGAGTGCAGCTGTTGCTCCTGCCAAGTAGCATGTGGCTTTGGATAGAAGACCGGGAGGAAAATGTCTTGGTTGACATGAAAAGTTGATACCACCTTGAGAAGGAAGGCAGGGTGAGGGCGTAGCTGCACCTTGTCTTTATGGAAGACCATGTACAGTGGTTCCGAAGTGAGGGCTCTGATCTCGGATATGCGCCTCGCCGAAGTGATAGCCACAAGGAAGGCTGTCTTCCAAGAGAGGTACAGAAGGGATCAGGTGGCCATCAGCTCAAACAGATCCCCCATAAGTTTGGAGAGGACCAGGTTAAGGTCCCACGTGGGAGCCGGTGTTGCACCAGCGGGTAGAGACGGTCCAGTCCCTTAAGAAACCTATCGACCATAGGGTTGGAGAAGACCGAGTGTCCATGTTCTCCTGGGTGGAAAGCCGAAATGGCTGCCAGGTGCACCCTAACAGATGATATTGCCAGACCTTGCTGTTTTAGGGATAGGAGATAGTCCAAGATGAGAGGCACAGACGCATGCTGGGGGGACGTGCCGCACTGAGCACACCAGCAGGAGAAATGCTTCCATTTAGCCAGGTACGTGGCTCGAGTGGAGGGTTTTCTGCTACCTAGCAGTACCTGCTGCACTGAATGGGAGCAAAGGTGCTTTGAATGAGTTAGCCATGCAGCATCCACGCCATGAGGTGGAGGGATTGCAGGCTGGGGTGACTGAGGCAGCTGTGGTCTTGTGAGATCAGGTCCGGCCAAAGCAGGAGTGGAATCAGAGCATCTACTGATATCTCCAGGAGCGTGGTGTACCAGTGTTATCTGGGCCACACCGGGGCGACCAGAATCAGATGTGCTCTGTCCCTGCGTACCTTGAGCAGGATGTTGTGGACCAGTGGGAATGAAGGGAAGGCGTAGAACAGCTGGCCCTTCCACGGGAGCAGGAAGGCATCTGAGAGAGAACCCGGGGAGCGTCCCTGGAGAGAGCAAAATAGCTGGCACTTCCGATTGCTGCGAACAGGTCAACGTGGGGAAACCCAACCTCAGGAAGATGGAGCGGATGACATCGGAATGAATTGACCACTCGTGGGACTGGAAAGACCTGCTGAGGTGATCTGCCAGTGTGTTCTAGACCCCTGGGAGAAAGGACGCCACCAGATGAATAAAGTGGGCTATACAAAACTCCCACAGGTGAATGGCTTTCCAACAGAGCGAGGATGAGCGAGCTCCCCCTTGCTTGTTGATGTAAAAAATGGCCGTGGTGTTGTCTGTGAGGACCGCCACGCAATAGCCATGTAGTTGCTCCTGGAACACTTGACACGCCAGGTGTACCACCATCTGCTCTCGTACGTTGATGTGTAGAGATAGTTCGGCTGCGGTCCATAGACCCTGCATCCTGAAGTCCCCGAGATGGGCACCCCATCCTAGGGATGAAGCATCTGTGACCAGAGACAAGGAAGGTTGAGAAGTGTGGAATGGGACCCCTTCGCGTACTGTCCTGGGGTCTAACCACCAGTAGAGAGAGGTTAGGACCGTTTCTGGGGCGGTGACCACCATGTTTAAGCTGTCTCGACCTGAGTGATAGACTGTTGTCAACCAGGACCGAAGTGGACGGAGCCACAGTCTGGCATGCCTGGTCACATACGTGCAGGAGGCCACGTGCCCCAGAAGGCTCAAGCACATTCTCACCATTGAGGTTGGAAAACTTTGGAGGCTGTGGATAAGGCTCACCAACGACTGGAAGTGGTCATCCGGTAGGAGAGCTTGGGCAAGTCTGGAATCTAAGACTGCCCCAATTAACTCTATTCTCTGGGTTAGTTCCAGAGATGACTTTTCCACGATGAGGAGGCGGCCTAATCAACGAAACATGGCCATGGTTGCTTGAACGTGGGACTGCACCTGTTCCCTTGTGCGACCTTGAATAAGCCAATCGAGATATGGGAACACTTGGATCCGCTGCCGACGGAGGGAGGCTGCCATGACAGCCATACATTTGGTAAATACCCGGAGGGCTGTAGAAAGGCCGAAAGGAAGGACCGTGAACTGATAGTGTTCGCGGTTGACCACATGTGGAAATACACGTCCTTCATGTCGAGGGTGGCGTACCAGTCTCCAGGAAAGGTATGATGGTCCCCAAGGACACCATGTGGAAATTTAGCTTTACCATGAATTTGTTGAGTCCTTGTAGGTCCAGGATAGGCTGAAGCCCCTCCTTTGCTTTGGAGATTAGGAAGTAACGGGAGTAAAATCCCCTGCCCCTTAGCTCCTTTGGAACCTCCTCGATCGTTCCCATGGTTAAGAGCGCCTGCACTTCCTGCATAAGGAGTTGCTCGTGAGAAGGGTCCCTGAAGAGGGACGGGGAGGGAGGAAGGGGAGAAAGAAAATTGGAGAGAATATTCCCTTTCCACCATGTGAAGAACCCAACCGTCTGTAGTTATGAGAGACCACACATGGTGGAAACGGGACAGACGATCCCAAAATGGAGGAGAAGGATCCTGGTTGGTGAGTGATACATCGTCCTCAGGTGCACCTTCAAAAGTTTTGTTTGGGCCCCGCCGGTAGTTTAACTGGGCCTTGGTTCTGCCCGGGTTGGTGGTTGGTGGATTTTTTCCTGCCACCTCTCCCATGCCTCCTGCCACCTCGCCCAAAAGTCCTGCCTTGGCCGAGGAGGGGGATAGGATCGCTGAGGCTGGGGTTTGAAGGGTCTGCGCTGTGTGACCGGCATGTGCATTCCTAGGGAGCGCATTATGACCCTGGAATTTTTAAGACTTTGGAGCCTGGAATTAGTTTTATCCAAAAACAGGCCTTGCCCTTCAAATGGAAGGTCCTGTCAAGTTTGCTGCAGTTCTGGCGGTAGGCCGGAGACCTGAAGCCACGATATGCACCACATGGCTATTCCCGACGCAATGGTCCGGGCAGCGGAGTCTGCGTCGTCTAATGAGGCCAGTAAGGAGGTCCTGGCCACCTTTTTGCCTTCCACTACCAGGGCCCCAAACTCCTCTCTGGACACTGGAGTTACTAGCTCCTTATATTTTAACATGAAGTTCCATGAATTATAGTAATAGCGGCTCAGGAGCACCTGCTGGTTCGCGACCCTGAGCTGCAGCGCCCCGGAAAAGTAGATCTTGCGCCCGAACAAATGGAGACGCCTGGCATCTTTCGATTTGGGCGCCGGAGCCTGTTGCCCATGTCACTCCTTCTCGTTCACCGAGGCCACCACTAGTGAACAGGGCTGAGGGTGAGTACATAGGTACTCACACTCTTTGTACCCTCCAAAGTATTTCCTCTCCACCCCTTTAACTGTTGGAGGGATGGATGTAGGTGTTTGCCAGATTGTTCTGGCTGTGGTCTGTATGGTACGAATGAGTGATAAAGCCACAACGCCGGGGTCTGGGACCTGCCCAGGAGTTGGTGGTGCCGTCTCCATGCCCCTCGGAGCAGGACGGCTTATGGTGGCCTCTGGCACCCGAGGCTCAAAGTGGGCTGAGCGGGAGGCCCCTGACAGGGTGCCCTGGGCTTGGTGGTACACCCATGGTGTCCAAAAGGGCCATTGGGCAGATCCTTGCACAGGATCATTGCCTTCTTCTTGCCAGTGACCGGTATCACCCTCACTGTGGCCAGGAGCTGAGTAGCCGGGACGTGAGCCCGTGTCGGACTGCGACAAACGCGAGGCAGATCGTGAGGGCCAAGGCGGCGCTGAACATGTCTGCATCAAGTTGGCTGGGCATGGTGGAGATTGGTATCGGGCCGCTGGTGATCGGTGCGAGACTGTAGGGAGCGGCGCCACGACGCTGGGGTGCTGTGCTGGGACTGAGATCGGTGCCAATGTTTGGGCTGGTACCGCGATCCGGACCTTGATCGCGATGACGACCATCTGTGATAGCGGCGCCGAGATCTGCTCCAGGACGGTGATCAAAGTGCAGAGCGGTGCCGTGAGTCCGAATGGCTCAGCGAATTGGAGTGGTGCCGCGAGTCCGACCGGCGCCGCGAGAGGGAGCGGTGTCGAGACTGCGAACGGCGTTGGGAGCTGGAACAGATCCGAGAGCGGGACCAGTGCCACGTTTGCCACCTGAGTCGGCGGCCGGATCAGAGATGGTTTTCCCCGGGACGGTACCGCACGAACAGGAGAAGGTGCCGCAGTTTGAAGTGAAGTTGACTCTGTCAATGCGATGAGGTCTCGTGTCACTGCAAAGGCTTCTGGCATCCATGGGAGCCGGGGCTCGACCACGCTATTTGTCGGGGAGCCCGTGCGTAATGGACTCAACGGCTCTTCTCTCGGTGCCGGAGTCAACGGTGCCGACGTCGGCGCCTGAACTCTCAGCTGCTCTGCCACCGGACGTGAGTCCGAGGGTGGTCTCAGTGGTGCTGGTGACTGCGGAGGTGGAGCAGCTATCTCTGGCCTGTGGTGCCACTTTTGGCCAGGAGAATGAGACTGGTGTCATACTGGTTGTGGTGCTGGGGAACTTCGGTCTCTGTTAGAGTCCACCCGCGGTGTAGTACCTACTGCTGCCAGCGGGGCACTGCGCACTGAGGTGCTCGGTGCCGGGTCTCAGCACACCGCTGGGGGATCCGGGCTAAGAGATGCCTCCATTAGGAGCTGCTTCAATCTAAAGTACCGCTGCTTCTTGGTTCGGGGCCAGAACCCCTTACAAATTTTGCACTTGTCTGCCTGGTGGGACTCCCCCAGACACTTCAGGCAGGAGTCGTGGGGTTGCCCGTTGGCATAGGCTTAGCACAGGCTGAACAAGGCTTAAAGCCCGTAGCCTTGGGCATGAGCCCAGGTGGCAGGCGGGGAGGAGGGGGAGAGACCCCTTCCAACCCACTACTCTATGTATACCACTATAACTACAACTATTACTAAAACTACAACAACTGTAACAACTAACAACTATAGAAGAGAGAAACTCTAGGGAGAGAGGAGAACAGCGAAGCCGCGCTCCACAGTTCCAATGACCGTCACGGGCGGTAAGAAGGAACGGAGGGGGCGCTGGGTTGGCTGGGGTATATATCCAGTGCCATGAAGGTGCCACTCCAGGGGGCTCCACAGCTGACCCACCGGGTGTTGCTAGGGTAAAAATTCTCCAACGATTGTGCATGCAACGTGCGCACACCTAATTGGAATTGATATGAGCAAGCACTCGAAGAACTATTGTTGTATGTAAAGTAAATAAGATTTTTAAAATGTTTAAGAAGCTTCATTTAAAATTAAATTAAAATGCAGAGCCCCCCAGACCGGTGGCCAGGACCCTGGCAGTGAGAGTGCCACTGAAAATCAGCACACATACCATAGATTGCCTACTCCTGCCTTAGAACTATAAGCAGCTTAGGAAAGCCATTCTAAACCATCTTGGATTTTTCTCATGTCGCAAACCATTGAGTTGTGGTGGTGTAGCTTTCTTACAAACCTGCTGATGTATCACCTTGTAATTCAGCTGGTTGTCTTACGCTCTATCCTCCCTAAGCCCCCCTCCATAATGTGACTTGCAGGTCGTCAAGCCCCCATCTTAACCTTCAAAACAAACTGCAAAAAACCAACATTGAAAGCAGGCGTTTGTGTGAATATATAATTGTTTTGTCACACCACTGAAAAATGGTACACACTCCTGCAGTTTTCTTACTGCAACATGGCTAAGTTTACAGGTCCAGCAGATTTAGTAATGTTTTCATATCAACAAACACACTGACGATGCATTATTTTTTTACAAATCAGCCTAAAAGCCAGATCTTGACTGTGCTACTTCGTGCCATGGCTGTCAGTCTCCCCTTGCCTGTCAACTTCTCTCTTCCACTCTCATTGCTGCTTGTATGTTTTGGAGAGGAAGAGCCCCTGCACACAGTCCCTCCAAAAGTTACCAGATCAATGATTTGCTCATGCATTGTAGCTTTACTTTCCAAGAAACATAATCATAAGATTCAGATAAGACAATTTATACTCTTGTCCCTCAAATGATCCAATAATAGACATTCTGCAATTGAAACATTTCTAAAAATGTCACAGATGAGATTCACCAAGTTCAATACCACCTACCCAAATTTGGATCATAGCTTTAGTTAGTGATCAACAACTGAATCTGCACTCTGAACTGCACCTTATTGCTATTACAATTTGTCTACATTTACAGCACCTTTCCTCAGAGGATCCCAAAGCACTTGGCCACTGATGTTTGAAAAGAATGTTTACTAACATCATGTAAAACTAAACTATTTCACTTCAAAACAGACCTGCCTTGTCAATGTCAGGTATAAGTTATACTTGTAATACTGATTTGAGTGTTGGGAGAAAGGAACTGAGGTTAGTTCTTAAATTTTAACACCATACACAGATTTGGTGTTCATTCATAGTATTGAAGTTTAATTTAAAGGAAATCAGCTACTAGTCACTAAGGCAAAAAATTTGAGATCCTTATAAAAATCCCTTTTTGAATTTTAAGAATATCCAGAATTATCACAAAAATTGTGGGGTTTTGTGTAGGGATATTAAACTTTGTATTTCAGGGTTTAAGCCAATCTCTGTTAGAGATTAAAATGAGATAGTGTGTGTGTGTGTGTGTGTGTGTGTGTGTGTGTGTGTGTGTGTGTGTGTGTGTGTGTGTGTGTGTGTGTGTGTGTGTAATGTATGTAGGGCAGATTATCCTACATCCATCTACTGCAAGGTTCTTGCACCTTCTTCTGAAGCATCTGGGGCTGGCCATTGTCCGAGACAGGATAGTGGACTAGATGGACCTTGGGTCTGATCTACTATGTACGTTACTTTCCCCCCCATATTTGTTGAGCTTGCTAAAGTAAGTAGGTTTTATTCAGGCACAGTACTCAAGATGATAAATGTTCTTGGGAGAATGACCTTATGATCACCTCTTAAAGCTGTATTAGAGCAATACACCCTCACCATAAATTTAAAACAGATAGTTTGGGGCCGTTCCAGATCACTCAACAAGTCAGTTGTAGAGTTACTCAACTCTGCCAGTGCAGACTGGATCCCACCTGAAAATGAGTTAAGAAAACAAGTTATGAGTCTTCTTTTTCTACTTCCAAGGAACAGGAAGAGAGACCTTTCTAAACAAGTTCAAACTGAAGTCATTTTTAAACCAGTCATGCAAGGGTGGGTTTTAATTCAGTGTTTAATTTTAATTCAGTACATTTAGATCACAATATTGTACCAAGCTGTTTTCCATTTGTGTGGCTGGTGGCATGCAACCCCAGCAGAACCATCCTTGTTGGAATGGTAATTTAGCAGTGAAGTTGGCACTGGTTATAGTGGCCTTATAAGAAAACATCTTATCAAAGGAAGAGGTCTTAGCTTTATGTTTGAACCTTTTACTTAAACTTTATAAATAGCATTGTTGTTAATTATATGTACAAGGCGTGACAAAGCCATGGTATAGATATCTCAAGAATGTGGATAGGACGGACAGAAGAGAGTAAATTCCAGAAAGGATGATCAATTGACAGTTTTTCCCCTCTATTTGCTGATTTTTGCCCTAGTCATACATATTTATGTAGCAAGCAGGAATTAAAAAATGAAGGTGAGAGGGGAAGAGATAAACAGGGGGAAATGTTCTATGTTTCCCTACAAATGGTAGTATTAATCTATTTTGATATCACTGCTTGGAGCAGCTCCCTGCTAAAGGATGTAGTACTGTAAGAATTGATGGAAGATGAAACTTTATGCATTTCCTCTGTGGTGGAAAATACCCTTTTTATTCAGGATGGAATGTGTTGCATGGGCTCTGATTTTCTCTCAAATTGGTTTATCAGTAGTGTAATGGAACTCAATATTGCAGAACTTGATGCACCTAGCTATGCATTACTTGGAAGTTTTCAAAGGCTAGCATCTAAGGCAGAAGGAAACAAAGATGGACTCCTGAATTGGAAGGTTCTACTAAGATATTTTCCTGCTTTTCTCTTGTGCTTTCTTTTTGGGTGTTGGAACTTCAGGGGAAAGCATAGACAACCCATTCTGCAATTTGTGTTCCCAATGAAATTTGGTCTGCTTCTCCCATGAAAAGTCTCACCCTTTGCATTTTGGCTAGCTCCCTAAATACCATCTTGGTCCAGGAACCACTTTATCTTCTGACAACTATGTCATCTTTTGTATTAAGTCTCCTCTTTATGTGGATTACCCTGAGGCACACTAGGTGATCTTCTGTCAGGGAAAGAGCCTGCTTGGCTTTGACATTTAGACCTCAGCTTCTTATACCATGTACGCTGTGACTGTCATTGTTTGAACCAGGAAGTGCTCCTTCCTCAGGTGATATTGGACATCTTAAAGAGCCAACCCAACTTCTGCCATCTCTAGGAAGCTGAGGCTCTGAAGTCCTCCTGACCGTGACCATGTTCTGAGTATTGTGATGCCCCTGGTGTGCTCCTCACCTTGAAAGACTGGTGTCGATGGCGAGTATTTTGGGGTCCAGAATAGGAAGGCGGTCTCCTACCATCAGTGAGGGCTTTGTTACCACCAGCTGAAGGAATGAATTATTCTGGATGATAGTTTCACTTTTCTCTGCATTTCTTGCTGGAAATGGTTCCAAAACTTGAATCCCAGCAGTTCTCAATACGTTCCTGTCCATGAAGTATGCTCTATGCATTAAACAAGAACATATAGAAGCTACAGGTAAAGATGGATGGATGACACACTTGGTTGGTTCCATGATACTTCAAAGATTAGTGCTGGGATCTTAAAAGCCTTCTTTACATAGGGAAAATTACTTTAGCTTATCTTGCCTTGTAGGTGCACAGTCCTCCGAGAGCAGATCAGAGAGCTCTTTGTTTATCATGAACCACAGTGCCTGAAGGATGGATCAGGGGTAAAACTTTGAACAGAGATGGTGTGGCAGTGTCTAGTAATCTCAGCTAATGTGTGTGTGTGGGGAGACAGAGACCCAAACAAGCCATATCGATTGAGGCCCCTGGCAGAGTGAAGGTGATGGAGTGCCTCTTGGCTTGCCTGTTTTGCCTGATGAAAAGAGAATAAATAAGAGAATGAGTTTAGAGGGTGGTCCCATTCACACAGCAGAGCCCCAGAATGGAGAGAATAAGGGGGAAAAAAAAGATTTTGCTCCCTGCTGACTCACAATTAGCTATAAAAAGGCAGGAACACAGAACTGCCTGACTACAGTACCAGAGGCAGAGAAAGTGGCATGAGAGTTGAAGCAGCATGGCCAAAACTTGGACCCTTATGGACAAGGCTGAATTGCCTTCAGTATTTGCAGAAGAGGTGTAGTCCAATATCTTGGACTGAAGGAGGGGTCAGGATCTATACATCAGCACCAGTCGCAGAGTCAGTTAAAAAGTCTCCAAGGTATTTGAGATCCTGAAAGCCTGGCAGATTAAAACACAAATATGGCAATGCAACTTACATTTCACTACGTTTACAACATGAACTACACCTTTTGCATAAACAAGGATAAGTCTGTATCCATGAAAAGCATGCATATAAGTGGTGCTGAATGCATTACATGGAAAAAAATCAATAGTAAAAATTGCCCTTCCTATTTTAAGAGGAGGGTTAGAGAAACAAGTAGCCCCCCTAAAGGCCACAATTATACAAAGTGTCAATCATTAAATTCCAGAATATGAAAAAAGATACAATTTATACTTTCACTTAATTATGATATTCTGTAATTGAAATATTGCAAAGAAGGCACTGACTTTTTAGCCTATGGTCAATTTTTTCATTGCTTTATGGTCCATAAAAGCATCTGGGCACTTCTCTCATCTATACCATTAATGCAGGTGGCTTGAACTTTATTTTGCAAGTGATGAATTGCAGTCTACAATAGCTGTCAGCATAACCTTTGTTGTTGGTATTCTGAAGCCAAGTAGTAATGCATTTTGTATTATTGGATTTCCCTGATACTAAGCACTAATATATAATGCATTAGCACTTAATATACAATCAAAGTCCACCCATCAGCAGTGACACATTAACAGTGGAACTGAACAGCACATTAAATCAACTCTGAACTGCATCTCTCTCTTCATCCAGTAATTTACAAAGTCCAACACAGACTGGTTAAAATATTCACACAACTGTTTTTCAAAACATTTTATTGCATTATATTTGGTACCTTATGTTTGACAAAGGAAATTACATCTGTAACTGCAGGAATAAGAAGCTGGTCTGTTATTTGAAAAAAAAATCTTGGGCCCCTTAAAAGTTACAAAGTCTTGAGTTTGCCTGAAACAACTGAGCAAGAAATATATTCTTAGAAATGTAGGGCTTCAAGTATTACAAACCGGTGACACTGTGGAAAAGTTCCAGAGGTATCTAAACTGCAGCACTTGTTTTTCTCTGCATAACGTGAACAAGGCCTGCTGAGGTTTTAAACTATTAGTCTCTTGATCAGTCATAAAATGGTAGTCAGGAGTTCCGCTCTTTGTAACTTCAAGCCATAGTATGTTCTCATTTTGTTTTCACTCTATGTGAAAAATGCACACTATCTTTCTAATTAGTTGGTGCCACATCACAGTGCATAATTTCATTTGGTTCTTGCATTACAGTTTTAACAAGTTTGGCCAAACTATGCTGTGAGGTTCATCTCAAAAACAGCAGTGTTCTTTCTTTTCAAGTTTAATTAAAATGAAGAGATTGTTCTAACTGGTTCCTTCAGTTTAAAACTGTGGTGCAAGAACACCAAACTGATCGTGTACAGTGAACTTCGGAGACACAACAAGCTTATTGAACACCCTATGTTTCTTAATTCTGCTTGGTATCTATATGTCCCAGTCTCTACAACATCACATGTATGTTGTAGGTTTCTCTGTAAATAGTGATTCACAATGAATACTTCCTATGAATAGAATCATCTCCGTATCAAAATCAGTCAGATGCTAAAGCCCCAACAACTCTTTGTGCTCAGTGAAAGAATCCAGTGCTAAAACAGCGTTTTTGCTGTCTGAGATAATAGTAATCTCACAAGACAAATTTAAAGTAATATTTCTGCCACACACCTGCTCTGAGGGCTATGAGCCTCCAGATTTCATATAAATTAGTTTAAAAACATGGGGTAGGTAGGTAAGGATAAGGGTTTTTTTTTTCTTCAATTTTAGCAGCTTTTAATTTTTCTTAAGAAACTGAACAACCTATATCCAGTAATATGTTAGATATTTTATATATATACTTTGTCAGCAGGATAAAAAAAGTAAAACTATTTGAAGGCAACATTTTTACTCCTTCCTTTCTCTGTGTAAGTTAGAACAATTCAGCAGGTGCGTGACAAAAATATTATACACCAGATATGGACCAATGTTATTCCATTCTTTCTTCCTTTTCCTTTTTTTTTTTTTTTAAACAAAGTTGTTCATATTTCATTGGCCAGTTCTTCAGTTTCTGCAGAACTATCTCCATTAACTGTGATCTTCATATCCTCTTCATATCCAGGGGGCATGAAAGCCAAAGCATAAGGGAAAAGCTTATGACAATTCGCTCTGTAAGTTTCAGCTGCTTCTTTACAGTCTCCCAGGCTACCATCATTCAAAGCTTCTAATACCTCCATACACGTCTAATTAAAACAAAAGAACGAAGTGTTAAATCTTCTTATAAATATTCATCTATGACACTCATTAAAAGATATAATACTTCTGAATATATAGTTATTTTCTAGCTTCTGCCCTACTTTCAAATGTGTATTTTTCTAAATAAATACATATACAGAACATTATGCATATTTGAGAAAGTCATACGAACATTTTTAGACTTAGTTTAAGGGCATAGCTGCAAAAGCCTTTTTATAGCATATTGTAAAAATACTAAATTTACTCTCTAGAGTCAAAGCATCAAGTAAAGTGAAATTTCTAGCCCTACTAGTTGCAGAGAGTCTTTTAACACAAATAATTATCACTTCACTTTGTTGACTCTCCTGGCAGAAAAAGCTGGAAGAGCATCAAAGTGTCAACACCACACAATTCCAGAGGTCAGCAATTCCAGTGATAAAGCATTTGATTTAAATTTTGTCTCTAGCTTTACCTACACGATTCTAGATGAAATCAGAATTATTTTTTCCTAAATATTTGGACTGTACAATTATGTGACTGTGTCTCGGACTCACTAGAGTTTATAAAACAAAGGAAAAAATACTTAGTAGTTATTTTTCATTTATAGGTGTTTTGCATTGCAAGAGATCCATATTCCTGCAATAACACTCCTCATATATAACTAATGGGACCGCATTACTCAAAATCCTCAGCCAGTGGGTTCCAGAAGGTACCAGTGTACACCAGTGCAGTGGAACTCTAAATAAGCCACAGCACTTCCAAGTATTAGCTCCCAAGTAAAAGGTGTGATTCTTAAAAAACTGTTACAGAAGCCCCAACTCTAAGGCAAAAAAAGGCCCAGTTACAGGAACAAAAATACTATTCAAAAATTACACGGAAGTATGTTTTCTTTTTATCAAATGTAGATGCCTTGCAATAGATCCAAGTCCCTGGAGACTCAAAGAGTTACAAGAATAATGTGCCCTTTATTAAAAAGGGTATAGAACTCTGCATTAAAGTGGGCCTGCAAGCAGAAGAGTTTGGAAAGAATACTTGAAGACACCTTGATAACCACACAGGGAAAAGATACTGGACCAGAAGAATGACATAGTATAGAGAAAACTGTGGAGAACTGTCTGCAAATTATAAAGACATCCACTAAATAAAACATCTGGGAGGTATAACAGGTAGAGCATTCATAACTCAAAGACTTATAACACTGGTGGCAAAAATCTAGATTTTTACTATGAGGCTGAATTAAAGCAATAATACTTTATGAGTACACCTCTACCCTGATATAACATGACCTGATACAACACGAATTCGAATATAACGCGGTAAAGCAGTGCTCCAGGGGGGCGGGGCTGTGCACTCCGGCGGATCAAAGCAAGTTCGATACAACGCGGTTTCACCTATAATGCGGTAAGATTTTTTGGCTCCCGAGGACAGTGTTACATCGGGGTAGAGGTGTATTTGAAAACTCCATGTAGTTTCCCTACATTTGTTAAAAAAGGGTAAATGGGATGACTCGGGTAATTATAGGCCTGTCAGCCTGACATCGATCCTAGGCAAGATAATGGAGCAGCTGATACTCAATTAATAAGGAGTTAAAGGGTAATATAATTAATGTCAATCACTATGGGTTTATAGAAAATACATCCTGTGAAACGAATATGATATCTTTATTGCTGAAATTACAAGTTTGGTTGATAAAGATAATCGTGTTTACATAACAGACTTCTGTAAGGTGTTTGACTTGATATCACACAATATTGTGATTAAAAAACTAGACCGACATAAAATGAACATGGCACACACTGAAAGGATTAAAAACCAGCTCACTGATTAGTTTCACAACGGGGAATCGTCATCAAGTGGGTGTTTCTCCAGTGGGATCGCACAGAGACTGGTTCTTAGCCCTATGCTACTTAACATATTTGCAGAGGACACAAAAATTGAGGGAGTGATAAAAATGAAAAGGACGGGTCACTGATTCAGAGTGGTCAAAGTCTCTTGATGTGCTGGACGCAAGGAAACAATATGCATTTGACTAGGGCTAAATGTATACATCTATGAACAAAGAACATAGGCCATACTTACAGGATGGGGGACTCTATCCTGGGAAGCAGTGACAAATAAATTTGGGGATTGTGGTGGATAATCAGCTGAACATGAGCTCCCAGTGTGATGCTGTGGCTGAAAGAGCTCACACAATCCTGGGATGCATGAACAGGGAATTTTTGAGTAGGAGTAGAGAGATTATTTCACCTCTGTACTTGATATTGGTGCAACTGCTGCTGGAATACTGTGTCCAGTTCTGGTGCCCACAGTTCAAGGATGTTGATACATTGGAGAGGGTTCAGAGGAGAACCACAAGTATGATTACAGGATTAGAAAACCTGCCTTATAGTGATAGATTAAAAGGGTATGTCTACTCTGCAATTAAACACCCATGGCTGGCCCATGTCAGCTGACTCAGGCTTGAGGGGCTTAGGCTATAGAGCTGTTTAACTATGGCATAGGCCTTTGGGCTCGGGCTAGAGCCTGGGCTCTGGAACCCCACGAGGAGGAAAGGTCCCAGAGCCCAGGCTCCAGCTCAATGGTCTACAAAGCAATTAAAGAGTTCTCGAACTGATCCACTCTCTCTGCAGGCTGCAGTCACTGCAAAGAATAAAGGTCTTCATGCGAGTTCAAGATTACACGAAGTAGCTCAAAATCCAATTTCTATTTACTGCTAATTGTTGGAACTATTAGGCTAAGAGTATTTAAGATGTCTGACTTCCTGATAATTAGTGGTTCTTGGATTATGAGAATGCTATAATTAATCCTACCCTTCGAGTGGCTATTCAGTGTATTCTTAGTCTATTTTTAATGCAAGCAATCATTAAGTCACTAAAATTCAGAGTCAGACTTCCCTTCGCTGGTTAAGAAAATAGTACCACAATGCTGGAAAGCATCAACAACTCCATGTATAGCTAGCAGTTCTGTAAAGAGTTCTGTTCTCAAAGTATCACCGAAAAACATTTTCTATTTTAGGACGATTATACTGAAAAAACTCAACTTCACAGCTAGTCTACTATACTGGGAATAAGAAACTGGTGACATGTGATGCTGATAAATGGTTTATTTTTAGTTTAACATGAAACATCACTAAGTTCTATTGTAAGTATATGAATTCTGCTGTAGAAAACCTGAGTTTTTTCTTCCAAGAATGTGAAGAGACAGACAGGTCTGCTACAACAACTAATGAACATTGATCTCGGTAGTAAGAAAGGAACTAGACAGCTGGCAGCACAAGAGGCACTTGGGTTCTGCAGCTGGGGTTATATACAATGCTAGAGCCTAATGGCTTAGCTTTTTGAGCTGTAGGCATTCCAGTCAAGCACTAGGAGCAAGAGCCAAGGAGCATACTGAAAAGAACAGCCTTTGAAGAATCACATTTTCTAGTAAGTCCAGGAGTGCTGGAAATTTTTTTTTATAGTGGGAGTGCTGAGAGCAACTGAACCAAACTGTAAACCCTGCATATAATGGAAACCACTTCAAGCCAGGGGGTGCTGCAGCACCCTCCGCACCCTTAGTTCCAGCTCCTATGAGTAAGTGTCAAGGGCATTGAAGGACGGAGGAGAAAAAGAGGAAATTAAGAAGAATTTTGTACATTAATCCAGACAGTTTAGATCTCTTCATTCTGATTTGTTTAAAATACACCTCTACCCCGATATAACGCTGTCCTCGGGAGCCAAAAAAATCTTACCGCATTATAGGTGAAACCGCATTATATCAAACTTGCTTTGATCTGCCGGAGTGCGCAGCCCCGCCCTCCTGGAGCACTGCTTTATCACATTATATTCGAATTTGTGTTATATCAGGTCGCTTTATATCGGGGTAGAGGTGAGGCTGCAATTATAATGACCTTTATCTGAGGTCCCAATACTAGATTTTCAGTCATCAGATACATGTTGTCCTAATTCTTTCCTATATTATTTCTTCCTGAAAGAGAGAATATTTCACAGATTCCAAGTCCATATGCCCCAAGAAAGAGCAGGATAAAAGATTCCTAAGTCTGTGGCAAAAGCAGTTAAGATGGGAAAGAAGCTATTTTAACAGTTTTTATGACTGACAAAAGCATCCTAAAGTCAGGATTTCTGCCCATCTGCAGAATACCAGATTATGGATGTACCAACTGTCTAACACAATCTAAAACTTCCCAAACAACCAAAATGATATTGCTTACAGAACCAAGAAGTTTAAGGGGGCTAATACAGCAGGGAGACAAAACACATGAACAACACTCCTGGTGCCAATTATCTAGAAGAGGCAAACTCTCAGGTTCCAAAAAAATCTCCCCTTTACCTGAAGATTCCTGTTGGTAAGGGATTCATCGAGGGATGTTGCCAGCTCCACTGCTCTTTTCTGACTGGAAGGATCCAAATAGTACACCATTTTGGCAGCTACAAGAGAAAAATAATTTTCTCCAGCATAATATCAAGTCAAACAAGTCTGTATTACACAATATTACACAGCTCTGAAAAAAAAGGGATACTGAGTTCTAGATCAAAGTTCAAAACTGGCCCAAAAGGATTCCCATTTGGAGTCTTGTGTTCAATGTTCTTCATATTAGAGTAAATAAATGGGTGCGCTATGTCTATTTTTTAATGCACAAGATTCTACATAAAACAAATTAAGATTGGCAAAGTTGTTGGTGGTTTCAAAATACAAAATAGGCATGGAGAATGTACTAACCTCTAAATGCTAGTGGTGGCCCCTCTAGATCAAAGCTGAGGCACGATATCAGGGCTGTGTTGGGAACCCTGCATCACCACTGCCCAGGCTGTAATGCAGCAGCTACTAGAATATGTAATCACCATTGGGAAAGGGTGCTATGGAAAACCATGACTTGAAAAATGAGGACACCTAATAACTGGATGATAAACTACTAGGCGGAAGTAAACATGGGAGATTAAGAGGGAAGGTTCTACCATAGGTGCTAGAACTAAGGTTGGTGAGGGTGCTGCCCCACCCCCTGGCTTCAAGTAGTAATAACAACCCAAATACATGGTTGCCACCTTCAGCACCCTCACTATAAATATTGTTCCAGCACCACGGGGTTCTACTGGTGAGGTCGAGGGAATAATGCCCTGATAAGAAGGCCAACTCTTTATGCCACTCTGCAGGAAAAGTGGAGGTTTGTATTCAAATTACTGTCTGCACCTTGGAGATTTTTCACCAGCACTAAACATTTTAACACATTTTAGGAAACCTGTATTAATATAATATTATGGTTGACATTTCAGACATACATGAAGAAACTCAAATTTGGCTTCCCACAGCTATTACAAATCATCCACTTGTAGCATTTCTATCATTGTGTATCGTGTTAATTTTAATGCTTTAATATAATATTAAAAAAATACATTTAAAAAAATGTTTCCGTTCAAAAGTCAAGCACTCAAAAGTTCCAAACTGACAGAATCCACGCTGCCCATGCAACCTTAGATTGGCCTCTTGTGCATATACATGATAGCCTTTTATCATGATTACGTTACGTTACATTTTCCTCAGGATCCCTGCTTCATACAGTAAATGAGTAGTTATTCAGTATTTCAGTTTATCCTCCTCATTAAATAAGGGATCTACCACACACTGAATGTAAACCATCTAAATCCTGCACTGAATAAAAAATTATTATTAATTTCCTGGTGAGTGTGTATCCTGAGTTCACCATACTGAGTACTTTAAGAACAATGAATTTATCTTTCCAACACTCCAGTGAGATTAGGTGGCATTCATACAACTAGGGAAATGAGGCACAAAGAGATCAAGGACAAAACTGTTGTAATTAAAAACAAAACAAAGCACCCCTTAAAAATAGAAGTTCCATCACATGGAATCACACTCATCCTCATCTTGGGTCATCAGAAAGATTGAGACCTTTAGACACACAGCACAGACATCCACCTCTTCAGCTAATGGTGTAACTGGTAGCAGTACAGTAGACTGTTATTGTCTATATGGAACAGCCACTAAAGGGGATGAGACACTTTGCCAGTGAGTTTCACAGCTATTTGCTGACAGCAGAAGAATATACAGACTTAGGACACCTGGCTGCAATTCCAGGTTAAGTGAGAGAGTGTTCTCTAGTGGCTACAGGCCATTCTACAGATTCCTGCCCTACTGGAGCCAACCAATTCAGACAATGTTTGAGTCAAACTGCAGCAGAAGCTCTTCCGTGACACATCAACCCTTATGTTGAGAACTCTACATTGCAGAGCTCTATAGTAGAGATGGCAGCTGCCTGAATCTTGTGCAGCATATTTAGACTACTGGACCCACTATTTATTATCTATTTTGATCAAATACCACTTGTTGCCAATACCATTTGCAGTTGTAATCTCTGATTTGCACCAAATTTAATCCAACAATTTCAGAAACAGAAAACCAGCATTGAAAGAATCACGGATTCTAAAATCAATGAATTATTGCCAGAATTAGGAAAAAAGCTTGCTGGACAAGTGTTTCACAATATTAAGTTTTTCCATTTAAGGGAAACTTCCCATCCCCAGGATATTTTAAACTTAATGAATCAATAAAATACAATTATTTTGTATAGTGTCATTCATATAAACCGTATCCCAAAACATTTTAGAATTAACAGTTAGCATTAAAAGATCTTTCATGACACTTCACTTATGCCAGAAATGTCTATGGGCCAGAGGTGATGCAAAGATTTTTTACACAGTGCAGCCAAGAATTGAGGCATACAGGGAGAGATATTAAGATATATAGGCAAGGACAAAAAGTTGTTTTCAACTGAGAATTTAAATGGATACAAGAAAGCCATTCCAGATGGAAAAAGCAGCCTATCACACCTATAGTGTGGGAACAGAGTGGGGCCAATGCTATATGGGCATAGGAAGTGGGAAAGAGGAAGAGAAAGATAAGGGTCCTTGAGGTAAATCCACAGAAACAGGAAACAATTTAGAAATAACAAAAACAAAGTACCTGATAACCTATGTGGTAGTGAGTCATAGTTCTTTTTAAGGAAAGCTTCATTGAAGTTCTTTGGATTAGTTGCCCCAAAAAGCCGATTCATTTCTTGATTTAACACTGTTCTAACTGTATCGGGTAGATCTTTACTTTCGGATACTATTGGGTAAAAAGGAAAACAAATCTTTAACACAAATATGGATATTTTCTACCATTAATCACAGCAAAATATAATTGACTTGAAAAATATCACCCACCATTTTTATATTAGTGTAATTGAAAGAAATCAGTGTCAACTGAAAATTCATTAAGATGAAGAAAGGTAAATAACCAAAAAGTTCTATTTTTTCCTCTTTATACTTTATCACTAATAAGCCTTTACAGACAAAAAGATTGCAAACTGTGCTTTTACAGATTATATTGAGGGTAAAGGTCATCTCATTATAGAAATGCCAAATACTATAACAATTGCTGGTGCCCAGAAGTTGACAAAAATAATAGCGATTTACTCTACAATAACTGTGGTTCTTTGAGATGCTGTAGGCAGTGTGGATCCTACTGTACAGCGTGCATACATCTCATGCATCCAAGAACAGAAATTTGAGTAGCAGGGTGTGTCAAGGGCGCACATGTCGTACAAAGGCATAAAGGGTGGGGCAGCTATGACCCTCCTTCAGTTCCCTCGCAATTTGAAGCCAGTGACAGCTAAAGACACCAAAAAGCGGGGATGGATGGCAGGTCATGAGATCTACAGTGACTACAACATCTCAAAGAACCACAATTACTGTTGGGTAAGTATCATTCTCTTTTCTTTGAGCATGATACAAGATGGAAATGCACTGCGCAATCCACTTCAAGGCTCTCTGAGATGAGATGGCTTGGCCTTTGGATGGAACAGAAGGGGCCACAAAGAGGCAGGGAGACAGCTAAAATGGATCAGGTCCTATTAAAGTAATACAGTAAATGCTCTGGATGCGTGTCCAACGTGTGTAGTTTCTTCTCTCCTATTGTGTGTGATTTCGGGAAGAACACTGGCAAGGTTAGGTACAAATCTGAGACTACCTTAGGGATGAACTTGGGGTGCAGTCTTAGCACTACCTAGACCCTACAGAAGGATGGGCAAGTGGATATTGCTGCTAGCTCGACCTAGAGAACACCAAACACTTGTTTCAGGAGCAGCACATAATCTAGTACCTTTGGTATTGGTGCCCCAATTGGGTCTAAGTTGTTTTGGGTTGCCCAAAGGGAAAATCTTTTCTACTTTGAGAGTAAGTCTTCTTGATGGAAGACCTTCTACTTTGTATGAGAATTAATGAAACTTGAAGGGAACAACCTATTAGTACTGCTTAACCAGCCAACATCCAAGCTGTCAGGTGCAATGACTGGAGGTCTGCATGGTAGATGAAGAGGATACTCACCTTGTGAAGTAACTGTGGTTCTTTGAGAAGTGGGTCCTTACGGGTGCTCCGCTTCAGGTGTGCGTGCACCTCTTGAGCCTTTGATTGGAAATTTTCTGTTGGCAGTATCTGTTCTGCCCATGTGTGCGCTCTACACAACATTGTGCTGTGCACTGAGGGTATATAGAGCTGTGAGTGCAAATCACCCTCAGTTCCTTCTCTATTTGAATGTTCAACGAAGAAATCTAAAGCAAAAGGGAAAGAGGGCGAGTAGTGGAGCACTCATAGGGACACACATCCCAAAGAACCACAGTGACTGCCCAAGGTCAGTAACTTCTTTGAGTAGGGTTTCCATGGGTGCTCCACTTCAGGTATCCCCACAGGGAGAAGGGAGCTTTGGAATTGAGTCCAAGACTAAAGACAGTACAGCAATACTAGGAACCACATCAGATCTGACAGCATGGATCATGGAACAGCGTTTAGAAAAAGTATGCAATGAGGGTCATGTAGCAGCTCTGCATATCTCGGACACTGGAATGCTCTTGAATAAACCTGGGGAAGTTGCCTGTGATCGGGTAGAGTGTGGTATTATCGCTTGGGGAGATAGAGCACCAGCTGCGATGATACACCCAGAGATCCACCTAAAAGTCTCCGTGTAGAGGTTGTGGACCCCCTGGATCTCTCTGCGATGGAGACAAACAGTCTAGGTGATTTCCAAAATTGCTTGGTCTCATCTAGATAAAAGGCCAATGCATGTCTAATGTCCAAAGTATGAAAGGAGGTCTCACACTGAGATCTATGTGGATTAGGGAAAAATCCTGATAGATGAATAGCCTGGTTAAGATGAAAATCTGACAGCACTTTAGGTAAGAATTTAGGGTACAGCTGTAAAAAGACCTTATCCTTAAAAAATACCATAAATGGAAGGTCTGTGAACAATGCCCCAATTTCCCCAACCTTGTGGGCTGATGTGATAGCTTCTAGACAGGCCATATTCATAGATAATGGAAGCAAGGAGCAGGTTGCCATAGGTTCAAACAGAGGTCCCATGAGGTATCTAAATACCAAATTGAGATCCCAAGAAAGAGTAGGATCCTTAACCCGGGGTATAGATACCCTTAATAAATCTTGAGGGCATAGGATGAGCAGTGTTCTCCATTATGCTCCTGTGGAAAATGTTCAATAAATGCTGCAAACGATGTAATTTGTGAAGTTATACTTGGCCATGATTGCCTGACAGTTTGCTATCCAAAACTAGAGGGTCGCAGATGAGTAAACCCTTCAGCCAAGAAGGTCTAACCTCTTCTGGTCCTTACAAGGGGGAGACCTAGAGTGATGCTGTTTACCCCCCTCATTTACTTCCATTACCATGGAATTAGGTGAGTGGGTGGGAAAACAAAAATTCTGAGTCCCTCGGAGAGACATAATATTTCTTATCTGCCCATTTGCAAGTTGGTGGGATGGTGGCATGAATTTGCCACACAGTCTTCACTGGATCTAGGAGCATTTCATTAACAGATAGTCAACAACACCCACATGGGTTGCGCTGAAAGAGCTGGACAGAGCTTGTGATGTGGGTCTTTATCCTTCAGATCTCTCTTGAGGAGGTTGTCAGCCACCCTCTTCACAAGGTTCTTGAACTGTCAAAAATCACTGGCTATCGGTGGTGGTGTAAGCAAGACTGCCTCATTAAGAGTCGAGGATGAAATAAGAGTTCGAGGGATGGCCTCCTTATCCACCCTAGTCTCCTGCTCTTCAAGAGCCTCCTCATGTTGGGGATTTGATAGAACAGATTGTTTAGCCCTAGCTTCTCAGTGCAATGGAGTTAGAGATCTGGCGAACTGTTGCTGATCCCAAGGATCCCAGTATGGCATGGGGGGGAGGGGGCATATTGGAGAGGGGGAGGCACTCAATACTGATCTCTCCATCCCTGTTGTGGGTAAGGATCCTTGTCAAAGTATGGGTTACTGTATGGATGTGGAGGGGAACCTGCACTGATGAGGAGGCTGATCGAAGGTCTCCGTCCTCCTCCTCAGTGTCCTCCAATGGGTAGGCGGGGGGCAGTAGAAAAAGACAGAGAATCTTGTGGTACCAGGAAGCAATGATAATCCAAAGACCGGGGTCTCAGTACTGGGAGTCATTCGGTACCCCTAAGAAGTGGGGACTCTGGATCATCTAAACCTGGCATGTCTCTGGAGTTGCAGAATTCCTGCAGTACCGAGTGGGTCAGTATTGATGCAGCAGTTGAGGTGGACGATACTGTTGATCTGGAGCCAGGATGAAAAGTGTCTGGTGCTTCAATTTTCCTGGGAACAACAGTGCCGAGTGAGAAGACACTGATGATAAGTCTGATGTAGACTGTGCCATTCTAGAGGAATGTATGTCCTGGACCTCCCTGTCCTTCACAGACAATACTGGAGGGCCTGCTAGAGCTATGCTTCTCAAAAGCACTCCGGGGTCGCCCAGATCTGCTGAAAAGTCCAGAGAAAAGTCTTTCATTTCCAGAGTACTGAGCCGAGCCATTGAGAACTCCAACTCCATAGACTCAGTGGGAGATTGGGGCCTTCTGGGAGCCAGCTCTTTGTGGTGAGAGACCAAGCTCCTCTTCTTTGGAGCATTCCCAGAGTCCTCTGAAATCTTGCCCCTCTTAGGAGAGACCTGGCTGAGGTCGAAGGGGCACTGGATCTGGGAAGAGACAGATGTATGGCATGTGTGCCCAATCCTGTCCTGACTCAGAAGTGGGTCGAAGGGAGCACTCCATCATCAGAAGCCTCAGTTTGGCCTCCTGATTCTTCTGTGCTCTAAATTTGGGAGGTAGGCAAAAGTTACACTCTTGGGACACATAGGACTCTTCCAATAAGGCATGGCCAAAGTGGACATACTAGAGTTCTGCCTCACACCAAGGTGGTAGAGAAGAAACTGAGGCCGGTTTGCCAGTGCAACTCTATATACCCTTGGTGTGTGGCATGCATATATGTGGGCTGAACAGATTCTGCTAATGGAAAATCTCCGATCAAGGGCTCAAGAGGCACAAGCACACCTGAAGTGGAGCATCCACAGGGACACTACTCAAAGAACTGACTGTGATTCCGAGATATTATGTCCAAAGTAGGCCATGAGGTGCCCGGGAGGTCACGTGAACGTCTACAGCAGATTCAACAACCAAAAATCTGTCTCAGCCAGTAAAGAGCTATCAGGATTATTGTAGCATGATCTCTCCTGATCTTGGATGCTATTCTGAAGATCAGGGGAATCTGTGGGAAGACAAGAGGAGTCCTTGATACCACCAAAGAAAGGTGTCCAGCAATGGTCCTGGCCTCATGCCTCCTCTGGAGAAGTCTGTCATTTGGTGTTCTCCTCTGTGACAAACAAGTCTACTATAGTAGCCCCTCATTAATTAAATATGGGATCTATGACATTTCCTCATTGGCCACTTGTGGTTGGTCACTGCATGTCTAATTAAGAAGTCTGCCAGGTCACTGCTGGGAAGTGGGATGTTCAGAGCCAGTGGGATTATCCCATGTTGATGGCTCCACTTCCAGGCAGACAGAGCATGATCAAGCTCCTCCCTGCTTATATAGTACATCTTGGATGCACGGTCAGGATCTGCACCCACTGTGCACTCCTGCAGAACAGGCAGAAACACTATGCATGGCAGCCTGATGGGTCTCATCTCCAGGATGCCTAGTCATAATTCAGATTATCCTGAGACCATGTCCCTTGTATCTACAGGTGGCTCAGGTGGGCACTCCTGGCTGTCCCTGAAGCATCTGTGATGTGTATCAGTCAGGGAGGGGATAGAGAACAGGATCCCTGTTCTGCTGATGGTCTTTTTTGTAGATTGGGACCCCTTAATGAATCCCTTAAAGTGCAAGAGTGCTGAACCTTTAACAAAAAAGAACTTTTTTTCTAACTCTTTGCTCGGGTATTTCAACTTAAACAAGTATTAAATACAGCAAATAAGCAATTTTTCTCTCAAAACAAGACCAGAGTTTCCAATGTAAAACAAAAATCAATTAAAGAAATAAAAAGCCTCTGTTGACCCATCCTCATCTTCTTCCGTCCTGCTGAAAGTACAGATCCATTGTCCTCTTCTCCTACATCCTGCTAGAAGTATAGATTCACAGGACCACCACCTGTTCTTTGTCCCACACATTCAACCATTTCTAAATTCACCTAGATGCTTTCACCAAAGTAGACTTTGGGCATATAGTACTCTAAGCTACATTTTGTTTAAGCACACCTCCTTACTGGAGAAATTGCCTGCCTTATTATATAACTGTTCTGCACTTCCAGCAGGATTGAAGGAGAGGTGGGATTCCAACACATTTCTTAACAGCATGCAAATTAGCCTTAGGTGTCCTAAAAACATCACAAACAAGCAGAAGTGCACAATCCCAATTTTTTCTCCCCCCTTTGCAGATCACATCTAAAAAGTTTGTCAGCAGAAGTTAATCAGGGCCATTGAAAAACTGTATTAGTGGACAATCCTTTTGTATGTTTTAATTTATGGATAAGGGCCCAGAACACAGGAGGCTTTCCTAAAAACATTTTACTCAACAGTTTAACAGTATTAACCTGAACCCGAATAAGTCTTCAGTAATGTAAGATGTAGCATGTTAACATTTTAGTGCAACTTTGCCTTAATAAAAAGTTCAAAACAAAAAAAAAGTTGCAGAATGTTTTCTTCTTAACAAATGGCAAGATTTAGGTGTTGAGTATACATTTTATACAAAATTCATGAAGGTATGTTGTGGTATAAAGTTATACTGGTATGAGTTTCAGATGTCCACGTTAGTCAACTACTCACAATTGACTTCACTTGATGCCAAGAACTAGCAAAACTACTCCCAAGTTACGCAGAACATACCACCAAACACAAACAAGTACTTTGGCTATGCCACATTTTAAAAAGAGAAAACACCTCTCTCCAACCCCATATCCATTTAACTGCAAAACGAATTGCCTTAGGTACCACTGCCTTAGAATGGGGGAAAAAAATAACAAATTATCAAAGGGTTTTCTAAAAGTTAGAAAACCACATTATCCCTTTAACTAATGTCAACATAAGTTTGTGCCAAAATTTAAGTTCTGAAAAAACAATCTTATTTTTTAAACAAAGAAGTATTCTCATGGAGCATTTGTAACCCAAAGACTGCAGCATTATGAACATGAAAGGAAAATGTTTACCAGAAGGTAAACCTGTATTCACCAATTTTCATTATCATAGCTGCAAGAAATGCAAAAGGGCAACAGAACTTACATAACAGGAAGTAAATTTGACTTAAAATGCCTTAGTTTTAATAGCACTGGTCAAGAAGTTTGTTTACAGAATATGATTTTTAATATCACAGCGCTCTTTTAAGTCACTCTGTAGTAGTCAAAACTGTAGTGTTAATCTAGCAACATGAAGTTATTCATTTAAAGAGCATTCTAATGTATGTACATTTGATATTAAATATTTTGAATTAATTGTGTTGATAGTTTGTAAATGGAAATAGATAACCACAAAAGATAGCTGCAGATGGCATATATATTACTCCTGCGAGAATTTTGCACCTCTGCACAAGTGCAGTATTCATGTCCCCGGCCAAATTCGTTTTCTCCGCGGAAAATACATTCTTTTGCCCACCAGAGTCTGCTGTGGCACAAGACCAGAGGGCAGCCGTTCCCAGATGGGAGCAGCCCTCTGCGGATATGTAGGCGAAGAGGCTGCATTCCTTACAGTAACCTTACTGTGGGGCCAGGTGAGGAGGCACATGGGGGGATGGACAGCGTGAGGCACATGGGACTGCTGGGGGGGCCCCACAGACTGGGGTTCAGAAGGAGTAGTGGGGGACAGACGGGTGGGGGCTGAATGGGAGTGGGGGTGCAGGTACACCTGGGGACGGGGGGTGCAGGGACACCTGGGGACGGGGGCAGATGTGTTTGACTCAATGAAAAAGGCTAGGGGCCAGCCATGGTCTGCATGGGTGAGGTTCCCCAACTCCCTAGCAATTCCACCCCCCTAACCACCCAACCCCAAACTCTTCCATACTTCTCCCACACACTCAACAATCCTCCAGGTTCACTTCTAAGCTTCTTCCCAGCAATTACTTCCCTCTCCCTCAGCTCCTCCATTACCTCTGACCTCCTAATCCCCCGCCAAGCCTTTGCACTGCTTCTGAGGGGTGTAGAAACTATATTTCTGTATTGTGGTTTAAATGAATTATTACTCAAAGTTGTGTATTAATATGCCTAATAAGAAATCTATTTGTCAAAAAACATTTCCTGAATCTTTTTTGTTGTCTGTATTGTTACAAACATACTTCTTGACAGATATCATGGATTCACAGGACTGGAAGGGACCTTGATAGGTCATCTAGTCCACTCATGGCAGGACTAAATATTATCTAGACCATCCCTTATTTTGAAATAAATTACTAAAATAATTGAAACTGGCCTGATTATATTGTGTTATTTTTGACAAATAAAATTATGCAAAATTCTGCATATTTTAACATATTGTGCGCAGAATTTTAAAATTTTTGGTGCCAAGTTTTTAATTTTTGGTGCACAATTCCTCCAGGAATACTATATGTAGAGATATATATGATAGATACATACCACTGCCAAAGAGGTGAATCATACACTCATGAAGCCAAGGATGACTGGAGTCAATAGCAAATGCTCTTTTCACAGACTGCAGCATCAGAAGAAATTTTTCTGTAAATGAAATAATGGTGGTGGCTGGTTATAGAACTATCTCTGAAAATCTTTTAAATGAAACCATCAAATTAAGTTTTAGATGTTAAGATTGAGAATGATAATTATATTTGAAATGTCAATGACCAGAACAAATCAAAGATGAATGTATTACCATTACTTCTTTTGCAAGTAATTCGCCCCTCCTTCGTTAGTGAGTGAATTCAGAAACAAGCTATTCAAACTAAAACAATGTTTTATTTGATAGCTTAAATGTACAAAAGTTAAGCAATTAAAATGTCTAGTTTGGATATCAACTGAATATCTTGTTCTTTTTATAGTGTTTCATATTACTGTACTGGTAGTACAATTTATCTCAATACTGTACAATATGGCCAAATTAAGGTTGTTGTGAGGAAGTATTGCAGATTTCAGTTTTGTGCATGGCAGAAATGTCTCAGGGCATTCAAATCACACTTTTTTTTTCTAAGCTGAAACTGAAAGGCTGGAAAGAAAACAACAACATCAGAGGTATCAGTGCTGAAGTCACCATAGAGGCAAGCGTAGATAACGCTGATGTGGTCTGTGTCACAGAATTCTAAGCAGCAATATGATATTTGTTATTCAGTCTGGACCCAATAGGAGGGAAGAGAACACTGCCCACAACCCCTCAATGAAAAGCCCTGACCTAAGCGCCCTTAATAACTGTACTGATCAGAAATGGACATTAGGAGCATATCCCATTTTGACTTATGAGTGTCCTGATCCAACACAGTGAGGATCTTTCTGCTACAAAACATATCTGAGTGAAAGAAATCTTAATATTACCTATGCTTACATAAGAACACAAGCCTAAAATCAGATTAAACACTTAAATCCAAATGTAAAAATCTGCATGCCTTTAACTTGCATTCATGAATGACTATGGGTGCAAGCAAGCAAACTGGGAAAGTGCAAGTTTGCACATTTTTATCTCTGATCCGTAAGGATTTAAAGAATACGCCAAAAAAAACTAGATAAACACCAGCTCTTCCAGATCTGTGAAAATGGTGGTCCTTGCTATTCCACAGAACCACCAGGGGAGAGGATGTGTCCAATTAAAAGGGATCTGCATCAACTAGTAATACTGCAGCAGTATAGGTCAGTGATGATTAATGTAATATCTACAAAAATTATTCTAGTGTGACAACTACAAAGTTCTTTATTCTATTAGTTCTCTCACTTACCTTTCCTGAAGTAAATCTCAAAAGCAAAAAGATGGGTCTCTATTTTGTTCTTCACCAAATTCTTCAACGGTGTTAAAAATTTAATGGCTTCTTCCAAAGGTGCTTCAGCCTAAAGAGGCAAGAAATAGGCAACTCAAATGGGAATAAAATGAATGAGATTAATTTTCTCCTTTACCAATAGGAATATGAACTTTCTACAGTAACTCCTCGCTTAAAGTCATCCCGCTTAACATTGTTACATTGCTGATCAGTTAAGGAACATACTCATTTAAAGTTGTGCAATGCTCCACTCTTACGTTGTTTGGCTGCCTGCTTTCTCCACAGCTGGCAGCCTCCCTACGGCCCCTCCCCCAAAGTGCCTCCCGCCCGTCAGCAGACTCTGAGGATCAGCGCCTTCTCCCCTCCTCCCCCCTGTCTCCTGCCAGCAGCAATCAGCTGGCTTGCTGCATTTTGGAGGCAGGAGGGAGGAGTGAGGACTCAGCGCGCAGGCTCCCCTTCCCTCCTGCCAGCGGCAATCAGCTGGCTTGCGGCATTCAGGAGGCTGGGGAGGGAGGGGGGAGGCGCGCCAAGTCCTCGCTCCTTCCCTCTCTCTCCTGCCCGGGGCAATCAGCTGGCTTGCTGCTTTCGGGTGGCAGGGGAAGAAGAAGGAGCCTGCATGCCAAGTCCTCGCTCCTCCCCACTCCCTCCTGCCCGGGGCAATCAGCTGGCTTGCCGCGTTCGGGAGGCAGGGGAAGCCTGGGCGCTGAGTCCTTGCTCCTCCCCAGTCCCTCCTGCCTCCAAAACGCCGCAAGCCAGCTGATTGCCGCCGGCAGGAGAGGGAGTGGAGGTGCGTTGAGTCCTTGCTCCTCCCGCCTCCCTCCTGCCCAGGGCAATCAGCTGGCTTGCGGCATTTAGAAGGGAGGTGAGGGGAAGGGAGACAGGACACAGCGAGCGAAGTAAAGGGGGAGGAGGTGGGGAGGAGAAGAGGTGGGTCAAGGGTGGGGGTTTGGGGGAAGGAGTGGAGTGGGCAGGCTGAAGGTTGAACCCCCTGCCTCTGGTGCTTGCAGAGTAGGGGAAGCTGCCCTGGAACCTAACCCCCTCCATTTACATTAATTCCTATGGGGAAATTGGATTCACTTAACATCGTTTCACTTAAAGTCGCATTTTTCAGGAACATAACTACAATGTTAAGTGAGGAGTTACTGTAGTTTGAAGTCAAACCAGCAATATGACTGCTCTCACATGGTGATGTACACTGGATGCCCTGAAAGTATATTATTTCATATATTTCACGTCAGATATTGCATTCAGATGTAGGTATAAGAACATGGATTGTCAAAGTATTAGCATGCCTTGGTGGCCTTTAAAAAAAAAAAAAAGTATGCTCAGGTATCTAGCACTCAGTTGACATGCCACTCAACGGTCACTGGAGCTGTCCACCTATAGCACCGTTCCCAGTTAAGACACTGATAAGCTTTAAGGCAGACTTTAAGTGACTAAATGTTGATCTTGGTCACTAGATCCCAGCTAGAACAGTCCAATAAACATTTCTTTCCTGCTCTGTGTTTATTTTCTATAAAGTGCAACAATTTTACTTTGGGAGTTTTGAACAACTCTGGATGTCATAATTTAGGAATCTTTTGTTCAATTCACTTAAAAAAAATTAAAAACATCTCTAGCCCTTTCCCTTATAGAGATGGATCTCAAAATTTAACTAGCCAACAGGGGGGGGCTCATCAGTAGAATACAATTTCCTCTCCAAATGATTTGAAAGGGCTCCTGCTGAGTCTCCTAAGATTCACTTGGGGTTTCTCTTGAAGGATTTATTCTACCAGAGATCCCTCTCTAATGGTTAATAAAATGTTAGAGGCCCTGGTGCTAAGACACTTACTTAACCCTCATGGTAGCCTCAGATGTCTAAGGTTTAGAGACTGAAGCATTTTAAATAAGAGCCAGCTGTTGCCTTTATCACTGGTAATACATTATTTCAAAAACAGGAGTATCAAAGTCATTTTTCCCCAAAGGCCAAATATTAAATTTTAATTAAGGTCTGTCAGCTGAGATTACCCTACTGAGAATTAAAAAAATTAAAGTTAATAAAGGTTTTGTTGCATTCAATGCTGGCATTTCACTCGCCACACAAAGCTTTCTTTGCTTCACTCCTCGCAGATCTGCTTCATACAAAATCAGCACTGGTCACACAACTACACCTCTGCCCCAATACAACACTGTCCTCGAGAGCCAAAAAATCTTACTGCGTTATATCGAACTTGCTTTGATCTGCTGGAGTGCGCAGCCCCACCCCCCTGGAGTGCTGCTTTACCGCATTATATCCGAATTAGTGTCATACCGGGTCGCGTTATATAGGGGTAGAGGTGTATTCCTCTGCCACAGCTCTTATTCACGGTTATCAGAACTCATATGCATTAGTGTATTTCCTTTATCTGAGGTTTTGTTCAGGCCTTGTCTCTAAAATTCAACTTGCCCAATCTGTAACAATTTAATTTCCATACCAAAAACCAAATCAATCTTTTCAAATCCCTGGCTTCTTGTCACCATATCAGCTTTCAGTTAAAAATCCCACAATAGTATTCAAGATCCTCATGGAATTAGTCTGCTCTCCCTATCTGTCCAACCTAAACTCTTCCATACTCTGCAACACTTCAAATGTTTTTCTATTCCTCCTACTCAAAGCCTATGTTTCACAAGAACAGAAGCACAGAACATTCTTCTCATTAGCTGTTCTCCCTCTACTTATTGCAATTTCTTTGATAAACTATTCCATAACTTGTAATCCAATCTCAAACCCATCCTCCCGGTAATTCCAAACAAATGTTTCACCCAATTTCCTCAATCTTTTAACGGAAACTTTTTCAGTTACCTCTTAGTTCCTACGAATTCCACAATGCCTGACGAACTGCAAATACAAATTACTACGTGATGTGAAGAATCTAACAATGAATGTATCTATCTCACCTTCAGAATATGAAGGTTTTCAACCGGCTAAACTTGATGATAAATCTAATTAGTGACCTAGTACAACACATTTATGAAGATATTTCTACTTATTGTGGGGGACTGAACAGTTCTTGCTGCAATGCATGCAGTTTCTGAAGGACTAGAGACAAACTCAGTTCCTCCAGAACACTTGTAGATTACAAACCAGATAAGAAATTGTTCCAGAAACCTTTTGTTTTGAAATGGTGGCACTTCTGAATAGAAGCTATGCAAGAATAAAATTTAATGGCTCTCTGGAGTTCAAGGTAATATTCTGCAAAGCTGATTTTAATCTGATAGCCAATTACCGAACACTGTCAGGCAAGTACCTTTGCTAGTTTCTCAGGGATAAGTTCTTCTTTCGGACCGCCAATTTCCTCATCATCATCATCCTTTTTCTTCTTCTGATTTCTCTGCTGCTTCTCTTTTTCTGCATTCTTCTTCTCTTCCTCCAGTTGTGCTTTTTTCTGTGCTCTTCTCTGCTTATTGCGAAGCTTCTTTAGCTCCTTGTCAGACATATTTGCTGCACGTTTCAATAAAAGGGTGATTATACAGATTACCTTGATTTTTTTAAAACTACGTATTTGAATTTACTCTACTCAAATGACTGCCAGTTTCCACGTCTATTTTCTAACCCATATTTTTCCTATTGAGTAATGCTGCCGTTACATTTGTAAAAAGTTCTGACTTAACAAGTCAGTGGCAGAGCTGGGAGTAGAACTCAGAGCAGAGAACAGATCCTTGAGTTCTAACTACTAAAGAAAGCTCCTGCTTAACAAATTACCTAAACATTTAGCAAAAATATTTGAGGTAAACCATTAAATCTTTAAATATATGGTGCGATTAGGTTTAACTTTTAACTGCCTATATAGATGAATACGCAGATTTCCGTAACAATCAAAGCATTGTGAAATTTTGAAACACAAAAAGTAATCTGTAAAAACATATTGCATTTGTGCCCTTTCTAGCTTCTTTAGACCTGAAGCTATGCAAGTGAAACAGAGATGAGAAGCAATTTTCACTGAACCATTTAAACTGTTTAGTTTTGTTCATTCCTATTTCTTTAACAAAGATTCAGTACCCTTCCTTTCAACTCCTCTGTTAAGGAAGTCTCCAGTCCACAAGTCATCCAAGTTGTCCTTCAGTTAAGACCGACAAGACTGATGTTTTAAAAATAAAAACAACCCCCGCCCGCCAAATACTTAACACTGAGGACTTTATAGATCAAAAAGCAGGAGACGTATGCGACAGTCTGTACCCTCATGTTTGCCCCTTTTACAAAACTATAATGGATTTTGTTCAAAGTATGCCTTGTGAGGTATTATTTGAAAACTCAATTTGCTGATTATTATTGTCCTGGTAAATTATGTCTAGCAACACTATATATAAAGTTATAAGATTTAACATTACTGAGACATGTTCCAAGTTTAGAAAAGCAGGCACAAACCAGTTCCTCAAAGACAAAATGCAAATTGATGCCTCAGCCAGGTGTAAACAAAATGAAATGAACTATCACCTGGTTAAGCGACCTCGGTCAGCAGGAAAAAAGGTGCGAGTGAGAAATTTACACTTTGGCAAAAAAAAAAAAAAAAAAAAAACAACTAGAGGTTCCTGTCCTCCCAGACCTTGCATCTCCTGAACCTCAGCTGGAGTGGACTTTCAAAGAAAGAGAGAGCTATAAGAAAGGGGGACAGATGCCCCAAAATATCTCTCCCTTCATCTCTACTCACGGCATCGTCAACACTTGAAGGACAAAGGAAGCATCAATGGACTGGGGAGGGATCATGGCTCAAAGAATTTCAGTCAGTAAGACTGCTAAAACATGTGGTGAGACATGTTTTGCTTTGAAATTACTTACCTTGTTAAAAGCAACAAAGAGTCCTGCGGCTCCTTATAGACTAACAGATGTATTGGAGCATAAGTTTTCGTGGGTGAATACTCACTTCGTCAGAGGCATAACACATGCGTCTGACGAAGTGGGTATTCACCCACGAAAGCTTATGCTCCAATACATCTGTTAGTCTATAAGGTGCCACAGGACTCTGTTGCTTTTTACAGATCCAGACTAACACGGCTACCCCTCTGATACTTAGCTTGTTAAGTTAGTTACATTTTATTTTGTATTTCTTTGTACCCAATTCTGACTTTTATGCCTCATTACTTGTAATCACTTAAAATCTATCTTTCTGTAATTACTAAACTTGTTTTATTGTTTTATCTAAACCAGTGTGTATTTGGACTGAAGTGTTTCGGAAACTTCATTTGAGAAGTTTTGTGCATATAATTTTCTATTAATGAAATGATGGACTTTACATGAGCTTGTATTGTCCAGGAAAGTGCTGGGGAAGTACAAGACGCACAGTTCTGGGAAAAAGTCTGGGACCGGGAGTTGTTGCCCTGGAAGCAGTGCGAGAGCTGACCACGAGTGGTTGCTGTCACAGATACACAGTGTAAAAGGCACTGGAGAATCAGTCTAGATTGTACCCTGGGGAATGTCAACAGTACAACTCAATTTTTCTACCTTTCACAGGTCACCTTCGAATTGTGCCAAAACTTATTGAAAGAACAGCTGCTTCAAATGCAACCCCTCGGATCTTCTTCATCAGGACAACAGACCATGAATATGCAGCATTTTCTCAATCACTCTCAAATTAAATTTGAATGTTTTTCTTTTGGAAATTATACAAGGGCTCGAAAGAGTGTTTTAGAATTACCCCATCAAAATCCGACTTGTATTTTAACTTTAGACCTGTGTTGTATAAACAGAATGCGTAATAGTAATAATACCACTTTTCATCCGTAGATCTGAAAGCACTTGAACAAAGGAGGTCAGTATCATTATCCCATTTTTACAGATGGGGAAACTGTGGCACAGAGTTTTAAAATGACTTGCCCATTGTCACCAAGGAGGCTAGTGACAGAATAGAACCCAGATCTCTTGAGTCTCAGTCCAGCACTCTATCCACTGGCTACACTCCCTCTATTTTTAATAGAGACTTGGCATTCACTTCTTACAAGTCAATTCCTGGCTTGCAACTTTTACCACTGAAGTAGGAGCTCCAGTCTAACTATCAGTGTCAAACATACAAGTATTTATATCTACAGAATATACGCCAAAACACTTAAACTGCACACAAAATAAATCCAGGAAATTTCTTGTACCTGTATCAGCCTCGTGTTCTTTATTCTCATCTATTAGAGGATTATCATGAAGCTTCAAATATATCTCTATGGCAATTCGTGCTGCCTTGAAGTAAAATGGATGTTGTCGAAGTACGTCTTCTAGTTTTAACAAGTCCACATAAGACCTAAGTGTAATCTTTCTCATACAGTAAGTGTGGAAGTCAAACTGGTCATCTGTAATTTCTACAAAATGCTAACAGAAAACAGCAAGTTTTAGCAAGTGTTAGAGAACAAAACAATCCTGAAATTCAAATACATATTTTCTTATAAACAGCTATGGAAAAAAATTGAAACTGAAGAAAAACCAGACAACTGATAATGGATCAGTCTCTTACATACATAGTGAGTGTCATTCAAGTTTTGGCACTTGGACTTAAGAAAAATGTATGAAGTTATGGGTGAAGTTACAAAATGACATTTTTCTCCTAAAAGCTGACAAAAATAATTCCACAAACTATCTAATACCCAACGTCAAAAAAGGAACTACTCCAGGACACAGGTAGAGTGTAACAAGTGAGGACCAATAAGCACAAGTTAAATTCTTTCAGACACTACTACAGTCAATAGAGGAGAGGAGAGTGCTGGAAAACTAAAACAAACTTGTCAAAGAATATGTATTTTGTGAGAAAAAAGTTTATATTCATGTTAAATTCTAAGAAAAAAAGCCATGGAAGACTTTGTGGACTGGTCCAGCCTTAAGCACACAAGTTGAGTAGTTGCAGAGTACCAAACAAAGTTTTGACTTGTGGCACAATTTTTCTCCTCCAGAAATTAAACCAGAGACAAATCATTCTGATCTTCTGGCTGCTTTCAGGCATCTTGGGGCTATAAAAAAGTCATTACAATGGCCTTGTTTGTCAAGACCCATGCAGATTAAGTCCCAATCCTGCAAGCATTTAGGCACATGCTTAACTTTATTCATATGAGTACTTCCATTGAACACAATGGGACTACTCATATGAGTAAGATTAAACACGTGTGTTTGCAGGATTAGAGCTTTATTTAATACAGTTACAATTAGAAATGGGTATAGGCTTCCACTTCACACTTGGAAGGCCACAGCATGCCACAGGAAATTACAAGGTTTCTAAGGGCCAGACTGGAGATGTTAATGTTTAGATGAAACATGCAATGACAGCAAAGCTAAACTGGAAATTTTAACAGATTAAATTACTTAGATACATACTCTCTCAATTTCATGGCATTTCTTAAGTGCTTCTCCAAATTTATTCATTGCCTTGTAAGCTTGGGCACATTCTGTCTGGAACCACATGCACTGCATTTCATTCAAGTTCTCTACTGCTGAGGTTCCTTCCTAAAAGCAAAACAGAAATATTAGAAATAATCCAAAAACATTTCCCTGGCTCAGGCACACCTCAGTTTTCTCCTCCCTCCTGCCTTCCCTGAAGAAAGAGAGGAACAGACGAATGGAGGCAATAACTAAGGGCAGCTTGTGGCCTCTGTGCCTCTGTCAACAATAAGAGGGCAGTCATTTTGAGCAATCTGATGAAAGACTATGCCAGCCTCTGCTGAAAAATAAATTTTCAGTTATGAAGAACACTGGCAAAAAGTGACCATCAATTCTCAAAAATTCTTCACATGTAGCCCATTATCAAGATTTCAGTGCATTTTAGCCTCTAATTTATAAAACAAAAACAGAACGCCTAACTAAGGCTAAAAATAAGAAGAAATAAAATTAAACAATTTGCAGAACACAAAACTGTCCTCCCCACAACTCCGATTACTCTCAGAAGCCCACCTCCCCAGCAGCCCAACAAATAAGATGCACCTTAGAGTATGCCTTGGAAATCATTACACCCAGGATATTTCCGACAAAGGGGATGGGAAACAAGGGCCCTCACAGAATACTATTACCAACTATATGGAACGACTATGAGGAAAGTTTAAATAGTCTCTATTATTGAGATCATTTGGAACAAAAAAAGATTTCACAAAGGATTCTAAATTTCTTAAATAAATTTTAAGAATTCATTTAAAATCTAAACTGATCTATCTGTAAGTTCTCAGAAACTTCTGTACTGAGAGTAAAGTGCTGTACTTTTGGGGAGGATGTACTGCATTTTTCATATGTAACAAAGAAGCTGAATCCTTGTAAGTGCAAAACTCAGCTTAACCTTAACTATGGAGGCATTATCATCATGTAAATGAAATCTAGCTACAAACTACAAGTGAAGCGAGCAACCTTCATAACTCAGCCAGAAGAGGGAAAGAAAGCTCATTACTGACCAAAATAGAGGCTCAGAAGGACAGCTAAAATATGCAAGGTACTTTACACTTGATTATATCTACATTTTATTCAGCAAAAGTTATAGTAACTGGAACAAACCCTTGTAAACTTAGAACACATTTCTTCTGCCTCTTTAATCAAGTTGGCTTTCAACATATATTTTGCACATTTGGAGTTGATAAATCTGTCCGCTGTGTCCAAGGCCTGGGCTTCATCCATCCACCTCGCAGCTTCTTTAATGTTTCCAGCATGCTTAAAAAGAAAAATTCAAATCAAGTAAGCAAGGAAATTGTAAAATGCACATAGTTTAGCCTTATCCACTCACTCTTCATTAACAAATTAAATATTATACAATAGGGTTAATTTAAACAAGGTACCAAAAATTTTATTAAACAGTTTTGCTTACAACAAAACGATACCTCAGAACAAAAAAGCAGCGATGCAACTGCATCTCAATATTATAGTTTCCCTCCTTTGACACTACAATCTCCAAACAGACCTTGTTAATCCATATTTTGCTAATTCACAAGCCTAAGAGCTCTTAATAAAACCAGGCCTCACTACAGCACTTTCTGATTTGTTACAGAGAAGTGAAGTCAGACTAGGGTGTTTTTAGGACATGGTTATTTAAAAAATAATTAATAAGTTTACTAGTTCATTATAATTTAGCAAAGTAAACTAAAAATCCAGTAACTGTCAAAATCAACAAAGTACATTTTGTGATAACACTTTTCCTTTTTAATTGTTTGGTCAGTTACTAATTTGCAATAAACTCATTGATGTAAATTTAGGGAGGTTCTACTATATGGAATTTTAAGAACCCATGGAAACATTTCTTCTTGTAAAAGTCTGCTCATACAAAACCCAACTCCTCAACCAGTATTAGTGCTGAACCACTACAGGGAAGTACTGTCATGATTAAAGGTTTCACTGCAAAATAAAAGAGAATTCCTATCTGATAATGAAGAACAAATCAATCAAGATTACCTTATAGATTTTAGCCTTTACAAGGAAGAGTTCTATCAAGGTGGGAGTACTTTCTATAGCTGCATTTATGTATTCCAGAGCCATGGGTGGCTGCCCAATTTTGTCATAATGTTGTGCTAAGTAGTACTGGACCCACAGTAAAGTGGTTGGAGGTTCTTCTTTACCATCATCTATGAGGGGGGAAAAAGATGTCATTATATTCCATTTAACCAGCATATAGCACAAACAATATCCTATTGATGTAGTGTATAGAATTTTTGTTTATCTCTATATCTAGCTCTCAACTCACTGATAGATCAGAAAAGTAGGAAACATGTTTACTTTATCTGGAGAGTAATCTTAGCACCTTCCAGTAAATTACTGTTTTAGGTCAAAGATATAGTACACCAATTGCATATATTATCAATTGAACTGTATCATTGTGTTTGGCATTTACATCAGTATATTTTCAATACACCAATTTAAAAAACTTTACATATTTAACTAGCTCAGACTAAGTCGGCACCAATCTATTCCTGTCTCATTATAAATATATTTAAAAAGCTTGGGCCATACCTGGCGTTGGAATAAAAGCCACCTAGAATAGATAAATTTTTTCCAATTTTTTCTAAAGTAATCCTAAATCATAACTATAGATATCTCCTTTGTGTGCAACATAAACCACGACTCTGAAAGGACTCAATCCTGCAAGCTGCTGAGCCCCAGATCCAGCAAAGCACTTAAGCACCAGCCAGTAGAGACTACTCAAGGCCTAAAGTTAAGTTCACGCCGAATTGGGAATGGAGTGTCCAGTACCAGAACAAGCCCAAAGGCTTCAGTACCTATGACTAAGGCTGCATGTATGTCAGGGAGGTCATGGATTCTATGATTTTCTGTGACCTCTGTGACTTTTGCAGCGGCTGGCTCAAGGGGATGGGGTACAGGGCAGCGCTTACCTTGGGAGGGGGCTCCCTGGAAGTAGACACCACGTTCCTGCAACTGCTAGGTGGAGGGGCCAGGGGGCTCTGCACGCTGTCCCTGCTTGCAGGCAACCACCCCCCGCAGTTCCCATTGACTGCGGTTCCCAGCTAATAGGAGCTGCAGAGCCGGAGCTTGTAGCAGGGGCAGCACGCGGAGCTCCTCTGGCCTTCCCTCCCCATAGGAGCTGCAGAGACATGCCGTCTGCTTCCGGGGAACTGTGCAGAGCCAGGTAGGGAGCCTGCCAACCCCTCCAACTCTCCCTGCTCCCTTCCCCCCCAGCACCAGCATGGGTCCCGGGCCATGGACCGTCACCCACTCCCCCCAGCACCTGCAGGGGTCCTCCCCCTGCAGCACCAGACCGCCCCCCAGCCCAAGTTTTAGTTAGGGGTATATTGTACAAGTCACGGACAGGGCACGGGCCGTGAATTTTTGTTTACTGCCTGTGACCTGTCCATGACGTTTACTAAAAATACCAGTGACTAAAACGAAGCCTTACAGATGACATGATCATATTTTTACTTTTAATACTTTCTCTCCTATGAAAATTAAACAGACTGAGTTTTGTTCAGCCATGTCCACACAAATATGCCCCAATTTAAAGTTTTTCTTAAAAAACAGTACAAGTTTATGTTTAGATTTTTGATTCAGTTTGAGAGATTGGCTTATTTCAGTATAGCCTAATACTGTAAAAAAAACAAGAGACTAAGCCAAAATGAAGTAAGCCATTCTCTTAGCCGAAGAGCATCTCCACACTACTTCCACTGGTTTGAAAAACACATCTTTAGTTAACTGGTGCACGTTTACATGTAGACAATGTTTTCACATTCAAGGAAGGATGAATTTTTAATTAACTGCCCAAAGAAGGACTTGACTTAAGATTGTGAAACAGTCATCATTTCTTGAAAAAAGATAGATTGGCCAAGATATCTAAATATGGGAATTTTAGATCTAAAGTTCTTCTCTGTAAATAGAAAGTTTTATTATAACAAACAATATATACTAAATAGTATCAGTACAGTTACAACATAATCCATTTTTGTTTCACATGGCTGCCGTAATTATAATTCTCTCCTCACCACATTTAAGAGTGTCCCAAGCTATGATATCTTGAAGTGAGTGCGGATAGCTGCTTAGGCTAAAACAGCATATATTTTGAGTACAGATTCAGAACATACTCAAATTCTAAGGAGGGCTACGGCTCATTTCTCTACTTTCAAAAAAGTTTTTAGGGTTTTTCCTATTCCTTCACCTCTGCCTGAATTGTTACATATAACATATGATGGGCACAGTATTTTCATAAAGTATTAAATCATTGTCACTCACCATTGGGATTAAATAACCTGCAGCTTTTTAGAGAAGTTTCATAACCTACCACCAACTCTTCTATAATTATGACCTATACATGCAAAGACAAGACAAGAAATATTAGTGATCCAGGTATTATTTCACTTCAACAGGAATGTCCTTGGTGTTAACTATACTCACTATTCTATTGTAAGAGATCTACTATTGTAATATACGAAGTCCTAGTACAAAGGGGAATGTGCTCAATTCCCATCTCTCCTGCTGGCATATAGAGAAAAATCTCACAATTTTGTGAACACAACACCTAATTCGTTTCTGTAAGTATTTCATGGTTTGGTACAACAACTGACTTGGAAAAGAGCTATGTAAATTTGCACAGTAGGAATTGTAGCACTACATTTCTGCTTCTGTGACCTAGAATAATCAGAATTATCAAGTCAGTGACAGTAATATAGTGTCAGCTGGGAGATCCCATTCTAAGTGCTGAACTTTCAGGCCAAAGTAGGCTCCAACTTAACAAAGTTGCTTTTATTCCTTTAGTGTACAAGAATAAATCCATATTGTTGGAAAGATTCATTTACCTTTTCTTTATCTTTGTACAATGATCTCAAAGTATTAAAAACAGGTGGACAGCCTTTGCTGAAATTCATCCTTAGAAACTTGTCCAAACATTCCTTAAACTTTTCACCTTTGAGGAAAAAAGATCTGTTGATTTTGTTTTTTACCAAATATTACTTTGCAATTTTAAAGTTTTATACTGTTAAATAGGAAGTTTTAGCAAAAAATATATTGTGAAACTATTTTTATTTGCTTGCAAAAATGCACATACCAGATAAAAAGTTTAGCGGCAGTCTTCTTGGAACCAGTCCCCTTGGGTACTTAGTCCAGGCCTCTTCATAGATTTTCAGCCTCTCAAGCATATTGGCTAGAACAAAACAAAATTTGGAAACTACTAAAAAGAATCTTTTCTGGTAATTAAATTACACACACACACCCCAGAATATATAGCAAGTAGTAGCTGTATACTTAAAGTAACACAATTAATTTGCAATGTAGTCCATTTTGAAAGGTCATTAAAAAGTAGTTTCAGGTACAACGGTTATGAGTCCTCTTGCCAGTTTGTTGATTGCATTCTCCCCTTTTAAAAAAAGGTTTCTCTCCTCCATTGCTGTGTGAATGACCCACACAGAGGAAAACCAACTGTATGGCTGGAGCAATTAAACTGATTGTATTTAAAGTGCTGTCAAAGGCACAAAGTAAATAAACAGAAAGAAATCATACTTCTGTCTGAAAATTGTATTGACTGTAAACACAAGATTTCTATAAATGAAAGATCAGAGAAAAAATTAAATTGATAGTGTCCCTTCTAAAAAAGAACTTTGCCTTCTATTTCTACCATTCATACAAAGAGAAGGACTACAGCACTTACAGTCTGCCATTTTTTATTTATCTATCTTTTACCAGATGAAGACAAACAGGACATCAGGACAAAAAGTCATGCAAGTCTTACAAGATAATGCTAGTAACAAAAAAATAATAAATCCCTTCTACATATCAAAAATTAGACTAGACATTGTCAAATATAAGTGTCCCTTTAAGAATGTACTTAATGCATGTTTTCAATGCATAAGTAAATGACAACTGAGCAAAAATAGATTCTTGATACTCTATTATTACAAGCTGTAAAATCATTACCTGGTTTAAGTGCCTTTTCTAAGCCTTTGTAGTAAGCCCAGTTTTCAGGATTCCTTTCTTGCAATCCTCTATACACCTCAGCTGCTTCTTCCAGCCTGCAGAGTTGTAACAGAAGTTCTCCTGTTTAAAATTCATAAAGTTATACACTGAGTGTGAGGGAGAATGCAACAGCTAAACATCTGTAGGGCTAATCTGACAGTTAGACATTCCTCAATTCTTTGTTAATCTACGTTTCTTAGACATGAATATCAATGGTATGACTGACAACTTCGATTTTGAGATTTAACCAAGTTTTCATGTTCATAGCCAACAACTCAATAAGCTTTTTAGTTGAAGACTTATACACTTCATTAAGCATGAGGAACAAAAATTAGATGCATCTTGATTAAAATTTTTGAAGCTCTAAGTACTGTTCTACTATGAAAAGTAATTAAAAATGGTACGTGATGTTCCATGTTTATAGTTTCTTGATATCCAAATCAAATATGCTCGGTTTGCAAGTAAAAGGATAAATTTACAAAAGTCGAGTGTGAAAAACCATCTTTTCAGATTTGTACATCAGCTATTTGTCTAACTTGTGAGTTGTACTGAGAGATTCTGCAGGCAAGTTCTTCCCGCACTGATACCTGGCAATAGGATGGCATAGTGGTAACAAAGATAGAATTTGGACCAGCATGTGTAACCAGCATTTCTGTTGATGCTACAGCCAGAAAACAATCCATCTCACTATTTCAGAGCTGCATTGACTTAGCAGTGCTAAAAAACAGTAAAAGTAATTTTACACACACACACACACACACACACACACACACACTTACTTAGAAGTAACTAGACATCTCATAACTGATGACGCCTCCCCCCTCTCACACACCCATTCAAGTAAGCACACTTGACTGAATTCATGAGAGGTGATCTGGTAATTAAGAAGGCATCGCATGTAGAGCCAAGTCTCAATAACTTAGTGAATTTTGCTCTACAGAAAGGAAGAAAAGAGCAAAGTCTTACCCCTCACCTTTATTCAAGCAACTTTCACAGCACAAGCTAGTGCTTACTACAGAAATGTTAACTTGGGCTATGGATCTTCACATAGAAGCCACTTTAGATAATCTTAAACCAGGGAGAGATACCTCTGGCCCACCCACCAGCATGACAGGGCCAGGAAATAGTATCTCACCACAAGAGACCCAAATTCTGCCATGGAAGGCAAGAGTTATCATTGCTAATTCAATTCTGAACTCCTATACATGCCAGAACACTTTCCACTATGATTCAGTTATATTTCATTCATAGTATGTTTTATTATGCATTGTTAATATAAGAGACTTATTTATTTGTAGATTTTTCTGTGTCACTTACTTTTAGTACCTAAGCACATCACAAACTTTAATAATGTAATCTCATATGGCTGCTGGAGAAAAAATAGGTCAGTATTATAGGTTTTTACCAATGAGGGACTGAAAAACAGATTAAGTAGTTTGTTCAAGCTCACACAGAAGCCTGTGGAAAAGCTCATATTCAGAACTCAGATCTAATTCTCCTGTGATTTAACCAAAATTTGTCTGCTGTACACATTGTATACAGAGTATTACAAGGTAGTTCAGATACATATCAAGTTGCAGAAGAGTGGTAAGATATTATGCTTGGCAAATAGTATGTGATCATGTAATTAAAGACATATCATAACACATTCATAAAGGACAGAGCTAAAGATCCACATATATCAATTCTGGCATTTCCTGATTTGTGTGTTTGCAAGATAAAAGCCCCTGTGTGCTTATATTTAATCATGGGAATCATCTCATTGACTTCAGTGGGACTATTTCTGTACTTAAAGTGTGTAAATATGTGGAGGATCTTCACTGAGGAACTTCAATGCCATCAGTAGTTTTTCACCGGGTCTCTCTAATATCCTGGGACTGACATGGCTACCACTAAACTGCATTACCATTCACTATCATTAGGGTAAACTATTTAAATGGAGGACTTAATACCTGTCCCAACATATGGTATACCATGCCAGTGGTATACTGTAATTACAGTTTACATTTATATAGCATTTTTCATACCAAAACCTTCTGTATATTATATATACACATGAGCAACATGTCAGCATCTCAGGTGGTGCAGCACCTGAATATTAGCCTGGGCTGGCTAATACTCAACAGTGGGAAGAAATACTGCAATGTATAGGATGCAAACACTGTAAAATACGTTTAAAATTGAGTTTTTTGTAAAAATGAAGTTTAACAAAATTAAAGAACATTAGAAAGTCCTGTGAAAACAGTTTTTGCCTAATTGTAGACCTAAGCTGGCCTGTCTGGTATATTTCATAATTCAGTCATATAAAAATAGCTCATTTATTTTATTTCTCAAACAATATATACAGGAACTACACACAAGATTCCATACTGCAGATATGTACAAGCACAAAGAGTGACAGCATCCTGAAGAGGCAAATACCTTTAGTTTCTTCAACAGCCAGTTTATCACAGATCTGCTTTTCATAGGTACCAAGATGTTCCAAGGCTTCTTTGTAGAGTCCTGCTTCTCGGAGAACTTGATTCTGATACAACAACAGCTCACTGTACTCATAGTCCACTTTATCAGGAGACGTCTGAATGTAAACAAGGCATATATGAGTGTTCACCCTTGTCGCATACACTTAAACTTAGGGTAAACTGAATTCATTTGGTTTTAAAAATCTACATTTTATTAAATTGTTTCTGTGTTTGAAAGAATTACTTTTTTTGGCTCACAGCTAATCAAAACATACGAAGAATTCCATGTTTTCTTTTTTATACCTGTTGAGTCTTCCTAAATTCCTCTAAAATCTTTGCTGCCATTTCATAATCTTCCAGCAGATGATAAGCAATAGCATAACCAATCCATGAGGCTCGCTGTGCAGGTCGGAGCTGAAGTAACTGGTACCTGGTTTCCTGCAAGACAGTTATAACTACTAATTTTCCTGTTCTCATGGACTCTGAAGTTCTCCATAAAATACTGTAGCTTTAACATTTCAATATATTTGAATAAGACTACTTAACACAGAACAAAGGAAAAACTAGCAATTGCGCCAAATTAAAAAGCTTGAACTTTGATAAAGTGAAAAAAGGTAACAGTCAACTAAAACAGTACTAAAGAGGTACTATTTCCAACTAAGCTGTCCTCATGAGCCAAACTAACATCAATGTTCGTATCAAGGCATATTCTTCTCTACTCTAAAAATACTAAATAAAGAGCATCATTCAGGATATTTCAGTTTGAGACCTAGGGAACAGTTCTTGTAGTAATGACACTTCAGATTTATCAAGGAGTCTGTATGTATTCAATCAGAGATTCTACCCAACTCAACCTAAGTGCTTGCATGAAGAATGGCTAGTGTAAGTGGCAGCCATCTTTATGGATATCTGCAAATGGCCTTTAATTAGTTTCAGAACCTAGCTGTATGACTCTCCAGGGAGTCGTGAATTTTTTTGACTGAGATTTCTGGGACAGCAAGTAATTTTAAAATATTTTTAAAAAGTCACTAAATACATAGAGGGTAACAAGCATGAGCAACAAACAGAAAAGGATCATGAAGAACAGCAAAGAGTAATAATAAACAATAATGCATAAAACTGGGGGAGCTGCATTATGTCCAATCTTAATTAACTTTTATATTAAATGAGATAAATATCTATCAGGGATGGTCTAGACAGTATTTGGTCCTGCCATGAGGGCAGGGGACTGGACTCTATGACCTCTCGAGGTCCCTTCCAGACCTAGAATCTATGAATCTATGAGCTAGCAGTAGAAAACTGCATGATGACATTCACAGATATAAAATTGGGATGAGTTTTGAGCTTCAGTCAAGACAGATTAAATACAAAGGGACTTGGAGAAATTAGAAACATGAACAGCATATGAGATTCAACTTGAAACATGCAAGCACATACGTTTGGGGGAAAATATCCCACCTTCAATACACATGGGGAGATAAAAAACTAATTCTTAATTTCAGCAAATCAGACATGAGTCTGCAATGCAACAGGACAGCAAAAAAGGGCAATTCAATTTGGGGATGCATTTGCAGAGATGTCAGAGCAGTGGTTGTAGTCTTTGTCCACAGAAACAAAACACCATAGTGCGACTGCATCTAGAACAGCGTCTTCAGTTCTAAGCAACATTTTACCAGAAAACTATTGACAAACTGACAGGAATTCAGAGAAGAGCAACACATATAGTCAGGAGCTGCAGAAACTGGCTTAAAAGGAAAATAGAAGGTTGAAAACTAAAATAAGTTCAGTTTGGCTACAAGATAATCAACAGAAGAAACATGGTAACAGTCTATGAATATTTGAAAATCTAAAACACAGGAATGAGAGGAACAGACAGAGGCTTATATGGGGAATAACAGGGATGAATATATGGGAGAAAGTTATGAAAGGAAAATATTTTGGTTGAATATTAGGACAGTCTTCCTGATAGTAAACTTTGTTAGGCAGCAGACAGTCTCCAAAAGAAAGTGGTAAAAGCCCTATCAACACCTGGGACACTTACAGACTAGACAAAACTCAAAGTGTTCACTAGTGAACAACTCTACTTTAATAGAAAGATAACCTAGCAAATTATATTCTTTATATGAAAGTCATTAAAAAGTAGTCTTCTGCATATCTGAGTCTGAATGTCAAAAGTGTTAAGCATATAAGGGTTTAATGTTTTGATTCCTATGGCCTTTAACCTGAGGAAACTGTATGCAAGTTTACTAATTATTGCACGAACCCTTTGCTCTGTTTTCCTGGAAGCCTATAATAATGTAAATACTCTACTTACCCTGTAACCCTCGAGATCCCTCATTTGAATCTGTAGCAGAGAGAGATCTCTCAAGATTTGAAGATTGTCTTTATCCCATTTCAGTGCATTTCTGTAACATTTGATAGCTTCATCGTACTTCTTGTCTGACCTCTGGAGAAGACCATACACATGCCAGCCTGGAAAACTTTGTTAAGGATGCTACTGCATTTGAGGGTGAAGAAAATCAATCCAGAATGACAGATAAAGAGTGCCTACTAGGTAAAATAAATAAAATAATAATAATAATAAATAAAAAATCCAGCTTTGTAACAGACAGTAACAGCACTAGAACATTCAAACTGAAGATATAAAGCTTTTCACCAATTGATATTACAGGAACATGGTGTGTGGGGGAAGGGGGCACAATATTGCAATTCATTTTCCTACTGTTTGAAAGGACTATCAACTTGTATTACCTGCATTTTTTAACTTACCTAATACAGGCCCCAATTCAGGCACACACTTAAGTATGTATTTAAACTTCAAGTATGTCACTAGTCCCACTGACATCAATAGGATAATCATGTGCTTAAAGTTAGGCACATGCTCAAGTATATGCTTAAATCAGGGCCATAGCAAGCAATTCTGAAGGAAAAAGGTTACACTTGCAAATACAATGGAAAAGAATAGCATGATTTTGATTCAACAACTATAATTCTTCCCACAAAAGCAAGAATGTGTATTTAATTGCTTGTGCTTCCTAGAACAGCTTTGTGACAAAATTTAGGTATGAAATTGTTCAGATAAGTTTAAACAAAATGTACTTGTATATGTATATGCATATTAAACTTACCAGTTGTACACTTTCAATTTGGAACAGCGATAGATGTTGGCTCTTGTTCACATTCTATAAAATAATCAGTTTCTCTAACAGCCTTCTCTGCATTCAGAAATGGAAGGCATATTCAAAAAGGATACAGACATGACTCTTTAAATCATTCCGTAAGCCTCTACGCACTAGTTCATATGCTTCCTCTTTCTTCCCTAGACAGTTCAGCGTTAGTCCTTTCATCGCCAGAGTTTCTAAAAAACATTAGGATTCAATTGATACCAATCTATTATTTTATTAAACATAAAAGACATTCTATAAACCAGGGACAGGGAATCTTTTTTCTATCAGGGGACACTGACCCACAGAAAAAAAATCAGTTGCAGGGCACACAGCTCCGCGAGGTGGTGCGAAGGCTCGGGGCTTCCTCTAGGCTCCGGAGTGGGGTCAGAAAAAGGGGTTCAGGGTGCGGGAGGGGACTCTGGGCTGGGGTGCGGGAGGGAGTGAGGGCTCTACCTGGGTGTGTGGGCTCTGGGGTGGGGTAGACTCTGGGCTGCAGGAGGGGACTCAGGGCTGGGGTGCGGGAGGAGGGTTGGTGTGTGGGCTCCAGGAGGGGCTCAGGCCTGGGGGTTTAATCTAGTAAATGCTCCCTGCCTGCCCTGGCTCCGTGCTGCTCCCCGCGCCCATAGCTCCATTGGCTGTGGTTCCTGGCCAATGAGAGCTGCGGAGCAGGTGCTGGGGGCAGCACACAGAGCTTCCCTGATCGCCCCTGCTTCTAAGGGCCACAGGGACATGTTGGTCGCTTCTGGGAGCTATGTGGAGCTGGCCGGACTTTTAACGGCCTGGGAACCCTAATTTCCCCCCCACTGTGGGGCGAGCCAGTGCACGCGGCTCCAGGCCCGCAGGGGGTGGAGGTGGTACTGAGGCTCAGGGCTTCCGGCCCACGATGCGGAGACTTGCCACAGGCCGGATGAAATGAAGCAGCGGGCCACATCTGGCCCGCAGGCCGTAGGTTCCTCACCCCTGATATAAACTAATAACTTAAACCATATAAATATTCATACATAAGACTTTAGACTCAGGAAAGTTAGTAGCACAAAAAGATTCCAATTATTCTATTTTCAGATACAAAAGATTACACTTGTAGCTTATTCAGTTAGCGTATGAGGCTCAAACAATAAGTTCTGTATCATATTTCCAGTTTAAAAAAACAGTATTCTGGTTAAAAAAAACCAGTATTATAGAATACTGAACCAGTATTCTACTTTAAAGCATGTCAGTTTTCCCTGTATACACTGGTAGGCAGACACTCTTCCTCTACTGGAAAGGAGTGCCATGTCTGTTTAAATAGTCCATTCTTTAACAGAAAAGGCAGTCATTTAAAGTGGATTTCAGAAAAGGACAGTCATGCCAGTCTAACAGGTAAAAAGGAAATTCCTTTGAGTACTTCAAAAGAGAGGGTCAACCGAAAGAGTGAAGACAGACCCTGCCCCCCCCCCCCCCCAAAAAAAAGTTGGGTGGGAAAAAAACCTTTTTTCTCTTCCAAACTGTTTCCCCCCTCACTGGAGGATCAAGATGATAATTCTAACCGCCATGTATGTGTGGTGTTCGACCCAACCCCTTCCCTAAATCATGTACTGCTTTTTCAGATATGAGAGAGAAAAAATAAAAATATTAAGGACAGCTATTAAAAATGTTATATCAGCAATAAAGTATCACATTATGGTACAGGGTTTCCAAAAGTTACACTTTGTACTTCATCAGTTTCCCCTTAAAATTACTTATCCAAAGGATGAACAAAAAGATGCTAAAAGACTTATGACATTTTACAGAAAATCTCTTAAAGTATGTATTACTTGTCTTAAAGCATATAATAAGCAGGCTATGGTAGTTTTATATGCCATCTGAAGCCTCACCTCCATGTTCTGCAAACTTTGGATTAGAAAGGATCTGTTTACAAAACTTCAGCCCATTCCTGTACTGTTTATGTTCGTAACACCTCTGTAGAAGAACAGCAAAGTCAGTAACTTAATTCACAAAAGTAACACAAATGTTTTGCAATGTTAAAACAAGAAGCTATAGCACTATAATTTCAGATATTGAAATGTCAGCTTGAACAGTTTGGGATTTCAAAACACAAATGGGAAATGTCCATTTACATACTATTGTAATGTTAAGAATATCAGTCATTTGTACCAACATACTGGATATTATTGCTTTAAGCAATATAGGTTTTACTGCTAGAAAAACTAATATTTCACGTCCTTGGCAATTTTATTAACCTTACAATAGAAATCTGTGGCACTTCATCAAAATTAAAAAAACATCTTCATACTGTACCCACACTCACGCTACGTAATTTATCTAAACGCTTATCACAATGTAAGTGATTCATATTTGAAGATAATGTTCCTGTACAACAACTCATATTCATTCAGACTCTACATTATGGAAGCCATATTAGATACTTTTATGGATAGCTCTAACTCCTTTAAAACTGATTGCCTTTTTTATTAAACACACATGCCTTACATGTTCAATCAACTTTGGCATAATGCCACTTCCCAGGAGGGATAAAGCATAACACAAATATTCTAGATGGACAAATGGGGAGAAGGGTGGTTGTGATGATTCTTGGGGTACCCAGAACTGAGAGTCAGTTATAGTGGGATGAGTCTTTCCTGTGGCAGCTCCAGGTTAGCTCCATATCTCCTCCAAGCTATGCGAGCTCTCACTTCACCTTGCAGGTTAGCAAGAGGTGCACCTCAGTTCCTGAGCCCCCTTAAAGCATTCCCCTCTGATATCCAGCCCCTGACACTGGCTTCTCATAGAAATCACAGATCCTCTGCTCCTACATGACTAATGTAGCCCAGTTTACCAATTTTACCTTAAATTACCACTCTATAAGACACAGCTCTTGTGAGCACTTAATATAAAGAAGATTTAAGTAAAAAAGAATAGAGGTTCCACTAAAAACAAGAAAGTGTGATGGAAACAGGTGGTTACAAAATAAACTAAATTCATACACCACAAACTAGGACCTACAATTAAGTTACCTTTCTTATTGAATAAAGTAGATTTCTTTCCCCACCCCCAAAGTTCATTCTCTTGCAGAGCTAAACTTTCATGGAATACACCCCCTTTCAACAAATTGTCTCCCCAGTGAATGGATACAGAGGGTCTTTTTCCACCCCGTCATATACTGAATCAAGTCTTTTGTCTTTATTCACAGACAGGGTGAGCTCTTGTCTGTTACAGTGTTCCTTTTTACCTCCAAGTGGTTTTGATTCTTTGCAGTTGTTTTTGGTGGTTTTCCAGTGACTGTTCTTGAATGGGGCAAGGGTGGGCAATCAAACACATTACATAATTGGCTAGCCAGGGCAGGGTGACAACTCCCTCTCACATGAATGGGTCATCACCAAGACACATGGTTACCTGTGGACTAACTTTTACTCCAAGACCATAAGGGGAATATTTTTCAATATAGTTACATTAATCCTTAAATATTATCCATACATAATGAGGAGGAGTACTGGTAAGTTACAAACTTACAGTACAGATCTCACCCTTCGTTGATAAATACCATAAAAGTGATGTATTAGGTACAGTGAGTTTGTCAGGTCAGAGATGAGTAGAGAAAAGTGAACCCTTCTGCCAGCTGTCACCAATGAGCCTCTGTCACAGAGGTTATTAATGTGAAATGTAATTTTTATTGGCCACATAGGCAGAAAAGATTGGGAAAAGTAGGAAAAGGTTCAGATCTCTATAATCTCTCATAGGTCAGCGTATGTGAAGCTGTGGTTTTCCTTGCTGTCCCTTGGCGAGGAATAGTAGGGGTAAGGAGATGGCCCATGAGGCCACATGGAATGTGGGGGAAGGTAGGTGAGCTGGTACCATGCAATTCTCAGACAACTGCAAAGGGTGGGGAGTCCGGGATTGCTGGACCTATATGTCAACCACCATCGGCTATGTGGCATTTAGGTTTGCTGCCTCAGAAGCCCCATTATATCCTGGTGCATTTCCCTCTCTTTTTCCTGCTGGGATTCCTGGGTCTGTCTCCTGTCCACTCTACCCTTTTCTTGCTGTCTGACATGTTGACCCTCCAGGGCCTTTGTTCATGGTTGGATGCAGCACCGGCTTGCAGGATCTTGCTGAATATGTCCTCCTTAGTCCTCTTCTGTCTCCTTCTCATCAAGTTAAGCTGTTCTGAATGTGTGGCAGTGGCACCCATTAAGGCCAAACTGGCAGCAGCAGCTGATTAAAACAGAGAAGCACATCACTTGATTTACAGTCAGAATGGAAAAGGAAAGATACATTTCAGAACTCCCTTCCCTTATTCCAGGTAAAAACAAAAAACTTAGTATGACATGCTTATTAACTTTAGCTTTGGAGCGCCTTTTCACAGCACTGTCCTCCAGCCTCAGCCATGGTGAGTATGAGCCACCACGAAAAGAGGGGGGCAGTAAAGATTTATGATTGTATGAATCAAAATGTTGGTCCTTATTCCATGCGTACAAATATAGGGGAAATAGCACTGAATATTGGCACTATTTACCACAGGCGATGGAGATTTTAGCTGATCTCTCACTCTTGAAGGTAACAAAGGCACAGAAAGCACAGCTGCTACTGGTGTCCCGACCTGTATGCCACTAGCCTGTTTAATGCACTGGTGCCAGCCAAACTCATTGCAGAATGGCACAGGAAAGTGTTCTAGTGTGGAGGGAGAGATAAGGCAGCCATCCATAGAAACCTTTGGGAGAGGATTGCAGAGTATCTCCGTGAAAGTTTAATTGAGATGCCATGGAAGGATACCCTAGGTACATAAACAAACTGCTCCACCAGGTTGTCTCCGCCTAAACCAATAAGGAAATGAAAAGCAGATACCAACTCTACTCTGTTGTACCACTATCTCTTCTCTTACGAGTAAAACAATGCAAAGTCAATACCTGTGTCTTGTTAAGTTGTTGGCAGGGCACCATCTTTAAATGTAAAACATTGCAAGGGAAAATGGATGCACACACTTACCCAAGGTTCTTTCCCCTTCACTGGGCTCATCTGTGTTTGGCTGGCAGGACTGGCTAGATGGTGGTGGAGAATACCAGGTTCTGGCTCGTAGCATGACTGGATCCCTCCACTGCATCTTCTCCGCTCCTTTACCTCACTGTTCATGGGCGGGGGTCTCAGACTCATCCAAAGTTCTCAGGGGGTGGTCTGCTTGGTGTTGGTGGGTTCTCTGCTAAATATGGCATGCAGTTTGGTGTAAAAGTGGCAGGTCAGCAGCTCAGCACAAGATCAATTGTTGTGATACGCCTGTTGCAGTTCCTTCACTTTCACATGGCACTTCATACTCCTTTCCCTGCATCCCCTGTGCAATCTTCTCGTAGATGTCCTCATTCTTACAGCTGGACCATAGCTATGTTTGCATAGCCTCTTCTCCCCACAGGCCCAGGAGATACAATACATCCTGTCTATTCCATGGAGGAGTCAGTCTAGAGTGTGGACCTGGCATGGTCAGTTGGGCAGTTGCACACTCAAAGGAGAGCTATTAGGTGTGCTCACCAAAAGGACAATCAGGAAAAGGCACGTCAAAGGGTGTTTTTAAACAGGGTGTGGGGATGGCTTCCAGTCTCTGTGACACTGGCAGTCAACTTCAGACTTGTGACTAAAGTGGTTACTGCAGAGGGAACGTAGCATTGTGGGACAGCCGCTGGAAGACTGTTAGGATCAACACAGGTCACACACTGTCTACACTCGCACTACATCAAACTCAGGAGGTCAACCGGGGATCAATGGCAAAGGGGGAGGTGGTTTTACTGTATTGCTGTAACAGGGCACTTATGTCGGCGGGAGACAACTTTGAATGTAGTCTGTAGACACATGCACAAATAGGGTTAATGTAAAGCGACTTACGTCGACCTAACTTTGTAGTTGTAGACCAGGTCACAGACATATGCCATGTGGTCATTAGATAAAGGTTTCTGGCAATATTTATCTAGCTTAATTTGAATTTGATCTTCAGTTTATCATGTGATCCTTTATTATTTATTCCTGGATATAACAGAAAACTGAGGGACTTGTCTACTTCTCAGAACCACACTAATCACAAAAAAATATCATACTGCAAAGAAATGGAAAGCAGAAAAACTGAAGTTTCCTATTAGCGTCTGGTACAAGTTCAGTGACCTAGTAAGTCTTGAGAGTTTTCCTCTTGGTAAGTCAGAGCTTGGCTTCCTTTGAAAAAATATGGTCTTCATTCCTGGAAGTGTATAGTAAAGACACTTTACAGCAATAAGGTATCAATCTATGTCATGAGGATTGCATATGGTATCCTTTCCTGTTCTCTCCACCTCCTTTTCCGCTTCACCCTTCTATTGTCTTGTTTTTGCTAATTAGATTCACTTGAATGTAGCCAATAAATGTTATTTGTATGGTATGTAATTTTCTAAAACTATTACTAAGATGTTTACAGTCAATTACATATTTGAAACAGATTTTTTCTCAGCAAACGGGAAACCACTAGCAAGACTCAAAGACTAAATTGTACACATTTTTTTCTCCTTTCTGGAATACTGGGATAACACCAGATCCATTTTGCTTTTTTTAATACTTTCATCACAGTAGCACTAAATCCACAAAGACTTAGGCACATGTACACGTGCAACCTGAAACACTTGGGTAGAGTTTCACTGATATAAACAGTGAGAACAGGCCCACTAATTTAAAAGCTGTGGAGTAGTCTGGGGCTGAGGACTCATGGGAATACTCATGTGCAAAGTTACACATATGCTTAAGTCTTCACACCTTTGGGGCTTATACTATATTTCCTCACGACTCCAACAAAAAACAGTAACCTGAATGCAATCCCTGAGGTTTTTATACCAGAAGCAGGAAACTCTCCAAAATAAAAATTATTTAAATAAGCTAAGTGAAACTACTCCACTTTGAGCTGTGGAACTGTTTTTTTAAAAAACTAGTTAACTGAGCAAGGTAGTTTTCCTGCTTAGTATAATAGCCTCCCACAGAGATGAACCTGTGACCTTTTCAGATATATTTCAGAATGCCATATTCAGTAGGACAGGATCCAAGATGTTTTTAAGGCTATGTCTACACTACAATCGATGTTGGCAGAACTTATGTCACTCAGGGGTATGAACATTCCACCTCCTGAGTGACAGAAGTTACACTGACATAAGCATTCATGTGCACAGTGTTATGTTGCAGAGGTGGTTTTTTTATGCCGACGGGAGAACTCTCTCCCATTAACATAGAGCAGTGGTTCCCAAACTTGTTCCGCCGCTTGTGCAGGGAAAGCCCCTGGCGGGCCGGGCTGGTTTGTTTACCTGCCGCATCCACGGGTTTGGCCGATCGCGGCTCCCAGTGGCCGCGGTTCGCTGCTCCAGGCCAATGGGAGCTGCTGGAAGCGGTGGCCAATATGTCCCTTGGTCCGCGCTGCTTCCAGCAGCTCCCATTGGCCTGGAGCAGCAAATGGCGGCCACTGGGAGTCGCGATCGGCCGAACCTGCGGACGCGGCAGGCAAACAAACCGGCCCGACCCGCCAGGGGCTTTCCCTGCACAAGCAGCAGAACAAGTTTGGGAACCACTGGCATAGAGCGTCTTCACTATATGTGCTGCTGCAGCGCTGTATGTATACACATGGCCTAAATGTCTAACTAGGATAACAAATGGGATTTCCAGAATTTGCTATTTAAATAGATAGTAAGAGATCATTGTATAAGATGCACTGTGAAATAAGACAGTGTGAAGGAAAAGACCAATGATTTGTAATATTTTGGATAGCAGTTAATTAAATAAGATAATACTTTAACAGCAAAAGCTGATCATTACACGGAGGGTGTTTTTGTGTGTGTATGTTTTATTTTTTTATATACAAGACACTTGATTTCTTCTTTGTAATTACATGAAGCAATTGCTCTTATTACACTGGAGTTTTCCTTTAACAGTACCATGATGGAAATGCTACTGAAAGCTACTAAAGCTGCAGATGTTCTCCAGTCTCTCCCTTTTTTTAATTTTAAAGTGGTCATCTTGATGAGAACATAGCTTTCAGTAGCACGTTTTTTTTAAAAAAAAGTCAGGATTAATATATGTTCCACTTTCGTACCTAAAAGTTTGAAGGGTTTTGTTATTTAGTTTACATTTGAAATCTAGGATTTGTTTAGAACAAAGATTATGATAAGAATTTTAAATGCATGAACAGATTTTTATTTTGAAATATTTAAACACTCTTCAGTTTTGTAAAATCCAAACCAAATAGTCTGCTTATGTATGACACAAAGCAGATGAAACTGACCATTCTAGTTCTGTCATCGAAGGAACTAAAGGGGGGGGGGGGGGCCTAAAATGCAGCTTGCAATAGTAACATGGATAGCACCATAAAAAGAAGGGGACAAATTTTTGGCTTTGCATTTCAGCTTTAAGTACAACTGCTACACCAATTTGCCTGCTAGAAACACTGGATCTTACCTCTTGGCAATTTAGTTGTATGTGCTTTAACAGAAGTCTTATCTTGACCTTTAAGGCAAGTCAACAAAGATGCATATTATACACTAATGAGAAGTAAAAAAATATCTACACAAATTTTAGATGTCCAGATAATTTTAGAAGATGCTGAAAAATTTGTATGACAACTGCCAGCATAACACAAGGTAAGAATGACAGCAAATTTTCTCTTTTAGACAACTAAGGACCTGATCCTATGAGCACTGAAATCAAGGGAAAGACACCCATTTACTTCAATGAGCTTTGGTAAGACCTGAAGAGCTTGTTACAAATTGACTCAAACACTGATGCCTGAGGCACTGAAACTGAGGACCCAGCAGTAATAGTTGCATGCTTTCTTGGGAAATGAACAAACTGATTATAGATAGGGGCCTAGAATTCTTAACTACCCTGTTTTTGTTTTCAGATGTTGGTAGGACAAAGGAAAATAAATTGTTCTGACACTGATTTCCTGCATGTAACATCTCCAAACTTCCTGGTTCACACTCTCCAATCTATTTCACTCTGTAAAAGGAAAACTTCAGTGATTGTGTAATTCTGAAACTTGACAAGCGTGTGTAAAATAATTTTTTAAAAATCTGTTTTAATAAAAATGGTAAGATACATTGACTTCATGAAGACTGCCATCTTCCCCATGAACCAGTTAAATAAAAATAGCAAAGTACACTTGAAAAGGAAAAATATTTATAAATAAGTTTATCTGCATATTTTTAAATGCATGCTGAAATGATTTTATTTAAAACTGTTTATTTCACAGGCAGATGGTGTTCAGGAATTTTAGAGACAAACAAGTATCATCCATCCTAAAAACATGTCTTTATGAAGAGCTTCCTCAATCCCTGTGTCTGTCTATACACACTCCATTTGGAATGGGGGCGGGGGGGGAGAAGAGAGAGAGAATTAAGGGAGATGTATTTCCCCCCATTTAAATAAATGGGAAAATGTCCTTTCATTGAAGTTTGCCTGTTATTATGGTAATACCAACCGGCCCCAAACCACTGTTCTGGGCACTCTAGTTCGCAGACTCCAAGCCACAGTTTGCAGGCAGCTTCTACAAAATAAATACAAAAACTATCAGCTCCCACAGAAATGTTGAAACTTCCCCAGGTAGCTGTTAAATTATTTGCACTTATACAGGGCTTTTCAAAGATATCCCTTTCTATACGCGCTATGGACATAAAATTTAACTTTTAAGTTGCCTATCATTATATGGTGATATCTGATACATCTCAGTTAAATCTCTATATTTATAACATGGAAATAACTGAGGTATCTGCTCATGGGACTGTAAGGGACACCACTGTATATAACAGGGGTTGGCAACCTTTCAGAAGTGGTGTGCTGAGTCTTCATTTATTCACTCTAATTTAAGGTTTCGCAGGCCAGTAATACATTTTAATGTTTTTAGAAGGTCTCTTTCTATAAGTCTATACTATATAACTAAACTATTGTTGTATGTAAAGTAAATAAGGTTTTTAAAATGTTTAAGAAGCTTCATTTAAAATTAAATTAAAATGCAGAGCCCCCCAGACCGGTGGCCAGGATCCGGGTGAGTGCCACTGAAAATCAGCTTGCGTGCCAGTGCCGCCTTTGGCACGCATGCCATAGGTTGCCTACCCCTGGTATATAAGATGAGGCAGACTTGTCCAAAGACACACTGAGTCAGTGGCAAAAATGGGAACAAAACTCACATTGCCTACTGTTCTCTGCTCTAATCACTAGATTATTCAGCCTGATTTTTATTGATTTATTTTTTCATTAAATATTTATTCTAGGGCTTTGGAAGCATGATGTGTACTAGCTAGACTGAGCCATATAATACAGATGGAGTGAGCTCTATAATCTATACTACCTTAGTAAGAAGTCCAACCCCCCACCCCCCAATGTTGAGAACGGGCAAAGGCTCACATTCCAGTATGTGTAGGGACACCCCTCTTGAATTACCTTTTGTCTAACAGATGGCCAATAAATAAATCCTTACTACCACCACACACAATCAACCCTTCAGACATTAAAAGGTTGAAGGAGCTTTCTCTCGGTTTCTCCCCAACCTCTTCCCATCCAGAGCCTCCTGGTTGCCAGCAGGATAAGGTGGAGGGACTCTGCTTCTTTACACCTCACCTCACTCAGACTCCTGGTTGCTGCCACAAGGAGCTGGAGGAAGGTGTGCCCTTCCTTCAACTTTCTGGATTAGGCTTGACAAACTGGTCAATTGACTTATTATTATTTGAACATGGTCAAATAGTTAAATATTCCAGCAAGAATGCCCTCATGTAAGTGGTGACCTACATTTTTCACTGCATGATGGTGCCATCTGTTAAGAAGCCCTACTTAAATGTTTGGATCACTTACTGTACTACATACTAATGCCACCTGTTGGGCAAAAAGGGGAACTAATTGAAAGTTGAGCATCTTTATTGGCCGGAATATTCTAGAACAAACATTGTATGTATGTGTAGCTTTATTTGTATACCATGCCATCAACACACACAGAAATTTACAAAAAGCACATTAAACAAGGTAAGACACAGCCCGTGCCCTGAAGAGCTTCTTCCTCTACACAAAGAGAAATGTGCAGCCATTAAGCCTCTCCCTTAAACAAAAGTAACACAGCTATTAAACCCCTCTAATAGTTCCCCACCAACCCTCAATAACCTACATTAAAACACTCATGTAACTAAACCCTCACTCCTCCCCCTCAACAAGAATCCCCTTCATACCGCACATTTCCCCAGCAATACTTTGTTGATAATATGCAAAGTTCTAGGCTAATGAAGGAGGTGTAACATCACATCTCTGTAAAGACCCTCTCTTCCTGCAGCTGCTTATTAGTCCATTGTGTTAGTCCAAGAAGATGGACTGCCTGCCACCCTTCCCCTCCATGTAATCTGTAAGGCTCCTGGGAGGGAGGGAGGGGGCAACATGCCGGAAAACACTGAGTGGCTGGAATCTTCTGGTACAGCAGCCATTAGAAAACAGAACTGCATGATTACTGGTTGATTGAAATCCATGAGATACTTCATAAATCTAGATATTAATGTCTCACTACTTCTGGAATGCTAACAGTGACATCATAATATATGTAGAGTCAGGAAAAACTAAAAATAATTTGTATGGACATTTTTTACTACACAAACTTTGAAAAAATTAAAGCTAAACGTAAGTACTGTGCTTCTGACTATGTGAAACATATAGATAGATGGAGAAATGCTTGTTAAATTCTTGTGATATGTGTTCAGCTTCTGTCAAAGATGGATTATTGCAGTTAAACAGCAAGAAACATAAAACTGGTCTACATCACAATTTTCCTTCTGTGCATTCTTCTACTTTGTCCTGAGCAGCTGCATCACAAGCATGGCAGCTTTTGATGAAGATAGTGATATGAGTAACAATGAAAGTGAAGCTAATTCCATTTTTTCACATTAAGAATTTTGCTACTACATCTTTTTTAGCATCAAAAATTCCTTACTCCTCGAAAAAGCAACAGAGGGTCCTGTGGCACCTTTGAGACTAACAGAAGTACTGGGAGCATAAGCTTTCGTGGGTAAGAACCTCACTTCTTCAGATGCAAGACTTGCATCTGAAGAAGTGAGGTTCTTACCCACGAAAGCTTATGCTCCCAGTACTTCTGTTAGTCTCAAAGGTGCCACAGGACCCTCTGTTGCTTTTTACAGATTCAGACTAACACGGCTACCCCTCTGATACCTTACTCCTCGAAAGTCTTCAGATGTTCATCAAAGTGGTATTAAAAGGTTTTTTGATACAGTGTCCTCTGAACAGAAAAACAAACCTGACCATATGTTTACTAGAGGTATAAATGCCAGCAATAAACCATTTAATATAGAAAAAAATCCTTATATACTAGATTTTTTTCAGAAGTTGTGTCCAATTTACAAAGTAGGAAACAGCTTGCAGGAAAGTCTTCTGAATGCCAAAAGTGGACATGAAAAAGAATTGGTGTTCTTATTCCTCAAGTTCCTCATGTGTCTCTAGTATCTGATAGATGAAGCAATATTCACAGTGAGAATGTCATCAACTTCATGGTAACAACTCCACAACTAGTGGTTTACTCATTCCAATGCACAACTGAGCATTATCATGCAGCCTAATATTGCTGACAATACAATAAATGAATTGGGTCCACACAGAAGGGTATTTCAGTTGTGACTGAGAATGTGACTAATGTGAACGCAGCTTAGTCTTTGCTGATAAATGAGTATCCACATCTTCTGTGTTATGAGCATGCTGCTCTGAGGAGGCAGCATTTCATTGGTGATGTTGAAGATTTGACAAACTTTCTCATCACATATGAGAAAAGTGAAAAAACACTGTCAAATTTTTCAAAAATAAAGTACCAGCTGCCATTTTCAACATCATTTAGTAAAGCACTCAATTTCATCCATGCTGAGTAAGTCTTGCATACTCAATGGGGCTCTTCTATTAAATGCCTCAAAGATCTTCCAATGTACAAGCAGACTCTTCAATCAGCTGCTGCTTAAGAAAGGGTGGCTGGGCGCTGCCCCCAAATAATCCTCACTCATGTTCTTGATGATGCAGTCTTTTGCAAATGTTAAAGAACATACAAACAAACAATTCTGATGGAAGTAGCAAAGTATAAAGCAAGAAGCAACCCATTCAGTTGTAAAACAACCAGAGAGCAAACCCAGCCATTGAATCAAAACACCTCTCTCTATCATGGTGGAAAGGGTCATGCCCAACTTGCAGTTTAGCTACAGCAGCAGAAATTATTTTCATACTTCTGTATACTACTACCGTATGCACAAAACGTTTAAAAAATTACTTCCTTTATAGTTGCTATATTTGTTTTATTTCCGTTACAAAAGAAAAACGATAATGAAAATGTGACAATTATTCAAGACTGAACAGTTTCATTTTTTAGAACTTCGTTTAATTATGTTTTGCATTTTTCTGAGTTAAAATAACGCAGTTAAAAACTTGTTTTTTGTAATTAGGCATAAGAATCTAAGGCTAAGCCTATTGGAGACCATAAAGTCTTACTCCTTTTGTTATAGTTATTGTTCTAACAAATTAGTGCTTTAAAATAGTTGGCCATTTTTCACATTTGACAATATTTGACCAATGTTTGCAATTGACCGATTATTTTGGACTGGTCAAATGCCCAACTCTATTCTGACTGCTACAACGGGATCATTTCTATTACTCTATCCTTCTCGCAGACACCAATTTAAGTTCCGCTTCTCTATTTAATATCTCTAGTGCCTGCATCTGCTGCTCAGAGCTTCCCAAACAAACCGCTACAGAATAAAACTTGACTTGATTCTCATCAGTTTCACTATGTACCCACAAGGTTATAAACAACCACAATGAAAACTGACAGGTTCTTGTCAGTGATCACTCTGGAAAGCTCTGAGCAGCAGCATTAGCACTGAAGTCACGTATGTGTTGTCTTATGTCTGCAATGTATTGGTTTACACTTGGTATTAATATGGAAAGTTTATCTTCACACCCGTAAAGACTAGAAACTTTTTTTTTTTTTTTTTTTTAAGAATCTGCAAAAGCTACTTCCACTAATTCTTCCTCTTCCCCCACACCAGAGGCAAGTAGGCAAATGGACTTTTCCAGCCCTAATTTATCCATCCAACATATGTTTATTTTCTCTCAAAACTGAGTTTTAATTTAAATGGCCATGTATGTATGTTCTCTACTAAAACATAAGAATACAAATCAAGTAAAGAACTAATATCTGAGTGTGAATCATAGTGTCAAATATATGGCATGAGCTGCTAAGACAATGATGCATATCATATATCTTTACTTCAAAGAAAAAAAATATACAGCTGCAGGTCATTTTCTGCCACAAAGTACCAGCAATCTTCCTATTGTGCATGCATTCAATCCCTTGGACAGGACATTTAATAGCTGTCCCCACTTAAACTCAATTTATTGCCTAGAAATTTCAATCACTGAACAAGCTCTTCCATGTTCACTAACGATCACGCTAACAGTAGCTGTAACTCTATGCCCCCATTGCAGGGTCTCAGAGCCTGAGTATTTACACCACAATTAAACAGCCCCATAGACTGAACCCAAGTCAGCTAACACGTGCCAGCCCCAGCTGTTTAACTGCAGTGTAGACATACCCTGACTCCCTCTGGCTGCTTGAACCAAGTAGTAACAGTTTCAATACTCACACCATTTTCACTGTGATACTTGTGGTTTGTTGGCTACTATGAGGAGGATAGTGGGAGGATCTCTACTAATGTATGTCTACTGAACTTGAGCTGCTATTCCATGTTAGAAGCAGAGCTGCCCTATCTTAACTTCTATTTTAACCTGAGTTAGTTGACATGCGTTAGCTAACCAGAGTTAAGAACACACACTTTTTTGCCGTGATGACGTATCATAGGAAGAGAATAATTAAACAGTTTACATTTGGGTCACGTTGGGAACAATCTCTTTGCAACCATAAAGACTAGGTTTTCTTTAAATGAAAGTGTAAACTTTTCTTCCCTGCATCATTAACTCAAGCTATAACTTGAATTTTGCCCCAGCCCAACTTCCAGCCACATACAAGAATCTCTAGTTAGTAATGCAGTGGAGATGCTGCAGCTCAAGTTGCAACAAATCATCTGCTGCTAATCCACTCACTCATTTAATATCACTGTGTATCTTGATTGTTTTGCAATGTGGTCACTCTCACTCTAGCTCAGTGGTTCTCAACCTGCGGCCCACGGCCCGCTTGTGGCCCTATCAGCATACAGCTGCTGCCTATGTGACATCCTCAGGGCAATACAGGTAGTATTGGATGCAGCCCACATAACACAGTGTGGACCACATATATAGCCCACAATGGTCAATAAGTTGAGATCCACTGCTCTAGCTGCTCAAATGTAGTAACTCCAGTGTACCAACTTGAGCTCTCTGGGGCAGTGAAGACAAGCCCAAAATTCAGAAAAAGTTGGTGACACTGACATGAAAACCACTACACATGAGCAAGTGGATTTTTTTGAGCCCTGATCCTACCGAACAACACAGTAGTCCCTAGGCATCTGATACCCCCACACTATCCTGACAGGGGATCCTGGTTCAATGACTAAAAACATACATAAAATGGAGGATTGAAGATTAGAGCACCTCAGCAGAAAGATGTGTATTTAATCTGAACCAGCTGTGCAAACCACCTGATTAATCCTATGCTAGAGAGCTAAAAAACTAAGAAATAGCCTTCTGCCACGGATGTAAAATCCTGGCAGACAGAATTGTTCTGGAACGCAAGTCTCAGCAATCTACACTAGTCCCAGGGCCTAAAGAATCCTCCAGCTGCAAAGAACCTGGTCTTACTTCCCAGAAGAGATTGACTGAAAGTATCACAGGTCCATTGGAATCACTGGGGGGGGGGGGGGGGAGGAGGAGGGGATCTCTCCCCCAACTAGCTTCAGGCAAGTCTAAGAAATGAAGTGGATGTTTCTTTTGTGGTGGTGTAGAAAGAATCTGTACAAACATCTGAACTGTTCTTCCATTCATTGGTGGTGAAATCTAGTGAGGAACAGAATCTGACAAAGACAAACTCCTCTTAATCCTTAATCATGTAAGTGTGACACTTGCTCAAAAAGCCATCTTTCAGCATCAACTATCTTAGCAACTATTCCCTTATTTTTAGTGTCTCCTTCTTGGAAAAAAGTTATTCAAAAAGTGGCAGTGGGCCAAACAACAGCTGACTTCCATCCAATACTCTAGATCTTTTTCAATCAGGCTTCATGACTGAATATGGCACAAAGATCATACTGGTAGCACTGATGGATGATCTCTCTCAGAATGGAGGTTGAAGATCCATACTACTAGATCTGCTGGCATTCTTCAACATCATGGATCACAAGGTTATGCTAGCTCAAATGCAGACTCTCACAGAAGTAGATGGAAACATGTTAGGTCTGAGAACAGAATCAGCATAAGAGTAGCAATGCACAATTGGTCTTCTTCTCCAAAGACCTGAATCTGCCAAGTCCAGAAAAGTTCAGTCTTGTCACTGCTCTTATTCAATGTCTGTGATACATTTAAAAGTGATAACACACAATAAATCAATAGTGTTATCTAAACTGACTATGTCTAGCAAGCAAAACCAGCAGATCTTCCTGACACCAAAGTATATGGAAGAAACTGAAACATAAATTGCTAGGTTAGATTCAATTAGAGCAAGACAGAAGGTAGTATTTGTTGACAGAAGATAATGTACAAAACTGGTTGAGTTTGGATCCACCTCCTTCACTGAGACTATTCCCCCTTCCAGACTGTCATGCAATGCACAACCTCTGGGTTCTGCTAATTTCATATCTGCTCCTAGATTCCTGTATTTACAGCTATGGCTGATTAGGAGATGTTTCCTATTCTTTCAGTTAAGAGCCTTAGGTAGAAGCTTCTTCGATCACAAGCAAGGGTCTTTTTCTTCACACTTAAGAAAACAGAGAATCAAATGATAAATACTATGAACTTTTGAGCAGGGAATTTTGTGTGTAAAATCCATGACACAGTTGATGCTAGACAGCAATTTCAGTTGGTAAACAAGCTTATTAAATTACTTAATTACTTACATGGCCTATAGTCCCCAAGAGCTTTAAACACTAAAATTGATCTTCAACATTCCTATAAGGTAGGGAAATAATATTCTCATTTTCACAGAAGCAGTAAGGTCACAAAGGTGGCTGTGTAAGAGACAGGAACTGAACCTAGGTCTGAGTTCCTGCCCACAAGACCATCCTTCCACCTAATTACTGGAAAGATTAATTAGTAAAATATCCTTCCTAGCAAGGAAAATCAGAAACCAATACAATATCATCTTGTTATCCCTACCCATTTGAGAACATGGTGATATATATATTTAAACTACAGAATTCAGCATACTCAAGTAACCAGTAACATTATGGTGCAGCAATGATCATCGTTGGTGTATAGTCTATTAACTCTGTGGGTTATCGCTATAAATTGGAATTATCACAATCTTTAATCTTGGACCGGGTTGCTGCTGCATGGCATAAAAGAATACATCTTGAACACCACAGAGTATGTACTTAATACTAGATCTAAAACACATACTTGAATATTGTTAATTTTAGCACATCTAGTACAAAGCTTTGAAGCAGTGGAGAAACATAATCCCTATAGCAGACATGGTCTAGGTGTAATTTCCTCATTTGAAAATGTTTTCTTTACAAAATTGAAATTAAATATTGTTATATCTGAGGTTCAAAAAAGTTACCTGTCACCTATTAAGCCAATACTAGCCAGGGTGAAAAGTACATATAACACCATGCTTTCCCAAAAGGATACTGTTCTCCAAAGTTATTTCCTCTGCAATTTGAAAGAATAAAAAAGTTTTGTAATATCATGTACCATATTTAACTATCATTGCAAATCAGCTTTCTGATTATTCCCGCTCCCGTCCCCCATGCATGTAACTACTAGGTCTGGTCAAACAAAAGCATTCATTTAATATTTGACATATCCAATTGGTACTAATCTAAATACATTTGCTGAGTTGTATTTGACCAGCTAGTCAGACCATGAAAGCTGGTTAAACAACGTAAGTATTAACTGAATATTTGCCAAAAACCTGTAAAATTCACCAGTCATTTGTAAACTACAACTCAAACAGTCCTACCTCCTGCATGCCTTGATTTTGTTTTACCTTCTTTGCCTTTTTCTTCACTCCACTTTCTCCTTTCCTTCCCAGGAAAGTGCATTTCTCCATTACATTACAACTCACCAGCCACTGCAAAGGGGGTGCATGTTGTTTTAACCCTCCCGCAACTTTCTGGCTGGTGAAAGGGGTGTTTCTTACTCTTCCCTCTTCTCAACCCCATTTTGAGTCCTCCTTCCAGTGTTAGCCTCTGCTGTTGCTCATCGCTTGTACAAGTACAGCTGAATGAAATAGACCCAATTAATGTCAGTTTCACTGATGCCCACAAGGATCAAAAAGAAACAGTGAAAAGTGACAACTTAGGACAGCCACTTTCCCTCTTCTGCACCCTGTGGAAGCCCTGAACAATAGCAGAGGTACTGGAGCGCTCAGTCTGCAGATTTAACACAACAGTGAATTAGTTTAACCTTGGTTTGCACTTGCATACCTTCATATCTCTAAGAGCTAGAGAAACATATTCAAAAATGAACTTAAGTTCAGCAGAAAGTGGTAACTTCCTGGGAGAGTTTCTTACTCATACTGGGTGAATGGATTTTTTGAGCCTTGATTGTCTGTATTACAGTAGTGTCGAAATGTTAAATATGGTACACACAGAGAGCACATTCCCAATAAAACTGCCATACATCTATGAGCAATTTAGGAAAATCTTACTCTATTTAGTGCTTTTAGCAAACAGTGATAGGACACACACAGATAAGTGGAAGAACAGGTTTGCAAGCAGATTTCTACATAAACATTTCTGTTACAGATTTTTGATCTTGATAGCTTTAAAAAACTGACAACTGCTCCAAACCTCCAAAGATTAAAAGGTAAATTATTTCCCCAACAGACTGATCAGATCCTGTCCTGTTTCTGTAAGGCATAACATTCAAGTTTTGAGTAAATTTTCTCAACACTATGAATAAATGAGACCCCTCTCCAAAGTATACAGAATTGGTTTAGTGTCCAAAATATCTATGTTTGTTTTAATCTTTGCTTACAAAAATAAAATGGCAGTTTATCTGCTTGAACTATTGAGTTTACAACAGCTGAGAGAACTGCAGTTTCGATGGTTCTGTATTCTGGTAAAACTTCTGTGTAACAATATTATCTATTGAAGGGCAATACGCCTCTTTTGGGTACTCTGTAGGCTAGATCACATCAGTGTCTGCTGAAAAAATCTTGACGCTATAAGTCACCTCTTGATATATACAAATAAATGACATATCTGAAACGTGGCATGTTCACTGGTCAAGCTTTCAATAAGAATACTGAAACTTATTTTTCAATCTACCTATTTTATTTTGCAACAAATTAGAAAACCACAGAACGGTCTACACATGTGAACCGTAGTCGTGGGCTCAAATACCATGAAAGGGAAAGGGGCAGCAAGAGTGAGGAGCATTAAGTGTTAAATTGTACATCACACAGGAACTGAAGTTATTTAGGTTACAAAGATTCCCCCCCAACTTGATGACAACAGACCGCCCAGTTAAAACAAACAAACAAACAACAGAATGAAAACAAACAGGCTAAACAAAATCTGCTTGGTCTGGAACAGATCTCAGCCTAAAACCAAGTTTCCTGAGCTGGACCAAGCTTTATTGCTACTTAACGTCATCTTCACTGAACTCCAGCTATGACAGAACACTCCAAACCAAACCTTTCAAAGTGGAATGCCAAGACAACTTTGATATTTGAGGAACTTTTCAAAGGAAGTTTGAAGAGACTGCATGGCAAGGATTTAGAATGTACTTGTGTCCACATTTGGGTGGTGACTTCTGTTCTTCAGTACTAACTGAAGTTGTATGTTTCGTGATAATACATACCTTTGCACTCTTAACTATTGTGCAGTTATTTACAGTTCTGTACATTTCTAATGTATCGTTTTTAAACCAAACACTCAGTAATAGAATACATATATGATACATTAAAAGCAAACATTTATAGAAGATTTTAAGAATGTTTTGCACACAAAAACCTTAAGATGCGTATATTAAAAGAGATATTTCTCATTATTTCAGGAGAATTGATAAGACTGAACTAATATGAATAAGATGCAGCCTTCTAATGAGTTTCTCTGCATAAACCAATTGTCTTCATCCGTGCTACAGATTACAATTTCTGCAATCTGAGATTCAAATAGATTACAGAATCTGTCTTAACATTCCTGATCTCTGGGAGCACATAATAAGTTTAAGAATCTTTAAAAACAGACAAACATTTTGGAAACCTAAACCAACATGCAATATTTTGCAAAAAAAAAAGTTGTGGGAGAGAACTATATGATATTTCAAGATTAAGTAGATAAGAGGGAATCCTCTTAATATGAAACTCTTGACAATCATTCATTAATTGATCCATCTCCTTACAATACTCCATTTGCCCCAAGTGCCTTATATTCAAATTTCATACTGCACTGAATCAAAGCTGATGTGCACTTATTATATTGTTTTGTACAGTGAATTATTCATTCCTTTTATGCACACTTTAAATGGAAAGTATAATGTCTTCCTTTGTACTCTTAGTAATTATTTTGTGGTGCAGAGCTTGTTTCATTGACATATGCTGGAATCAGAATCCAGGGAAAGTAAACTGTCAAAATGTTTTCCGTAGACCAGGCTTAATTGCTCAGTTAGTCTAGGAAAAGTCACTCTAAAACCTTCACCATTTTACATTTCCTCTGGCCAAAGAAACATTCCCCATTGAACAGCAAGAACTAATCTCTCCAAATCTGACTTTTAAAAAACCCAGAGGAAGCCCAAGGCCCCCAGCTACTGTAGGAACAGAATTAGTGAATTCAGGATGCTTTAAGGAGCCTATGATCTTGCACTAGCTTAGGATCACATCTGACTCTCTTTACACAACTCTGAAGTGGTCAGTAAGATGCAAAATGCAGTGTGCGCAATGTACTAGACCCTCACCCAAACATAATGGGCAGGATTCAAACTAAAAATTCACTAGTTAATGGGTGTTCAGAGCTCTTCTGCTCCCCCCTCAGCGAAACGCAGCCCGAGAAACCAACCCACCCCTGTCGCTTTTGCTTACCCAGGACAACACAGGAGGAAGAGGCTCGAAAGGGGGCTACTGCCGGGGAGGAGTTGGAAACTCCCCTCAATTATAGACTTTCCTCCTATCTCCTCAGGTTTTCTGCTCAGCCCCTCCCCGAACCCCTTTCTCCCGGGCCTCCTACCACATGCCGGGGGAAGTCCTTCGTTCCCAGGCACTGGGGGAGTATGGGGGCTTTCGCCCGTCCTCCCGCTCCTCTTCAAGGGGCAACGGGGGAAGACAGACCCTGAAGCTGGGAGGATGCAGCAACCAGCGGAACAGGGGGTTACGAGAGCCGGCGCCAGGGCCCAGGCAGAGGCGTGGGGGCTCCCTAGGTCCCGTCCCACCGAAGCAGCCAGAGCTGCGGCTCCCTACGTTTCACCGGGCGCAGGGGCCTGGCCAGGCGCCGCCGAGGGCCCCCCGCCCGACTCACTCACCAGGATGCGCTTGAAGAGCGCGTTCTCCTTGGGCGGGAGGCTCACGGACGGCATCGCTCCTGCTGCTGCCGCGACCGGCTCAGGCTCCGGCTCCGCTTGGAGGCTCCGGGGGGCGGGGTGTCTCCTGCCGCTGCTCGGTCACCGCCGCCTCCCGGGACTCCCTGCCGGGCCGCCCCCGCCGCCCCCTGCTCGCTTCCGTCCCAGGCCCGGCCCCTCCAGGCCGCCGTATCCGCGCCGGGTTCCCCCTTGCCCCGCACCGAGTCCCAGGCGACAGTTCACGTGGTAACTGAACAGGCCGGAGAGAGGCGCCGCCAAAATGGCCGCCGCCGCTTAGGGCTTCCCCAGCCGGGTCACGCTGCTCAACGCGCATGCGCCGCGACCCCATTGCCCAGCCCGGCTCGGGAGTCGGTGCGGGGCATGCTGGGAAGCGAGGCCGCTCCCGAGTTCCGCCCTGGTGACTCAGAGCCCGTCCCAGGCGTCAGCCGCGGGGCGGCCGGAGTTGTCGTGACTCGCCTCCGCCCCCGGCAGCCGCAAAAGCCGGGGGTGAAATGGGGCGGTTCGGGGGCTTTGCACCAACCATTATGCACCCAGCCCTTCCTCGCCCTCCAGCGGCTCCGGGGCCGCCTCTATTTTACGGGCCCTGCGATCTGGCTGCAGGCGCGTCTCTCCCACCAAAGGCTGGACAGCTCCGGCCCGGCTGGCCTAGGGTTTAAGGTGTGCTGATCGCCTGAGTTAGCTAGCACGTTGTAGAAGCCTAATGTAAACAAGGCCTGCTGCCTCTAAGGTGTCAGCCTGGTGGGGTTAAAGTCGGGGGAGCGCAGGGCTTAGCTCATGGAAAAGGGCTGTGCTTTGGTTACATTAAAATGATTAGATTGTTAGCTCGTGCTAACATTGTGCCTTTAAATCCTACTCTAGATCAGGCCTGGGTACATGCCATTTGGAGGAACATAGCATACCTCCCTCTCTGGCTTTTTACCAAAAGTGATGAGTAGCTACCATATGTGGGCATTTGGTCCAGTGCCAGCTCCCCTTACACCACTCTGACATGGCACCTCCACCTGCGGCCTCACCCTGCTATCTTCCAATCTTGCGGAACCAGTTTTAGTTACAAAAAAGGCACATGCCTGCTATTTTTTGGGACCCACCCTCACAGTGCTGTGCCAGCAAAACAACTCAGAAGCTAGTCAATTCTTGCCCCAAGACAGTGGTTCAGGCCACTGTTTGCTCTCCTCTGCTTCCCTCCTGGAACTTGGAACCACAGAAAAACATGATGACTGTTGCACATTTGGGTGTCCATAAAGCAATTATTATGTGTGGTGTTAGAATTTTGTATGGTATTTAAATGCAAATTAGGATGAGATCCTCAGTTTTTGTCTATAACTTCAGCAGGATTTGAACCCAGTTGTCCAATGAAAAGTTTACATTCAACCTATTGTGCCACAAGCCTTCAGCTGATGATATTGCAAAACAGTTTTGTACCCTAAATAAGTACTGAACTGCTTTTAACATCAAAAGTAGTAATGGGATGAGAGTTAAAGTACTTTTATGGATTAGAAACTTGCTAAGAAACAGAAAACGAATAGGAAGAAACGGTCTTGTTTCAGCATGGCAAAAGTTAACAATGGGGTGCCTTGCTTCTGCATTAGGGGCCTGATCTACTGGCCCACTGAAATCAATGGGAGTCTTTCCTTTTACTTCAGTGGGCTTTGGATAAGGCTGTATGAGGTGTTTAATATATTTATTAATTATATGGAAAAAGGAATCGACACTGGGACACAAAATTTGCATATGAAGAGACTAAAGAGTGCTCTGAGAAGCTTCAGCAGGAATTAAAGATTAAACTAAGATCCCAATCCTGTAAAGATTTATGCACATTGCACATGCTTAACTTTACTATTGTCTTGCTGTCTGGAGTAGCTCATGACCGTGAATGCCAACCTTAGGGCAGATTGTCAAAAAACCGGCAAAAAATCCCAAACTGGTTGTATGTTCTATAACACTGCTCTACAGCCAAAATGCTTCTGAAATAAATGTAGTCAAACTTTACTAATTCTGGGTCACTGAGAACAAAAATGATGCTTAAAATTGTTGATTGGCTCTAGTTTTCAAGATATGCTATTGGGTCAGTATACACGACCCTTGACTTGGGAATGGCGGAGGATAAGTGAGTTATAAAGGGAAGGGATCTCAATTTAAACCAGAAATGACTAAAATACATCTTTGACTGGATCTATGAATAAATCTATGACTGGGTTTGGACAGTACTTGCTTTTTAGGCAAAACAATGAATGATGCAATCTGAAGCTGGTAGTGCGTCATACATGATATGAATTGCATCATGTTATTCCTAGAAGTCATGGATGATGCAATCATCACGAAGCTTACATCACTCTGCTGAACAAATTGCCCTATATCAGCTCTAGAAATCATACAGTGTCATGCTCTCTTATTTGTCAGTGTTTGATTTTGCAAAGGGACACATTTCTATTTAGCCAAAGTGAGCAGAGATGCCTCGTACTTGTGTGAACAGTGCAGATAACTTCTGCTATGTTTGTGGTGAAGTGACTTTTGCATCACAAAAGCGCAATATAACCCCTCTGGTTAAGAAAGCCTATCACCTTTATTTTGGCTGCAAAATTGGAGATCAGGACAAGAGGTGGGCCCCACACATATGCTGCAACACTTGTGCAACAACTCTTTGCCAGTGGTTGAACAGGAAAAGGAAATCTATGCCTTTTGCAGTGCCAATGATTTGGAGAGAGCCAACAGATCATACTAGCAATTGTTACTTCTGCATGGTGCCTCCAGTTGGGAAAGGTGTGTCAAAGAAGAAAAAGTGGACTGTGCATTATCCAAACATTGCATCAGCTATACGCCCAGTACCCCACGGAGAAGGACTGCCGGTTCCTGATGCACCAGAATCATTCTCACTTGAGTCAGACGAGGAAGAGGAAGAGGATGAAACTTCTGGTGTTGAACCATCAATGTCACAGGACCCACATTTTCTCCCATCCTCCTCCTCTGAACCACACCTCATAACACAAGGTGAACTGAATGACCTTGTCAGGGATTTGGAACTGCCCAAGAGTAAGGCAGAGCTGTTGGGCTCCAGACTACAGCAGTGGAATCTCCTGGCAGGTGATGTTAGGGTTTCTATGTTCCGTGACCGTCAAAAGGATCTTGTCCCATTCTTCTTCATGGAAGGTGATCTTGTAGCCTGCAACATCGATGGTGTGATGGCAGCCCTCAACATCGTTCATGATCCAGATGAGTGGAGACTGTTCATTGATTCATCGAAGACGAGTCTTAAAGCTGTTTTACTGCATAATGGCAATGTTTTGCCATCAATTCCAGTTGGTCATGCAGTCCATATGAAGGAAACCTATGACAACATGAAACAACTTTTGAGGTGCATAAACTATGACCAACATCAGTGGCAGCTTTGTGGCGATTTGAAAGTTGTTGCTCTCTTGCTTGGTCTGCAGACTGGATACACAAAGTACTGCTGTTTTCTCTGCGAATGGGATAGTCGTGCAAGAGATTCCCACTACATCAAGAAAGATTGGCCACTCCGACAGTCATTGGAGCCTGGGAGGAAAAGTGTTCAGCATCCACCACTTGTTGAATCAAGGAAGATTTTGTTACCACCCTTACACATCAAGCTGGGTTTGATGAAGAACTTTGTCAAGGCCATTGACAAAACACAAGCAGCTTTCAAGTACCTCCGTGGAAAATTTCCAAGGTTAAGTGAAGCTAAGATAAAGGAAGGTGTCTTTGTTGGTCCTCAGATTCGTGAACTTCTTCGAGATGATGCATTTGACCATGCACTGCGTGGCAAGGAAAAGACGGCATGGAAAGCCTTCCAGTTAGTGGCAATAAATTTTCTCGGAAACAACAAGGCAGACAACTACAGGTTGTTGGTGGAAAACCTCCTCAAAGCATGCAAAAGCCTTGGTTGCAACATGTCACTAAAGATACATTTTTTGCACTCTCATCTAGATTTTTTTCCACCGAACTGCGGAGCAGTGAGCAATGAGCACGGTGAGCGATTTCACCAGGACATTGCAACAATGGAGAAATGCTATCAAGGCAAATGGAGCCCATCAATGCTTGCAGACTACTATTGCTGGACAGTGACAAGAGGTGCTCCATTTAACGAATACAAGAGACAAGCCAAGAAGCGCCGAGCGGACACTGAATAGGACTAAACTGTATATAATAGTTTTTTGCCTTTTGTTTCGTAAATTTTATTTATATAACCCTTTTGCTGATTTTTAAACTGTTACATAAACAGGACAGGTGAAATATTATCATGTAAGGCAACCATAAACACATGAAAAGACTTAGGTTTACAATTTATGATTAAAACTCTACTATCTACACAATATACATAGACAGAAAATGTAAAAACTTAAATATCTTAGAAACAGTAGCCAATCAGTTGTTTTAATTGTCATATTTGAATTCAGCACATCAAAACACATAATAAATAGCACATTTTATCTCTGAAGCAGACGACTTCTCAAAAATTGTAGACCAGTGTAATTAGATTTCACCAACCTAGTAACAAGTGTGAACTCCTGAAGCACTATAACATCTTACCACGGAGTCATAGATAGTCCCCTTGGGCATTCCAATTTATCTTGCCACCCAGGCAAGATGGACTATGTGATAGATGATCATTTTACACCAGAAATCACAATAATATTCAGAGGTACTTGTGGCACCTTAGAGACTAACAAATTTATTAGAGCATAAGCTTTCGTGGGCTACTGCCCACTTCTTCGGATCCAGTAGCCCACGAAAGCTTATGCTCTAATAAATTTGTTAATCTCTAAGGTGCCACAAGTACTCCTGTTCTTTTTGCGGATACAGACTAACACGGCTGCTACTCTGAAATAATATTCAGGTTACTCCCAGTCCCAAGGGGCCAGTCACTTACGCCAGGTCAATTTGCACTTTAGATCTCACACCAAAGACAACATTTGTAGCCAATCCTGTAATTAACTTAAGATTTATTAACTAAGAAAATAAATGCGCATTATTTACAAGGTTAAAACAGGAAACACACACACGCACACAAGTTACAGTCTTAGATTTAAAAAGGTAATATAAGCTTCTATAATAAGCAGCTCTGTATGACCTTTAGGGCTGGCCTATACCAAGAGGATCTCTTGCTTATGCTTAGGAATCTTTTCCCTCTTAGGGTATGTCTATACTGCAATTAGATGCCCATAGCTGGCACATGCCATCCACCTCAGGCGCACAGGGCTTGGGCTAAGGGGCTGTTTAATTGCAGTGTAGATGTTTGGACTCGGGCTGCAGCCTGAGCTCTGGGACCTCCCACCTTGCAAGGTCCCAGAGCCTGAGCTGCAACCTGAGCTCAGACATTTACACCACAGTTAAACAGCACCTCGGCGCATACCCTGCGAACCCAAGTCAGCTGGCACGGGCCAGCCACAGGTTTTTAATTGCAGTGTAGATGTACCCTCAGAGTCCAGACAGCATAAAGAGTCCCAGTTTCTCCTTGTTAGAGATTTTTATCGCCTCTCAACCTAGAATCCAAGCTGACGGGATGAGTTCATGCGCAATCCTCCCCTTCCTGGAGGGAGTTGGGAATGTAATCAACAAGGTCTCTCTACCCTTTGGTGCTACACGATGCCTCATTTGCTTTCAGTGGGCCATCTTGTGTGCAGAATGAACACTTCACCTTCATTAATGCTTCTTTTCCTGTTTGGTGAGGACTTTATAAGTGGGATACAGATATTATAAGTAGGATTAACACATGTAGCATCCTACAAGCATTCCATAAAGTATAAATACTTTCTTATAATTAATATCTATTTTAACTATACTAACCCACAGGTAAGTTTCCAACTATGCTTTGGTCAGTGTTCAGTGAGGCCCTGGGCTTTGGCGTGAGCTGACACCTGGTCTGCCAGCATCATGGTTACCATGAATAGTCCCATTGATTTTGATAGGACTACTCATGGTAGTAAAGTTAAGCACATGTATAAGTGTTTGCAGGGTTGGGACCCATGTGACTCATTCTTATATATTGATGCACAATTCTTTAAAAAGCTGGGACATCTCCACACAAAATACTTAGCCCACTGTGAGTTACAGTTGCTAGCATATTCCACCAAACAAGTCATTCAACACCCCATCTATACTCCATCTGTTTGATTTTTGTCCCTCAAATACCTTTTTTCCACCACCAACATTGTTGCAAGTTTATCACAAGTATCATGGTCTTTGGTGTTTTCCCTAAAGCCGCAGCTCCTGGAGCCATGATATTATGTGAGATTTGGAAATGTAGTGATTTTTAAATCAATTGTAGATTTTGGGGGGCTTGACGGGATTTGTGAATGCTTGGGTTTGGCACTGCTGTACCTCCCACTTTATTCTGGGAGATTATTTCTCATTGGATGGTTAATTCTGTCAATTTGCTACTCTCTAATTGAAGGTTTCAAGTGGAAAAATACAGAAGAAAATGAAAAAGTCCAGAGATGGTGCTTAGAGGATGAGACTTGTAGGTTACAAAAGAAGGCCAAAAAATGAGGATGATTTAAAATCAAGCAGGTGATGAGTTAAAGAAGAGATACTCAGAAGTAGGAAGGGTGCAGTGAATACTGATTTGTCCTTTTGCTTTGAATGGTAAATGAAAGGGTAGATAATATAAGGGGGGTTGGGTGGATCAATGCTGCTTTATACATGTGTGCAGCCAGCGAGGGGCATTCCTGTGGGCAGGTTGTTGGACACCTACCAAGTGCTTCATTTGTAATGAAACAGGTGCCAGGGCTCAAGCAATTTTTTTACATTCATAACTGCTGCAGCAAGTCCAGAGGTGGTGGGGCTGTGAACTGCCAAGCCCTGGTACAAATTAAGCACTGCACCCACCCACCGAGTGACGCAGGGCCCCCAGGCAGCCCGCGAGCCCCTCAGTGAGAGTGGCAGAATGTTGCCTCGGCAGCCCGGCAAGGAGAGGAGTGAGGGTCCCTGCTACAGGAGACGGGCTGGACAGGAGCACCACAGGTCTCCCGCTTCCGGGTACTGCGCCAAGGCTTCTCCGCAGCAGGGGGAGCCCTAAGCGCCACAGCCCCGCCCCCGGACTGCTCAGGCCGGACTGCGGCGGCGCGGGTGGAGCTGGTCCGGGAAGATGGCGCCGCCGCTGGGGCTGGCGAAGCGGCTGTTCCTGGCGTCCGGGAGCCTGAACCACAGTGAGTGCGCGCGGGCCCCGCCCTGGTGGGGATGGAGGCTGGGGAGACCTGACCGCAGCTGCGAGGAGGGGAGCGGCGGGCCCCAACTCCAGCAGCGCCCGGTAATGTCCCCCTCCCCGCCCACGGTCTCCGTGGGGAGGGCTGGCGGCCCCCCGCCTTGGCGCTGCGAGTGACCTTCAGCCTCCCGCTGGGCCAGTGCGCGCCGCTGTCCCTGGCCGAGGCGGGGGGTGGCTGGCAGGATCGGTGCGGGGAGATCCCTCATTTGGTGCCCCGTGTCCTACATCGGCTCAGCGGAGCGCGGCCGCGTTGTCTTGAATGTCGGCAAAGGCTGGCAGACGCTGCTACACATGGAGGGGTTTGCACGGTAGGTGCTCGCCCGTGACATAAGATTTGTCCTGGATTTAGCATATAATTGCCCTTTACTGCCTCAGAAAGTAGGTGATCAGACTTGGGGGAGAGAGCGGGTTTTGCTGGTCCCCAGGAGCTGGGTCTTTGGAAGAGGTTTGGAGAGGGGGAGCACTGACGGGATTTGCCCGTCATATTCTGTGTGTGTAGTTTCAATGTCCATGAGCCCATCTGTTAAATGGGGCTAGCTGGGGCCAGGCTTGGACACAAACAAACAAATGACCTTTTTTGACCCTTCTTTCTATGTTGCCTCTAAATCCCAGAGAAGTTCTATACCAACTCATTGCCAGATTGTCCTTCCTTTATATTTTCACACATACCTTGGAACAGGCAGAGGCAAATCCTACCCTGCTTTTGCCCTCAGCCTCTCTTACTGCCATCTCTGGGCAGGCTCAGGTTAACAATACTGCCTATCTCATAGTATTAGGATTAAGTTTTAAAAATATTTTTAACCTTTGCATATAACATTTATAATAAGTGGAAAATCCCTATCCTAATTCCCCTTTATATTGAAACACTTAAGGTGCTTTGAGAAAATTATATGAAAGAAGTTATAACAACTTATTTATTGTCTTTATTACTTTGTTCTGAGCACCAATCACTATAGTAACTAGGGTGACCAGATTTCCCGATTTTATGGGACAGTCCCAATATTTGGGGCTTTGTCTTATATAGGTGCCTATTACCCCCCACCCTGTGCTGATTTTTCACACTTGCTATCTGGTCACCCTAATAGCAACAGGGCACTTATATAGAAATGCACAATATTATTACCTGTATTACATGGAGCTGTTTTTATTTCACACACACAGTTGTCTCTAGGAAGGTTTTCTGGCTAAGCTAAAGGGTGACAACAAAGGTTTTATTACTTTTATCATCAAAGATAATTGGTTAACCTCTCTCTGAGTATCTTAAGCTGCTTCCCCCAGGAAATGCCCATCTTCTCGCTCTTGTTGTGTTTTTACTTTTTGACTCTTGAAGTCCTGATTAAATAATCTTCACCATAATAAAGACTTTTTCCCTTTCTCCTCTTTGTGATGATTAGATCTAATACACAGTGTGATGATATATGTAGGGAAGTGGTGGAAGACCCATTGCTTAGGACTTCTAAAGTGGGACAACCAACTGAGTAAAATATAGTAGGGTACAATCCTATATTCCCAGAGGGACGGAAATAGGTATAGTCAGAATTGTGCTATCATTGTTGCTTCTCATCCTTCCCTTGATGAATTCCTGTGCTCAATGAATGATCTTTGCAGAAATGGGTGAAATGAGAGGGCTGGAAGACCATTTACACAAATAATATAGTTTGTCAGAAAATCTTTTATAATACAGATCAGACAAGACTGTCATGAATTGGTTTGATAATCTAAATAGACTTGACAGAAACTAATGTGTGCATGTATAAAATTCCTATATTTTAGCATTGACTCGTTCTGCATTCATTGCAAGAAAACCTGAGTATACAAAACCAAACTGGGGAAAGGTTGGACTGACTTTTGGCACCACTGCAGCTCTGTGGATCCTAGTAAGTATTATCACGTTGTTACGCTATACTTAACTAGTCACTAGAGAAATCTTAACAGTAGCTACTGTTAAGAGAAGGTTGTACATAAATATCTATTAATTTGCTGTAATAGATAGGATAACTGAAGGGAATGTCAAGATTTAAGAAATACACATAGATCAAATATGTCTCTCTGAAGACTCAGGTAGTTTGTAATATTCCTTTAAAAACTAGAAATTCACTAAGCTATTCCTCTTTGCTACAACTTTCCAAGCAACCATACACTGAAGAATTGATTTTCTACAGATCTACCAACTTCTCTCCCAGACAAGGGGTGGGCATGTATATATCTATGTGTAGAGGTGTTTAACAGTATGTTATTTTCTGCTCTAAGAAAAACTAGACATGTTTTAGGGAGGGGCTGTAATAAAACCTTATTTTTCTTTTTGAATATATTAGGAAAATCATAATTTTATGACTGGATCAGACACTCATATTTTTTGCTAGTTTAAAGCTTTATCCCGTCAACTATTAGGGCACCATTGTGCAAGGCACTGTGCAAATTCTTAAATAAAATTTCTCTGCCTGAGAGATATCATGGCCCAGGATAATGGCAAGACATAACAGGTGAAGGGAGCATGTAATAATTGTAAAATGAACATGTTATGCAGAATAAGCAGCAGTCAGAGGAATGTTTCACTGTTCCCAATTTGTCCGGTATCCAGTATCCTGTCTCTATCAGTGGCCAGCGCAAGATGCTGCTGTGGAAGGTGTAAGAAACCTCCCTGTGGGTAGTAGTGGGGTAAACTTTCCTCCTAGGGAGTCTCCTCCTAACTTCTGATTGTCAAACACTGGCTTATATCCTGAATCAGGAGATTTTATCTCTCTTAAAACTTACTTTTATTTCTTTTTACAATAATGCTGGTTCCAGCTTGCTGCTTCCCCGTATGGCTTTTTTTAATCATACTGTCATCTTCTAGCTCTTCAAGCAACATAATGAAGATGTAATGGAATATGAAAGGAGAAGAGAAGAGAGGGAGAAACGTGATGCATGTACAGGATGTTCATAGTAAGTATACAAATACAGACTGGTAATACATAGACTGATTTATCTCTTTGTAGACAAGCCTACCTCCTCAAAGGTGCTTACTGGCCTGTCTTGCCAATTAAACAATGAGAGTTGACTCTTCCTCTTCTTGTTTCCTACCCCTTACTCACTATCCCCCCCTTTCCCTAACTCAATCCCTCGTTAAAAGTTTTAAAAAAGAAAAAAAGGCCAACACAAATAATAAGTAAGATAACTGTGCCAATTCATCGCTATATTAATTTACATGTATGTTTTATCACCATTCCCAAGCCTTTGTTTGGTTTTTAGACTGTAAGCCCACCAAGGCCTGAATTCTCTTTTTGCATGTGTGTGTCGGAGCATTTGTATGATGGCCAGGACAACGGGGCCTCAGTCCTTATTGAGGCATATGGGCAGTACCATAATATATATATGTTTTGATAATAAGGTGTCTCAAGGAGCTGTTCAGCTTATTGTAGGATCAGGCCCATAAGAGAAATCATTATTTTCTTAATTTCACATATCAGAGTATTCCTGTGCCTTGTATTTTATATACCCTGGTTACATAGAGGATACCACAACTCTAAATCAATGCATATTAATTGGGCCACTTGATTTTTGAAATATAAAGATAATAGCCCTCATCATGCCAATCAGAAATGGATATTTCACTCATTATCTGTGTTGAAATGTAATTGATTTACTTTACTGTTACAAAACATATAATTAACTGACAGATATTTGTTCAGAGGCAGTTAATATGCAGCTTTAAAAGAACATTTTTTGTTGGGAAACCCCACAGTTGATGGTCACTTTCTCTTCAATTTTCTATAAATGTCTCTACTGTGCAGCTAAAAATGGAATGAACACAGAGAAAACATGTAATCACACTTATTGAACATATTTCATTTTCCATGTCAACCTTATAAGTATGTTTTTTTTCCTAGGTTGAAGATATGCTCGAAGAAGTGATTGAGCGATTAATTGTAATCCACAAGGAAATGATGAACAGGGTATCAGAAAATATCTGGATATTTATCTGTTCTCAATGTTTTGTACAAAGCACTGTGAAATAAACAGCAATTAATATGGAAGAAGGTAGTTGAATCCATTTTCTTGCTGTGCGTGTTTTATTCTGAAGACTAGCAGAAAGTGTATTTAACTGTTAAAGGTGTTTAATTTCACCTTTGCATAAAATCAGTGTTACTGTTTCAGAGTTAATGATTTTTCATTTTTAACAAATCATTGTGCTTTTGAGATTCTCAGTTATTCTGAAAGGTGGAGTTCAAATAGCACTGTCTCTGAATTTTTATATGTAGCAAATTGCTGAAGTCATTAACTAAATAATTTCAGTCACTAACCCTTAAAAGTAGAGAAAATAAACCATATGACTTACATAAGTGTAGGGAATTCACTTAGAAAAAGTGAATCATGCTTCGTGAAGAAGAGCACTTACAGTTGCAATCTGTATATAAATGCTAAAATGTGCATTTCTGGATTTTTACCTTGTGAATATTGTACATTGAAAATATTTTTTTCTTATAAGTCTTGTTTGAAATTCCACTTGGTTTTGGAGAAATTGCTTCAGAAGCTACTGCAACTCACGTTTACACATCTGTATGCAAGCTTGAAGTCATTTCTAGAGCACTAGTGTGCTTCTCCAATCCTGTCTGCTCTGCAAGATGCACACTGAGTTCATTGCCCTATAGTATTTGGGCCATAAAACATGTAGCTGATAAATACTATTATGGTAGATTGTTAGTTTTATGCCTTGAGGTTGGATAATAAACTGGAATTCCATTCTTACAAGTGATCTCTTATCAGTAGGATACTGAACCTCTGCAGACGAAGGTAGTGCCCCACTGCTCTTGTGTCAATTCAAAATACTTCATTATCATGACAAGTTAATCAAAGTGCTGATGAGGCAGAAATACTTAGAATTTCTCAAAGGTATGTGTGATATACCAAGCATCTTCCTAGGATGGGACTTGAAAGTATGTTTAGGATTCAGTTTCCTGCCACTACTTGGTCATTGTCCATTCTGTATTTGTTATTACTGATTCCATGTGTGAGCTAATGATTCTGTGGTCATTTAGTTTACAGCAAAGAAAAAGGAGAGGATTCCAGAACTCTCACCCTGAAACTTCATCAGTCGTGCATCTGTATTGCTATCGTACCTTTGTCCCTTTCCCCTTTCAGCCTCTCTTTTACTAACAAGGAAGGTTGTGGTTTAGGTATTTGACCTCATGGCTTATACTAAGTCTTTGTCTGTACTGTATTTTGAAACAGCCAATGAGAATTAGGTCTTTGCATGAGGAAATTGACCAGCATAACTATTCTGGAATAAGTGATTTTATTTTCAAATAATTACTTGGCTCTCTGAGAGTAATTTTCTCTAATATGTAATATAGTTAAATGTTCCCACAGTCCAGTTTTTGCTGTTGTAAAACAGATTTTCATCCCATATGCTTAGTGAGTTATGTCTATTTAAGTATTACGCTATTTCATCCCTTTATATACCAGTCCACCCCTAAAGATATCACATGTTCCCTGAGATGGATGGTGACTCAGAAGTCTTAAACTGATATTTGGTGGTCTGTAATTAACACGTTTTTGCATTAAATGATAAAACATTTCAAGACCTCTAAATATATATGTAAGAGAATGGTTTCCTCCTATTTAAAGGCTGCTTAGAAAGGGTAAAAATGGGTCTGAGGGTTTTTTGTTTTAAAAAACGCATTTATGATGTAGAGAAAGTGTGAAATGCTTTTTTCATTTAAAAGAGAAAAAAGGAGTAGGGTTATGGTTTCTACTTGATTTTTCTTTACTGAATTAAGTCTTCCCTCCCTTAGATGATTATGGGTTTGTCTTTCTTAGAAAAATTAACAGTACATTAACTGCATCAATTTTTAATTTATCTATTAGACTGGGGTGCAAATGGTTAGTATAATACCTAGACCTTATACAGTGCTTTACACAGGATCATTATCCCCGTTTTACAGATGGGGAAACTGGGGCAGAGAGGTGAAGTAATTTGCCCAAGATCGCAGAGTAGGGAAAAGAACCTAGCTCCAGGGTCCTAGTCCACCACCTAATCCAGTGGATCATGTACCTGTAGATGCATGTAACCATTTGAAATCAATTAATCTGTTTAAGCGTGATTTAATCTAGTTAAGTGCATCGATATTATTAAGGGTTTGAACCAATGTAACTAGATATAAAATCTATCTGGTCACACACCAGTGTATACATCTAAACTAGTCCAGTCTTAAAAGAATTGCAGTGGAAGCACTTGAAGGAGCAAGGATGCTGAGTCTCAGAGAAAACTCAAACAGCTAGAATAAAAGCTAAATAGGTGCTAACATCAAGAAATTAATCAGACTGGAGTAAAATAATTTCCCCTCTCAGCTAATCAGGTTCTTATTTCCTTTAAACCTCTGTTGGCATACCCACTACACCTCTACCCCAATATAATGTGACCTGATATAACAAGAATTCGGATATAGCGAGGTAAAGCAGTGCTCCGGGGGGGGCGGCTGTGTACTCCAGCGGACCAAAGCAAGTTCGATTATAATGCGGTTTCACCTATAACACGGTAAGATTTTTTGGCTCCCGAGGACAGTGTTATATTGGGGTAGAGGTGTATTTTTGCAGTCAGCCACCAGGCCTTTTATGAAATTGTCAGACAAAACCTGAATTTCTGTAGGAGGAACAAACCCTTTTGGGGGTATGGAAAGGGCTTTAAGTTTGCTTGATTAATCACAGAGCAACAAAGGGTACAGAACTATTTTGTTTCCTTTGCAGGTCATAGTTAAGGACCTGATCCTGTGGCCCTTATTTGTGTGAGAAGCTCTATTGCCTTAAATGAAGACTACTCAACCCTACTGAAAATTCCAGCAACTCCTTTGTGATTATCCAGCTAATCTCTGTTTCTTCTGCGCCCTGTTTCTTTCAGTCAGATACAGGCATAGAAACCGGCAGCTGTTACCCTGTTCCTAACATACCTCTGAACCTGCCAAGACCCAAACTTGGGACACAATGTGTGACAAAGACTTGCAATATAATAATTATGCATGAAATTTAAAATGCTATGGGATTCTTTACTTTACTAAAATAACCTTTATTTTTATGTACATTTTCTACAACTAGAGAGGACATCAACTTTTGTGTGAAATGTAGGAAAATGGGACTAAAATGAGTGATATCACTCAAAATGAGGGACATTAGGGAAAGATGATTCTCCAGTGAAAAATCTTCAAATGAACTTCCCTTTTGGGCCATTTGCAAGGGCTGCTGGATCAACCCCTAAAATTGACCATCACATGTCTTTCAGCATTCACAGAAGCCTGACCTAGCAGGGATTAATCTTGTATGCATTTTGGAGCATAGATCTAGATCATATTCTATTCCTTTTAATTACAGATTGGTGTTTATGAGGCAGCATTGGTCCCTACACTAAAGTGATAGAAATAAATTTGACTTCTGCTGAAGGTGTGGAGTTCTCAAACATAATAAAAGTTTGACTATGCGGGTTGAGAATTGGCAGCATGGGGCCCAGCTTGAAGTTCTGCTGTGACAATATTTAGCTCAAGGATAGCCAATCTGGACGGACAGATGCTTTTGAATGGACCATGAAATATTTTTATTTATTTGTTATTTTTCTGAGTCTGAACCTTGACTATACCTTGACCAAGAAATTTAGGCCTTGACAAAAAATAATTGATTACCTTTGATTTAGCTGATGGAACATACATAGTAGTGGCCTAAATAGCAATCACAGGGTGGGAAACTTTCAAACAGTATGTTTTGTTTCTCTAGCACTAACTGTAGCAGAGGATTAAAATACACTGAGATACAAAACTGGAAAGACAGCAAAACCCTTCTTCACGATGAGAGAACCTATGATCTTCAAGAATCTTGCATTCCTGGCTTTTAAATCAGCTAGACCTGACTAGCAAAATCCTTCATCGCAAACGTGAGAGATCATCCCTTGTGTGCCGAAGGATTTGTGTGTGCGCATTACGCAGATTACAACTTTTTTTTAACCTCTCCTTTAATCACCCCAGCCCTTTAGTTATGTAAATGACTCCCAATGGGAGAGCTCCCAATTCCTCGGGGCCTGGTCTGTCTGCATTGTACGTGGCTCGTGACTCAGCCTTCTTGGGGTCATTTCACGGACAGCAGAGGGGAGGGAAAGGACCTGAGGTCCGAGTCAGAAGGAAGGGATGCTGGGCCCTGGTTGGAGAGGTGCGGCCTGGCCCCGGGAGGAGGAGAGTGGGCCGAGTCTGCCCTCTCTCTCCCCTCCCACCTGCTCCCTCCCACTCACACGGAATCGCTGCCTCCTTCCCTCGCTCGATCCCGCAGCTTCGCTCGGCAGCCGGGTGAGCTCTGCCCAGTCGCTCCGTGCAGCCGCCGCAGCGCAGCCACCATGTACGTCTGCAGGGCTGCCTGGCAGGCGCTAGCCGCTCGCTTGGCCAGCGTGTCCTCCACTGCCACCCTGCTCAGAAAGCATGGTAAGAGCGACAGGCAGCCGGGGAGCCGAGCGCGTGGGGACGGGGCACGGACGGGCTGAGCTGCAGGGCAGGCGGGAGTAGAGGTCAGACAGCAGCGATTCATGGTCACGGCTCCGTTAGGTCACCTGCAGCCCCCGGCTGGGCGAGGGGGTGGAATCGCGCTGGTGAAGGGCGCCCTGCGCGTGCCTGTTGTTGAAATGCCCTGGGAGAGGAGAAGTGAAGGTCACAGGTGGGGAATGGAGCCCAGCCCAGCCGCGGGTAAGTTACAGCTCAGCCTGGCCATCCCCCTGCCAGGTCCTGCAGAGGAGGAATGCCAGGCAGAGGCAGGAACGAAACAACCGGCTCCAGGTGGTTTGACATATCTAGGTGTCGCCCGTCTCTCTCTGTACCGTTGCTATTTGCCGGACCAAGAAGTGTCGTTCAATCTTGAGCTACCGGATCCCTCTGCGCTGATTTTTATTGCTATGTCGTGCTGAACACTGGGGGTGGGCTCTTTTTTGCTGAAGAGGAAAAGGGGGGGGGCACGAGTCTATAAAAATGCCAGCTGAGCATTGTGAGCGTGTTGTGCAATTGAAGCCAGACGTCCTCAGTCTGCGCCCTACAGGGATCCTGCACGTAACCAGCTGACACAAATACAGGAGATCGCAAACAAGGTCCAACGATTTTGTGAATAATTTGGAGCTCTGAATGTGGCTGGGTTGGGCTAACGAACGAGAACGGAGTTTTCATGCGGTTCAGCACCAAAAGCTGCTGCCTTCAGTCACTGTTGATCCATTTCATTTGTTGTTCCTGAAAATTTAGATGCATTGCAATAAGCTGTGTGTTTATCTGAGTGTATGTACTTACTCTGTTAGGTTATAGTTGGGCCTTGTAACCTTATCTTTCCCCCATATATTTTTCTAAAGTCCATGTAATGTTATCTTAGAAGAACAAAACTTGTTTTAATTTTTAAAGGTAATGATTAATACACTGCAGCAACCGCTGCAACAGTGCTTCATCAATATTTATGCAAAGTAAGAATATCCATCGGGTTCCTGCACCAAGAGAAGAGTCAGATTAGCATGTGATGAGACAAATGCTGCTAGACGTAATCTGGCACATGACGGTAATAGTTTATTATAGAATGAGGCTATTGAGTCTTCTTACAGCCACTGGTGTGTATACAGCTGCAGAAACGACTGAACAATATACATATATTTTAAATTGCAATATATCCTATGAATATATGATTAAATTGCTGCGGGCTGGAGTCCTTTTTGCCTCCCTAAATACCCTAGTTACAACTCTGATGACAGAACTGCTTTATATTTAATGAAAGATCATTCAGGAACATAACACTTAGTATAAATTATTAATTTGGGGTGCAGTTACAGAGTGCAGTTAAAATCTTCATTAGGTCACAGTAGTATGTATGTTTTTTTCTAAGCTCTATTTGACATTTAAACTGATGTGCAATAGAATTCCTTGGCAGTGCCTATTGGATCTACATCTGGGTGAGCATCAAACCAACAGAATCAGACAAAAACAAACCTAGTCAACAACGCTACTGTGCCCCAAAACAAAATAAATTTCAACCCTACTGATAATGTGGTGTAATACCCCACCCTTTCTTAACCCTTCCCAAATGCCTAAGAGACAGGGCCTTGTAGGATGTCCCAGACCAGGACTCCTTGGAGTGACCTCCAAGTTTGAGCTATTGGGACCAGGAATATGTAAATCTAAAGCCAAGGACTCCTCCCAGAGAATGCCCAGCCAGTAATCCTTCCTCTTTAAAGTGACAGGGCTAAGTGCCTCTGTTGATCACAACTATGGCAGAATCACACAGGGACAGAGTCATTCTCACACATAGGTATATCCCATTTAGGGCTTTATAGATTAAATTAATAGACAGCCAGTGCACATCATGGACCACACGTGTAATGTTCTCATGGTGAGATACTCCACTTACCAAGTGCGGCGCTACATTTAGTTAAATAAGCACTTGCTTAATTTTCTTTGTTTTTATCAGATGACTTTGTTTCAACTTTCTACAGATTATCACTCTGCATCTCAGGTTAGATGATATTTTCTGTTATTTTATTAGCACTTTATTTTAACGTTATTTTAATGTTTTATACAGCACCTCTTCGCCAGATGTCATCTGGCAGTGTCCCTGGCTCTTCTGGGGAGAACCTGATTTACTATCTGTTTGCTGGTGTGGCGTGCACTGCTGGTGGATATTATGTAAGTGCCTCATGTTTTAGGAGTATATGAAAGACGCAGTTAACATCAGTGGCATGTGGGGGAGATGTAGCATGATCATGTAATCAAACATGGACTTAAAATATGGAAACACTGCTCCTTGGTGAATCAAGCTCCTCTTCTCTTCCCATACTAGGGAAACGAGATGATGGGTTCTGGATAATTATATTTCAAGTTGGCGGAGGGAAGGGAGGGAAATCCCTTATTCCAAAGTAAAGCTGAATTTCAATGTTGGAGATTCTTGAAGTGGGAATTTCACACCAAATGATGCTGTTCTACTTTGGCAGTGAGATAATGTAAAAGAGGCGTACAGAAATAGAGAGACCAAGCTTTTTCCTCTTTCTGTGTTCTTGGCTAATAAGAAAACAGGTATAAAGATTACAGGCATGTCTGAACAAACCATGCTTGGGCCCAGTTCAAGACCCATTCTCCTTTGAATAGATTGCTCCTTGCGAACATATTTTTTGAAGCACAGATGTCAGACTATAACACTCCCGTCTTCTAAATATTTCAGTTCTGTGAATGTGTAGCATTTTCATGATGGAGTGATGCATTTTTTATTCCCCCTTTTCCAAAGTCAGTCTCCTCCCTCCTCCTAAGTCTTTCCCACTTTTTTTCTTCCACTTCTTCTTGCTAAATCCTTCATTTCTCAGTTTCTTCCACCACTAATTGCTGCCTCCAAAAATAACACCTTCTAGTGGATGAATGAAATCTATCACTCAATGAGTATTCAAAAATATACTCATTTTATTATTTTCATTAGGCTTAATTTTCTACTTCAAGCATTTGGTTTGTAACGATTTCTACTGCTGATTGACAAGTATTTTTTATTAAATGAAGACTATTGGGTCAATTTTGACCCCCACATTTAGGGTTTATAAAGCATAAAGATTAACAGAAATATTTCCTTGTTTTTAAATATTCACCTCCAATTCCTAAACAATGCAGTGTTGTGTGAATGTGAGGCTAACTAATTTGTTTCCACGTTGCAAGAGGAGAGAGAGGCAAAATTTAAAACTAAAAGTTTGTATGATTAAAATTTAAAGTAGATTTAATTTTTTTTTTTAACCAATCTAAGGTGACCTTTCAACATAGGGAAGAACACTTCGTTAACATAGGATTTTTTTTTTAACTCTTTATTAGTAGAGCTGTGGAAATAAGTGCAGGTATGTAATTTTATTTTCAGGCCTACAGAACAATCACGTCAGACAAAAAGAGGTACAACGAACGTATTCATGCTATTCAGCAGAGTAATACAGCTGAGTGGAAACCAAAACCCTGGCCACCCCAGCGTAAGTTGTGGTGTTTTTGTTTTGTTTTAGTTTTTACCACGTTTCTTTCAGCACACAAAAATTCTACAAGAAATGGAGTTTATTTCTAGACTAGACAGTCAGACCTTTACCATACTCTGTCTCTTCCACAGTCCGAAGCTTTTACTTGCTTTATCAGTTTAAATCATTCTGCTGCCGTTTAAATTGCAGAGAAAAAAAACGTAATGAGAAGACACTGAATCCTGTAGGTACCCAATTAGAAGAAATCCATTTGAAAGGAAATGGTTAATAGACGAACCAGTAATAGGAGATTGGGTGACAGAACTTGATGACTGAAAGCTTAATTAAACTTGACTAAATGAATAACGCTGTCAAAACCAGTTCTGTCCTTTTGTTTGTTTGTGAAGCGAAATTATATCTTTGTCCTGGTCAACAGTTTGGCTCCAGGCCATGCATCAGTGAACACAATTGCTGTACAGTCCAATCTTAGCAGGCTGGGGAGAGGGACATTTGTTTAAGTTTTCAAAATACCGGGTATAAAACCCATTTCTTCCTCTTGCCTTCCCGCCTCCCAAGCATTAGTTTAACGTTAAGATTAACTGACATAATTTAAATTTACAGCCAATTAAATGAACTAGAAGATTACAGAGTTCTGTTAGGTTGAGCAGAGACATCATTAGCTCAAATACTCATGATGGAATCTTCTTTAACATTATTATTGTACAGAAGTTTACAGTCTTTTTTTAATTAATCAGTTAGTCTAATATAGATGGAAAACTATGTTTTTCCCCTGGTGTGTACTTTGCCCATATTTATATGTGCTGTTTCAGATATTGGTCTATTTGTATGTGCCAGAGTTCACACAATGTGTATGGCAACCTAACACTACTAACATAAAAAAAAAAGATGGTGGGGAAGGAAATTAGGCTAAAAGTGACCTGAGGGTTTTAAATGCATTAAATGCAGTTCCATTATGAAAAGTAACTGTAAAATGGCATTGTAGGGATCCATATATATATTGCTTCAATTGCCAAATCAAATGGGCTCAGTTCACAAATCAAGAGATGGCACTTAGCTGGTATATGTGATTTTTAGGGCTAAAGTTTGCTGAATATGACTGAATACATACAGGGAGCAGATTTCTGGAATAAGAAAGCATCATCTTTAAAGTCCCATTTCAGAACAGAGGCATACTTGAAACTGATTGCTTCTGTAAAGGTTGATTCCCCTCTTAAATTGTACTGGATTGCTATTACTTTTGCGAGGGAAAGTTATATCATACTTCCTTCACTAGTTCTAAAGTTTAAGATTAAAGGATTTTAACACTCCTCTTATAAATAATAAAATATGTATATTTCTTTCCTATTCTTAAATAGCTGGAAATTGTAAGTTTTTAAATTTCCTCTTTGGGTGTTAGGACTCGTTAGTTTAAATACAAAAAGCAAACAAACACTGACTGGCTCTTCCCAAAATGTAAGTCTTTATTTGATAAATGTGTGAGAATTTAAAATACTTCTGTGATGAGACCAAAAAAGATGTTGCCTTTTCCTGACACTTGCCTATGCAGTACAATATTGGGATGGTCTTAAAGTGATCCTATCCTGAAGAGCCTGATATATGTAGAGAGGGGTAGACAAGTCTACCAGTGGCAAGTAGAACTTCATAAGGTAGTTAATTGGATTCTTTCTCTGAGATTTGATCTTACAAGGTGCTGAGGTTTGTGGCCCTAATCCAGCAGAGCATGCGTGTGCTTAATTTTCAGCTTGAGTGTGATCCCACTGAAGTGAATGGGCCCACTTGCATGCTTAAAGTTAAGCATGTATTTATGTGTTTTGTTGGATTGGGGTCAGAGTACTTTATACCATGTAGAATCAAGCCTTTATTTTGTAACGATCTTCAAGATCTTTTCCCACAGCTTTATATCTGAACTGTGTAATACCTAATATCTTTCATCTCCTGGATGTATTTCACAAAGATCTGATGAAGCAGTAAAGCGACCACCAATGGAGGATGCTCAGATACCTTCTTTTCTATTTTTTGTCAGTTCACCACTGTCCACCAGCCCTCCAGTGCTCTTCTTTAATGACCATGCCTGTTAATAAATTAACTTACACTCTGAAACCTCTCTCCAACCTCCTTCCCAGGATCAGACTCCTGACTCTAAATGTCAGCCTTGGGGTTTTCACGTTTAATTCAACATTTGAATAGCTGTAACCTCAATTTATAATACAAATCCACCATTGAATCAGCTCTCGCATTTCTACCCTTTCTGTAGCTTTTAAAATTCTTCCTCCCCTTCCGTCCTCCTCCTCCCCAACCCCCCCCCCCAAATTCTCCTCCCACATTCCCTAAACTGGCTTCTGTTCCCTTCTATCTTAGAATCCCCTAGATTAACATTTTTCATTTTCTCAAAAGCACAAATGTCTTTGCTCCCTCTTATTTTTTTCTTCTATGTGTAGTCCTAATTCTGTATTTAGCATGTGTCTCATCATAGAGCAGTGCTACATGGCTTCCCGTCCCTACCTCCACAGAATCAGTGCCCACAACTTCTCCACCCCGACCTCCTTTGAGTGCAGTTAGTCATCATACTTATTTTTCACAGTGTTTGTTGTGGAAATAACTAATTAGAGAACTGGTGAACCTGCCACTCAGAAGAACATAAAATTTAATCCTTTAAAGCTAGATGATGCTACAGGTAGTGACTTATTTGAGAAATTTCTGATTTTTTTTTTGGATGTTGAGGAACAGTACTAAACAGTGGATAGAGATAAACACATCCCAGTACACTCTCTTAACATGATACAAATAATAGTTATATTTACTTACTATTATTAATGTAACACAGAGGAGGCAACCATTTGGCTAGAAGGACTGGAATTTACAACCAGGGAATAGATGGTTAGGTTAGAGGGAGAATTTCCTTCACTTTCTACCAGTCATTTGTCTTTCCTTTCCTTAAATTAAGCAATGTCATTTTCTCTGTTAAATGTTTTTTCCCAAAAATACTTAATTCTCAGAAGGCACACAGCCCTCCCAAAATAATTTATACAAAAGAACTACAGCATACAGCAAATAGAAGTGGTCAAAAAAGGGAGAAATATCAAATGCTTTTTTCAAGTTCATTTTTAATTTGGTTATTTGAAAACTTCAGAAATTGCAACCACCTCTAATAGCAAACCTTTTAAACTCCTATTGATCTATAAACCAGACTTTAACAAACACAGAATGTAATAGTGGATTTTAAAGTCTCTGGGAGGAGCATGAAGAGAAATAGTGGTGGAAAACCTTAGGGAATTATCTTATTGTAAAATGAATGTTTGCCGCAATGGAGTACACTTCATTTTTTATCCTTTGAGTGCATGTATTTGCTTATGTGTCCTCCTTTCTTGTTCTATTGTGTCCCCCTCTTCAAACTTGTTTCTGATCTGCTTTTTAGTGGTAATTTTTTCTTAATTTAACTTTTAATTGTAAAAGCTGATTCAGCCTTTCTAATCATTACTCTACTTTTACACTTTCCAGAATAAAATACAAGGGAAATCTGTCTTTCCAAACCTGAGGATGTAAAATACAAACAAAGGGATAATCCTTCACCATTGCATACCTCGCAGCCTACCTTGGGATGACTTTATGCCTTCTACTGTAAAACTTCACACTTGTGAGACTTAAAAAATACTAGCTTTACATTTACAAGGCCAAACCATATTGAGCTACTGAATATATCCTGTAGAAGGCAACTTTGAGATTTTTAAGGAGCTGGCTGTTTTGAATGAATGCACTTGTATATTTGACTGTCCAATAAAGTGTATTGAATGTTGAGCTTGCCTGTTACTCTGGTCTTTGTGTGATAAAGCTTAGTTTGTTGGAAAGATACTAAGGGACACAGTCAGGTAACTTGATCCTATTTAGTGTGAAGGGTTTTTTTTTGTTTTATTTTTAACCAATGGAATCCGATTTTGTTTGAGTTTAAACCCAAACAATGCAGCCCTGTGCTAGTGCATGAGAACCAGGGAGTGAAACTGACTGGTCAGTTTAATGCCCCCCTCCCCATCTATTCGCATTCTCCTAACTGAGTGAAATGCAAAAAGTAAGTAAATGGCATATGGCCCTCCCTTTTAATCCAAAGTACTAACATTTTTAAAAACAGGATTATTTTTTTAGCCTGACAATGTCTCTTTAAGCTTTTCTATTTTCTTTCTCTGCCTGCCTGCAACTGTTATACAACTCTTTCCAGTTCCGTTCTTCACCTGGTGAATTTGGTGTGAGGGTTAACTAACAATGAACACATGGCACACTGTTTAAATTTGCCAACTTGTGTGATGTTTGTGTGGTTTTTATGTGTGTGTGTGTGTGTTCTTTGCATGCCCTCTTGCCTTGCACTGTATTCATTTTAATTATTTTTTTAATCCCACTTGAGTCTGAACTAGTTCATTCTGATGAGACAACACGGAGTTTCACTGCTGCTGAACAATTTTATACACAGAGATGCAGGCAAACCTAAAAGAGAGAGAGCTCAGGTTTGCAAACAAGAAAATCATCAGTCGTAAATGGCTACATGAATCTCCAGTTTACAAACTGTTTCTCTATTTTATACACCTAGTTTTTTAATAAGTGTCTTCTGTTGTTTTTTTTTTTTTGTTTCTGTCCCATATATAGAGAGAGTGGGCTTTACTTTCCTTAATTATTTATGAATGCCATTACTCTTGAACTGCAACTCTGACATGGTGCTAAACTGCATAAGAGCTTCTAAGCAGGACAGTTAATGTGTTGTATTCCATGTTTAGATAACTTCACCAGTGGGTACAGCTGGAATGTGGACTCTGATCCTACTTCCAAAGAAGTCAATATCTGTTTTGCTATTGAGTCCTTCAATGAGAACCAGTTTGGACCCATAAATCTTACATCCCTCTGGCATGGTTTCTGACACACTTTGTGTGTGCGTACTCATTCTATTATTTTCTTTGTTGTCAACCACTTGCTTTAAGCCATATTTTCCTTTCCATTATAGTGACATAGTAGTAAAGCTAAGCTAATGATTGAGAATATGGCTTAATGACATTTTAAACATTATCTGATGCAGGGACTAACTTTGAGTTCCTTGACTTTTATATGGAAAATCTCAACCACAAAATGAACAAATTTTTTTCATTGTAAGTTTAAATAAGATGGTGAAAGCAATTGGTGAACTTGTTTTCCTGTTGCATGCATACACTTTACACTTGCTTTATTGTATTAACTAAATCCTTAAAAGGTGATGAACTGGAGATAGCTGAAGTCACTGAAGCAAGCGAGCAGGCCACAGAGGCACTTACAGAAGAGGCTGAAGCACTAACTGCTGATGAATCTACAGAACAGAATGAGAGGTCTATGGTATCTACAGAAGCTGAAGTGGAAAAAGAATCGCCAGTTGCAGATGCATCCTCTGCTGTGGAAGCAGCACAGCAGGAAGCCACTGCTAGTTTGGAGGCTGCCCAAGTGCAAGGTTAATTCATTATTATTTTTTTAAAAACAAAAGCAAAGAAAAAAAATCTTTTACTACAGGGAGTTCTACACTGTTTGCAACAAATAGTGCACTATTCCTAGTGGAATTAACCTGCAGTGAAAACTAATTCCATCATCTGTTTGACAAATCACGAGCTTTAAGTTAATTGTACTCTCAAGAAGTCGTACTGCAGTAATCTTTTTTCCTAAAAGCATAGCATCTCTGGCACCAAAGTTGGTGCTTAAGACCATGAGAATGAATGGTCCTTACTACTTCTACATTCCATGTCTCTTCCACATGTTTTTAAAGTAACACTGGCAAATAGCGTGATGGGAATATACGTGTTAGTGCCCCCTCATAAGAAATTTTTACAGATCCAGACTAACATGTCTACCCCTCTGATACTTAACTGTCAGTTTGATGAACATATTGTACAGTGCAGTAAAAAAAAAATCAGAATTAGGTATTTAATACGGCTTTGCTACAGATGGCAAAAAAAGGTTTGTTGGAGGCTGTTTGTCTAGTTATGTCTCAGGTCTTCTGAAGCTTTTCCCTGTTTGAGACATAAGTGAAAAACTACTAACACGTTTTTTTTCTTTATCATAAAAGCAATATAAAAGCAAACCTACAAGTACGTTGTTGAAATGCAATTTTTTTAAAATGAGACTTTTATTTAAAGACTACACAAATAATCTAAATTGATTTTAGCAACAAATCTTGTGACTGGGCTGGAAATATAGAGCATCCATTCATCCTGTTCTTCCAGAAAGGAACAGCTAATATCAGTAGGGAGACATAAAGGAATCATGATTTCATGGTGGATAGGAAAGTAACAGCCACTTAAATCCAAGGTCTTTTGTAAAAAACAGACATATGCACTTGATCTGCTGTGCAGTGTCTTAGTTCCTGTCTTGAAGGGAAGAATTTTTTTTTTTTAAAGTCTTTAGTGTGAATGTAACGTGGAAGAAAAATACATCGATACAGCTTTCAATATGATTTTAATGTAGTTTAGGAATTTCTTGGGTGGATAGGAGACATGAGTATTAATGTACTGTTCCTGGAACTTACCTTGTACTGTGAGTATGCATGATACCTCTTCAGCCAAACGAGCTAGCATCAGCCTTATGGAATACATTAAAGCAGATTTTAGAGGTTTTATTAAAATGACTGCCATGTTGTCAATTGTGGTGATTTGAAATGGACTTTTAGTAATGACTATGAAAAACCCTCCATAAATTAGGTGTATTGGCTAAGTCTTGCATTCACAATACTGAAGTGACTAGTATAACACCAGAGCTACCTTCAGCCTTGCTATAAGCAGACAACTTCATTTGACCTCGTAAGTTGCATCTGCTTACCCACTTTGGCTCATAGAGCATTTTTTACTGGCAAACAAAATGCTGAATTTGTGTGTGTCAACTGCCTATTACTAAATAAACCAGGGGAGGTACATTTTGCACAGGATTTCTAATTGCAGACTTCTATAAAATCTCTGGATCTGCTTGGATTTTTCTTTCATGTTTAAAAAGAGTTTCTACAGACAACTGTTTGCAAAGCAATCAGTTATGAAATATATGTATAGAGTAATAAATGTAGTTTAAAACAAAAAAGCAGTCTATTACTCATTCATATTCAATTCAGTGGGGTAGTCAAGCTCTCAAAATAATTGTGTATTGTTAGATATTACCTGTGTCACTGGTGGCTTGTCTAAGTTTTTTTTCTCATCTGATGAATATGTCTGCAATGATTTTTACATTCTGCATATGAAATAGCAAGTTAAGGAAATTATAAAGCAGAATTAAAGAATAGCAGAGAATCTTTGAAAATCTCCATTGCTATACAATCCTAGCAGACAGCTATTCTAATTCCATGGGAAATACAGTCCAACCTATAATAATGCAGGCAGATTAGAGCTCCAGATACACAGGGATCAGCAAAATATTTGCACAGCTCTTCTTAGAAGTTGTATAACTTTTTTCTCCCTTTTAGCCAATGTCCTGTCCTGTTGCAGAAAAATTACAGAACTTCTCTTAAGACTCTTCTGCTGTTTCCTTTATCTGGATGCAGTTCATACATTTTCCTGTTTTACCTACCTATGTATAGCTGTAGACATCTTAAATCCTGTGTAATTGCCACTGTATTATAGATGTGGAAGCTAAGATCCAGGTACTTATCTGGGAGGCATTGTTCTCTAATGAATGTGGTTTGAGACTGGAATTTGATGGTCTAATTGTGGACATAGTAATTTTGGGTTCCTCATGGTGTGTTATGAGACCTACTTAAACATTTAAGTACTATGTAAGTGCAAATTATTATTGAAATTGATCAGAAGTTGATAGTATTCTTGACTTGCAGCCCTATCTTTTTCAAGAGTCTAAAGCGGAACAGTACCAATGCCAACCCTGCCTTCCAAATGTTTGATTAAGAGGGACTCTGAGATTTTGTTTAATTTTGAAAAAATGTAATGTTTTTGCAAGGTTTTCAGAACTTGGGGTGTGAAATTGCATGAACCAATCAAACAAACAAACAACAACAAAAAGCCTTTCACCATTTTCAGTCAGCTCTCTGCTAAACTCTAATTACAGAATATTACATAGCAGAAGGTTTAGCTCACCACCATGTACTTACACTCCCCATGAATAGTGTCATGTTCTCATAGAAGGGTATATCTTGTCCAGTGTAGCAACTGCCTGTCCCCTCTTGAATCTGATACATTTTGATCTTTACCTTTACTATAATTTGGCACTGAATGCACCTCTAGAGACCAGTTTTACCTGCATACTGTTAGATAATGCCAAACTCCACTGGTCACTATGTAGAGTCTCAGCCAATATAGCTGAACTATATACTGGATCACAAGCATATTCAGTGGTTAAATATTAGTTTCTTCTTTGAGTACATAACTTGAAATTGTATGAAAACTGCAATTCCCTCTTTCCTGGCAGAAAATACAGAAAGCACTGATTCCTTATTTGAAATGATACAAGGAGAAGGTATTCTAACTCATGTTAATAGCTGTCAATTTCAAACAGATCTCTGATCAAGGACTGGATAATGACGTTATTTTTCAAGCAACTTACCTTCCGTAAACAGTTTGCATTTTTTAACATTAATTTTTCTTTTGCTTTATCAAACAAGTTCTGGTAACACCATCCTCTGCAGTGTTTAATGTAGCCTCCTTATTTAAAAACAAACAACTTAGGTCTTGACAAGCTTTTGCGGAGTCAGATATAGCAATATTTTCCTTTCAAATGTTTAGGTGTCTTCTACTGATAATGAAAAGGCAGACTTACTAAAATACTTGCATTTGTAAAAATTATTTGTAAGAAGTACCCTTTTCAAAGCTTGTGTTTGGTAGCTTGACATGCCTCCTGCATAGTGTTGCAAGTATTTTTTCTAGGAGGTTAAATACAAACAAACTTTCACTACTTACCATGGGATAAATCAAGTTCTTCGGCCATATAATTGGAAATATAAAGAATCCAGCTGGTGAACATCCATATTTTATTCCAGGATGTAAAAAGGGATATTTAAGGGGCTAGATTCAACTGATTAGGATAATTACTATTTTACCAAGTAAATCAAAGCTAACTTTCCACACCCCCAATGTAACCCTTCACTGGTACCTGTGATACATGGAGATTGGACAGACAGTCTATATATTTAACAAGATAACTCTGAAATATATTGCCTCTAATTTCACATTGCCAAGTGTTGCTTTCTCTGGCCCAGCCCTGCAACCAGTTCTGGTCACAATGAAGAGCTGATCCTGTTTCATTTAAATAAATGAGAGCAGGATGGGGGCCTTAGTTCCACTGAAGTCAAGAGGAATCTTTTGGGGTCTGGACCTAACGTTTTAAAGATGCCACGATCGCTGCCTCCATGTTACTCTTCTGAGACTGAAGGTTACTCTGAACTCCAGTTTTCTGCATAGTAATGGCTGATCATAGAAGTTGAGCAATCAAAGTGCCATATTGTTGTGTGAAACTTGTTAGTATCCGTCTATATTACAGTTCATGCATTAGGTGTTCAGAGGCCATTAAATAAGGTCCATTAGTCCTGGGGTATAGATATTAAACAATGCATGAACTGATAGGACACCATTTGTACTAAGAGTCTCATTATTTATGAGAGCATTTGGACTGCTTTTATGCAATAAATATTTACTTCCACTCTGGCATTAATAGCACAGGAGCAGAAACATGTTTTGTTAACTCAGAACAGACATTAGTTACTATGTATTTTAGGCTTCGACATACCTACTTCCTTCCCATTATTTATCTGTAGATTCAGAGTCAGATAATTAATGTCGGCACAGCTGCTTGTAGGCATACCCATTTAGCACCACTTTTATTGACAGATAGTAAAAAGCTCTTCCATATATTTAGTATGATGGTATAAAGAAAAAGTATCTACCACTCTTCATCAGTGGATCTCTAAACTTTATTTTTTTAATCAAAATCCTGATTCTTAAATAGATTGAAAATAAACATAAACTGAAAACCACATAAACAGTGTGCTGGGCTTTAGGATAAGTAGCTAACTAAAAATATACACTTGAGTATTTTCACTGTGAAACAAAACTGCAAAAAGTTGATGAATAAAAAGTGTTTTTTCTTATACTTTGTTCTTGGCTGCTGTTGCAGACCTACGTAAGAGCTCTTAACCTGACTTCCTGATCTTGCACAGAATTGTAATCCTGTGTTTCAGGCTTCTCAATTTGTTACCATAGAAATGATTGTGATATCTGTAACTAAGTATTGTTAGGACAGCTCTCAATCTGGGATCAAGTGGGAGGACAAGATTAATTTTGGACTATGGGGCAGTAAATGCTTGAGAGCATACTTCTAAAAATTGGCAAAAGTGGCAAAGGTAAACTACAAAAACGAAGTGTTTTAATCTGAATGTACCTGTTAAGATTGAGCAGTCTTGTGTTCTTCTTGAAAGGTGACTACCTTAAGAGTTTTAAATATCGTATGGGTTGTAGGCTTTGGCATATTTCAAAGTGCTTGAACTGGGTTGGGGGAGGCTTATAGGTAGTTATACTATACTCCCTCTTACTTTCATTGACTGAAAATAGGAGGAAAAATTCTAAGAATTGCTTATCATAATTATTTGTACAACATGCAAAATATTTATGAAAGCATAAATGAAGTAGATACATCCCTCTTATGTTTCCTTCCAATTTGAGTACAGTTTAATTATAACTTACTGCAAATATTGCGCAACACATCGTGTTTATACACTTCTTTTGCTCTCTATGTGCTTTGTGCTATTGAGGAATTGTAGAGCTAATGACTGCAGCAGTAAACCATTTCCACTGGAACAGGCTTTTTGCAAAATTTATGAGTTCAAAAGCAGTAAATTAGGCCAGTGGTTCTCAACCAGAGGCACGTGTACCCCATGGGGTACACAGATATTCTGGGGGTACATCAACTCATCTAGATATTTGCCTAGTTTTACAACAGGCTATATAAAAAGCACTAGGGAAGGCAGTACAAACTAAAATGGCACACAATGGCTTGTTTATACTGCTCTATATACTGTACACTGAAATGTAAGTACAATATTTATATTCCAATTGATTTATATATGGTAAAAACGAGAAAGCAAGCAATTTGTCAGTAACAGTGTGCTGTGACATTTTTGTATGTTTGTCTGATTTTGTAAGCAAGTAGTTTTTAAGTGAGGTGAAACTTGGGGTTAGGCAAGACAAATCAGACTCCTGAAAGGGGTACAGTAGTCTGGAAAAGTTGAGAGCCACTGAATTAGACAGAAAAAGTGATTTAATTTTCAATCTTGCAAACCTTTGTGTACAGACTCTCTTGTCAGTTTGGTGTTTCAAGTACTGTCCTGGCATGAAGAGGTTTAGGGAGAGTGAGTAAAATGGGTTTGGAGAGGATTAGTGTGTGAATGTGCCAGTGTTTTCCATGTTAAATGTTTCTGCACTGATTCCATTCAAAGCAACGGAGCTAGACTGCACTAGGCAGGAGGGTCACTGCTTTTTGTAATAAGGGTCAGCAAAATCTCTGTACGCAATGGCCCAAAAAACCTATCTGAGTACAATGTTTTGTATCCTTTTGTCTGGTGTGATGTCAACCCCGTGTGCATGTCCACCTTTGTTTTAATGTCGACCCTAATAATGGGAGAAGGATAAACTGGCATTTGAGAACTGCTTGAAGAATGCTAGTTGATGAAACTATTGATGTCTTTTATAGCAATTAAAAAAACCACCTCAGTCTACTCAATAGAATGATGATGTGTCTTCCTAATCAGGTGAGTGTTACCTGGGGGAAAACCCACTTGCCTGCCCTTTGGGATCTCTTCCACATTGGATGTTATGGTGAGAGGCAGAAAGGGCTCTGGACTGGGACTCAGGAGACCTAGGGTCAATTCCTGCTGTCTGATCTTGGGTGAGTTACTTCCCCTCTCTGTGCCTCTCTCTTTCCTCCCATCAAAGGTCTTGTCTAAGCAGATTATGAGCTCTTCAGGACAGGGGCTAGCATTTACTATTTGTACAGTTGCACCAAGATCTCAGTTGAGGCCTCTAGGTGTTACTGTAACACAAATAATAAAGAAAAAGACGACCAAATATTCACCTCTTCAGGGCACTCTTCTGTTTTTAAGCTATTTCTTTTTCAGGTGCCCCCTCTCGTCTCTTGCCACCTTCATACTTCGTCTGTGTTACTGCAATACACTGACCGCTGCTTACCTATTTCTTTTCACTCTTTCCCTTGTAGTTGAGCCACTGAGTAATAGTGCTTGTAGTATAACCAAGTTCCAAATCCTTGGGGGAGGACTCTAGGGAAAGCTTTTTTAAACAGAGAGCTTGTTAGAATCTGAAGTTGGGTGAATGGTGGCCCAGAACTGAACAGATTCAGAAAAGGATGATATAATCGAAAGTGAGAGGGGTCAGAGAGAAGCAATAAAAATATTAGATGTATGGGGAAAACCATATGTGCGGAAAGATTAAAAAGGCTAAAACTTTCTGGTTTAAAGAAAAGACAATAGGTAATACCATGATAGTGGTATAAAATCATGACTTGTATAGAGATGGTTGTTTGGGTGCTTCTGTTTATCTTTTCTTATAACAAGGGGCCAGGCAGTGAAATTAAAAGACAATAATTTAATGCAGATGAAATAGCTTTACAAAATGATTTAACGTGAAACTCATGGCCATGAATCATACTGAGACAAATGGCTTATAATTAATGATAAAATGATCATCTGTAGTTACATGATCTAGGTTAATGAAATTATAAAAGATATAGACCCTCCTGCCAAGACTGAGCCTGGGATAATTGTCCTATTTTAAAGAATAGAAAACAGTTTTATCCTGGATGAACCTAAACTCTGCTAATGTCTACCTTACACTGAACAGTACATGGGCTATATCTAGGGACTATATTTCACTGCAAGTTATTAGACCCTAAGGTAGTGTTTGGGGAATATTAGTGATGCTACTCTTTGGACAATGTTAAAACCAGTTCTTTTCTGCTCATTTCTAGTGGCTGTTCAAATGCAAGTTAAAATCCCATGATATTTCTTCTAAATAATTGGGGGAACATACTTGAGGCCAACATTTCTCCTTGCAGTAAATGTTATTTTCAAAACTGCATGGGAGCTACTGTAACAAGTGCACATTGGTTGCTCCTTTGGAAACAGTCACCACATTGGTATAATTCAGTGGATTCATTTGTATATCTTGAGTCTGACTGGTACTATAGAAAATAAATGTGTCTTGGTGATAGGGGAAATATGGTATAAAAACTTTTGAAAGATTTCATAAATCCTATTATTTCTTACTGACCACTTTCATATGTAAACTATGCAACATTAACTTGATTGTTAGTGCCATGTGAATTTTAGTTAATATTTTTAGATATTAAGTTGTCAGAAATTGATCAGAATAGACCACTGTGGAAAACATTTTATTAAAACAAGAATAGCTAAATGTGAGTTGGCTCTCATATTTCTATAAAACACAACAAACCTAAAACCCTGAGTTCCTAACAATGAAAACACTTCCTACTTTTACTAAATTTGTGATCACAATATGAATTTTCACCAACAACATTAAACTACACTTGTCAAATTAATAAAATCTCTTACAATGCTGTATCCTTGGGTTTTTAATTGCTCACTTGCTAACTCACAAAATTCACCAGTTTGCCATGGGTCTTCTAGTCATTCATGTGAATTAATGAGGGTTGTGTATGTGTGTAGGAGCGAATGACCTACCTTAGAGACTAATAACATGCAGGATGTTTGCTTGGAAAACCAATTTCATTGTTACACAGGGATTTAGAAATACAAACTTTTAGAAATACAAACTCCTTGCTTGTTATTTTTAAATGTACTTCTAAACTGTTGGAGTTATGATCCAGAGATACTTGTCTCTGGGGTGGAGCCTTTTCTCAAGTTTCTGTTCGGAGGGTTTATGGATGAATTATAAAAGAAAAGGCTGGCCTTCTCAGTTATAGGGTGTCATAAACAAATAGTTAAGGGTTAATGCCTCTTTTACCTGTAAAGGGTTAAGAAGTTCACCTAGCCTAGCTGACATTTGACCAAAGAAACCAATGGGGGAACAAAATGTTTCAAAAGGAAGGCGGGAAGTTCCCTTTGTCTAAGTCAGTTTTCAGTTTTAACCGGAGTGGGAAAGCTCCAAAAATCAGCCGCTTATCAAGTAGTGAGTATTTGTGAAGGGAATAAATAGGTTTATGTTTATTTTCTTTGTAACTTATCTTGGGCATTAGGGAATAATCAAATTGGGTAATTTTTGTGTAACTAAGTTTTTGCCCAGGGGAACATCCTCTGTGTTTTAAATCTGTTGTCTGAAAATCAGCTTGTATGCTATCGCCCAGAGTGTTTTCTTTTACCTTTCTTTTCTTTAATTAAAAGTCTTATTTTTAATACCCTAATTAATTTTTCCTTGTGTTAGGATCCAAGGGAATTGGATCTGGACTCACCAGGAATTGGTGGGGGAAAGGAGGGGGAATAGTTAAATTTTCCTTCTGTTAAGATCCAAGGGTTTGGATCGGTGTTCACCAGAAAATTGGTAAAAAAAGTCTCTCAAGGCTAACCAGGGCAGGGAGTTAGTACTTGGGAGTGGTGGCAGCAAAACCAGATCTAAGCTGGTAATTCAGTTTAGGGGTTCACATGCAGGTCCCCATATCTGTACTCTAAAGTCCAGAGTGAGGGTAAAACCTATAACATAGGGGCACAAACGGTCAGGAATCCCAAGTCTTCTCTATTCTGGTTTCACTTCCTCAGAACCCCTTGGACATTAATTGAGCATTGTGTTCAGGATGAGTTATGAAATTAGTCTGGTGCCAAAAGGAGGAGACTCCAAGTTTCAACTGTATCCAGCACTGGGAGGTGTTTGGAGCTAGGATTTTTTTGGGGATCCCTCTGCCTAAACTACACCTGGCATATTTTTGGCAAGAATAGTAGGATACTCTGAAAATAATTACTCCAGTGTAGATGCAGCTAGGTCACCAGAAGAATGCTTTCATCAACCTAGTTATCACACGGGGAAGTGGAATTCCTACAGAGATGGGAAAAACCCCTTCTGTCACTGGAGTCTGCATCTACACTATGGGGTTAAAGCAGCATGACTATCTTGCTGTAGCACCCATAGTGTAGACATGGCTTTACCCTTTAAAAAAAGAAAAAGTGTATTCCAAAAAAGTTGATTACCATAATATTTGCAGGTCTTTACAATTCAAAGGGTGCACTAAAGTTTTCTTAATTTTTTTTTTTTAAGGAATAGGGTGGGAAAACTTTCCCTTTTTTAATGAGCTGTGCAGTAAATTTTATTTATACTAAATTTATATGAAGCTTTCATTCATAAATAGAGACTACTCTGAGGCTTTGCCTCTTTAATATATTCAGCAAACTCATATTTCAGGCCTGAGATTAGACTGATAGATTGTTTTCTATGTTGCACTAGAATGTGATGTTTTTAGCTACAAAGTTCAACAATTGTTAACAAAATATTTTAGCTTCTGTTCTTTTCATGAGTGTTTATTATGAGAGAATATTTTTCTTTTGCATTGCTCTATGCAGCATTCACTGGATACACTGCAGGTAGATTAAATCATGAAAGACATTGCATTGCACTCCTGCTCTTGTTCACATGCATAGCTCCAGGCAGATTCCAGTTGTATTATACTGGCCAACTTGTATTATTTTAGCTTCATAAGTTCTGCAAAGACTCTTTGAAGAACTATTTGAACATGACATTTTGCATTAGAAAGAGCAGACTTCTCTTGGCTGAAAAAGTAACTGATTAAATGGAAGATGTGGTTCTGAATGAAGTAGTCAGTCTCTTTCATAGAGTTTCCTTTGCTTTTTAAATATTGCTTTATATACCTAAGTAGTGTAAATTCTTACTTTTGAAAAGATTCCTTTCCCGCTCTGTGTCCCTGGTTTATTTCTAGCTTAACATCACTTTTTGAGTTTAACAGTTAAACCTTGCTTCCTATTAAGCACGAAGAAAATTTGGGAAGAATTTACAAGTAGTAGCAGGAAGAACTTGTGATTCAGGTACAAGTCTGCATAACTGAAGTATACGAGTTCTATTCCTGAGTTATTTGCAGTCTTCTACTTCTGGCTGTTTGTGACTTCCCCCAATCTGCAAAAAACTCCCTCTCTTCTCTCGGAGGGGGAAAATGTGTGAATAAACCACACATTTTAAGGGGGGGGGATGGGAGAAGAAAATACATAATATTCATTTTGTGAATAATATATTTATTCCTCAAACATTACAACAGGCCAAATTGAAAAGCTCACACTCCTGTAAGTAAAATACAAGAACACAATAATCGAGTTAAGTTAGATAGTTAGGCCTACTGCTCTTTTGTATCTGGCCCTAGAAAGCAATACTTTTACCAACTTGTTTGCTTTTTTCAGCACCTAAACTATTACCAAGTTTCAACCAAACCAATCCCAATGTGCTATAAACATGCTGAACTGTTACTGAGCTGGCAGAACTGTTAAATGCTGAGTACTTTTTACAATATGACAATTCTGAATTCAATAGTCCTATTTTTACTTCCATAATTTTCCATCATTTTGATGCAACTAATTGTGACACAACCTCCCCTGCTACCATCTTCCATTTTAAATGCTAAGAAGGAAAGGAATTCATTATTAATTCCATAAGACAAAGTATCACCTTTTTTCCTTTTTAAATTAAGGTAATGTTGTTGTTTATAAAAGAAAGTTCAAACCTGCAAGTATTTGCCTTTTTAGTTTTTCTTATAGCATAATCAGAATTTTTTTTTGAGTTGGGGTATTTGAACAGGTACAGAGCCTCCCCTAAATACAGCTGCTGCTGTTGAATAGTTGCTGCAAGGCTTTAAACAGTGTCTTAAATTAGCATTATGGATACCTTTTAATTACAACATAGCTGTTGAAAACAGCTCACTTACAGAACTGTTGAACTCACCAATGTTCTACTCTTCTGCTTAATGTATAAAGCTTCATTAAACAGCACAGTTGACCTTGAGCACTCCTATTCTTTGTGGTCTCTCAGGGCTCGTCTAGATGTGGACACTCAGGAAAGTTATTAATTAACTAAACCAAGTCTCTAACGGTTCCCAAATCCACCAACTTCCAACAACATCATTGAGAGTTTGTTCCACATGCTTGCCGTGGCCTTCGCTGTATCCATCCGCCTTCCCTGTTACTTAATAGACAATTCTATAACTCACTGTTTTGCAGTAGGTAAAAGTCCCTTGCTGTCCTCACCACTTCCTATTTTTAACCCTGTAGAATAAAGTTTTCTTGGATAGAAATTCCAGCCTGTTTCTAATGTCAAAAAAACTTTCAAGAATATTACAATTCACGTAAATACTTCAGAGGGACAAGTTAAAAAAATGAAGGGAAAAGTGGGAAAAACCTGAGAGAGGATTTTTCACAATCCTGTTCTTGTGTGACCTTAAGCAAGTCAATTCGCCTCTCTGCCTCACGTTCCCATTGGTAAAATGACACAGGTTACTCAGGAATGAAATCTTTGCCAGTTTAAAGTATGTCTGTAACCTAAAGCATGGCTGTAAGGATGTTGTTGATATATGAGAGCTGACAATTTCCATATCTCATATTGTACTAATAAATTGAGTAAATCCTATTTCCAAACTGCTAGCCCTCGAAACTCAACCTTGACTCTAAAAGGTAGTCTGGGTTCTTTCTTTCTCACATGTCATCACCAGTAATAAAGGTTCTGCAGGTCAAATTAGGCCCTCAGTTACACCTCTACCGCCATTCTGTTGAGATCATGGCCTGAGTCCCATTGCTTTCAATAGGACTGCAGTTATGGCTGATTGAAACATTAATTCTATTGGTGCTACATAAGAGTAGAGCAGCCTGTACTGTCACAGTTTTAACTGTGCTGGTGCTCAATGCTTCTAGGAGTAAAAATGTCTTTAAATTCAGCAGATGTGATTCTTAATATATCCATGGAGTAGATCTTCAATTGATTAAGAAGGGGTATTTTTATAAATCCACCTCTCAGGGTGGAAGCAGGCTTTAGATTCATACCATGTTCAGTCCATTGGAAATAAGCTATTGGGAGCATCGCAATTCCCTTCTCCTAAGCATTCAGTCATAATCTGCCATTTCCTTTTGTTCTCATAAGCAATTTCCTCTCCACCACATAACTACATACAGAATTTTGTTTTTATAACAGAAATAGTTTCATATCCTCTGCTTTGACAGCAGTCCCAGGGCACTGATGGCACTTGCTCAGTCACGTTTTGTGTTTGCAATCATAGGTTTATAAAATTAGCTTGGAAGGACATATTTCTTCCCCAAATAGTTGTCCTTTTATACCAAGAACAGGACAGAAATTAGTCAGCATGGACAATACTACAACAAAAAAATTGTGTCTGTCTTAGTCAACAGTGCCTATAATTGCCTTTAAAAGGTATAGGAAATATCTTCATTAGATGCCAGCAGTGTGATATGTAAGCAACTAGCTTAGTTTAGGAGTTTAGTTAAATTGTGAAATACTGTAGAGGAACAGAGTAGATATCCCTTTAAAAAATTTGAGCACTCTAACTTGAGTGTTTTAAAAGCCACTGGAACCCTGCCAGACTGAGCAGCCGCGTGTAGAAGTAGGTAGGCCTTGTTTGTCGTTAGTAAACAGATACTGGGACCACACTGAGCCCTGTGGTTCCTTCAGATTACATTCTGTTCTTTAAAACACACAAGTCAATTGGGGATGAGGACAAACTCCTAGTCCAGGAATACAGTGAAACAAAGTGTGACTACAGGGGCCTAATAAGTAATGAAACTGAGATGGAAACTGCAGCTGCTGGGACTATGAGTTAGTTGCTCACTCTGAGAAAAATTGAAATATCTGGCTGTTTGGGGGAAACAGATTTCTTTGACAGCTCAGTGGAGGACTGGCCCAACTATACTGATAGCTAATGAAATACCTGATGGGAAAACAGGTGGCAATTCTATGGAGTGTAATGGAGGGCTAAAATTTTACAATCTGCTGTGTAAGCTAACAGGTCCTGTTAAACTCAAGGACAAAACATTTGCTGAGATTGTGGAAACTCCATCAAATCACCCAATCCCAAAGCCACTGGTGATTGCAGAGTGTTTCTGCTTTTATGAACTGATTCAAGAAGAAAATGAAACAATTTCTGAATCTGAGGCTGGATTAAGGAAACTAACAAAGCACTGTCAGTTTGGAAAGACTGTAAATAATTAATTAAGGGAGCTGTTAGTACTGTATGTGATGTTCAAAATGAAGAAATCCAAAAACACTAGTTGACCAAGACTAATTTGACTCTAAAACATGCTAGAAATTGCTGAAGACAGCTATCAAAGATGTCATGGAGCTGTAACAGCATCATGTGATATGGGCAACAAATAAACTGAGGGTCACACGGAAAGTACAACACAGAAAATGCTCAAAGCCTGTATTCTTTCACTGTCGGAAACAGTCTCACAATGCAAATGATTATTAGTTTAAGGACACAATCTGTAGAAACTGGAAGAAATTGGGGGTGCGGGCAGAAAATGTGCAGATTGGGGGAAAAGCATAATCACCTCCCCACAAGGGCAATATCAGAGGATTTCAAAGTCATCAGCTGGCAGATGACAATATAGAGCAGGGGTTCTCAAACTGGGGGTCAGGACCTCTCAGGGGGGTCACAAGGTTATTACATGAGGGGTCGCGAGCTGTCAGCTTCCACCCCAAACCAGGCTTTGCCTCCAGCAATTATAACGGTGTTAAGTATATAAAAAAAGTATTTTTAATGTATAAGGGGGGGTCACACTCAGAGGCTTGCTGTGTGAAAGAGGTCACCAGTACAAAAGTTAGAGAACCACTGATAGAGTCCACAGAGAATGTTACAGCATCTCTACAACAGTTGAGACAAATGAAGTGTCATTTGGATTTCATTACAAGTGGAACGAATAAGCTCCATTTTAAACCTTAACACAGGGTCTGCAGTTCCTGTAGGATTATCACAGGCTACTGGGAGGTAAAGTTGCAGAAAATCCCACTGATACTAAAAACATATACAGGGGAAATCCTTGCTTCCCTGGGTGTTATTACAGTAAAAGTAACCTTTTACTATAAAATTTATGTGCAAAACCTTTATGTTGTGAAGTGATGGGCTGCTGTATTATTAGGGTGACCAGATGTCCCGATTTTATAGGGACAGTCCCGATATTTGGGGTTTTGTCTTATATAGGCCCCTATTACCTCCCATCCCGTCCCGATTTTTCACACTTGCTGTCTGGTCACCCTATGTATTATTGATGGAGAATGGCTAAGAGAGATTCAGCTGGTCTAGAAACACCTGCATTGTCTGCAGGCTTAACAAAACCAAACTTAACTTTATAAACTCCATCCCAAAACAAAAATTTAGATGAACTTTTGGACAAGGCAGCTGATGTCTTTCAGGGTGGTATCAGAACCCTAAAACGTATGAAAGCAAAAATTTGTGCTTGAAGAAGGAGCAATTCCTAAATCTCACCAAGCTTGTCCAGTACTTTTTGCTATATAGCCAAAAGTAGAGACAGAGCATCAGCATTTACAAGATTCTGGAACTATTTCCAAGGTTCACTGGAGAGAATAGAACATCACTATAGTACCAGTAATGAAAAAGAATGTGGCTGTCCCTACTGGTAGTGATTTCAAGGTTACCACTAACCCAGTGTTGCATGAGGATCAATATCCTTTATCGCAAATAGAAGCTATATTTGCCTCATTAGCTGGTGGAAAGCATTTCTCCAATATCAACCTAGCCCAACTCTATCTACAAACGGAGATTGAACACAGTGGTAAATACAACCTCGTGATTAACACATGAAAGGGCTTATTTCAATATAACAGGCTAGCATGTGGCTTGCATCCAAACCCACTATTTGGCAGTGACCCAGGACCAGGTACTACAGGGTATTCCTGGCACTCGGTGTTAATTTGGATGATATATTGGTCACAGAAGCTAGTGATGAACACCTTGAGAATCTCCACTTGCAAGGCTGAGTGTGGCCTTAAAGCAAATAAGGAAAAATGTGAATTTTTCAAAGATTGTTACATATTGTGGCTGTACCATTGACAAAGAATGGTTTGCATGAATTGCAAGATAAAGCTGAAGGCACTCATCCGGGCACTACAACTACAAAACATGTCATGATTACGTTCCTTCCTGTGAATGATTACCTATTACTACAGCATTACATTCTCTGAATGAACTGTTACACAATGGTCAGAAATGGCATTGGTCTATGCTGAACCAAGGCTTTTGATGAAGCCAATAAGCTATTAGCATCTGAAACGGTTTTACATACCACAACGCATCTTTGCATAAAACGTTAGCTTGGTACAGTTCCCAACATGGAATGAGAGCAATAGTTTCATGTGATGGAAGGTTGTACAGAAAGGCCTATTGTCTTTGCTTCTAGATCTCTAACCTCTGTCAAATGTAACTATACTGAACTTGACAGAGAAGCTCTGAGTTTTGTCTGGGGAGTTACAAAACTTCACCAATATCTGTATGGGAAACATTTTACTCTGGGTACAGACAGAGCATAACTGCTGCTTTAAATTTTTAACCCAAAGAAAGGAGTACTGGCAATGGCTGCAGCAGAGTTACAGAGCTAGGCGATACATTGGGCACTCACTGTTACAATACTGAGTTCAAAGAACTAATGCAGATTGCTTGTCACGGCTACCATTGGCAATAGCAGGCAAGGATACTGAAGTGGAATCAGATATGACTTCTATGGAACAAACTGAATCCTGGGCAGTGACAAAGGCCCTGGGGCAACATGAAACAAAAAATGATCCACTGCTAGCTGAAATATATGACATTATAATGAATGAATGGACTTATGCCTACAAACAACTCTTCTCAGCTTTCTTTTCTTAAAAAGAACAGTAAAGTGTGTATCACGGTTCCCTAAGTTGTGGCACCAGCATGGTTACTTCTATGAATCTCAGGTCATATGTAGTCCAAGAGTTACATGAAAGCTATTTGAGAATTGTTAAAATGAAAGTCCTGGGCAGGAGTTTTGTGTGGTGGCCAGGGACTGATACACAAATAGAGGAAACGGTGAAAACACCGATGAGATTGTCAGTACATGCCTAAATGTGCTCCTTTGCACCTGTGATAAATGGGGGGGGGAGAACTCCCTTTTATGGACACCCAGTCAACCAGCTAGCTATAAAATCCCTCTTATTAGCTGTTCTCTACTTGCTTTACCTGTAAAGGGTTAAAAAGCCCACAGGTAAAAGGAAAGGAGTGGGCACCTGACCAAAAGAGCCAATGGGAGGGTTAGAACTTTTTAAAATTGGGAAATACTTCCGTTTGTTTTGCTGTTGTTCTCCAGAGAGAGGGGACAGAGCAGAGACGGGGCTGGGACTATGTTGTAAAAAGCTTTTTGTCAGGTATGGAAATCATCAGATCATACCTAAAACCTACTCATAAATCAGAAAATGTCTAGAAAGACACAATTAGGTTTATTTCTGTTTATTTCTTATTGGCTTGTGGACTCCTCTGTGCTAACCCCAAATGCTTTTGTTTTGCTTGTAACCTTTAAGCTGAACCTTAAGAAAGTTATTCTCGATGTTAATTTTTGTAAGTGGGTTTTTTTAATCTAGCAAAGCCTAAATTCCAGATGTATTTTCTTTCTTTTTGTTTTTAATAAAATTTACCTTTTTTAAGAACAGGATTGGATTTTTGGTGTCCTAAGAGGTTTGTGCATATGTTGTTTAATTAGCTGGGGGCAACGGCTAATTTCCTTTGTTTTCTTTCTCAGCTCTTCCCTGGATGGGGGTGAAAGGGCTTGAGGGTACCCCACAGGAAGGAATTCCCAAGTGCGCCTTTCTGGGTTCCCAGGGGTTTTGCATTTGGGTGGTGGCAGCATCTACCCATCCAAGGTCAGAGAGAAGCTGTAACCTTGGGAGTTTAATACAAGCCTGGAGTGGCCAGCATTAATTTTTAGAATCCTTGTGGGCCTCCACCTTCTGCACTCGAACTGCCAGAGTGGGGCATCAGCCTTGACAGCACACTATGCAGTGGCAATGAATCCACATAGCCAAGGCTGGACAGTTTTTGGGACATCTATGATTGCAATAGATGCCCATTCTAAATGACCTGAAGTAATCGAAGTCATTCAAAATGATCTGGACAAACTGGAGAAATTGTCTGAAATAAATAGGATGAAATTCAATAAGGACAAATGCAGGGGCGGCTCAAGGCACCCGCGCAGCAAGCGCGTGCCTGGGGCGGCAAGCCGTGGGGGGCGGCCTGCCGGTCACTGTGAGGGTGGCAGTCAGACTGCCTTTCATAGATTCATAGATTCATAGATTATAGGACTGGAAGGGACCTCGAGAGGTCATCGAGTCCAGTCCCCTGCCCGCATGGCAGGACCAAATACTGTCTAGACCATCCCTGATAGACATTTATCTAACCTACTCTTAAATATCTCCAGAGATGGAGATTCCACAACCTCCCTAGGCAATTTGTTCCAGTGTTTAACCACCCTGACAGTTAGGAACTTTTTCCTAATGTCCAACCTAGACCTCCCTTGCTGCAGTTTAAACCCATTGTTTCTGGTTCTATCCTTAGAGGCTAAGGTGAACAAGTTCTCTCCCTCCTCCTTATGACACCCTTTTAGATACCTGAAAACTGCTATCATGTCCCCTCTCAGTCTTCTCTTTTCCAAACTAAACAAACCCGGTTCTTTCAGCCTTCCTTCTTAGGTCATGTTCTCAAGACCTTTAATCATTCTTGTTGCTCTTCTTTGGACCCTTTCCAATTTCTCCACATCTTTTTTAAAATGCGGCGCCCAGAACTGGACACAATACTCCAGCTGAGGCCTAACCAGAGCAGAGTAGAGCGGAAGAATGACTTCTCGTGTCTTGCTCACAACACACCTGTTAATACATCCCAGAATCATGTTTGCTTTTTTTGCAACAGCATCACACTGTTGACTCATATTTAGCTTGTGGTCCACTATAACCCCTAGATCCCTTTCTGCCGTACTCCTTCCTAGACAGTCTTTTCCCATTCTGTATGTGTGAAATTGATTTTTCCTTCCTAAGTGGAGCACTTTGCATTTGTCTTTGTTAAACTTCATCCTGTTTAACTCAGACCATTTCTCCAATTTGTCCAGATCATTTTGAATTATGACCCTGTCCTCCAAAGTAGTTGCAATCCCTCCCAGTTTGGTATCATCCGCAAACTTAATAAGCGTACTTTCTATGCCAATATCTAAGTCGTTGATGAAGATATTGAACAGAGCCGGTCCCAAAACAGACCCCTGCGGTACCCCACTCGTTACGCCTTTCCAGCAGGATTGGGAACCATTAATAACAACTCTCTGAGTACGGTTATCCAGCCAGTTATGCACCCACCTTATAGTAGCCCCATCTAATTTGTATTTGCCTAGTTTATCGATAAGAATATCATGCGAGACCGTATCAAATGCCTTACTAAAGTCTAGGTATACCACATCCACCGCTTCACCCTTATCCACAAGGCTCGTTATCCTATCAAAGAAAGCTATCAGATTGGTTTGACATGATTTGTTCTTCACAAATCCATGCTGGCTGATCCCTATCACCTTACCACCTTCCAAGTGTTTGCAGATGATTTCCTTAATTACTTGCTCCATTATCTTCCCTGGCACAGAAGTTAAACTAACTGGTCTGTAGTTACCTGGGTTTTTTTTATTTCCCTTTTTATAGATGGGCACTATATTTGCCCTTTTCCAGTCTTCTGGAATCTCTCCCGTCTCCCATGACTTTCCAAAGATAATAGCTAGAGGCTCAGATACCTCCTCTATTAGCTCCTTGAGTATTCTCGGATGCATTTCATCAGGCCCGGGTGACTTGCAGGCATCTAACTTTTCTAAGTGATTTTTAACTTGTTCTTTTTTTATTTTATCCGCTAAACCTACCCCCTTCCCATTAGTATTCACTATGTTAGGCATTCCTTCAGACTTCTCGGTGAAGACCGAAACAAAGAAGTCATTAAGCATCTCTGCCATTTCCAAGTTTCCTGTTACTGTTTCTCCCTCTTCACTAAGCAGTGGGCCTACCCTGTCTTTGGTCTTCCTCTTGCTTCTAATGTATTGATAAAAAGTCTTCTTGTTTCCTTTTATTCCTGTAGCTAGTTTGAGCTCATTTTGTGCCTTTGCCTTTCTAATCTTGCCCCTGCATTCCTGTGTTGTTTGCCTATTTTCATCCTTTGTAATCTGTCCTAGTTTCCATTTTTTATATGACTCCTTTTTATTTTTTAGATCGTGCAAGATCTCGTGGTTAAGCCAAGGTGGTCTTTTGCCACATTTTCTATCTTTCCTAACTAGCGGAATAGCTTGCTTTTGGGCCCTTAATAGTGTCCCTTTGAAAAACTGCCAACTCTCCTCAGTTGTTTTTCCCCTCAGTCTTGATTCCCATGGGACCTTACCTATCAGCTCTCTGAGCTTCCCAAAATCTGCCTTCCTGAAATCCATTGTCTCTATTTTGCTGTTCTCCCTTCTACCCTTCCTTAGAATTGCAAACTCTATGATTTCATGATCACTTTCACCCAGGCTGCCTTCTACTTTCACATTCTCAACGAGTTCCTCCCTATTTGTTAAAATCAAGTCTAGAACAGCTTCCCCCCTAGTAGCTTTTTCAACCTTCTGAAATAAAAAGTTGTCTCCAATGCAGTCCAAGAATTTGTTGGATAGTCTGTGCCCCGCTGTGTTATTTTCCCAACATATATCCGGATAGTTGAAGTCCCCCATCACCACCAAATCTTGGCAGCTTTGGCGGCATGCCTGCGGGAGGTCCGCGGCTTCCGCGGTAATTCGGCGGTGGGGACACTGAAGGCGTGGCACCGGCGGACCTCCCGCAGGCATGCCGCCGAAAGCCGCCTGACTGCCGTGCTTGTGGCGGCAAAAACCATAGAGCCACCCCTGGACAAATGCAAAGTACTCCACTTAGGAAGGAACAATCAGTTCCACACATACAAAATGGCAAATGACTGCCTAGGAAGGAGTACTGCGGAAAGGGATCTGGGGGTCATAGTGGACCATAAGCTATATACGAGTCAACAGTGTAACACTGTTGCAAAAAAAAGCTAACATCATTCTGGGATGTATTAGCAGTGTTGTAAGCAAGACACTAGAAGTAATTCTTCTGTTCTACTCTGCATTGATTAGGCCTCAACTGGAATATTGTCTCCATTTCAGGAAGGATGTGAACCAACTGGAGAGAGTCTAGAGAAGAGACAAAAATGATTAAAGGTCTAGAAAACATGACCTATGGGTTTGTTTAGTCTGGAAAAGAGACGACTGAAAGGGGACACGATAACAGTTTTCAAGTACATAAAAAGTTGTTACAAGGGGGAGGGAGAAGAATTGTTCTTCTTAACCTCTGAGGATAGGACAAGAAGCAATGGGCTTAAATTGCAGCAAGGGAGGTTTAGGTTGGATATTAGGAAAAACTTCCTAACTGTCAGTGTGGTTAAGCACTGAAATAAATTGCCTAGGGAGGTTGTGGAATCTCCATCATTGGAGATTTTTAAGAGCAGGTTAGACAAACACCTGTCAGGGATGGTCTAGATAATACTTAGTCCTGCCATGAGTGCAGGGGACTAGACTAGATGACCTCTCAACGTCCCTTCTAGTCCTATGATTCTAAGTATTCTGTCTGAATTCAACTAGATCAGCATAGATGGGTTAAGTGTTAAGACTATTGTTTTCATGTGCGGGAGTTCCTTAACAGACTGTGACAATGGAATGCAATTCACATCTGAAGAGTTTCAATTGTTTGTTAAAAGAAATGGTATCAAATGTATTACATTAGCTCCTTGCCATCTTACCACAAATGGATTACTGGAAAAGTTTATCCAGATATACTCAAGCAAGTGAACTGTGCTATAGCTCGGATAAAAGTACCTTACAACACGAGACTGTGAATTTTCTAGTGGCCTATAGGAATGCAGTACTTGCAATTACAAAGCAGATGCCAGTGATGTTTATTGTCTTGCTTGAACTTGTTAAAGTCTTATCTATAATGTGATGTTCTTAAGAAACAAATGTGATCAAGTAGCTTCAAATTGTCACACCCAACTGCACAGTTTCATGTGGGAGAAAAAGTCTTAGTAAGAGACTAGGGAGATAAGTCATGGAAATCTGGAGTGGTTACATGTATTTTGTCATTCTGGGGATAAGCCCATAAGGAAGGGGATGGAGACAGAGGGGAAAAGACACAAGGCTCTTGAGCTTTAAACATACTTTAGCTTTCAGCAATCTGGCATTCCCATTTTCCATAATGAACCTTTTCATTTAAGGTGTCAATGTGATGGATTGGATCACAGAAACCCCCTTGGGACTGCCAACTGATGTGTTGAGACTACCTCTAAGTCCATTTTCCCTGCCAGCTTGGAACTTCAGAACCGTACCTGGTTTGAGCCAGACACACTTGTCTGCTGCAAACCCAGACCCAGGTCTGAACCATGTCCCCCAACGGCTGCAGTCTTAACTGAAAACAGCTTAAGAAGTGTTCCTGTCTCTAACACTCAGATGCCCAGCTCCCAATGGGGTCTAAACCCCAAATAAATCTGTTTTACCCTGTATAAAGCTTATACAGGATAAACTCATAAATTGTTTGCCCTCTATAACACTGATAGAGAGAGATGCACAGCTGTTTCCCCGCCCCCAAGGTATTAAATCTATACTCTGGGTTAATTAATAAGTAAAAAGTGATTTTATTAAATACAGAAAGTAGGATTTAAGTGGTTCCAAGTAATAACAGACAGAACAAAGTTAATTACCAAACAAAATAAAATAAAACACGCAAGTCTATGCCTAATACAGTAAGAAAGTGATTACACATAAACTCTCACCCTCAGAGATGTTCCAATAAGTTTCTTTTACAGACTAGCCTCCTTCTAGTCTGGGTCCAGCAATCACTCACACCCCCATGGTTACTGTCCTTTGTTCCAGTTTCTTTCAGGTACCCTTTGGGGGTGGAGAGACTATCTCTTGAGCCATCTGAAGACCAAATGGAGGGGTCTCCCAGGGATTTAAATAGACTTTCTCTTGTGGGTGGACACCCCTCCCTCCCCCTGTGTAGAATCCAGCTACAAAATGGAGTTTTGGAGTCACATGGGCAAGTCACATGTCCATGCATGACTCAGAACATACAGGTAGCAGCCATTGTTCACATGCTACCTTGAACATCCTCAGGTAGATTTCTTATGTGGATTGGAGTCTTCCAAGATCCATTGTCTGCTAAGTGTTTCTTGACTGGGCACTTAATGAAGCCCCATTTGAAAGTTCCTTTCTAAAGAAGCTGACCAAATGCCTTACTAAGGCTACTTAAAATCAAACAAGAACACAGCCAATATGCATAACTTCGAGTACAAAAATGATACATGCATACAAAGAGGATGAATATATTCAGTAGATCATAACCTTTGCAGAGATGTGTTACATGGCCTATCTAGTATCAAACATATTCCAGTTATATTTACTTTCATAAGCGTATTTCCATAAAGCATTATGGGGTGCAACGTCACAGTCAATACAGTGAATTAAGGTGTTTCAAGTTAGCTTATACTGCTGAGTTTAATGGTTGGTCTTTTGCCCTTAAAGCTTATTTTGTTAAACATCTTGGCCTTGGTGTTTAATTAAGTTCAGTAGTATGCACTGATGTATTGCTGTTTTAAACGGTAGGTCAAAGCGCATGACAGAACTTTCAGTGCATGGCATCAGGGTCCACATGGTGATTTAGTGCTTGACAGGCTGGCATGCTGTACGTTTACATCCTGGCTTGCCTTGCAGTAAGTCTCCATGTGGACAAGCCTGAAAGAGGCAAAGGGATACAGCCCATCAAATAAGGTTAAATAGCGCTCATGCTATGGCAGATCTCAAACCAGTCATCCAAGCATGCTGTTAAAAGGGCTAGTTTTACATAAAGAACTGCTCAACGGTATCTTCATTTTCCATTAATACATCGTATATAATCCCCAAACAATAGATTATCCTATCCCACCCAGTTTGCACTGAACCTTCTACACCCAAATTAAGTATCAGCATTGTGCAATGAGGGTTAGAAAAAATTTAAAATAAAATATAAAAATGACCAGCCAGGAGACACTTTCTCAAAAGTACACACCTCAGGCTAGAAAAATATTAGAAATAATTAGCAAAATAGTTAATGTTTATAATTCTCTGCCCTAAGGGTAGGAGGATTCAACAAAAAATAGTGGATAGTATCTTAAATTCCAGTCCTGCAAACACTTATGCACATGCTTAAAATTAGAATCATGCTTACTGAATTGGGGCTCAAATGGCACTTCATTTATACTGGCAAATGGAGAAAAAAGAAAAGACAATTATCTCTCTAATTCACAGAAGTTGTGGGTGAAGGCTTGGATGTTGCAGCAGCTTCTGCTCATGAGGACAACGTAGACAGTATTCAAGAAGGAACAGCCTCAGCAGCTCAAGAGATGCCTGACACATCCTCAAGGAACCAGGAGGCTGTTGAGGATGAGTCTGGGCAGAATGCAGAAGGTGCAGAGTATTGTCTACTCTAAAATGTTTTATTTCTAAAATAAAGTCATGGCTGTTTGCTTTGGGTTAGCTGCACTATTGTCTAGAAAAATTAAGTGGAGCCATAAGTATGCTAACGAATATACCATACATTTTAAAATGTCTTTTCTAGGTCAATAATTTAATTTTTAAATCATCACCACACACTGAAAATAGCTTTTATTAAGCTTTGGCTAATGTTAAACCCACAGGGCTTTTTGGGGGGACCATACTGCAATTGTCTCATGATAGGTAGCAAAATTATTTGATGGAAAAGTTACTGCCTAAAGAAAACTTCCACTTTTGTCACATGCCTAGGGTGACCAGATAGCAAATGTGAAAAATCGGGACGGGGTTGGGGGGTGATAGGTGCCCATATAAGAAAAAGTCCCAAATATCAGGACTGTCCCTATAAAATCAGGACATCTGGTCACCCTACACATGCCGTGACAAAGAATTTTTAGCCTAACTGAATTTGAAAGGAGGAATCTTCTGACATGAAGTTGATGAAATATGCTAAAGGTGGTATTTTATTATTGTTTATAAGCAATGTAAAGTTTAATACAGTTATGGTACTTTTATTTTCTCATTTATCTTAAGCAGTAATACGATATAACTAAACTAGAAGGAATGGGTCATGGTTGAGCAGTCTAGAGGATTTAAACACATCTTCCATTAAAATTAGAAACAAAATAAAGTTAATGACCAATATGTGTCCAAATCCCCTAGATGTCTTTGAAAATTTTAACCCATGAACCCAAAGTACCACTCTTATTTCTAAAATAGGGTTTGCTTTATTCTGTAGCTCAGGGGTCGTCAACCTTTCAGAAGTGGTGTGCCGAGTCTTCATTTATTCACTTTAATTTAAGGTTTTGCGTGCCAGTAATACATTTTAACATTTTTAGAAGGTCTCTTTCTACAAGTCTATACTATATAACTAAACTATTGTTGTATGTAAAGTAAATAAGGTTTTTAAAATGTTTAAGAAGCTTCATTTAAAATTAAATAAAAATGCAGAGCCCCCCGGACCCCTGGCCAGGACCTGGGCAGTGTGAGTGTCACTGAAAATCAGCTCGTGTGCCGCCTTCGGCACGCGTGCCATAGGTTGCCTATCCCTGTGTAGCTACACTGTTAAACCACTGAACAGAAATATTTCCAACTGTTTGTATTTTGTCTTCCAGCTTCTTCGGCAACAACGGGATCTCAAGAAATTCCTAAGGATTCTTAAAGGTATATTGAACATTCAAGCATGCCATTTTCATTTTAACCTCCAACTTCCAAGCTTTCTCAGCTATTTACAATCAGTCCATGTTGAAACTTTGCACACAGATTGTGACTGTGAATTCACATTCCATCCCCCATAAAAGAAAATGGTAAAAAATAACTTAGTTGAAGTGTCTTGAATAGCTCAAGAATCACAGTGGTTCTATTGACATCTTATTGGAGCCAGAGGAAGCATAGCTTTATTACACTATCAATGGTCTCATAATTTTTTTGTCTATTTATTTAGCAAGTTTTAACAGGTTTACAAATCATTGCTATATATATGTCAGTGACAAAATTATATTCATTACAACAGTGAGTTTTTGTTTAGAGAAACACTATGCAGTAATTTAATCAATCAAATCTCTATTTAACATGGTGCTGCCCTGCTACCGAATATGCATCATTACAGTTTCCAGGAGATATTGCTTCTAGTGATTTTTATTAAAATGAGTGAAACTTCTGATTACACATTTATCTGATTCAGCTCCCACTGACTTTCATGGAAGTTGAATCAAGCATTTAGGAGCTGGTGGAATCCTAATTTTGTTCAAGATAATGAGTTCTTCAGATGTTGATTTAAATGGGAACAGATATTGGATCCCTGGATTATTACCTTATCAAACTGAGCTCTTCTCTTGTTATCCTGTGTAAACACAATCAGGCCCAATATGTTCCTTTTAAGTACAGTCATTGACCAAGATCAACTTTTCAATTTTTAGGACTCTTCAACTTGCCTTTAATACTACTGCTGAATTTGTCTGATATCTTTCTCAGACCCAATTCAGCAAGGTTACGGAAGCACATACTTAACTTTAATAATGTGAGTAGTTCTACTGGAGACAGGGAACTACTCATGTAGTTTGAAGAGACAAGGTGGGTGAGGTAATATCTTTAATTGGACCAACTTCTGTTGGTGAGAGGGACAAGCTTTCGAGCCACACAGAGCTCTTCTTGAGTGCATACAACATGTGGTTTAAACTTAAGCATGTGCTTACGTACCTTGCTGAATTGACTTTCCAGAAGAAAGTGTTACCATTCCATGTGATTTTATATAGTCCTAAAGGAGAGTGTAAGATAGTGAAATGAATCTGCAGAAAAAATTGTCCATTGCAAGATTTTTTCCCTAAGGTTTACAACAAAAATGTAAATAATCATAAACAGAAAAACTCCCCAGTTTAGGATTCAACCCTTCCCAAAGTCATTTTCTGTCTCCCTACTAGTTTCTCAAGCAACCCTCTTGTAGCGCTTCCCTAGTGCATCTGTGAAAGAAGAGGGGGAAGTTGAACAGAAATGAACTAATTGTTCACCAGGGATCTGTCAAAGTGTGTGTGTGTATACAAAATGGTAAATAGATTCCTCTCCTCTATCTGTTTGCTAATTTGCTCAGTCCATTACATGGTACTATGTAATATCACTTAATACCTGTCACCATCTTGTGATTAAAAAGGCAAATATTGTTTTGTATTGTACTAATAGAGAGGCCATATGTTCTGGTTTTTCATCTGATATGTCCCGAAAACCTCTTTTCAATCACCTGAAATGTTCTGGTTTTTTCCTTTCATCGATCCAAACATTTTTTAATAACTATACGATGTTTGTTCAAGATATATTACTGTTCCAAATAGAATTTGCTCTGTACTTACCAGGAATAAAATGGTGCAGTGGAACAGGTATTCTGTTTGATGCACATGCTGGGAGTGCAGAGAAAAGCTGAATGAGTGTTGACACAGTCAAAGTGGTTCTTTTGTTCAAAGTTGAGACAGTGTGTCATGACAAATTCATTGAGAACACTAAGCTTCTGGAATTTATCCTGCAATCCGAGAAATGTGAACATATTGTTGAATCATAAGGTGATAGCAACAACACTAGTATAGATTTAAAAAGGAAATGTATTTTTGGTTTTTACATGAAGATTTTGCAATCCTAACTACTTGTTCCCATAAAAGTGTCCTAGGTTTTGATTTTGGAAACATAGTCACCTTAATGAATGTAGAGGTAGTAACAATATTATTTCATTAGTTAAGGAATAATAAACACACACAACTGTAAATGATCCATTTTTGAACTAACTGCAAATTTAAAGAAAAAATTATTCTGGGCAGTAAGGGAGAGTCTGTGCATGTGGTTGTTACCAACTAGAATATGGCTGCAAATATTACTGGTTAAAATGTGCTTCTACTCCGAAAAGCAACTTTTACAAAATAGCATCATGGGGTTCCAAATGACTCCATATATAATCCTGTTTAGTTTACAAATAAAAGGATGTATTTTTCTAACTGCTAGTGTTGCAAACATAGCATGAAATGTGAAAGGCAAGCTGGGTTTTTCTGTCTTATGCATCACTAGCAACAAAGATTCTCCACTCGGGACATAGTTAACAAGATGGTAAGCTTTTTATTATACGTCAGATTGTAAGTTCTTTGGGGCAGGGACCATACTTTTACCAGTGTGTGTAAAATTACTAGCATACGTTGGGGTGTTCAAATTAATACATCATAAGGACAGCAATTCTGTTAATGATGTGTCATCCAGAATAGAGTTGCTCTTTCCCACAGATATACCTGTTCTCCAGTGCAGGAAAAGTAACAAAGGCTTATTTTAATTTATGAAGTCATTAGCTATGACTCTGAATAGACATTGAAAGATTCAATTTCTCCAGTCACTTTTCAAAGTAGAGCCATGCTTCGATACATGTCTGGTGGTTGAGAGTTTGGCCCCTAAGGTGAAATCACTCAGGTGTGGAGGAGGCCTATATGAGGCCTGTTTATTAAACAAAGTTTGGGGTTTGGTATACAGAGACCGCAGCCTGCCTTGGCAAACACATTATTACAAATCTTTTAAACCCTTTATTAAAGATTCTGGGGAGGCTTGAGGAGGGGAAAGAAAAACACTTCAAGCCTTTGAAATGTAAAGTATTAAGTAAGGCTTTAATTTTAACAACATTCCCTCTTCCTTTTCCACTTAGCTGGAGAGAGTCTTTAGAAGGAAAAATCCCCTGTGTTGGACCGTCTTAGATGGTAATAACTATCTTTTTGGGGAAAAGAGAAGAAGCAGTTGAGATGGGCTGGCGTTGCTGTTGTTAGAAGTCAGATCCTGTTTCCTAGAAGACAAAACAAGACAAACACACTTAAAAGGGGGAGGGCAAAGAACTGTGAAGATAGACAGTGCGACTTCTGTCTCTGATGTTGACTCTCACTTGCAACCTCACTGCTGGAGAAACACAGGCACAGCACACGGGTTTTAGCCACTCTGAGACCTGGCAAATTTGTAACAGCATTGGGCTGTTTAGGGCACTGCATGTAGCAGCCTCTTTTTGGTCACAGGCTTTCAGCAGTGTTGCACAATATACAGGCTTGACTGACTAAGCCAAACTCTTATTAGATAGAATGAAAAAGGAGAGGGATAGGAAAGAGAAGAAATACGGTGGGAAAGGAAAGGAACACACACAGGAGGTGTGTGACAAAGTCTCACATTCCAAGTGGTATTCAGGACTTAGTCAGAGGCAGTGAAGGTGGCAATGTCATCTGATTCCCTCTCCCCGGTCTGGTCAGGACATCATTCAGGATTAGGATGAAGAAGGTCCAGGGTCCAGGATGCAGTGGGGATGGCAGCATCATGGTGGAGTTTGCTTCATCCTCTCTCCTCTTTGTCAGCCAGTTTTGCAGGAGCCAATTTTCCCTGCAAAGTCTCCAAGGACCCCAAAAGGGAGTGATGTGTGGAATAGCTCTTTTTTCTCATTATTTCGTTAACCAGTTAGGCCTAATGTCAGACTCATCAGTTTTGGGTCATTGATTTCCAGTATCACACTGTTCTGGTTTTTGTTATTGGGTATGATTTTCACACTGTGCTTGAGTTTTATCAGTAGGCCTTTTTGTTTGGACTAATTCAGTCTTTGTCTCTTTTCTGCACCTTTTCCCATCAGCATTTATTATTATAGATTATTGTGACATTTTATGAACTTTCACTTTTTGCAATTGAGCTCACAATCAGGGTTAATTTGTAGGCTCAATTATCACAGCCTTGTGGAGTGGATGGATCCATGCAGGACATCACTGGTGGAGAGGCTCTGGGGCAAGGCATGCATCCACAACCCCTGCACACTGCAGAGGGAAATATGTGTTGTCTCCCAATAGGATGATGCCAAAGAGGGTGTAATGGAGAAGAGCCTGTGGCTCCACACTCAGTGGTTCCAGTGGCCCAAAATTGTGGCTTAAGAGGTGGGGAAGGAGTGCAGGCACCGTGATGGGGTGGTGTTGCAGCAACACAGCCTATCTGGGGTCTAAGACTGAATCAGTCCGCCTAACCTTGTACAGGTCCCGGCACAAAGTCCCAATTACTTTAATTCTGACAGGGGAAATGGTGCACCTTTCTCTTTTGGCCTTCACTAATCGTGTCTCTTAAGTCCAGCAAAAAGGGCATCATAATATCTGCTTTATCTAGCTTTGCAGAAGCACATTATAGAGACACAGCAGAACAGTAGCTTCACCAGTGACTTTAGGTGTTAGAATCCACAAAGTTTTTTTTTTTTAATTAAAATCTGAGGAGGGGAGGGGGGGTTTGTGGTAGTTACACTGGTCACTGACTGGCATCACTGCACTGGGCTATTGCATAAGGCCCCATCCAGCAAACACTTACATATATGTCTAATTTTACCCCATCAATAGTCCCAATGAAGACATTGTCTTCAATGGGACTACTTAAATGCTTAATGTTGTGTGTGTTGCAGGATCTAGGCTTAAGTGGCATGCCAATACCGTGCATCAAAATACATGAATGTTTTATCAACCATAAAGATTCCTTGAAGGTCTGGCAGTTTTAATTGTGCTAACCGTCAAAGTATTTGTAAACTAGCATGTAAGAGATCTATAGCATACAAACACTACTGCTGGATAAAATCCTCCCTATCAGATATCTAAAACAGGGATGACAGGAAGTGGTGGCTTGTAAATTCTGAAAACATATATGATGATTTGATTTAACATAATGCATACTGAAGTTCTTTTAAATACCTGATGAAACTCTAGGCATTGTTTACAACTTAATGGCTATTATATAATGTTTATATGTGTTTTTAACTAATTAATAAGATATTGTTATAAAATGAAAGCTCAGTTATTAATGCATGGAGTTCAATTGTGACAGGAATTTTTAATATGTGCTTTAATATAAAACTGAAATATCTTTGCTAGATTTATCCATCCTTTCAGAATCCAGTACTATTGCTAAAACTAATTGTTTGCTCTTCAAACATAAGAACATAAGGGTCAGACCAAAGGTCCATCTAGCCCAGTATCCTGTCTTCCAATGGTGGCCAGTGCCATGTGCCCCAGAGGGAATGAACAAAACAGGTAATCATCAAGTGATCTATCCCCTGTCGCTCATTCCCAGCCTCTGGCAAACAGAGGCTAGGGATACCATTCCTGCCCATCCTGGCTAATAGCCATTGATGGACCTATCCTCCATGAATGTATCTAGTTCTTTTTTGAACCCTGCTATGGTCTTGGCCTTCACAACAGCCTGTAGCAAGGAGTTCCACAGGTTGACTGTGTGTTGTGTGAAGAAATACTTCCTTTTATTTATTTTAAACCTGCTGCCTATTAATTTCATTTGGTGACCCCTAGTTCTTGTGTTATGAGAAGTAGTAAACAACACTTCCTTATCTACTTTCTCTACACCAGTCATGATTTTATAGACCTCAATAATATCTCTCCTTAGCCGTCTCTTTTCCAAGTCTCAGTCTTATTAATCTCTCCTCATACAGAAGCCGCTCCATACCCCTAATAATTTTTGTTGCCCTTTTCTGAACCTTTTCCAATTCCAATATGTCATTTTTGAGCTACCATATCTGCACACAGTATTCAAGATGTGGGCGTACCATGGATTTATATAGAGGCAACATGATATTTTCTGTCTTATTATCTATCCCTTTCTTCATTATTCCCAGCATTCTGTTCGCTTTTTTGAGTGCCGCTGCACATTGAGTGGATGTTTTCAGAGAACTATCCACAATGACTCCAAGATCTCTTTCTTGAGTGGTAACAGCTAATTTAGACCCCATCATTTTATATGTATAGTTGGGATTATGCTTTCCAATGTGCATTACTTTGTATTTATCAACATTAAATTTCACCTGCCATTTTGTTGCCCATTCACCCAGTTTTGAGAGATCCTTTTATAGCTCTTTGCAGTCTGCCGGGGTCTTAACTATCTTTATTAATTTTGTATTATCTGCAAATGTTGCCACTTCACTGTTTACCCCTTTTCCAAGATCATTTATGAATATGTTGATAGGACTGGTCCCAGAACAGCCCCTGGGGGACACCACTATTTACCTCTCTCCATTCTGAGAACTGACCATTTATACCTACCCTTTGTTTCCTATCTTTTAACCAGTTACCAATCCATGAGAGCACCTTCCCTCTTATCCCATGGCAACTTACTTTGCATAAGAGCCTTTGGTGAGGGACCTTGTCAAAGGCTTTCTGAAAATCTAAGTATACTATATTCATTGGATCCCTTTGGTCCACATGCTTGTTGACACCCTCAAAGAATTCTAGTAGATTGGTGAGACATGATTTCCCTTGACTAAAACCATGTTGACTCTTCCTCAACAAATTATGTTCATCTATATGTCCAACAATATTGTTCTTTATTATAGTTTCAATCAGTTCGCTCGGTACTGAAGTCAGACTTACAGGCCTGTAATTGCTCGGATCATCTCTGGAGCCCGTTTTAAAAATTGGCATCACATTAGCTATCTTCCAGTCTTCTGGTACAGAAGCTGATTTAAATGATAGGTTACAGACTACAGTAGTAGTTCTGTAATTTCACATTTGAGTTCCTTCAGAACTCTTGGGTGAATACCATCTGGTCCTGATGACTTACTGCTATTTAATTTATCAATTTGTTCCCAAACCTCCTCTAATGATACCTCAATCTGGGACAGTTCCTCAGATCTGTCACCTAAAAAGAATGGCTCAGGTTTGGGAATCTCCCTCACATCCTCAGCCGTGAAGACCGATGCAAAGAATTCATTTAGTTTCTCCGCAATGGCCTTATTGTCCTTGAATGCTCCTTTAGCACCTTGATCGTCCAGTGGCCCCATTGGTTGTTTAGCAGGCTTCCTGCTTCTGATGTTCTTAAAAAAAAAATTGCTATTACCTTTTGAGTCTTTGGCTAACTGTTCCTCAAATTCTTTTTTGGCCTTCCTAATTGTATTTTTACACTTCATTTGCCAGAGTTTATGCTCCTTTCTATTTTCCTCACTGGGATTTAACTTCCACTTTTTAAAGGATGCCTTTTTGCCTCTCACTGCTTCTTTTACTTTGTTGTTTAGCCACCATGGATACATTTAAGTTGAACCTCTATTATGGTGTCTTTAAAAAGTTTCCACGCACCTTGCAGGGATTTCACTTTTGGCACTGTACTCTTTAATTTCTGTTTCACTGACCTCCTCATTTTTGTGTAGTTCCCCTTTCTGAAATTAAATGCTTCAGTGTTGGGCTGCTGTGGTGTTTTTCCTGCCACAGGGATATTAAATTTAATGATATTATGGTCACTATTACCAAGCGGTTCAGCTATATTCACCTCTTGGACCAGATCCTGTGCTCCACTTAGGACTAAATCAATAATTGCCTCTCCTCTGGTGGGTTCCAGGACCAGTTGCTCCAAGAAGCAGTCATTTAACGTGTCAAGAAACTTTATCTCTGCATCCCGTCCTGAGGTGACATGTACCCAGTCGATATGGGGATAACTGAAATCCCCCATTATTATTATTATTATTATTGAGTTTTTTTATTTTAATAGCCTCTCTAATCTCCCTGAGCATTTCACAGTCACTCTCATCACCCTAATCAGGTGATCAGTAATATATCCCTGCCGCTATATTCTTATTATTACAGTATGGAATTTCTATCCATAGAGATTCTATGGTACAGTTTGATTCATTTACAATTTTTACTTCATTTGATTCTACGCATTCTTTCACATATAATAACACTCCCCCACCAGCACGACCTGTTCTGTCCTTCCGATATATTTTGTACTCTGGTATTACTGTATCCCATTGAATATCCTTATTCCAGGTTTCTGTGATGCCTGTTATATCAATATCCTCATTTAATACAAGGCACTCTAGTTCACCCATTTTATTATTTAGACTTCTAGCATTGGTATATAAGCACTTTAAAAACTTACCTCCTTTTGGCTGTCTGCCATTACATGATGTAATTGAATGGCACTCTTTTTTATTTGATTGTTTCTGATCAGACCCTGCCTGTATTTTATCATTTTCCATCCTCTTGTTCTCACTAGGATATAGAGATTGTCTATGAATAGAGCCTCCCCTAAGGGATGTCCGAACCATGTGCTCCTCCGCACGTGTCGGCTTTCCCCCAGCCCTTAGTTTAAAATTTTCTCTACGACCTTTTTAATGTTAAGTGCCATCAATCAAACCATTTTGGTTTAGGTGGAGCCCATCTATACACCAAACCGTACACCTATTCCCTGCAAATCCTTAGTGTAGCTATCTCCTGGTTGATATATGAGGTCCCAAGATTGCTTTAGTTATTGCTTAGTCAATTAGCTTGTACAAGCTAACTCATGTTGATAAATTCAAAGTAATGTACACTGAAAAATATAATCCCAACTATACATACAAAATTATGGGATCTAAATTAGATGCTACCACTCAAGAAAGAGATCTTGGAGTCATTGTGGATAGTTCTCTAACCACATCCACTCAATGTGCTGCAGCAGTCAAAGAATGTTAGGAACCATTAGGAAAGAGATAGATAATAAGACAGCAAATATCATAATGCTACTATATAAATCCATGGTACGCCCACACTTGAATACTGCATGCAGTTCTGGTTGCCCCATCTCAAAAAATATATATTAGAATTGGGAAAAGTACAGAGAAGGGCAACAAAAATGATTAGGGATATGAAACAGCTTCCATATGAGGAGAGATTAAAAAGACTGGAACTTTTCAGCTTGGAAAAAAGATGACTAAGGGGGCATATGATAGAGGTGTATCAAATTATGACTGGTGTGGAGAAAATAATAAGGAAGTGTTATTTTCTCCTTCACATAACACAATAACCAGGGGTCATCCAATGAATTAACAGGCAGCAGGTTTTAAAACAAACATAAGGAAATATTTCTTCACACAATGCACAGTTAACCTATGGAACTCATAGCCAGGGATTTGTGAAGGCCAAAACTATAACTGAGTTCAAAAAAGAATTAGACAAGTTCATGGAGGAAAGGTTCATCAATGGCTATTAGCCAAAATGGTCAGGATGCAACTCCATGCTCTGGGTGTCCTAGCCTCTGTCTGCCAGAAGCTGGGAGTGGACGACAGGGAACGGATCACTCAATAATTGCCCTATTCTGTTTGTTCCCTCTGAAACACCTGGCACAGGCCACTGTCAGAAGACAGGATACTGGGCTAGATGGACCACTGATCTGACCCACTATGGCGGTTCTTATGTTCTTAAGTCAGTTTAATTAAACATACAGCGGTACTTCTAATAGCTGCACAGGAAGTGATGGTGCATCAGGTTTATTACCATTAAACATAAGTTACTATTCTCTCTCTAAAACGTCAGTGTATATTTTTCTCTCTCTCCCCAGTGAGCAACGGTGACGCCTTTGAAGAGTTTCACAGAAATATGTATGACAATCAACCAGCTGACTGATGTTCTGAAACCAAATGTTCTTCTTTGGAGATGTAAAACAAATCTTGCAGGTTGTTGCAACTAAAACTGCTTGTTAGGGCTAGCATTTGATATTTTGATCAGTATTCATTCCTTACAACAGACAACCTAACATGGCGTAGTTTGTCAGAGAGAAATAAGCTTTTGCAGTGGGTATGCTCCTTTCTGAATCAGAGACACAGCATACAGTAATATAGGTCAAGGTACCATATAGTACACACTACATCTATTTACCAAGAAAACAATAGATTTAATTAAATCCACGGCAGGTGAACTTTTGTTTAAGTTTTTCGTTTAAATCTAGTTGTTTACATTGACTCCTTACCCGTATTCTAAGCTGTGAAAGGTGATTATAACATTGCAATATTCCACACTAATCAGAAAAACGCTTTATCATCTTATTTATGTTTTATTGAAGTAAAAATATTATGGACATAATCTCATACAAACTACATATATGTGACTAATATTTTTATAAAAATACAATAAAATCTTGGCCACAAGTCAAGTTTTATATTATAAATAGGAACATTATTGATATTTGACATATGGAGTTATATATAATGAGGTGTTTATGTTCTTATTGCATAAACATTTTAGATTTTATCCTTTCCCTCACATTTGTACACTGTCTCTATTAAATAGATTGAACTAAACTTTCAAACTAAGATATAAAAAACTATAATTCAATATTGGAAGTGCTTCGAGGCAGACAGCAGTGGGGCTTTTAAAGCTCCTGTTTACAAAATATAATAAAAAACAACCAAACAAAAAAACTCCTGGCAAGGTGTAACAACAGTTACACCATAGAAAAATTACAGAAAAGCTTGAAAAATACACACAAAACTTAATAATATGGCCAAGGATTATTATTGATGATAGTACTAAAGCTAGACCAAAAATAATATATACCATATACAATTTATATGGCAACTATGAATCCTACAAGTAGTACTAGTATTTCTTCTCTAAAGCTGATGGAGAACTCCTAAAAGAAAATTAATGTAGTGTAGTTTACATGTGGAATTCTTCCTTCCGATTACATACAAATGTATCCTCCCTCCCCGACATCCTACAGCAAGTTCTAATGTTGTCAAGATGAATAGATGGCCTCAATCTCCGCACCCTGTATAATGCAGGGGCAGAATGGGGCTTCTGAACTTCAATAATCTATACCCCAAACTTTCACTTTAAAACAATGCTATTCTGATTAAAAACAAATACTATTGTGGGAAGACATGTTTTGAATAAAAGTCTTAATCTGATATTTCTGTGGCTGTGATCTGTACCCTACTTAACTTACTTCAAATGTTAAACATGCTGCACCTATTTTTAAACATTACATTTACTGTGCCGTCTTATCCTTTTCATTCATTCCCAATGAAAAAAAGACTTTATACTTTTATTTTTCAGCAAGTGCTGACTGTACTTCTCAAAAAGTGGGTGTTGGAGAATGCCCAGTTGCTTTCTGAAGCTGCTCTTTCACAAGAGTGAGAAGTCTGTCAGCCTTCAAGAAGAAAGGTCCTTAGAAGCAGGGCTCAGTCCAGGACTTGTTTAGAGTTTCCACAGGCTTTTTAACCGAACTAAAGAATCTAATCACTACAGTGCAAATTGTACAGCTGCTTCTTGTCATAGCTCTTTTTTTAAAATATGTCCACAGTGCTTCTGCAACCTACGCTACAAGAAATCCAGCATTGTACTGTAAACTCTTGCTGAGACTACATGTTAGCACAATATACAGTACTGCCTACTGGATAGCTATGGATTTGACGTGTGATGGTATTTCGTAGTATGTACAGTGGTGCTCTATGTAGAATAGCAAACTACAACATGCAAAGTACTTAAAAGAAGTTTGAGAATGTAAAGATAAAATGTATCCTTGTCTATGATCACGCCACTCTTTATAACAATAAGAATAATAATTAGCGCTTATAATCTGAAGGTGGCAAAGTGCTTTACAAAGGATGATATTATCCCTGTTCTGTAGACGAGGAAAACAGAGGTTGAGGTGGCTGAAGTAACTTGTCAAAGTTACACAACAGCTTAATAGTATAGCAGGGAGTAGGACACAGGTTTACCAATTCCTGTCCAGGTCCCTATTGGTTTTGGATCATGTTGCCTCCAGATAAGATCCATACCTATTCTGAGTATGTGGAGGGTGCTCATTATTGTAGTATTTAGGCATCAAGGGAAGCCAGTTAAGGGCTTCTCTTAGCATATAGGTAGTTCTGGTTGCATGAGATTAGTTTTGGTGATAAGTATTACAGAACACATTTAGAGAAGAAGGAAGGGCTTTCCCCCCTCCAACAGAAGGCAAGTGCTTTCATGAAAATGGTAATACCTGAGGCCTGGTCTACACTAGGAGGTTATGTTGAATTTAGCAGCGTTAAATCGAATTAACTCTGCACCCGTCCACACAACGAAGCTATTTATTTCGACATAGAGGTCTCTTTAAATCGATTTCTGTACTCCTCCCCGACGAAGGGAGTAGCGCTAAATTCGACATGGCCATGTCGAATTAGGGTTAGTGTGGACGGAATTCGACGCTAATAGCTCCGGGAGCTATCCCATAGTGCACCACTCTGTTGACGCTCTGGATAGCAGTCCGAGCTCGGATGCTCTGACCAGCCACACAGGAAAAGCCCCGGGAAAATTTGAATTCCTTTTCCTGTCTGGCCAGTTTGAATCTCATTTCCTGTTTGGACATCGTGGCGAGCTCAGCATCACTGGCAATAATGCAGAACTCTCCAGCGGAGGTGACCATGCAATCGCTGAATAGAAAGAGGGCCCCAGCATGGACTGATCAGGAAGTCTTGGATCTGATCACTGCGTGGGGCGATGAGTCCGTGCTTTCGGAGTTGCGATCGAAAAGACGGAATGCGAAGATCTACAAGAAGATCTCAAAAGCCATGACGGAGAGAGGATACAGCCAGGATGCAATGCAGTGCCGCGTGATAATCAAGGAGCTGAGACAAGCGTACTAGAAGACCAAAGAGTCAAACAGATGCTCCGGATCCCAGCCCCAGACATGCCGTTTCTACGAGGCACTGCATTCCATTCTAGGTGCAGCCGCCACCACTACCCCACCACTGTCTGTGGACTCTGACAATGGGGTATTGTCGACGGCCACTGCCTCGGAGCTGTTCGCGGACGGGGAAGATGAGGAAGGAGATGAGGAGGACGAGGCAGTCGACTGCGCTTTCAATGCTGATTTCTCTGACAGCCAGGATCTCTTCATCACCCTCACGGAGATCTCCTACCAACCCTCCCAAGGCGGTAACCTGGACCATGAATCAGGGGAAACATCAGTAGGTAAGTGTTTTAAACATTTATTTTGAATAGAATAGGCATGGTATGTTAGCAATGGGTTTTTAATGATTAGTTTGCCCTAGGCGCTTAACTTTTTAGTCCTTGCCAGTGCAGCTACTGGAAAAGTCTGTTAACATGTCTGGGGATAGAGTAGAAATCCTCCTGGGACATCTCCACGAAGCTCTCCTGGAGGTAATGTGAAAGCTTTTGCATCAGGTTCCTGGGGAGAGCAGCCTTATTGCCTCCTCCATGGTAGGAAACTTTTCCGCGGCAGGCTAGCAGCATGTACTCCGGTATCATTGCCTGGCAAAGCATGGCAGCATACGGCCCTGGTGTTTGCTGGCATTCACGCAGCATGCGGTCTTTCTCTGCCTCCGTAATCCTCATCAGAGTGATATCACTCATGGTGACCTGCTTTGAATTAGGGGAATTTTAGTATGGGGACTGATTGCCTGTTCCTTTAAATAACTGTAACCGGCGGTTTACAGCCACGTGGTGGGGGCGGGGAGGTGAACCGTTCATGCTGAGCGGTTCACCGGCAGCGTGCAGGGATCTTTCCCGGAGACAGCCGCGACGGGGGTGGGACAGGGGCAGAGTTCATGCCGGCCGGATCGCCGGCAGCAGGAACTGGCCAATGCTAGGAGCATTGCTTGGAACGTGAAAAGAGGGCACTGCTGTAAATTAAGCTTTAAGCAGCCAAAAGTCTACGGCTTACCATGGCTGCCTGCTAGCAGAATTCCGGTGTCCGGCCCCGCTTGTGTGATCTGTACAGCAAGACCCCAGGCACTCAAGGTGAAGACAGAAAATTCGACCTTGTACTGAGTGCACATGTGATAGGTACTGTGCATGGTCTTGTTCACAGAGAAAGACTATATTCATTGTTTGCAAAAATGTATCTTTTTGAGGAATTCACTCCCCTTTTCCCATCCCACAGCTGCTAGCGTCTCCCGAGCTACCCCGGCATCCCCCTGCCAGAGGCTGGCGCAGATCAGGCGGCGAAAGAAAAGGACACGGGACAAGATGTTTTCAGACCTTATGGTCTGTTCCCGAGCCGAGGCAGCACAGCAGACCCAGTGGAGGGAGAACATGTCGCAATACCAGTGATCACACAGTGAAAGGGAAGACAGGTGGTGGCAGGAAGGCCAGCAGGCAACTCAAACGCTGCTTGGACTAATGAGGGAGAAAACGGACATGCTCCGGTGCCTTGTAGATGTTCTGCAGGACCGGAGGCAGGAGGGCAGAGCCCCCCTGCATTCTATCTCTAACCGCCCTCCCCCACCACAAAGGCCCATCCCCCCTTCACCCAAAGTCCCAAGAAGGAGGGGCGGCAGGGGCCGTGAAAACAGTCACTCCACCCCTGCAGACTGCTCAAATTGCAGAAGGCTCTCATTCCCAAAGATTTGATACGTCCTTTCCTTCCCTCCAAATGCACCTCACCCAAGCCCCCGTCCCAGTTTCATCCCCTAACTGTGTAGTTCTTAATAAAAAATACGTTTCTGTTAATTACTGTTTCCGTCATGTTCTTTTAGATGACAGTGTCTTTGAAGGGGGCAAAAGGGGTTGGTAATCGGAGAGCACAGTCACCTTTACCAGGGTACAGACACGGGGGCAGGTTCAGCAGAAGGTCACACACACATTGCAGTCACTAGGCACACTGGTCAGTCTGGGAGGTGGTTTTCATGTTCTGTAGGGGGGGGCTATGTGAGTTTGTGTTGGGGGAGGGCAGTTACAGATTTTATGCAGCGGTCCTTAGCCTGGATGACAGAGCCACGCAGCAGGGGATCTGTAACCACCCTCCCCCGCCACAAAGTCACATAGCCCCCCCACACAGAGTCCCGAAAAGGAGGGGTGTCAGGCTCCGTTGAAACAACCAGTCCACCACTGTGGACCGCTCTAGGAGCAGGAGCCTGTCATTCCTCGAGTTTAGAAGCGTCCTTTCCATTACTACACCCGCTCCCCACCATTGTCTGCGTCCCAGTTTCAACCCTTTGCCGCGAAATCCTTAATAAAGAAAATGGTGTTAATGAACAAAGTTTCATTTATTTTATTTTTAAAGGTGTGTTGGAAGGGGGGGAAGGAGCTTGGTAACTGGAGAGGATAGTCAACATTTACTGGGTAAAGAAACGGAGGCAGGTTCAGCTTCTGTTTAAACAAACGTAATAGTCACAGGTTACCCTGCTCACTCTGGAACCTAGCTTCCAAAGCTTCCCAGATACACAGCGCGTCCCGCTGGGCTCTTCTAATCGCCCAGGTGTCTAGTTGGGCGTAATCAGCAGCCAGGCTATTTGTCTCAACCTCCCACCCCACCATAAACGTCTCCCCCTTGCTCTCACAGAGATTGTGGAGCACACAGCAAGCTGCAATAACAATGGGGATATTGGTTTCGCTGAGATCAGAGCGAGTCAGTAAGCTTCTCCATCTCCCCTTCAGACGTCCAAAAGCACACTCCCCCACCATTCTGCACTTGCTCAGCCGGTAGTTGAAGAGATCTTTTTCACTGTCCAGGGCGCCTGTATAGGGCTTCATGAGCCAGGGCATTAGCGGGTAGGCTGGGTCCCCGAGGATCACTATAGGCATCTCCACATCCCCAACAGTTATTTTGTGGTCCGGGAAGTAAATACCTTCCTGCAGCCGTCTAAACAGACCAGAGTTCCTGAAAATGCGAGCGTCATGAATCTTGCCCGGCCATCCGACGTTGATGTTGGTAAAACGTCCCCTATGGTCCACCAGTGCTTGCAGCACCATTGAAAAGTAACCCTTTCGGTTAATGTACTGGCTGGCCTGGTGGTCTGGTCCCAGGATAGGGATGTGAGTTCCATCTATAGTCCCACCGCAGTTTGAGAATCCCATCGCAGCGAAGCCATCATTGATCACCTGCACGTTTCCCAGTGTCACTACCTTTGAGAGCAGTAGCTCAACGATTGCGTTGGCTACTTGCATCACAGCAACCCCCACGGTAGATTTGCCCACTCCAAATTGATTGGCGACTGACCAGTAGCTGTCTGGCGTTGCAAGCTTCCAGAGGGCTATGGCTACTCGCTTCTGGACAGTCAGGGCTGCTCGCATCCGGGTGTCCTTGCGCTTCAGGGCAGGGGACAGCAACTCACAAAGTTCCAGGAAAGTTCCCTTACGCATCCGAAATTTTCGCAGCCACTGTGATTCATCCCAGACCTGCAGCACTATGCGGTCCCACCAGTCCGTGCTTGTTTCCCGGGCCCAGAATCGCCATTCCACAGCATCAACATGACCCATTGCCACCATGATGTCCACGGCGCGGGTTCCCGTGCTTTGTGAGAGGTCTGTGCCCCTCTCAGACTTAATGTCCTCACCGCGCTGCCGTAGCCTCCTCGCCTGATTTCTCAGCATCTACCTCTGCAAAAGGTGCATGATAAGGCGCGAGGTGTTGACAATGGCCATAACTGCAGCGATGATCGCAGCGGGCTCCATGCTCGCGGTGCTGTGGCGTCCACGCTGTCAATCACCAGAAAAGTGCGCAAACTGATTGCCCGCCGGCGCTTTCACGGAGGGAGGGCGGGAGTGAGGGTTGAATGACGACAGTTACCCAAAACCACCCTCGACACATTTTTTTGCCCCAGCAAGCATTGGGGGCTCGAGCCAGAATTCCAATGGGCAGCGGGGACTGCAGGAACTGTGGGATAGCTACCCACAGTGCACCACTTCCAATGTCGACGCTTGCCCCGTTAGTGTGGACTCACAAAGTCGAATTACTGTCCTTAGTGTGGATACACACGTTTGACTTTGTAATATCGGTTCCACAAATTCGCTTTAAGTAAAATCGAACTACTCTCGTAGTGTAGACATACCCTGAGACTCAACAAATCTGAACGGTGCAAAAAAATTCTGTTATGTCTATACAGAGCAAGAGCAGTTCACAGTTCACAAAATCCTGTGATGCTCCCAGAGCTGACTTTGGGAGTTTAGGATGACCCGTCTGACAAATTGTTGCCCCCCCCCTTATAAACATAACTGAGCCATTTTAATGAAAATGCTTCCTCTGCTGTCAGAGAAGTGGGGCCCATACGCTTGTGCTTGGGGCCTTGGCTAGCTGTCAGCATCTAATATTTTTATCAAGGGACAAATCTCCAGCTAAGACAAGGGTCTGATGGCTACTAGGCCCTCACTAAGCACAGAGCTGTGAGTATTCTGGTGGATTTATGTCCTGTACCCCCGCCCCCTCCCTCCCGCTCTCCAATCTTTTACCTGTTTATAGAATCTAAAGTGGCTAGCATTGTTAATATATTAATACACAAAACTTCACTGGGAAGCAGGGTTGCTATACACACAAAAGGCAGGAAATTAAAAGATAAGCCACTTAACAGTACATATCCTCTACTTCTCCACTCACAAGCACTCACTTTATCATTACGACAACTGTTGTACACCACAAACCATGCACAGCAGCTGTAATTCTGCTCGCATTTCTGCACACGTCCGTACCAGCTTATTTTCCCGCAACAGAAGTAGTTGTGGATGTGTGATGTAGTGGGTAATTATATTAGGAGAAGGTAGTTTGGTAAAAGGATTTTGTGGAGATGGGCAGCTGAAAGGGGTAATGGAAGGCTGGCATCTCTAGGGGGCAGAGTAATGGTTGCTGTCAGGTGGTTTAACTTTCATGACCTTCATCTTGTGGGTTTGAATCAGTTGTGCTGTGTACGGAGTAGCTGCCAGGGTTATATAAGGATGTGGGCGTGAGTCCAGAGCCCTAAGGTTTTAGAACACAGACATCTGGAAGGCAGAGGGCAGACAGCCTGGCAGGCTGAAGCCTACAGCTGGCTCACATGGCTGTTAGGGAACATTTAAATACAACTAACTTAACTATTAAGTTCTTTATGCCTTAATAAGACCAACACACCAGATACTTGACAATAAGTATGCTGTGTATTAATGTCCAAGGTTTTTTCTGTATTTAAAGGGGTAAGCAGTGGATGAGCGGAGAGGAGTGGGCCTGGGGGGCTACAAGTGGGAAAATATTTTATCTCTCAGCAGCTCTGCCTGAACCCTCCCATATCAGCAGTTGTGCGCACAAACCCTTTTCTGTTGTAGGACAAAAATCTGACAGAAAAGTCAGCTCCTCCTGGAGATAGTTTTAAGTGTGTCTGGACTCTTGACCCCATCAGTCAGGGTTGCATGTGCCTGCTCCTCCTCACTCAAGCAGGCTTCTAGGTCTCCCCTCACATCAACCAATCAGGTTTGGGTGTGCTTGCTCCCACCGCTGCCCCATCATCAGTCAGGCTAGCATGTGCTCACCCTTAAAATCCCCTCTAATTAATCAGACTTTTGTATGCCCCCACACCAATTGATCAATCAGTCAATCAATCAATCTTGTTTTGAATGCGTTCACTCCTTCCCAAATAACCAATCAGCTTTCTGTGTTCCTGCCCAACCGCATTAACCAAGTAGGGCTGTGTGAGCTCCCCATGCCCCCCTCCCCTCCTCAGAAAAATCAGGCTTCCATGCCCCACCATCAATTAATTAATCTTGTGCACATCCTACCCTCACTGCCACAATCAATTGTGTTATCATGTACTTGCACTCCATCAATCATGCTTGTGTGCACAGTATATATATGAACTTTCAGTTACAATGTTAGTAGCAGCTAAAAATGACCCTAAATCCAACATTCATTTAAAAAAATGTCTCTGTTGCCCCATTCTCTGCAGGATCCATCTCTGCCAAGTTTTTGTGTGGATAAACTATGTAAGTAGAACTGCCAAGGAGATCTTGAGCCAGAGCCCAAATTTCAAACCCTTACCATTAAAAAAAAACAAACCAAAAAAACAAGAAAAAACAAAAACTACATAGAAAATTCAAAGAGAAAAAACACTAACCCAGTCTGAAATTTCACATTAACTGGCCATACACTTTTGGAGGGAAACAGGAATTTATGCCCTATTTTAGACCATCACCCTAACTATGGAGTCTCCGTAACCAGGCATTTCCATAATTCTAACAAATATATGAGATATTCTGTATACATCTGTGCAGTTGGCTGGGACAAGAAAGGATGAAGTAGGCCTTGAAAAATGATGGCTTATGAGAATTTAGAGTGTTTATAAAATTTCCTTACTTATACATGTGCAAATTACCACGGTGATGTGCAGTTAGCTGAATCATTAATATCTGGTGTCCATACTGGCTGAGCTGCTGTGTAAGAGATGACTTCCACTGATATGTCTTGATAAGTCAGTTACCAAAACCCCACAAACATCATTAACAATGAGATTCTGGAGAAACCTCAACTAAAGTGAAAGTTAATGTCAGAATCATTTAATCGTTGTCTTTGACCTATCAAAACAGTGCACTATTATTAATACCACAGTAACACATCAAGGTTTCCCCCACCTATTTTTAAAAATACTTATAGGTGGAGCTGGTAGTACTGCCTATTATTAAGGTTATCTTTATAATGGGAAGTGTTGAGTGTGCCTTCACTATAGGGTTAACCCGGGCTCCTGCCTGGGCTTTAGACCTGACTCTCCAACTATCCACATACAAAAACTTTTTACTTGGGTTTGGAGGTGCTTTGAACGCGAGCTAATTTACCCAGCTGAGGGTATAGATTAGAGCCTGGGTTCTGCTTGAACTTGGGCTGTAACCCATGTACTTTGCAGTATGCAGGCTGTAAACCAATTATTTAACGTGGGTACTGATAGTCTTCCAATCCCTTCCCACAATTCTCTTGGGCCATATTTTCCTGCCCTTCTACCTTTTCCCTTCTTCTGCACTGGAAGTCATCTATCAGTTTATGTACACCAGTTTAGTATTTAACTCCCACATTCCAAGTGTCTAGAAGTATTTCAGTTTACTGAGTTAACAGGCTAAGAGTCCTTCTGCACAGGGGGTAGGGAAGCACAGACAAGTTCTCCCACAATACACTATGAAACAATTCATAGAGTGATGCAGCTTAGTGCAGCGCTAATAGCCATGGGATATGCCCCCATAAGTCCTAGCCTGGATTAGGGCAGTGCCGGTAGGGACGTGACTACGCAGGTAGGACCGGTGGCTTAGCATTGTGGACACTCAGACCCAAGCTTTGCTAACCTAGGTTCCCTGACTGTCCAGACCTGAGTTAACTCTGGAGTGAAGACATTCATTGTTTGTACAGCCGTGGCACCTACAAGCAGGGCCGCCGAGAGCGGGTTCGGGTCCCGGTGAATAATTTTTTCGGGCCTCCCCAGCAAGGGTGGACCTGTTAAACAGGGCCGACAAGATGGGGGGGAAAGCCGGGCCCCCTTCCGGACTACCGGGCCCTGGTAATTTGTACCGGCTTCCCCCCCTCTCCTCGGCCCTGCCTACAAGCCCCAGTAATAGATCAGGATCTCATTGTGGTAGGTGCTGTACAGACAGCAAACAAAAAGACAGACCCTGCTGCAGAAAACTTACAGTCTTTCTAAGTAATACTTTGAAGCCTGTTTTTCAGTGGCTTTCTATCTTTGCCAAACTATAACTATTTGGGTTGAAACTTTATATTCCAGTTGTCTGCCTCAGGCTGATTAGTTTTATTTATTTATTTATTTTTGGAAAATTTCAGCCAAAACAGTTCAACTGCTTCCAAGAGTGAGGTCAGGGGAAAACATGCTGTTTTCTCCATCTAAACAAACTCTGGTAAACTTTTATTTGAAAAGCTCTAGCACCTCCATTCCTTGGAGCAAAGATTTGAAATTTGGCAGGGGGTGGCTTTTGTGTGATGGATGTGCCTTTGGCAGCCCCTGTGAAAACCCACCCAAATTTGGCCAAGTTATAAGCCTTTGAAAAATCATAGTTTGCACATGACTCAGGCACCAATCCACAAAGCTACTTAGGCAGCTAAATCTTGGGTTTAGGCTCCGAAGTCCCACTCTTAGGCTCCACTGTGATCCACAAAACTCTTGCTGAATCCTCCAGGTGCCTAAGTTTTCAGGGTAAAAGTTCCCTAGGCACCTGTGTTTCTGCCTCTGGGAGCACGCAATGCTGCCTCACTCCAGGCATCTGGATGCCTATTTCCTGCATAAGCCCCAAAGTGATCCAAAAACTGGGGAAAAATAGGTGTTCACTCACTCACCCATCTGCCAGGCAGCACCTGATCAGGAACGTGTGCTCAGCAGTGGAGAGAGTGTCCTCCTATAACTTTTAGCTCAGTAGTTAGAGCACTCACCTAGGATGTGGGAGAGCAAGGTTCAATTGCCCCCTCTGGCTGATGGGGAGAAAGCATTTGAACAGGAGTTTCCCACCACTCAGGAGTGCTCTAACTCATGGAGCTATGGGCTATTCTGATCTGCGTTTCTGTCAATCTCTCCTGTGTAAGCTGTTCACTGTGGATAAATAATGAAAGAGTGATTGGAGTAGGGGGCACTGGACCTTGGTATCCCACCTCCCAGATGCCTCTCTCTCTCAGCCCATGACTATTTAAGTATTTATACACAATGGAACAGCATTCCCCCTATGATTGGCATCTCCCATTGACTAATTTAGATGACTCGCTGGCTTTTGTTAATCACATTCTAAGGTGCCTATATTTCCCCATTCATTGTCTAGGGAGCCAAGGTGCCTAATTCAGGTTTTGTGGATCACAATGTTGTTCCTCTGATTTTCTAGGTGTCTAACAATTAAGCATTGTGACACTGAGCATTATAACGCCTATGTCCCTTTATGGATCCAGACCTTAGATTTTAGAAACTAAATTCTCTGAAGATTCCATCTGCACTGGGCATGCTCCAGCATAGAGCTGAGCAGAACTTTCCCTGCAATAAAGCCCTGGAATGCTATGGGCTGTATTGGATGCAGATTCAGATCCTGGCATGGGCACCTGAACTTAGAGTAGGGAATCCGTTTCACCTGTATTTGCAATGACCCCATGCTAGGCCCAGGCAGCATGGAGGAGGGGAGGGAGTAGATTGGAAAAAGGAGCCTGGCCAGATCTGGCAGCTTTCTAGGGCACGCCAACATGGCTAATAGGAAGCACAGAATCCGCTGCCCTGAATGTCACCCAGCATCCTTCCCCCTAGAAAGGATGGATGGGATTGCCTTTGGGGCTCATTAATGCTACTGTTTAACTGGAACACAAAACATTCTTTGAAAGGGGCAGAGTGCATTTTCTTGCTTTATTCTGAGTTCTTTGGTGGTCAAATGAGAATCAAATTTAGATCTCATGCATACCAATAGAAAAGGCATTCAGCTAGGGTAAAATGACATGATTAGCAGATTTACAAGCAATAACGAGATAGTACTTCGTACTGGAAGTTGTATGAAATATTTTCTCTTACCATCACTTTTCCAGTACCAACAGAATCAAATACTGTATTATAACTCTGTCTACTCTTTATGTTCAGGCATATATCAGCATCATTTCATTATTCCTTAAGGATCAATATAACATGAACACCAAGAATTGATCCATTTTGTGCCTATAAAAGGGCCTGAGGGCAGCAATTAGAATGAGGTCATCCAAGACCTAATCCTTAAAATAGCCAAAAATATTAAAAAATAACCAGGGACATATTTTGGTGTGGATTAATGCATTAGCTTTTCATCTCCTCAAAGTTAAAGTCAGGTCATCAGCCCAAATAAGTTTGGTGGTCTTATCTGGCCTTGATTTTTGTATGTCTTAAACACATCAGTCATTGCAGTATGGTGAGTGCCCTACCCACTAGGTTATAGGATATTCTGATGTGGGGCTGCCTCAGTCTCTCCTGTTGAAGTTGGTACACTTAAATTAAACAATTAAATACCTAAACATTAATTGGGCTAAAGAATGGGGGGGAGGAGGGATCGCTCAGTGGTTTGAGCATTGGCCTGCTAAACCCAGCGTTGTGAGTTCAATCCTTGTGGGGGCCATTTAGGGAACTGTGGTAAACCATTTGAATGACTATCTAGCTTGGTGATTAGGACACCCATTTGAGAGGTAGATGATCCCTGTTCCAATCCCTTCTTCCCCCTCTGGACCACAGTCTCCCACATTCTGGGTATGTACCCTGTCCACTAAAGATTACAAGGGAGGTCCTTCCTTCTCACTGCACCTGCTATTGTATAAATTCACCTGAGGGGCCCAATCCCACAGGCAGCCTCTGAGCAAGTCTAGTGGATTCTGCTCTCTCCCCCCCCCCCCACATACAACTTGGGCAGCTGCACGCCTATCTTTCCCAGTTTGTGTGGCAGGAGATAGGCATCTGGGCATCTAGAGTGAGACTGCAGTGCACATGCCCAGAGACAAAAACTTAGACACCAAGTGAATTTAGGCATCTACAGGGATAGGCAGCAGCCAGGAGGGAGTTTTGTGGATTATAGTGGCGCCAACAACAGGATTTAGGTGCCTAAGTACCTTTGTGGATCCTATCCCTTTTGCCTTCCTATTCCTGGGTTTCCACCATGCCCCCCCCTTCTCCTCCACCATTCTTATTTCTTTTCTTTTTACCTGTCAACATTTTAAACATTGGGATGGTGAGGAGAGCTGATCTGGAGTATTGTTATGCCAGAAACTGTTAATAGATTCCATGCACCAGTTCTTTGATCTATAGACAATTACAGATGTGGATGAAACTGCTTGGTCTGCTAACCAGACACAAGGAGCTCTGTGTGATTCCCCACATTTTCCCCATCTGTTTTTTTTTTACCAAATTCAATAGGGTTCTGCCCATTGATGCATAGAACATTCCCTGACATTTTGTAGTTGATCAGATGCACTGTTCAAAAGTTACCATGTTACATACAGACAAATAGAAAAATATCATCAAGTTGCATGTAGGACTTCGCTGTGCTTGGCCAACTAATTATATTTTGCTGGACATAAACCCAAGTTATCAGCTTCATGTACAGATTAAGTGTTCCTAAATATCTCAAAGGGTTGGTAGTGTACTGGTGATTAGCTTTCCCCATTCCAAATACCTGTGACCTTCTTACCTCAGTTATGATTGATACCACCTACTGAGCTGAGCCAATAGAACAGTAGCAACATATAATGCTTTCCTTGGTGAGAGATCTGGGTTCATGTACCAGCTCAGTAGGTGGTATCAGTTGTAATTTGTCTCAGCAAAAATTCTGCAGTTCTGCAAACCAGTAATAAAAGGAAATGACATAGGAATAAATTGGAGAGACCAAGTGGTAAAGGAGAAAGCCCAAACACTTGTCAAGTATGCAATATATAACCAACAAGGACTACTCCAAAAAAGGGCATTTTCTGAAGGACTGTAATTGCATTAAAAGGAAGGCACATACATGCTTGCAGTGATTTCATGGCTTTTTCCACAATAGAATTTTCTAGTGGAGCTTTTCTTCCTATGTCTAGTGCTCTTGTAGTTTTCAACTTCTAAAACATTTCAGTCTGTTTCCACTCCCAATAGTTTTTAGTAGCATTGTCTCTGTTTAGGCTAAATGAAAACAAACCATTGGCTTCGTGTGTACTGACACTATCAAACAGAAGAGGGCACTAAATCAAAGGCATCAAGATTGCTGAAATGTACCACAGAGGATCCCTCCAGTACACAGAAAACCCGAAGCTGAACAATGCAGACAAAAATGAATAATTTATGTTTTCTATTGGAGAAAATTGCCTTGATTTTGAAGCTTAATTGCACCTTGAAGGAAATGCAAACCATATTGTTCCTTTTCATTCTACAGTTGCAATTATCTTCAATGCAAAGTGCTTGGTTTTGAATTTGTTATACTGTGACTAGAGATGAGCCAAAACTGGAGTCATAATTCCAGACTTGACTGAATTTTGAGGACAGGGAAAAATGGGCCCTGACTCTGAACCATCTTGGTTTTTGTTGAAGTGATCAATAAAGTTTTGCAAAACCAAAATCACTCCAGTTTTACCCCTTTCCGCTGATAGAAACAGGGCTGATTTAATGGAATTAAAAGGAGGTGCAGACTATGGGCAGTGTTAATCTATGACTGTAAACAAAGAAGTCATGTAAACAAAGAAGACAAGCACAGTATAGAATTACTATAGTGTTTAAGGTTGTTACTTTAATCCCTTTGTAAATATAAGTAAAGCCCTTCTTAGATATTTTAATCCATTTTTATTTTTTTTTGCCTTTTGGTGTGTTGTTCTCAAGACCTCATTCTCTGTATTAATTTCAAGATGCCTTCATCCTTGTACAGTCCAGATGAAGACATTTATCAATAGCAGAGTCGGTAGGTGCACAGATCTGAAAAGCATTTTTAAATGCAAGGGGTAAAATAATGTATTGTGACAAATAATTTGTCTTGTCCAGGCCAACTCTTGTTTCCACTTCCCTTTAAAGGAAAATGGCTAAAAACCAACTAGATCTAGACCGGATTTTCTTTACGTAAAGAACCTCTTTTTACAAACGACTTTCCATATAATGTCCCAAAAAGGAGTAATAGTAGGGACTCCGGTAGGTGTTCTGTTTTATGCCACAGATTAAGGAACTCAGTCTAATAATACTTGCATCCTACATATCTGTGTTTTTAAAATAGTTTGAATGTAAAAGTGGTGTAATGCATCCCTGTCACTCAAATGCCTCTACCTTGGTATTGTCTCTTCTAAAATACAGAAACACTCCAGATGACAATATCATTGGATGCACTCATGTGGCTCCTTTATTTCAGAAGCAATATGAATTAACTTCAGGCCAGGGCAAAATTATTCCTTTGGGGCTTGATTACTCCACTGTAATGCTGTGTAACTCCACTGAAATCAATCGGAGTAACAGTGCTGAATCAGGCCTCCAGTAATTATCCTGCCTTACAGTGTATCACATTTACAGGCAAAACAATACTAGTAGCACAGCAATTGAAAGAAATATTTTTCCCCTTCTCAATTGCACATATAAAAAAAAGGGAAATGACTGCCTAGGAAGGAGTACTGAGGAAAGGGATCTGGGGGTCATAGTGAACCACAAGCTAAATATGAGTCAACAGAGTAATGCTGTTGCAAAAAAAGCAAACATCATTCTGGGATGTATTATCAGGAGTGTAGTAAGCAAGACACGAGAATTAATTCTTCCACTTTACTCTGCGCTGATTAGGTCTCAACTGGAGTACTGTCTCCAGTTCTGGGTGCCACATTTCAGGAATGATGTGGATAAAACTGGAGAAAGTTCAGAGGATAGCAGCAAAAATGATTACAGGTCTAGAAAACATGACCTATGAGGGAAGACTAAAAAAACTGGGTTTATTTAGTCTGAAAAAGAGAAGACTGAGAGGGGACATGTTAACAATTTTCAAGTACATAAAAGGTTGTTACACGGAGGAGGGAGAAAAATTGTTCTCCTTAACCTCTGACGATAGGACAAGAAGCAATGGGCTTAAATTGCAGCAAGGGTGGTTTAGGGTGGACATTAGGAAAAACTTCCTGTCAGGGTAGTTAAGCACTGGAATAAACTGCCTAGGGAAGCTGTGGAATCTCCATCATTAGAGATTTTTAAGAGCAGGTTGGACAAACAGGGATGGTCTAGATCAGTGGTTCCCAAACTTGTTCCACCGCTTGTGCAAGGAAAGCCCCTGGCGGGCCGGGCCAGTTTACCTGCTGCGTCTGCAGGTTCGGCCGATCGCGGGTCCACTGGCGACGCTTCACTGCTCCAGGCCAATGGGAGCTGCTGGAAGCAGTGGCCAGAACGTCCCTCGGCCCGTGCCGCTTCCAGCAGCGAACCGCAGCCACTGGGAGCTGCGATCAGCCGAATCTGTGGACGCGGCAGGTAAGCAAACCGGCCTGGGCCACCAGGGGCTTTCCCTGCACTGGCAGCGGAACAAGTTTGGGAACCACTGGTCTACATAATACTTAGTCCTGCCATGAATGCAGGGGACTAGACTAGATGAGCTCTCGAGGTCCCTTCCAGTCCTACGATGCTATGTTACCAAGGTAGAGTAGGAAAATCCCGCTCGCTGAAACTAAACTGAAGGTAGCGGTGAACACAGATAAAGACAAGGTATGTGCTTGTAGTTTCCCCGAAGAATCTGCTTTTCTAGATTTATACTGAAATTGTTACCAGTGTACCTTTGAGATTAAATCAATTGTTTCATTAGGACTGAAATAAACACAAAAGTTTAAAGAAAATACTCAGAAAAGCTCTTTAAACAGTCTTATTTCCTTGTGTGCATCCTACATTGCCATGTTGTATGTAACCAAGCGTAACTCAGAGAGACCACAAAGTGAATAGTGGAGAGCAAGAACAGGGTACTTTACAGCAGAGGTTGTGAGCAGAATGTGGAGTCTGTTGAAAGCCCCCTTGCCATTTTCTGTTCATTTTTAAAATTATTGCCACTATTAAATTTTGAGTGTTGAATGATTGCATGACTGCTGTCCCCAGGGACTTTCATGAAAATGAGAGGCACATCTCATGAGGCTTTCCCAGTGAGCAAAGGCATTAAATAAATATGTCTAAAGAGTTAGCACTACTTCATTAATAGTAATTACGAAATGGACCAGTTGAGACTGAGGGGTTGGTGGGACTTAAACTCCTTCATTGCTTCTGTGTCATTTCATTAATATAATTTCTTCCCCTTCACCAGAGTGGCAAAGGCAGTAAACTCACTGCAGGCAGATTCAGATATGCCTCACCATCTGAGGATAGTGCTTAAAAGCAATGTGGATTGCAAGCTCCCACGTGGAAGAGCGTCAGACCAGCATCAGTTCAACTGCTGACCCCACAGAATCCCTCTGGCACACTCCAGCAGCAACAATTTTGCAGTTGCAGCTCTCAGCAGCTGCAGGTCCATGCACCTGAACTGAGAACAAGGAGCCTGTCTCTCCTGTGCTCCCAAAAACCATCCCCCACTGATGCCTAAGCAGTGTGGAGGAGGAAACTGCTGGATTGGAATGTAAAGTCCAAGAGCTGGACCTGTGGGAGGTTAGTGATGGTAGGAGTAAGGGAAAAGGAGCCTGAGTCGAAGCAACTGGGACTGGAGGCTGGCAGGAGTGAGGGAAACTGGAACTGGTAGCTGAAGTGGGGGGAGACTGGGAGCTGGGAGTAGAGACTGGGACTGGGAGCCAGGGGGAAACTCTGACTGGCTGGGTAAGAAGACTGGAACTGAGAACCAGTGGAGTGGAGGAAGTAGTTGAGGGGAAGAGACAGATCTGATAAGGAGTCAGGCTGCGGGGAGAAAACTGGGACTGACCAGACAACAAGTCTGGGACAAAGAGCCAGGGGAGGGAGATTGGGAGAGGGAGCTACTGGGGTAGGGTGACTGGACACCAGGGATGGGGAGAAAGACAGATCAGATGAGGAGCTGAAAAGGAGAAGTGGGACTGTCTGTGCAAGGAGAATGGGAGCTGGAGGTGAAAGGGATCTGAGAATGACTAGGCAAGACCAGGAATCTGCAAAGGAAGACTAGGATTTGTAGGGCAAGGAGACTGAGACTGGGATGAGAAGCCTAAACAGTTTAGATTGGGACTGGCTAGGTGAGGAGAATGGGATTAGGACAAGGAGCTAGGAAGGGGAAGGGACTAGTGGAAAACATAAAACATAGTATATGATCATGTAATTAAAGACTGTATCATAATGCAAACACAGAAGGAGGCTGAATTAAGATTCACAGGAAATCTTAATAAAGTTCTTTTAACACAGTTTTTTGTGTGTAATCTGTACATAAATTTCTATTCAAGATTTTAAATCACAGCCAACACTGTGGCATTTTAGCATGGCTAAAGGTTTATACCAGTGTAACTCATTGACATCAGTGGAGTTACTCCTGATACACACTAGTATGAAAGCAAAATGAGGCCAAGAATTTACATGCCACATCACCGAGGGGATGATAAATGTATTATACATTTGGATTATTTTAACAATCGTGTGGTTTTTTTATTTGTAGAAAACTTGAATGGACATTTCAACAGTGTCACTACATGTTATCTGGTAAGCCATTTTTAACATAACTGTTTTCAAAAGGAACTCTTGTTACATGAGTATGTGTGTTTGTGTTTATATTGTGTGTCTCCCTTCATTTTCAGAAACAAGCATACATTAGTTCTATATTTTTTTACATTTTTTTCAGCCAATTCAGAGATTTTTTTGACAATATAAAAATGTTGACAGAAAAGATTTTGAAAGTATATAGCCTTAAGTGCTCATTTCTTTTCATATCATCATTTCACTCATTCTTTAAGACCAACTTTTTCAAACTTTGGTCGTTAAAGTTAAGCACCTAAATCCATATTTATGTACTTAAATGAAAGTGGCCTGGTTTTCAGAAGTGCCAAGCTGCTGATGCAGAGGCATGCTGTGGATCCTGGGGAACCTCCGGGCTTGGAGACAGTCCTACAACCTTTCCCATGAATGAGGGGAATCCCCATTTCCTTGCCAGGATGACATGGAGGAGATCTCTGAGAGGGAATCGCCACAAGGGTCTTAATGCAGTAATTTTGTAATGTCATACTACTCCACTAAGATCTCATTTTCCCCCCTGGTTATAACATTAGAAATTATCCAGGGTAAAGTCTGATCACCGTGCACCACAGCAGAAATGGAAAACTAACCACCAACTCAAGTTCTGTGGACTTGCTTTGAGAGGAAGAGGGGAGAGAAGAGAAAGTTGGGAATTTTTCCAATCTGAGCTGTTGACCAACAAAACAACAAATCTCATTATTTTAGGTTGAATGCTAACCAAACTTGATATTGTTATTATGTCATCTTACTGCAAACTGACTAAGCTCCAGTCCTGCAAACATATAGAGGTGTTTAACTTCACCAGTGCAAGTAGTCACTATTTGATTCATCTATGTTTACAGAAACTGTCACTGAAAGTGTTCTTGTTATGCTTTTCATTGTTACAAGCATGAATAGTAAGTGGACTGTTAATGTACAACTTCTATTTTGCAAGCAACAGCTGCTCTTGCAACTAAGAATCATTGTTTTATTGTAGCAGAAATCAGTTTCTACAAATGTGTGGGTACCCAAACATCAGAGCTTTAAACCCCATACAAGTCTTTCAGAGTTTTTTATTTTTACATTGATATAATTCAATTTACCAGTACATCTCCATTTCCATTAATATGACATTGTTACAGAAGGCAACTATACAAAACAAAGAAACAACACATGTTATAATATTACACATTACCAGAACAAAACATGTTTACTGATTTTTTTTTGCAAAAATAGTTGGAAGGAAAAGCCAAAGTACTTCTTCAGCAAGACAATTTATGATCTATTAATATTTATGATAGGTACTTACTGAAATTTAAAAGTTTTTTTTTACTTCTGAAAACAGAGGGCTATTAATTTAAGAGAGAAAATATCTGACTAGAAATATCACCCAATATAAATAAAACGAATAAGTATGGAAATACAGAAAGAAAAAAATCCACAGCAAAATCTAATTTGAAAGTCACTTAAAAGTGAGACACTTTATTATGTTTTAACTGACAATGTAGATTATAAAGTTCTCAGAACAGAAATCATACATAATTCTGGGTAATCTTCAGGGGAAATCATGGACATCAATACACAGATTATTAAGTAATCACAGCAATGAGCAAACTGCTCAAGCATACTGGGGACACTGAATACTTGTATTTTAGTTTTTCTCTGTCAATCTAGATTCTTTCTGTTCCAGTAATGACCATCCAAATCCAATAAAATCCTTTTATTATTCTTATATTCTCCCTGCTTTGCTCCTCCTTCCCTTAACCTACATCTGCTCACCGACCTCTGCACCCCATTGATCTCTTCCATCACCCTCATTCTCCAAAATCTGCCTCACTGTCCCCCACTCCCGTTCTCTCCTCGGATCCCTGATCTGTTTCCCCCCCGGAAACCAATTTTTGCTCTCTCACCAAGATCTGCTCCATCCTCCTCCGTCCCCCAATTCGATCTGTTCCTCCTCTCCTTCCGATCCACTCCTGCTTCCTAAACACCTACCCCGACCTCTTCCTTCATCCTCCCAGCCCCCTATTTGCTCCTTCGTCCCCACTCCCCTGATCTGTTCCTCTCCCCAGCCACTCACCCATCTGGCCGGACTCCCGCGAGCTGCTGGGTGCTCACTGCTCCATCCCTCCTGCCTGCTCCTCCCCCGCTCGGCTCCCCGGCCCCTCTGCGGGCGTTCCCTTGGCCAGAGACTGGAGCCCTAGAGAGCAAAGGGTGCGGGCAGCAGCTTCACGTCGCCAGTGGGCATGTGCGGACGCTGTGCGCATGCCCGCTGGGGCCCCGTTCGGAGTGCGAGCATGTGCAGAAGGGAAAGGGGCACGTTCTGAGGCAGGGCAGATTCTGCTGTTACACTGGCCAAGCCCCCTCCCACCCCCCGGGGCGGCTGCTACTGCTGGGGAGGCCCCGGCTCTCAGGCTCCGGGCGGCTGCGGGATCTCGGCCTAGGGGAGACCGGGTGACGTGACGCCAGCCCCTGACACACGAACAAGGTAGGCGAGAAGGGGTGTTGCTGCCGCCTCCTCCCCGTGTGCGCCAGGGGGCTGGACCCTGCCACCTCCGCTCCGCTCTTCTGGCGACAGCGACCTGGCAGCAGCGACTCGGGGGTGAGTCCGGCCTGGGTGCGGGCGGGCGAGTCCTTCTCCCCCGCTTTGCGTGGCGGGCGGGATGGAGGGGCCGGTTCAGGTGGCCGATGGGTGCCTGGCTGAGCCCAGCCGGTTCCCGGCGCGGTCTCTCTGTGGCCCTCTCCAGCGGGGCCGGGCTGTTACCTCGCCCTGTCCGGGGGGAGTGCCGGGGGAAGGCTGGGATGTGCTTCGCCCCGCCGCTGTTTATCCCGAGACTTCGGTAAACCCCCCGCTACGGGCGAGTGTCCTGGGCAGGAACAAGGACCTGCCCAGGCAGCGCCCCGGCTTCCTTCCCAGCGGAGTAATAGGAGATAATGGGCGGCGGGGGGCAGGTGCTGTAGGTATTTACCACCGCGGAAGGGCTGTCAGCCGGGGGCGGGGGGACTTGCTCCGCTCTCACTCACGCAGTTCGGTGCTGTGCAAATAAACAGGCTTGAGGGAGACGTCTCCGGAGAGCAGGGGCGATCTGCAAGGCAACAGCCTGCCCGCTCCGTGCTGGGGTTGACTGAGGCCATCGTGTTGCTTTGCAGCCGAGCGGACTGAAATGGAGCAGTTTGAATCGGTCCTTGGCGAATGAGCTGTCGGCGTTACACCAACACCATCCCCTCCCCCGCAGGAGCCTGCACTTTCAGTTTCATGTGTATTTACTCGCTCCCTTCCCTGCTCGGCGTTGCGTGTAACTCCTCGGGGAAGCGTCACTCAGGCAGAGGGTTTGATAATCACATTTGCCTTTCTTCGTGGCTGTGAGTAGCTGTGGATTGTGTGTTACTAGTTCTGGGAGTCAGTTTTTAAACAGTGAGTGTGTGCGTGCTGGGCGGAGGAGTTGGTGGCTTGGAAGTGTTTTTCATCTCTGTTGAGAACAGCGGCGTGAATCAGCCTGCAGTCCACACACGAATGTTTTCCAGGGTAGGAGCGCAGTAACTGAGACCATCTAGTCTGTGTTTTTCCCTGTGATTTAGTTCCTGTGCTGCTCTAGCTCTTTGATGTGTCTTACTTCGTTTTATGGTGGTACTGTTCATGGGGATTCCCGTCCTGTCGTTTAGATGACCTACTAAACACAGAAATGTTAGGGAGTCATCACCAGAGGCTCAGATCCTGGAAGGGGAGGGGAGATTCCCAGCCAGGCATGATGGCAGTTCTCTTTAGCTGTCAGTATAAACATAGCCTCAGGAATCTTTGTGTGTTTAGTTTCCTACTTTCATGAAAATACCTATTCTATGTTACTTGCCAGTCCAGAAGGAGAACTTCAGATTGATAAATATGAACATCTACACGTTTGTATAGTAACTTGAAAGAGTATTAGAAAAAATATTATAGAAATGTTCTCCTGTTTACATAGGATGGGCCAAGTAAGATGGCAGCCTTAGCTTGCCCTATGATGGCTGGTTAGCTGGTAGCCATTACCCAAGTTTACTTTTAAAAAACATTTATTTTCTGTCACCGTCCGTTCCCTAATCCTTTTTTCTTATTGTAACATTAAGGATTGTTGTTTTTAAACTATCATGGCTCATTTCTAAGACTGTCCATTTATGTTCTTTTTGAACTCTTGCTTATATATAACTGTATATATTAATATTTTGTAAAATATATTAAAATTTATCAATTTTGTATTTTTTTACTTAAGCCCCTTTAAAGTTTTTATTAACATAATTTAATTAATTCCTCATTTCCTAGTCCCTCCCTGTGACTAGTCACTGCCATGTCCTCCACAAATACTATTTAACTATTTTACCCCTTTAACATAGAACAGCAGAAACAACAACTTTTTAAAGTAGTCTAAAGATCCTCATTTTTGTGGAATACTACTTGTTTCCAGAGGATATACTGTATTATGTCCTTGTTGTGCCAGATAACAGTCAACTTTTTAAATGTATGCTGAGTGTTGTTCAGAATTTAAATTTAGTATTCCCACTGTCGGTGCTACAGTAAATTTGGATCATAACATCAGACTTAGTTATTAGGTATTTCTTGATGCACACATAGTCTCAAAGTTCTATGTTGATATGATAATTCGTCAAGACAAAGGGCATGAAAGCAGGATTCAGACACAAATGTAGATATTCTGGTATATGAAAATCTGAAATGCAGAAAACACTTGATTATTAGTATGTTGTTTCAAAGCTGTTTCTTTTGCTCTAAGCAGTATAGGCCTAAATGCTATGATATGGCCATTTTGTACCACACTGTGGATGCCAAAACAACTCTAAGATAAGTATAAAAGAATATTGCTGAAGTGGGGGTTCAGAGAAAGTTTTAGTCAATGCATGGAAAAACTCTCATATGAAAAGAAATTGAAAAGATTGGGATTATTTACCTTAGAGAGGAGATATGAGGGACATGATAAAAACATACAATATAATGAATAGGGTAGAAAAGATAGAGTGAATCAAAGCTTTAGATCTATCTAAGAAAGTAAGAACTAGGGGACATTCAATGAAATTGCCAAGTGGCAAACTCAAAACACTTAAAAGGAAATTACTTCACACAATACACAATTAACCTGTGGAACTTGCTGCCACACAACGTAATGGAGGACAAGAGTTTAGCAGGTTTTGGAAAGAGATTAGTCATTGGTATGGATAACAAAAATATCCAGTGATAATGGTAAATACTGACCAAAAAAAAAAAGTTTTACAGGGGATAGAAACCCTCATGGCTCAGAGCTTGAGATGACCTCTAACTACTGAGATTTTGGAGGAAACTCTGCCTACACTGCAGGGTTTCCTGCATCTTTCTCTGAAGGTGCTAGTACTTGCCGCTGTTAGTGACAGGTTACTAGATGAGACAGATTGGTAGTCTGATCCACTATGGCAGTTCCTATGTAACTGGCCACAGAAAGATTACCCCAATGCAGGGGGATCCATTGGTAGTATAGAGCTTCTGGTGTGGGGGATATGGCCAGGATTTTTTGCCTTGGTGATTCTTAGTGCTTCTATTAGCAAGTTGGGACTGGCAACTGGTATAATTTGGCAATTCGTTGGGCTGTTCTGAATTCACTGAAGGACCGACCTAGCGGACAGATGGCCTTGGACCGGGGACTGCAAAGACCACCATTGCATCCCCTACTTAAGCAGTAGTGGTGGGTGTTCAGCAACTGTAACTGAAGATCTGTGCCTGAATCTAAAGCCTCGTCTACGCTGCCACTTAACAGTGCTGAAACTTTCTTGCTCAGGGTGTGTGAAAAACACCCCCCTGAGTGATGCAAGTTTCAGCGCTGTAAAGTGGCAGTGTAGACAGTGCACCAGCGCTGGGAGCCACTCCCCTTGTAGGGGTGGGGTTGTTTTAGCTCTCTCCCAGCGCTGATGCTGCGACTACACAGCCACGTTAAAGGCAGCGCTTTAATGTTGGTAGTGAAGACATACCCTTAATCTTCTCTTTCTGGGTAATGACTCTGAATTTCACAGCAAATGACAAGGAGTAACAATGATTCAAATTGTCATCTGCAAATGCCTTTTTAAAAAAAAACAAAAACAGGGTTTGAATATCATCTGGGGAAAAATCTCACATAAGTACTTTAATTATAGCAGGTGTAGCAGAGAGTAATAGTGAAAATTTGCTGAGATACAGAAGCCACTATATTTGTTAAATTGGGCCCCTTTGCTGATGTGAAATCCTGTTACAGGTAAAGAGACTCTTCCAGGGGTCTGGATTAGTGGATTCCAGTGCAGGATTTGGGCCTGAATTTGTAACTACCGGTAATTTAGTTTCCTAGCTGACTGCCCCATCCTCTGTATTGCATCTGTGGAAGGCTTTGCTGCTGTTTTGAAAAGTAATATAGTACATTTCTGCTGACTTCATCCATATGGGCACCTATCAAAATCCATCTCCCACACTCTGGGTATAAAAGAGGTTAATGTTTCAACTACCCTAAGTTCCTTCTCTCTCCTGCAGGAGCAGATATCTGAGCACAGCTCAGTATCCTTAAAGCTTCCCTTGTTTAATTTATTTGTTGCTGCTGCTGTTCCTTTTCTGCCCTTCTAATCTTTTGTCTAGATTGTGTGGTTTGTTTTTGTTTTTAAACCCAACAACCCAGTTTTGAAGTACCTGTGTCGTTCAGGGTCCATCCCTCTTAGTCTCCTTTTTTCTTCTGTTTTTCTGCTCTATTGGGCTGATTAGGCCTTGTTAGTGGTCTGTTGCCAAGTAGAATCATGGCTACCAGGGTAGACTGAAAGCCTTGGGCTTTATGTGACCCAGTGATGTTGGTCACTGATAATTCATTGACTTCAGTGACTGGGAGAAGACTAGTGTTTAGACTTGCTAAATTTCTCATCTTCTCCGGTAGTAGCCAAAAGATTATTAGGGCTGTCTCAAATGCCTGTGGATAGATGCTCCGATACTATAGTGATGTGGACCATAAATATAACTAGATAGGCCTAGTTGACTGAGTCTGGTACTTAGCATCTGACACCATCTGTGACAAGTAGCCTTAGTCTCGGAAGACTCATCTCCTTGCCAGAAGTGTTTTTTGGACCACCAAAAGTAACAAAGATCACAATCTCGTCTTTGTCTATGAGGAGTGTAAAGGTCAGTGCCAGCAGCTCCTTGATGCTGAGCCCAGCTAAATGGGCTTGCAACTCCAACTCAGTTTCTTGGCATCTAGACTCAGCATTTCATGGCAAGAGGGAGAAGCTGAAGAGGTACAGTGCGACAGGCAGGGCCATCCCTATGGGGGTGTGGGGCCTGGGGCAGAAGTGATGGATTAGTCTCTTCTGGGACCGACCGCATCAGCCAATCGCACCAGCCGGCGGGGCCCCCCAAAGCGCGAGGCCTGGAGTAGTCGCCCCGATTCACCCTACCCAAGGGATGGCTCTGGAAACAGGTGTTTCTCCCATGCCCATTCCTACTTTCCGGTCACAGAAGGCATGGTACCAAGTCATTCTCCTAGCTGCTTTCTGTTACCAAGGAGGTGTGATGCCTCAATGTTAGTATTCTTGATACCAAGGGCTCTGGGAGCTTCAGTGTTGCTGATACTCTGTAAACCAGGAAGATCGGGGAGCTGAAGCCGGTTGTGCCTTTGTTGATATTAGTTACAGTGGTTTTGTTATCTTCCTCCTCCATAGACTCTAGCATGGATTTTCCCCTTTTTACTCCACTTTAGGCTTTGGCACACATACCTGAGTAATTAGGCATTGCGTTATCTTTCTGGCTGCACTGTGTCTGAATTCAACACAATTTTTATCCTGGACCAGCATTTACCCTGTCTGAATTGTATCTCTAGAGGTTCTTTGGACTCTTATAAACCTTCTGCACCACCTTTTTCTTATGGAGCCATGAGCCTTTGGCATTGTTTGGCTTTTGTGACCTTCTCAGTCTTCAGGAGTGAGAGCCTGATCTCTAAAGAGGAATAGGCAGAATTCTCCTCTACTTAGATGCCTATCCTTTAAAGCAGGGGTTCTCAGCCTTGGAGTTTTGAACAGGTGTTAGGGCATTGCAATCACCCTGCTTTCCCCATATTGTTAAATAGGAAGTGGAGCTCTGGCTAGATGAGGAGGGTCTTGGGGTGGTCTTGGGATTGAAAAGATTGAGAATCATTCTAAGAAAATGATCTAGCCTTTAATCGTATGCTCCCAATTTGGCATCTCCGTAGCTGTAGTTTCAGACTGAGTGGTTAGTAATAGAGGAGATGGAATGTGTGGGCTCTTTATTGCCTCCTGTCTCAAAGAAGGCAAACCATTAATATAAAGTTCCTTAGAAAGTTTTGAGTACTTTTACCCACATCTGACTCTAGGGTCTTTAGTAGCAGCCATCCCCAATGATTTTGATTTGGAAGGAAAATAATGACTATCTGATCACCTTGATAGCTCTCCATCAAGAGCAGAAATTATAATCTAGGGGATGAGTTTTCAGAAATTAGTTTTGTTATATGTTCTGTAAATGGGGCAGGGCCTCAACTAGATCTGTAAACCAGCTAGGAAAATACCAAAATCCCCCCCATCTTTGTTTCAGGGATAGGCAGGATCCAGCATCTGTAATAGGTGCCTTTCTCCTAGGTGGAGGACAAAAATTGCTCTGCACAGTCCCTCTGACCCTTATTGTTCAGAAAGCCAAACAGGACAGAGTTTTCTGCTGTTAATATCCCTGTCCTGGGCTTGACAGTCTGAGTTCTGTAACTTTGTGGAACTCGTATTGGAGCCTTAAGTCCTGCTTCCCAGTCTACCAGATCTTTTATCTCAGGGATGGAATGAGATTCTGTTCTTGGAGCCATAGTCACAGGCTGACAATTTAGTTTCTGAATTGGTGGGGTCACTAGATTGAGTGTTCTGTTGAGGTCCAAAAATTCTATTGAAAAGCAAGAAGTGTTCTACAAGAAAATTTGTCTTAATGAAATGGAAAAAATCTTCATCAGGCCAGCTCAGAAATGGATAGATATGCAACAGTCCTGTAGTCTCTTAATTTTGGTCTCTCTACTTGATTTAAAACAGTCAGATCTGTCTATCAACTTGACTGTTCATTCACTATTCTCCCTACTGTCTCTCTGAAGATGGCATTCATCATACCTATAAATTAACCCAGGAAAGGGCTAGTGAGATCCAGGGCCTGATGAGTGATTTCTGTGTACACTGTGTTCAATAAGAATAAGGTGGTCCTGTGTCTTCCCCCTGAATTTCTCATTGAGACGGAAACCAGAGACCATCACACTCAGGCCATTGCCATTTCTCCTCCTCTTCCCTCACCTTATTGACAGCCAGGGGAGGTGCATCTTAAGAAGGGCCCTAGTTATTTAATTAGGACCAAACCAATCTAGAAGTCCCCCAGACTACTTATGTCATAGAAGGAAAAGAGTGGGGTCAGTATCCCAATTTACATTGTCCAAATGTGTATTCTTGATTGCTAGAACTTGGCAGCTGTTCAGTCACCTGTGGGGGATTACAGTACCGTCAGCACTGGGGTTTTGGTCCATGACTGGGATTTCTTGGCACTAAATTAATACAAATAACTAGATTTATGGCATGTCTTCATGATGCATATGTCATTTGAAATATGCAAAGTTTCTATTTGGCGCTCTATATATACACACCTCTACCTGGTTATAACGCTGTCCTCGGGAGCCAAAAAATCTTACCGCATTATAGGTGAAACCGCGTTATATTGAACTTGCTTTGATCCATCGGAGTGCGCAGCCCCGCCCCCCCCGGAGCACTGCTTTACTGCGCTATATCCGAATTCGTGTTATATCGGGTGGCGTTATATCGAGGTAGAGGTGTACCTTTACATGGCATTGCTTCCTCAATTTGGCTTTTTGATCTGATGCCCAGATCAATCAATTTCAAACTCAGACCCCTCCTTGAGGGTCGCTATTGCTTCTTAATCTCCCAAGTGTGGATCCATACAGGAAATTCTAGAAAAGTTAAAAATGGTTGTTTACCTAGTAAATGTAGTTCTCCTAGAGGACTGCATTAATGGATCCACTCTTCATCCACTTTGGCCACTTTTTCAAAATGCTCAGTTAAGGATTTCTGAATAGTGAAGGAGCTGAAAGACAGGTGGGGATATGGCACATTTTATATTCACAGAACCTGGGTGGTGAAGAGATGTGCATGGCCCCATTGGAGACTGCTTGTGTGTTGGAGGCTCACCTCTTCTTCACAAAAGGAAAGACTGACTATCCAGGGAACCAGTGAAACTGACTATGCACAATGTGCTGTCAAATATACAAATCAAGCATTGAATTTTTTTTAAATTACAGTAATAGTGGGTATTGTTATTACAGTAGGTGAAACATGTTTAGGCACGTTTTTTTCTTCAAGTTCACTGTCCATTTAAGGAAAAATATTTATTTATTTGTTTTAAAACAACTGAAATATTGCTGTTATCTTGTGTTGGAATATTTCTCTATGCTGTAATTATTTTGCCATATTTTTGTTGCCATAATAATTACATACATTACTGAAGAATATGAAAAATTCTTATTCCAGAAAGAATTTTCTATTATTTAGTTTTCAGTTAAGATTAATTGCTCAGAACACTGACATCAGAATAAGTTCTCAATTTTTTTTTTTATCCAAGTGTGGTGAAGTATTTACACTCTGCTCCATGAAAATGGAGCAAAATCACTAGCACAGTCTTGCTTAGTTTACTGATATGATTAGGGTCCCATCCCAATAGGGTTGAGGATCTATCAGCAGCTCATACCAAGGTGTCCAGCACCTTACAGGCTCTGGCCTATATTGTAGTTCTGTCTGTTGTCTTTGCAGAACTAACTTTGTTGTGTGACTCTATCGGGTTTTTGTATGGATGGCATTATACTGAAAATGGAATAAAGTCTAAGGCCTTAGGCCAGATTTTGATCTCCCCTACAGGGCATTGATTTTAATGGAGTTACTTACAAGATAATTGAGTTGAGAACAAGCCCATGCCACACATCTCAAGTTCCTAAGAATTTGTGCTTTCTACACTATTACTACCAGTAGAGACCAGATTTGAATTTTTGTGTTTGAGTTCAAAGCGGTAGAAAAGAAGATACGTTAATCTAAATAAACAGCAAAAGCTTGCATCTTGAAGCAATAAACACTGTGTTTGCAGGGTGGTTTATGAATACAGATTATTTCTCCTTTGGGAAGACTGGATATGAACAATAGTAACATTTATAAGAATATTTTAAGATAACAGTTCTTCAGAAACAAAATTCTAATCTCAATTTTGATTAAAGAAATTTACAAAAATGGAGGTTATACATTCTCATACCTGTATGAATTTGATATTGACTGTATAACTGAGATATGAAACTTTCTTTGTTATAGGACTGATTAAGAACAAATTCTACGTTTGCGCCACAGCTCATAGAGAGCCGATGTTTCCTCTTATAGCAGATGGGGCACAGAAAAAAAAAAAAGAGCTGGTCACTGAATAGTCTAGTCTCCTGTGAGCTCTAATACTTTGGTCTCATTTCAGTTGTTTGGTTTAATGTTCAGGTGGTGTTGGTGGCCTGTGATATACAGGAGATCAGATAATCTGGTGGTCCCTTCTGGCCTTAAACTTTGACTTCCCATCTACAATATCCTAGAAACATATGTTAAGGCTAATGCATTAATTTATGTTTAGGAGTAATTTAGTATTTAACTGTATTAAAGTCAAACAATGTTGTTAGTAGAAGTTAATAAGTATGTATCTTCTTTCATACTTTATTAGGTGTTGAGTACACTATACACCTGTTTGAGCACTGCATTTGTGTAGATTAGATTTTTTTCACAGGTAGGGACTAGTCTTTGATAAATATCAGTGAGAAAGACATAGTTGTATATAGATAATTAAAAAAAAATGCCCAGAATCAAAAAACCTACCCTGATAAAGTTTGCAAAATTGGAAACATTTTTTTAAAAAATTGAGATAACTGTCTTCCTGTTGAGTATCTCAAATAACTATCTGGACTCTAATTTGTTATATATTTGCCTCTCCCCCATATCAGTACTTGGCGAATATTAATGGGGCAAACCAGTGCTCCACTTATGTAGACCCACTCACTGGTGTCTTTACTTCTGTTGTCATCTAGACCCTCTCTGAGGCCTTGGCTACACTTACCCGCTAGTTCGGCGGCTGGCAATCGAACTTCTGGGTTCGACTTATCGCGTCTAGTCTGGACGCGATAAGTCGAACCCGGAAGTGCTCGCCGTCGTCTGCGGTACTCCAGCTCGGCGAGAGGAGTACCGCGGAGTCGACGGGGGAGCCTGCCTGCCGAGTGTGGACCAAGGTAAGTTCGAACTAAGGTACTTCGAACTTCAGCTACGTTATTCACGTAGCTGAAGTTGCGTACCTTAGTTTGAATTAGGGGGGTAGTGTAGACCTGGCCTGAGCCTAGTTAGGTGACACAGTTCTAAAAATTCTGGTCAGTTGAGACTAGTGCTTCTGCTGTTGCTAGGGCTCTCTGCAGATGCATTGGCTCTAGGGCAGGGGTTCTCAAGCTGGGAGTCGGGACCCCTCAGGGGATTGCGAGGTTATTACATTGGGGGGGTCATGAGCTCTCAGCCTCCACTCTAAACCCTGCTTTGCCTCCAGCATTTATAATGGTGCTAAATATATAAAAAAGTGTTTTTAATTTATAAGGGGGGGTCGCACTATGTGAAAGGGGTCAACAGTACAAAAGTTTTAAGAACCACTGATCTAGAGCAACAACAGTAGAGTGAGCAAATCCTCCACATAGACATAACCTTAAATACTCAAAAATTGATGCAATCCATTTCAATTGACCTCTGAATCCTATTTTTAATCTATTCACTTTTTCAGAGGCACTAAAAAAAAATTCTCATCCTCCATTTGAGATGTAATTGCACCTGAATACAATGTTCCTTATCTATCTTTAATTCCCGTAATTGCTCACTACTAATCTTTAAAAATGTTGTGTGGAAATTAATAAATGGAGGGAGTTGGTAATTCCGTATTTTTAATGCTGTCAGATGTCTTCTGTGAGAGATTAAATGCTTGGTGACTTGGTAAGATCCGTTTTCCTAACCAGGCAGTCTGTGTTCTTCCCATGTCAGAGAATTTTGTTTATGTATTTAGTAAGGGTTTGATTATTTGATATAATAATTTAAGGGAAACACACACACTAGACCTAGCTCTATGGAGTGATAGGGCTTCTTTGTATCACTTGAGTAATACAAAGCAGCACTAAATCCAGTGGCTCCACCCACTGGAGGATTCCAGCTGCATAAGAGAATTCTCAGGTGGAATAGTCATTCCTCCTTGGCATAGAGGAATTGCTAGTAGATGCTATTGGCAGCTGACACATGGTAAAATAAGTAGCCTGAATGCTATTCTACCTTGCACTGAGAAGTGGACCAGTACCTGGTTGCCTCAGAATCCAGGGACTGTAAAAATGTCTTCAAACCACCTTTGTTCATCTTGATTTATGCTCAGCATAGGTTAGCCAAACCAGAGGATTTGGACCACAGTATTTACTGAAGTCACAAATCATCTCTTAAAACTTTCCAGAGCAGTAGGATATATCTGATTCCTTCCCAGAATCATGCAACAAAATGATAACATTTTCTACAAAATCAGTTCACCTTACAGTGTCTTCCTTTGTATTGGGAAACAGTAAAGAAAAAATATAGAAAAATAATATTAAATATTTGTTATAACTGTTACATGTCCAGTAAATTAACTTTCTAAAACTATATTTGATTGCATGCATGCAAGTAGCTCCAAAAGAATTGAACCTCTGGTTTTCAAGGACTCCGGAGAGAATGTTTCCATTGTGCTAAGGACAGAAAATCAGTAGATAGTGACAGTGAACAGTTAAGGTAAATGTAAAACTGTTGATGTCAATTGCAGGGAACTAAAAGTTAAACTTTATTCCCTCAGCATTAAAAGCTGGTATGGAAATACTGTTTTGTGATGGTAAATGACTACTTGTTCAGAGTGTTGAAGAGCTATCAAGGTCAGTGCATTGTGTCTGAAGTAGAGTGCTCCCTGGTGCCCTCTTGATGAAGACAGTAGTAACAATTTAAAGGCACTGAATGTAAATTTAAACAATGCAAAACTGAGAATTTACAAAACTTGTATTTTCCTTTTTTTTATACCTTTCTCTCAAATTGTTTTGTTTTTCAGCATCTCTGATTAGCAGTACAAAAAACCTGGTGTTCTGGATACATGCTACTTGGATACAGAATTTAAGCCTCTGGTACCTTAGGTTTTCAGCATTACTGTCTTTGGGATCACTAACAACTTTCAAAGCTCCTTCAGGGAATGCACCATGACATCAGCAGTGGTTGACAGTGGAGGTTCTGGCCTGGAGTTTGACAACAGTGGAGTAGAAAATCAGGAGGTTAGAAATCTGTATAGAACTTATTTGCCACAAACTTCATATCACTGTGTATGTAAAAAACAAGCATTACTATAAACTTGCTTTGTAAAATAGGTTAGAAGTTGCTGAAGAGAGCAGGATATTAGTCAATTTTAAAATGATCCTTTATTGGATATCCTCTTATCGCAGAGAAGAAATGGAGAGTTGTACTGTCTGCCATACTGCAGAATTGTATATAAAATGCATTTTTAAAAGTTTAAACAAGGGTTTTGGGTTCCTATTTGATATCTCTAGATATTTGTATAATATAAAGAGAGCAAACCAGAGGCTTTTTAAATTAGCCAGCTCCAAAAACTTTTTAAATCATCATATTTTGTATTGTTAAGCAACGAGGTGTGTTACTGTCATATGGCTTGCAATAAATTTGTGTATAGTGTTCATAATTAATCAGATTTTCCACTCAGTTATACCTGTGCACCACCACTAAGAAGAATTTGGCTCATTAAGTATGTTGGCAGGTTCAGGATTTAAGTATGTAACACTTCTTTATGTGCCTACCTCTAAACATCTGAGTAGTTCAGGTGACTTCATTGTGACCACTCAGATGCTTAAAGCTAAGCATGTGAATATGTGTTGGCAGGATAGGGGCCAAAGACATGTGTGGTGTAACAGGTACACTACTAGAAAAGAAACATTGTATCTAAAACTGATTCATGTAAATTCTTTGTGTGTGGAGAGACAGAATTACTTCTCAGATCTGAATTTTTTTACTGAAAAACGTAACACTCTTTGCCAACATTCTTATGGAAAATAAATTTATTCTCACATTAGGAATATTTTAAAACTCTGCTGTTAGCTTGTTTTATATTTAAATCCTGATGATGTGATTTGGTAGTATTTCTTATTTCATGATAGGTCCTTTATTTTTAATTTTGTTTTAAAAGTTTTACCTTAATTCCCACCAAAAAAAACTTTTTACAAATATTTTGTATTGGTATTCCACAAAATATATATAAAACAATAGAGAAGAAGGGGAAGGCATTAGTTTAGATTTGGTGGTTCAATATTTTTGGCTTTTTCTCTCCCTATAGGAAAATAAGCCAGTCTCTGAATACCCAGCAGTGATTGTGGAACCAGTTCCTAGTGCGAGATTAGAGCAGGGTTATGCTGCTCAAGTCCTGGTTTATGATGATGAAACTTACCTGATGCAAGATGTAGCAGAGGAACAAGAAATTGAGACTGAAACTGTGGAAACAGGTAGACTTTTTTTTTTTTTTTTTTAACGTTTATGAACTTTTCTTCCCCCTTCCTTCTATGAGTTCAGGGCTAGCACTCCCAGAAGAATGTGACTTTATATTCACCCACAAGAATAGATCCTGACCTGGGGCCCTATGCAATTCCCATTAAAGTCAAAGGGAGTCTTTCCATTAACTTAAGTGGGAATAAACTTAGGACCCTGATGTGTTAAAGTAGATCAGTAAAAGCAAAGGTACTTATACCCAGATGCGCAAAGATATTTACTCACTAACTTCCAGTGAAATCAGTAGGTGTTAGGTACATAAATACCTTTTGAGAATCTGGGCCTTAGTTTCCTCAGGCAGCTGCTCCAAAGGGTATATCAGCCCATTAAGATGCATATAGGCCAATGATTGTAACTTGATGATGATATTTACAATAACTAGCTTCCTCAAAATTTAATTCACGTAATTAAGTCAAGACATACAAGTTTGACAAATCTATGTAAAGAAAATCTGTTAAGTATTGTTGTCATTTAACCTTTTCTGTTAGGCATATGTACACATCCAAGGTTAAGGTAAGCATAGGTACTTCTTCCAGAATACTGGTGTATAGGGCCTGGGAAACTTGCTGCAGTGGAAGAAGGGTAGATCGAAGGTGGTAACCTGTAAGAGTAACTAGTGAGATGCAGTAAGCTGTAACCTTGGGAATGTTTTTGTGCAGGGGATAGGATTTGGGGCTTTGAGTGGAAAATAGCTGCTTGCAGGAGTTGGTGACCGGTACTGTGTACAAAACTGAATGATAAAGCAGGCATCTAAATGATAAACACAATACATTAAATAACAAGGAAAGCACTTATTAGATGACTTATTATTAAATTAGCATTTAGTCTATAATATTAATTTAAAGAGTAAAAGAAAGAGTACATGTTGGCTTCCCAAGGAGCATGTGATTAAGTTATGCTGATGTACTTGAACCAGGAGTACAACTATTGTGGTTTGACTTTTCATGCTAGACATAAAACTTCAGGTATTATAAATTGACAGAATAATTTAGCCTGAGCATATTTCAAATACATTTGAAACATTAAGTTATTTCTTACTAGTGTTTTGAAATTATTTAAACTTAGTAATTGTACAAATTTCTCAAAGAAGACTGCTCAGTGATATGTTGACCATTAAATATACAGTAGTTCTTTGGATAAAATTAAACATAATGCTGTAGGAGTAAAGTTTAACAGAAATCACTTGTACAGTTGCGGAATACACTGTATAATGAACTTGTTTTATCATGTCAAGTATCAGAGGGGTAGCCGTGTTAGTCTGAATCTGTAAAAGGCAACAGAGGGTCCTGTGGCACCTTTGAGACTAACAGAAGTATTGGGAGCATAAGCTTTCGTGGGTAAGAACCTCACTTCTTCAGATGCAAGTAATGGAAATCTCTAGAGGCAGGTATATATCAGTGTGGAGATAACGAGGTTAGTTCAATCAGGGAGGGTGAGGTGCTCTGCTAGCAGTTGAGGTGTGAACACCAAGGGAGGAGAAACTGTTTCTGTAGTTGGATAGCCATTCACAGTCTTTGTTTAATCCTGATCTGATGGTGTCAAATTTGCAAATGAACTGGAGCTCAGCAGTTTCTCTTTGGAGTCTGGTCCTGAAGTTTTTTTGCTGTAAGATGGCAACCTTTACATCTGCTATTGTGTGGCCAGGGAGGTTGAAGTGTTCTCCTACAGGTTTTTGTATATTGCCATTCCTGATATCTGACTTGTGTCCATTTATCCTCTTGCGTAGTGACTGTCCAGTTTGGCCAATGTACATAGCAGAGGGGCATTGCTGGCATATGATGGCATATATAACATTAGTGGACGTGCAGGTGAATGAGCCGGTGATGTTGTAGCTGATCTGGTTAGGTCCAGTGATGGTGTTGCTGGTGTAGATATGTGGGCAGAGTTGGCATCGAGGTTTGTTGCATGGGTTGGTTCCTGAGTTAGAGTTGTTATGGTGCGGTGCGTGGTTGCTGGTGAGAATATGCTTAAGGTTGGCAGGTTGTCTGTGGGCGAGGACTGGCCTGCCTCCCAAGGTCTGTGAAAGTGAGGGATCATTGTCCAGGATGGGTTGTAGATCGCTGATGATGCGTTGGAGAGGTTTAAGCTGAGGACTGTAGGTAGGCCAACTCTGCCCACATATCTACACCAGCAACACCATCACTGGACCTAACCAGATCAGCTACAACATCACCGGCTCATTCACCTGCACGTCCACTAATGTTATATATGCCATCATATGCCAGCAATGCCCCTCTGCTATGTACATTGGCCAAACTGGACAGTCACTACGCAAGAGGATAAATGGACACAAGTCAGATATCAGGAATGGCAATATACAAAAACCTGTAGGAGAACACTTCAACCTCCCTGGCCACACAATAGCAGATGTAAAGGTTGCCATCTTACAGCAAAAAAACTTCAGGACCAGACTCCAAAGAGAAACTGCTGAGCTCCAGTTCATTTGCAAATTTGACACCATCAGATCAGGATTAAACAAAGACTGTGAATGGCTATCCAACTACAGAAACAGTTTCTCCTCCCTTGGTGTTCACACCTCAACTGCTAGCAGAGCACCTCACCCTCCCTGATTGAACTAACCTCGTTATCTCCACACTGATATATACCTGCCTCTAGAGATTTCCATTACTTGCATCTGAAGAAGTGAGGTTCTTACCCACGAAAGCTTATGCTCCCAATACTTCTGTTAGTCTCAAAGGTGCCACAGGACCCTCTGTTGCCTTTGTTTTATCATCTTACTATTCAATTATGTTTTTTGGTACTAGAGGATAGAAAATCAATATTTAAAATTCATACAGGCTTTAAAATAAACATTGCATTAAGTCCAGATTTCATTATACAACTGCACTACTGAATATTATACAGCTTGTCTGTAGCTATTTCTGTAGTACTCACGGTGGTATCCGAGTGCCTAATGTAATCAGTGGGCCAGATTCCAACCCATTGCAATCGTTGACTTCTGTAGGGTAACACAAGATGTAAATCAGCACAAATATCCTAAAAGCTCTGAACCACTTTGAAACTAATCTGTTCACAAGCATCTGATTAAAACACAAATTCCTTGTTTTCAGTGATATGAGGCAATCTCCTTTTTACCAAATATAATGGGCTGGTTAAGAGTGAGGTTTACACAATGGACTGTAACCTTGAGAGAGGATTTGAAGTCTATACCTTGTGTACCATGTAGTGAGGAATGATTACAAGACAGAGGCCACAGGCATCAGATCTGTTTGTGTGGACCCTTGCAAGGGTCTGTCAATGAAGCTTCAGTCGTACTATCACAGCCTATGGTGCGGGTTTATTCTAGCAAAAAGTCATCAAGGACTAGTGCTTTTGATGAAGTTGAGGAATGTGATTCAAATAAGTATTGACTCGACTATACAAAGCATAAGAATTGAAATCCATAGTGTAACTGTCAGTTAATACTAGCAGTCTGGGTTTGGTTTTTTCTTTTCTTTTCTTTTTTCTTTCTTTTTTTTTTTTGGCCACACCAAGTTTCTTTAAACATCAGATACTAATTCTTATTAAGGATTCAGTCCATGACAAGCGTAAATCATCGGGTATTAAAAAAATCAAAACAAAACAAACAAGCATCTTCATTTTTTAAAAGGAACATGCATTTCATACTGTTGAAAAATTTAAGAACAGCTCAAATGACTTTTTTCTGAACATTCCAGAAACATCCACCAATTGACTGAGAGTAGAAAAATTTCATCCCACAGGAACACTGTAAGAATGTAACAGGGTTAAATTTGATGCACACATGACAGTCCCACTGAAGTCAGTAGGTGCCTTGTGTAAGCTTCCAAAGGCAGAATGTAGGGCTTAGATTGATATAGTTCTTAACTTATATTTACCATAGATGTGATGTCACCCTAATGGAGGAACCTGGGAGCCTACAATCCAATTTCTTTAGACTCCCAGGGTATGGCTATGCTGCAGCTGAGAGCATGCCTCCCAGTTCAGGTAGACACAAGCTAGCTCTGCTTGAGCTAGTGCGCTAAAAATAGCAGTGTAGATGTTGCAGTACAGGCTTTAGTCACCCAGGTATGCTATTTTTAGCTCTCTGGTTCAAATAGATCTAGCGTGTCTCTCTACCCTTGGCTGGTAGGCACACTCCCAGCTGCAGCGTAGACATATCCTCAGGGACCTGGTTGCTGTCTTAACATTTTGTTAAAATGCAGTGGTGGTTACTGTTAAACTGTATACCCTTCAGCAAAACCTTTGCCGTTCACCCTTAGTAGCGGCAGAAGCTGTTTCCATTTAAGAAAATGTAGCCACTCTCTGAAATAAAGTTTACCTAAATCTCTTTGCTAGTTGTACATATATTTTGAATGCTGATATGTATGTGGCTATGAGTAAGTCTATGAGACTTAATAACAGTAGAACACTCAAACTTAATTTACCATTCTTGCATTGCTGAAGTATGTTTATATTCATGTAACATCACTAAATTTCTTTTGGTATACTGGATGCTTGGTAAAATGCCACACTGTTATGACAATCCTAAGTAAAGATAAAACACTAAAATAATGTTATTTCAAAAATACAACCAAAAAAATCTCTGGGAATACTTCAGGAAAATTGGTTACATATTTTGTCGAACCTTGTTTGATCCTGCTAACATGAAAATATTGTCAGCACTGATTTGTTTGCTATTACATGTTGAGTCTTCAGAAACAGTGTCAGGTTGTGTTTAAAATACCTTTTGCTGTGCAGTAAACTAAATAAGCTATTTTGAAAAATATTGCTCTAATGAATAAACAATATGTTTATTCTCAAAGTCCTTCTCAAAGACTAGGTAAACTAAGAACACATTGATACTTAATACGTATCATGTTTCAGGTAATTCAAAGCAAATGCAACTAATCAGTTGTGTGCATGCGGTTTTTTTTGTTTTTTGTTTTTAAATGTGCCAATATAAGTGAGTATGGGTTTGAGATTTTACAGAACAATCAGATCACAATCAAGAGGAAACCCAACTTTAAAAAAAAAAAAAAAAAAAGAGAAGTTGAGATTTCATTTGACTTCAGTGTGAACTATGACAACTCCTTTTTGCTTTTGGCATTACATCAGAAATCCTCCTTGTGGCAAAAAGTGAATGTCTGTTTTAATTTTAAAAATATTGTTGCCATGGGGAGGTAGAAGACCTACCTGAAAAACTGGGATCTGAAAAGAAGCCCCTCCAGGATTACCATGTGATGAAAAATATTGAGCTAGAAAGACAACGATGCTGGTATGTTTGTTTATAATTTATTTAGAAATAAAGCTAGATAGGAAGTTTAGTTATTTAAAGTTATCATATAAATGCTCATGGTTATCCTTAAAAGGGAGGGGAATAGTAAACAGTGGAGTAAAGCTTAGAACTCCTTATCCCTTTATACAATATAATACATTAAACTGTTTATTTTAAAACAAATTCTCTCTCTCTCTCTCTCTCTTACAGATGAAATTTCAGATTACTACTTACACTACTACTGCTGTGGGAACCAATTCTTTACATCCACTTTAAGTCTTTAATTGTTTTTATCTGTTTGTGTTCCTAGACCTTTTTCCATTTTAATTAAAAATGCTACCTTTTTGATCTTTCTGAATCTTAGCCTCCAAACTGTATTACAGTTGTCTGGATATGTCTGCATTAGAATCATAGAATATCAGGGTTGGAAGGGACCTCAGGAGGTCATCTAGTCCAACCCCCTGCTCAAAGCAGGACCAATTCCCAACTAAGTCATCCCAGCCAGGGCTTTGTCAAGTTTTGATACGTTGTACATTTAGCACTTTAGAACATTAAATCAGGTTTAAACCTTGTAGTTTGATTGGAATTTATTTTTTTGCGGGGAGGAGGAGGAGGAGACACAAGATAAAACAGTACATTATCCTCCATTCTGTCCAGACAGTTGATTAAGCTGTGTTACTAGGAAGGCTCTAATGTGGACATCTGGCCTACATTTTTCGGAAGCATTTGCTTCCTTAACCCTTTAGAATTAGTGGTTGAGATGTATCCCATTGACAGAATTCGGACAGAGTAGGAAAATACTGTTTCCTGGAATTTATTGAGACTAGTTTAAAAAATAAACCAACTGTTGCTTGTTGTGGAAGATCTAAGTGCTGACTAGGCTGTCCAGTTGTTGGCTCTACAAACTTGCTTAAGCACTCAGCTCTTTCAAGCAAAGTTAATGTCAGTTACTACCATAGGCATGCGCATGGGGTGTGCCGGGTGTGCCCAGGCACACCCTAATGCAGGGGTGGGCAAATGGCTCCACTCCCCGGCGCGGCGAGCTGCAGGGTCCGCGTTCCCGGGCTGGAGCGCCCGGCTGAACGCAGCAAGCCACCGGCCCCTCCCCTGCCTTTTCCCCTCCCCTGGAGCCATGCTGCTGTGCACAGCGCTCAGGGGGCCGGGGCTCTGCGGTGAGGCAGACATGCTCCCCCCTCTCCATGATCCATGCCGCCACGCGCGCAGTGCTCTGGGGGCCGGGGCTGCGCGCTCCCGCAGGGCAATGTTTGGCTCCGCGGGGAGGCTAGGCGCCTCATCTCATGGTAAGGGGCTCCCTGGGTGCACACCCTAATGAAATGGGCTGCGCATGCCTATGGTTACTTCCCCTTCATCAGGGAGCAAAAATGTAGTACTTTAGATAAATAGAAAAAGTTTGTAAAAACTTTGGCTAAAACATGGTTTTAAAACATCTATTTTAATGAATAAATCAAACTTTTATTGTGTTTTAATGCAAGAGGGGATTAAGAACTAATTTTTGAAACTTGAATTAAAAAAACAAAACATTTTTGAACACTTAATGCTGCAGCAGGACTGGCCTAAGTTCCCATTTTCCCAAATGGCACATCATATGGCCCTCATACTAGGGCTTTCGATTAATCGCGATTAACTAAAAAAAAAATAAAATTAATCGTCATTAATTGCACTGTTAAACAATAGAATACCAATTGAAATTTATTAAATATTTTGGATGTTTTACTACATTTTCAATTATATCTATTTGTATTACAACACAAAATATAAAGTGTACAATGCTCACTTTATATTTTTTATTACAAATATTTGTACTGTAAAGATTATAAACAAAAGAAATAGTATTTTTCAGTTCACCTAATACAAGTACTGTAGTGCATTCTCTTTATCATGAAAGTTAAACTTACAAATGTAGAAATATGTACCAAAAAAAATGCATTCAAAAATAAAACAATGTCAAACTTTAGAGCCTACAAGTCCACTCAGTCCTACTTCAGCCAAATCGCTCAGACAAAAAAGTTTGCTTACAATTTGCAAGAAATAGTGCTGCCTGCTTTTTGTTTACAATGTCACCTGAAAGTGAGAACAGGTGTTTGCATGGCACTGTTGTAGCGGTGTCGCAAGATATTTATATGCCAGATGCGCTAAAGATTCATATGTATCTTCATGCTTCAACCACCATTCCAGAGGACGTGTCCATGCTGATGATGGATTCTGTTTGATAACGATCCAAAGCAGAGCGGACCGACACTTGTTCATTTTCATCATCTGAGTCAGATACCACCAGTAGAAAGTTGATTTTCTTTTTTGGTGGTTTGGGTTCTGTAGTTTCCTCATCTGACTGTTGCTCTTTTAAGACTTCTGAAAGCATGCTCCACCCCTTGTCACTCTCAGATTTTGAATGGCACTTCAGATTCTCAAACCTTGGGTTGAGTGCTGTAGCTATCTTTATAAATTGGATAAAAGAGCACTGTACACTTTTTATTCTATTCTAACTGAAATCAATATATTTGAAAATGTAGAAAACATCCAAAAATATTTAAGTATTGTTTAACAGCACGATTAATCGCAATTAATTTTTTTAATTGCTTGACAGCCCTAGTATATACACAAGTTATTTAGAACATAAATTCTATCCCTATATCTACAAATAAGATAATGGGGATTAAATTGTTAATTCTACACCCTTCAGTTATACTGACCAAGGAGTGATGGATGTATTGGTGAATTCTCTTTTCTCAGTTCATGAACAGCAGCATCCCTTAAAACGGAAATCTTTGATGCAATCTTCTGCTATGCAACTCGGGTATGTTTCCTTCTTTGAGAAAATAACAAGCAATAGTAAGACATTGGGTGCCATAATTATATCTGCACCTTTCCATCTACTTGAAGTGCACTTATAGGAGCAGTCCTGTAAGGCTTCCTTTTATCCCTTTTACAGGTTCAGGGTTTGTCTTTTGACCTGGCAACAGGTATCAGCAATGTCATGAAAAGCTAATCTCAGGAGCATTCAGGGATAGAAAATGAAACTATATGCCATGCTATGGCTGAGAATCTGATTTCTTGTAGTGTATAGTCTTTTCTACTAGGCCTGTGTAGGTTTTGAAATGACAGACCTTAAAATCAGATAATTCTAACTTGGAAGGTATCCCCCTAAACTCCCAAATTCAATTCAAACTGCTATAGAAGAAATGGAAAAGCCTGAAACTCCTGCATTCAAATGTCTGTTTGTGATATGACTACTCAAATCGTGTTGTAAATTAAAATGGGAGTGAAATGGGGCAACACAACCAATGTAACTTTTAGATCTTGCTTCTATGTCAGGAAGAAGCAGCCCCTGATAGTTGTCTTTGTTTAACAATGGTGAAGTACCTCAGTCAACTTTTGGAATCTAAAGCCTACAAGGATACTCTAAGGAAGCTTTTGGAATGGAACATAACATGTCTGCTTCAGAGCTCTCTGTTAATAGTTCCTCTTGCTGAGCGGAGTCTTCCTCTTCAAATAGTCTTTCTCCAGCACAGAACTGCAAAAATAGCATTGTGGGCCAGTCAAAGTTTGGGGCATAAGCTTGCTCTTTTTTTTTTTTTACCTTTAAATACTGAAAACTCTACTTGCGATCTGAAAAGTCTTGTTATGCTCTTTTTGGTTCAGGCAGTACTGCTACCTGTAAAAAAATTCTCCAAGCTAAATTTTTATTATACCGATCTAATTTCATACTGTCTGCCCAAATTGCATCATATCCCTTGAGTTCCGTACTATTTCTTAGGTGTAACACACAGCAGCATTTTCTCTTTATTTGGAACTTATTTAACAATTGATGCATTAGTCAGAATAAAAGCCAGTTCGCTATCAAAGCTGGGTGGGCTCTGCAGTACTAAACAGAGTTAAATAGTTAAAAATTTTACTCTAATCATTAAAGTCAGCAGATCTATAAAAATACATTTTAAATCATCATTTTTCAGAGTTGAGCTGCATTTTAAGGCAGCTGCAGGATCATAGTAAAGGTTTACATAACTATAGGGAGCAGAGTACCTATTCAGATACTACAGTAATGGATATGGTATAACAATCTATTCTTGTTTTAGTTATTACAAGGAAACCTTATTTTATGGTGTTGCAAGGGACAGTGATCCATTTCTTTTAAGATGGTCAAGGAGCCAGTTCTTGGAAAGCAAGAACCAAATTAAATTAATAGGTTGCATGTTTAAAACAAACAAAAGGAAGTATTTCTTCACACAACGCACATTCAACCTGTGGAACTCTTTGCCAGATGTTGTAATGGCCAAGACTATAACAGAGTTCAAATAAGAACTAGATAAATTAATGGAGGATAGGTCCGTCAATGGCTATTAACCAGGATGGGCAGGGATGGTATCCCTAATCTCTGTTTGCCAGAAGCTGGCAATGGGATAAATCACTTAATGATTACCTGTTCTGTTAATTCCTTCTGAAGCAGCTGGCATTGGCTGCGGTCGGAAGACAGGATATTGGGGTAGATGGACCTTGGGTCTGACCCAGTATGGCCATTCTTACGTAAGATAGCTGAACTGGTGCTTAAATGCAATCTGTGAACTCTGTTTGTCCCTAGATCTAACTACATGATTATATTTGTGTTCTAAATTCTAACTGGACATGTAATGGAGAGTGTGTTCTGGTAAGCAGCCAGGCTGAGTTGAAATCACAGGGCTTTATTATGTGAAAGTTTTAATCCACACCTGCTTGTGTCCCAACAAAGTCTTGCTACACTGCATCATAATAGATGGGGCTATAATTTAGGCAGTGCATCTTAACAATTCTCTTCTATCTGAAGAGTTACTTTTCCTGTTTATGGAAGACAGTATTCAGACACAGGAAAATAAGTGTATTCTCATTGTCTAAGCACTACTTGCCACATAACTTGATGTAAATCCACCTTCCAGGAGCGGTCTGTCGTGGGTTCAAGCTTTAAGTGGACATTTCTTCAAACTTGTAGTTTTGGCATGACTGGAATTTTACTTGCATGGACAGCATATGGAACATAACGTGCATCATCGGGCTGCTTCTGCTATATGCTCTGTACTGCTCTATGTACATGAGCACCGTTTTCCATATCTGCCCTGGATCTTTTCCTTCCACACAGGTGAGAAGGTGATGGCTCAGCTTCAGTAGTAAGAGGCTTAGACCTAGAGGGACTTGTTTTACTAGAAGGTAGGACCTAGCAGGGCTGCTAGCTCTTTGAGCATACCTAGAGGCTGAGTGGAATTCAGAGCTGTCAGCATGTTCGGGCTTGGTGGGCTGCTTGTATAAAAGTGGCCCTTAATCAAGAGGACTGTACAGGTTTCTGGACCCAGCATAAGTGATGATTGTAACAGGCATATAAAAACCACGAGGTCTCTACTTATTGGGAGAAAGAGATTATCTTGGTCAAATGATTTCCCAGCTCTTTCTACTATTCTGAAGTTCTTAAGAGTAGAATATTAATAATAATCTATGACTATACCTATAGCATATTGGGAACGTGAACTATTGACTTAACTATTAAATAATTATTTCTTAAGAGTTGTCATAGATGTGGACGTCGCTAATTGCAGACAGGATGTTTCTGTGGGCATGCCCATTTTCCTGTCCTTCAGCACAGAAAGGTTCACAGAGCCTGAGTTTAGCAGCAGCGTGTAAACAGGTTAAATTGTTTTCCTCCCTAATACATATCTGAAAATTGAAAGAAAAAATGCATGTAGGCTCTCCTGGTGGAGTGAGTGAGAGACTAGAGCAGGGGTTCTCAAACTTGGGGTTGGGACCCCTCAGGGGGTTGTGAGGTTATTAAATGAGGGGTCTCAAACTGTCAGCCTCCACCCCAAACCCCACTTCACCTCCAGCATTTATAATGGTGTTAAATATATAAAAAAGTGTTTTTAATGTATAAGGGGGGTCACACTCAGAGGCTTGCTATGTGAAAGTGGTCACTAGTACAAAAGTTTGAGAACCACTGCACTAAAGTGTGCAATATCATCTCCCCTAATGAGGGCTGCATCTCAACAAGTGTTTTATGAAGGACCATGTGCCTGTATTGCAGGTTGCTTGCTAAGGGGATGTGTCCACCTCAAATGCCTCTACTATATAGATAATCTGTGTGCAGAAGAGAAGCTGTTTGCCTTGAGTGACTCATGTCATCTGATGGATGAACAAAAGGTCTTCAATATCTAGATCCCTCGTTGCCAGTATACAAACTCTGATGAGCTAAATTTCCTAAGTGCTTTAGTGTTCAGATTTTTTTTTTTTTAACTTTCAGTTCCAGTTGTGACAGTTTTCCCATCAAACATTGTGGTTTGGAATAAAAGGATTATGATGCCATTGCGTGTGATTTGAGATGTTGAACTGACTTCAATGATAGGTTCATCCTTCAGATTGCTTTGTCAGCATGAAAAAGGCAAAACTGAGGCTCTATGAATGGAATTTCTAGAACTTTCTGGCTGATGTGACTGCTATATTTAAAAACAAAACAAAACACTTGATAGAAGGAATAGAGAGACCCCTTCTAAAAAAGTTAAGGGAAGTCATAGGAGGACATTTACCCTACACGTGACGGGGCCCTGTGTAGCTGGCAGACGTATTAAAGAAGCTGCTTTGAGAAAAAACATACAGTCTAGATCAGCGGTTCTTAACTGAGCATCTGTGAACCCTTGCAGGGGGGCCATAGGCCCCCACAGCTAAAACTCAGAGCCCGAGCCCCAGCACTTCCCGTGGGGCTGAAGCCAGGAGCCGCGTGTGGGGTTGAAGCTCCAATCCCTGGTATCCCCTGCAGGGCTGAAGCTGGGAGCAGCGGGGCTGAATCCTGGAGCCCCGAGCCCCAGTGCTCCCCATGGGGCAGAAGCCCTGAGCCTCTGGGCAGAGTTGGGGGACACAGGGGCTGTTGCTCCCCCCCCCCACACCCAAACTATAGTCCTGAGGCAGCTCCACACTGCGCCCCCCCCCCACCTCCTTCTCTCCTGGCGCACAGCCCCTAGCTACCCTGCACCCTGAACTACCTCCCTGCCCCCACACAGCCCCTAGCTACCCCTTTCCCTGCACCCTGAGCTACCCCCCTGCCCCCACACAGCCCCTAGCTACCCCTTTCCCTGCACTCTGAGCTACCCCTCTGCCTACACACAGCCCCTAGCTATCCCTCTCTCTATAGCCTGAGCTTTTTTCAAACTTTTTGAGGTGAACCACCCACCTTTTGAATTATAATTTTTTGGTTTCCCCCCCCCCAACAGGTGGGTGGCCTGCTGAGATGAGTCAGGGAGAAGAAGGGGCGCTCCCTTCACAGATCATGTTGTGCAGAGCTAGCTCAAGTCCCGCTGGCCCCTACCCACCCAAAATAGAAGTCAAACTATGCCTATGTCCCCCTGGCCCCCTACTGGGCCCTAGAGTTCTTATAGCATGTTGTGGGGGGCCTCAGAAAGAAAAAGGTTGAGAACCCCTGGTCTAGATAAAGATTCCTTCTGAAAAGTCCCAGTGCAGTGGATATACTCATTAGTGTACTTTTAAAGTCAAAGTGAGAGACTGTTGTAAAAACTTCAATATGTAGCACACACTGTTTCAATTTCAGCTAGATTACAGTATAGTTTATAGGTGGACTCTTATCAGTAAACAAAGGATAGAAATTCTCTGAATATCACTTCTCTAGGCACTTCCTTTCATGTCAGTCAGTGAAAGGCTAGATTTTGCCACTAAGTAAGCGTCTCTTTAGATATTTAAAAACTGAGTGTTCTTTGTGTAGAATCACACTATATAGAGTCAAAATACCTATTGATATAGGATCAAGGTGCCTACAGTTGCTAATCTGGTATAAGCACAGGTCATTTGCTGTGAGGTTTAACCTGATTTGGTGGGAAGGGTCAAAATTTCCTAAGGAAGAGTCATGCCATTATTTGGTAGACAGCTAGTAGCTAGGCCTACCCATGTTTGCACATGGTCTTTCTCATAGAAAACTGAATGCACAGTGGCTGCCTTTCATTTGCCTAAATTAAGATCTGGAGTTTGCTTAGGACAAGACCTGGAACTTTTCACAATTCCTAGAGGGAAGGATATAAAGCTGTTGGAGTCTTCCAGTTCTAAGACTGATGGAAGCTAGCAACCTCAGTGTAGCTCTGGTCTCTCTCAGTAACTGGAATCTTAAATAGATACTATGATTGAATTATTGCCAGGTAGAGGAATTTTACATACAGTGGGAGAAATGCTATATCTTGGCACATATTCTACCAACAAGTCTTAGAGATGGACTTCACAGAGCTGGTCCAGAAAAAAATATTTCTGCCAAATCTGAATAAGTAACAGCATATTTATGAAGTGTGAGACTACAGTGACTTATAATATACTCCCCGTTCTCTTGAAATAGTCAACTGTTGTGGCTGAGTCAAAGGTGAAGGTAAACAGAGTTTAGCAGTTAGGCTAGAGTTGAGGGACAACTTAGTTTTTTTAATACATCCATGGCAGTAGATAAGGCTCAAACTAATATACCACTCTCTTGCAAAGTTTCTTTGTTAAACTACTTGGAGTGGACACAGGCAACAAGGCAGTGCTGGAAGAATGCATTTTAAGCCTGCGACTGACTTTCATGTGTCTTAATGATTCCGGGCTGCGGACGTTTAGGAAGCCTTTCTCGTGATCTCCAACTCGGAGGAGCTTGTTCCCCAGGAGGAATGGAGAGACAGACCCTGGACACGTTACGGGACGAAGCTCCCTCCCTTTCCTATAAAAGCTAGACTTCTCTGAGGAAGATGCATTGCATGAGCAAAGCCGCTTCGCTGACAGCGGGTGAGACGAGCCTACTGCCATTCTGCGCGATCCTTCCTGCCGGCCCCACTTCTCCCTGCACAGGGACCCGCCGTTGGCCCTCCTCCGGGCTGGCTCCCGCGTCCCGAGCAGGTGCCACCTCGATGGCAGCGGGGACATTTGAAGAAGATTGTCGCTCACCTGCCTGCTCCCAACTGAGCTAAGAAGGGCGGAGAGGATGCTCCCGCCGCAGTGCAATGGGCACGAGCCTCCGCTCCCCGCAGTCTGCAGACAGCCAAGGCAGGGCCGCTGCGTTAGTGCGGAGTCCTGCCTTCTGCACAGGGGCAACGAACAGCTGTGCACGGCTCCTCTGCCGCGACTGCAATGTTAGCAAAGGGAATGCTGGGACCTGTCCCGGGCTGCCGGAGCCTGTCGAGAGGAACCGGGCACAGCATTAGCTTCTTGGTGCAACCAGCAGCCGTGCCACTCCCCTGTCTCCTCCCCAGCCGCAGGTGTCTGTTTCCCGGCCTGCCCTAGCCCCCTCCCGCGCCGCGGGCTCCGCCGCTTGCTCTGTGTTGCTGCTGTGAGTGGCAGCCCGCCACTTCCTGTCTGAGGCTGGCGGCGGAAGGATCGCGTGTGCTGTGCTGGAGGAAGCGCTCCCCCGCCGCCGCGTTGTGTTGTGGGGGTGACCCGCGCTGGGCTGGCTGGCGGGCCGCTCGGTGTGCGGAAGGATCCGCACCGTGTGGCCGCCCCGCGCTGGGGCTGCGTGTGTCCTAGCCCGCCCGCTCTGCGCTCCCTGCGAGTCAATGTGAAGCCGTTCCAGTACCATAAACATGGCGACTTCTCTGCATGAGGGGCCCACGAACCAGCTCGACCTGCTCATCCGAGCCGGTAGGTGCCCCGCACAAGTTTCCTCTCCGCCTAGGGGGTGCGCGCTGGAGGCTGCGGGAGCAGCTTCGCACCCTTTGGGCCGGGGGCGGCTACAGCGCTGAAGCAATGGAGGACAAATCAGGAAGTGATCACCTTGGGTAGCAACCTAGCTGGCGTAGGGTGGGCAGCAGGTCGGCGGGCACCTGTCCCTGCGCAAGGGAGCCTCCGCCTCCGGGGAAGTTGTGTCGGGGCCGGCAGCGGAGTTTTGTGGGGTTTGTGCTGCTGGGGAGATAACCAGGAAGTGTGTGGGATTGTCCGTTCTCCTCCCTCCCTGCCGTCCCTCCTCCCGCCGCTGCCGCCACGCTGTCTGAGCAGAGAGGCCGTGGGCAGCCGCTTCCCCGCGCAAACACTCGTCCTCTCCCTGCATTGGTCGGGGTGGGGGCAGAGTTGCCCCGTTCTCCGGACTGGCGGGCTTCGTGCGGCCCGGGGGTGCTGTACCCTGAGCCCGTTGTTCCTGTGCCCTTTAAATTCCCCTCTCGCAGGGGCTGGGATCTGTGGTGCCGAGGCGGGACAGGCTCGGGAGCTTCAGGGAGATTGCCTGGCCCACGTGTGCGGCCTGGGGGGGCAGTGCACGGGGGTGATAAAGGAAAGTCAATCTCCCCCTCCCCCACAAAACCCCATAGCGGAAGCGCCGAGCACCCTCAGGGGCCCGAGCGCGGGGGGAGTGAGAGCCCAGTTCACCAATCAACTGCCGGGGCCGTTCGGAATCAGAACGCTGAGGTATTTGGAGGCGGGGCTTGGCCCAGCCGGACCAATGCGAGCGGGGTAGGAGGGTGAGTGGCAGCTCCCCGTGGCGCTGACAATGCACGCATGGAATTGGAGGGAAGAGGATTGTAAACACGGAAGTGGGGGGTGGGGTAATGGGTGCCGCGGGTATGGGTATGGCTGAGTGATGGGGGGAGCGCGGTTGGGACAGGGCTTGCTCTGCTGTCTGGAAGCCGTCTCCCTTCCTGGCCGCGGGGGAAGTTCAGTGTCACCCCGGCCAGAAAAGCGGGCAATCTCCTCGTGGGGTGGGAGTGTTTTCTCCCTCGCTTGGAACTGTAGTGAGCGGGCCCAGCCCGGGTGCGGGTGCATGCACCCATGCTTCAGGCACTGGCTCTGCGGCGGGCAGCTTCGCTACTTCACCAGCGCGCGTGGGGCTCCTGCCTCAACACCCTCCCACCGCGGCCCGGAAGGAAGGTTGGACCTTCCCGCCATGCCCCTCAGCAGGGTATATGTGCGGTTGGGGCTACGGTGGTCTGCAGCAGACTGAACTTAATGGAAAATAAGTGTACAGAACACGTTTCTACAGGGACACTATCAGAGAATCCTGCAAACTGAAGTCTCTCTCTGTCATAGTCCAGTCCAACTGAAATCTGTCTCCTTAACATCCCTGTGATTAAAATATCACTTGAGTGGTTTTGCCATCCCACCTGCAGTGATGGATTAAGGGGATCACATCCATTTCAACAAAGGATCTTATACAGTAAATCAGAATTCTCCTAGCATTACTGCCCTGCTGCCATTCCTATCCTACTTCCCACTTTTTATGGAGGATGGTGGTGGGTACTCCCTTGGATACAAATCTTGAGTCCAAGGGGGCCCCCTTCAGACCATTGAGAGGAATTCTTATGTAGCTCAACAATGATTCCTCCAGTCAACTAAAGCATATCCCATGGAAATTCCATTTGGTCATCACACACTGAAGCCACCATCCTGTATATTCAGTGTGGAGGTGGGGAGAATAGAGAAAAAAGTGGTTGGACCTGCATAGAGTGACAGGGGACCTGAGTGAAATTATTACTTTTTGTTTCCAAATAATTATAAATACAATAGTGTTATAATTTTTCAAAATAATGGGTTCTCAACCTGTGTGTATATGTATGTCACAAACAGGTGTCATAGGGTTGTGAGATTGCCCTTCCAATATTGTTAAATGAGCACGGGGTCCCAGGCAGATGGGTTGGAGAGCCTGGAAAGCAAGGGGAAGGCAGTGTCCTTGTACATAGAAAGAGCCCCAGAAGGGAAAAAAATTGAGAACCACTGTCCCAAGGAAATATCTTTACAACCAGCTGCAGGATGCTAATGTGCTTTTAATTAGAAGTCTATATAAAAATAAATTGTATTTGCATGTCCGTAGAGGTACAGTATTAACACTTCTCTTCTTCATTCCCATAACCACTCCTTATTTATAAAACTCTGATGTATAGACAGAATCTGCTGTTAGAGTATTGAGACTGGAGACCTCACACCTGTCTGGAATGCTGCTAAATGTAGACAAAGTCAGGCATAAATCCACATCATGTGTCCTGTTTTTTTTTTATTAAACTGTAAATTGTACAAATTTTGACATAAAATTAAATCATTTTTACGGTGTTGCATGCCTTCTGGAACATATTTCATGAATGACAACAAAATTATACCACACAAAAACATTCTGGAAATGTATTTAGAAATATTTGAAAACAAAGATTAATCCATGTTCATTAGCATTTTAAGAACAAACTAAAGCTGGGATACAGTATAAACATTTTACTGCTGAGTTCATCGTTAGGGCTGTGATGTCAGGTATAGAATCATAGAAGTGTAGGGTTGGATAGGACCTCAAGAAGTCATCAAGTCCAGCTCCTTGCACTGTGGCTGGACCAAGTAAATCTAGACCATCACTTTTCAGGTGTTTGTCCAACCTGTTTTTCAAAACTTCCATCGATGGGGATTCCACAACCTCCCTTCGAAACTTATTCCAGAGTTTAACTGCCCTTGCAGTTACAAAGATTTTCCTAATAACTAACCTAAATTTCTGTTGCTGCAGATTAAGCCCATTGGTTTTTGTCCTATCTTCAGTGGACCTGGTGAACAATTGATCACAATTGTCTTTATAGTAGCCCTTAATGTATTTGAAGATAGTTCTCAGGTTCCCCCTCAGTCTTTTCTCAAGACTAAACATGCCCAGTTTTTTAACCTTTCCTCATAGGTCATTAACTTTTTATCATTTTTGTTGCTCTTCTCTGGACTCTCCAATTTGTATGCATTTTTGTACGTCAAAGTATGGCGCCTAGAATGAGATACAGTACTCCAGCTGAGGCCTCACCTATGCTGAGTAGAGCTGGACAGTTACCTCCTGTGTTTTACATATGATAGTCCTCTTAATACAGCCCAGAATATTAGCCTTTTTCGGAGCCACATCACATTCCTGACTCATACTCCGTTTGTGATCCACTATAAACCCCAGATCTTTTTCAGCAGTACTGCTGCGTGGCCAGTTATTCCCCATTTTGTAGTTGTGAATTTGATGTTTCCTTCCTCATTGAATTTCATCTTGTTGATTTCAGACCAGTTCTTCAAGTTGTCAAGGTTGTTTTGAATTCTAATCCTGTCCTGCAAAGTGCTTGCAACCTCTCCCAGTTTGGTGTCATCTAGGGTGACCAGACAGCAAGTGTGAAAAATCGGGATGGGGGTGGGGGGTAATAGGTGCCTATATAAGAAAAAGCTCCAAATATCGGGACTGTCCCTATAAAATCGGGACATCTGGTCACCCTAGTGTCATCTGAAAATTTTATACACATATTCTCCACTCCATCATCCAAGTCATTAATGAAAATATTGAATAGTACCTGGCCCAGGACTGACCCTTGTGGGACCCCACTAGATACGCCCTCCCAGTTTGACAGCAAACCCATTGATAGCTACTCTTTGAGTACGGTCTTTCAACAAGTTGTACATCCACCTTATAGTAATTTCATCTAGATCGCTTTTCCCTAGTTTGCTTATGAGAATGTCACATGGGACTGTCTCAAAAGCTTAACTAAAATCAAGACATATAACATCTACTGCTTCCCCCCATCCACTACTAGGCCATTAACAATGTCAGAGAAGGCAATTAGATTGGTTTGGCATGCTTCTCTCTTCATTGTCCTTCCTTTACAACTTAAGGATACAGTTCTGCTGCCCTTACTCATATGAGTAGTTACATTGAAGGTTTCATAGAAGTGTAGTATTTAATACTGAAGGCAATCAATGGAGGATGGATTGCAGGATGGAGTCCTAAATAGGAAGTCTCTGGAGTTTTGAGTTTGAATTGGACACCACCATGTAGTTCAATCAGACTCTGACAAGTTGAACATTAATTTGAATTTTTTAAAATGTTATTTAATAATTGTTACTGTTTACTTTGGGAAACAACTACAATGGATGCATTTGATGTGTAAATGTTCTGTAATCTATCAGTGTACTAAAGGAATATTAAAATGTTTTTGGTGAGAAGAGGTATCTTCTATTGTACACAGAACTCCCCTTCTCTCCCGCCCCCAGCATACACTTCAGACTATTTAAGATGAGCTTGTTTATTTAATTTAACTTCTTAAAATTCAGATTTTTAAAAGAGCAATGTTTGTGTCTGGATTCATAATAAATAAAAAGCACTGTCAGGCAAAACCAATAAACACCCCAATAGGAGTTAGAAGAAGAAGAAGAAAATGCAGGGAATAATGCAGCTCACCTGCCAACAGAACTTGCCCCTTTCAAACCAAAAAATTCTACATAAAATTACCCAAATTTGGTTAAATCTGCATGGTTACCACAGTTTTCACTAGTGAAAAAAAGAGTATGAAACTAGGAACAACTGAAGTCTAAATCATCTTAAGTATGCCAAGAGAATACAAAGAATAGTAGGGATAGGATTGCCAGATCAAGACTAGTGGTGTATTTAAATTTAGTATTCTTTTATCTTTTGTTCTTAATACTAGAGCTGTTAATGATGTTAGATCATTTAGAAAGATGCAATTTGAAGATTAAATCCTTGTTGCCTTAGGCAAGTAGAGTAGGCCGAATGACTTCAGTGGGACTTAAGAAGGTGAATAGGGTGAGTTGGATGTGGCCGTAAAACCTTGTCTTCACAAGAATTGAACTGTTTGTAACTGAATCAGTTTAAGCATAAACTGTGTGTTCACACTAGCCATCCTGAATATAAATTTTGCCTTACATTTACACAAGCACTGACTGTCATAAACAGTTTTTTTCAATGCCTGCTGGGTATTCATCCTAGCTGAGCTCCCAGAAGTAGTGCATTCTGGCGTGTTTCACTAGCTTTATTAAGCCTGCTAAAAAGTCTCTTAAACCAGATCTTGGTAGACTGTATGGGGTATTTTTATATGTGGACATAAAGTGTTCTACAAGTGTGCTAGGACCTTTCACTGGTTTAATTTCTTTAGAGTGGAATAGGCCTAGATGTTTGCAAGGTATTTCCTTACTTAGCAAAAGTGGTGGGCACAACATCTGTCTTTAGCTACCCAATACTCATATTGCAGTGGTGGAAATGGCTATCTGTACAATGCTAGTATGCCCATCACCACAGAATGTAGACACCATATTTATCTACTTATTTTAATGTATCTACATGATGTAAAATTGATTTAGGAAAAGCAATCCTTTATCCTAAGGGATTGTACTCTTTAGTGCTTTGGCTTTTCTGTTCAGGAGGTCTTTTAATATGTGTTTCTGAGAGCAAAAATTTCTAGCTAGTCTATGGTTACTACACGAAGGCCTGGGCAAAGACGAGTTTTACATTGCACCCCAAAAGAGGCAAGGCTCAAGTTCATCCTGATCTTTGGTGGTATGAATTGATCTTAAAATAAAAAAAAAAAATGAGGTCATAAGAGCGCAAAATATTTCTCTCAATGTTGGCCTGATAATTTGCTAATATCTGTACAAAAAATAGTGTTTGGAAACATTTATTCTTGTTTCTACTATTCAGTTTTGTTTTTCTGAAGTGATTTCATTATCACTCTGAAGTATTTTTCAGATGATAATCTTAAAGTAGTTAATTCAGAGTAGTAGAATTCAAAATATTCTACAAATAAACTGCCCTTTAGATTTCTGAACAAATTTCTATCAAGAACCACCCAATAGTCTAAAATTGCTTTCAGCAAGTGGGCATATTGTGTTCTGAAAGTTCCCGTTCATTAGCCCATTCATTTATAAGCCAACCCCTCAAGATGGTTAGGTAAAAATAGCAAAAACTCTATGACCCTTTCATAAGCCAACCCTATATTTCAGAGGTTGGCAAACTTTGGCTCCCGGCCGTCAGGGTAAGCTGCTGGTGGGTCGGGACCTTTTGTTTACTTGGAGCGTCTGCAGGCATGGAGCCCCTCAGCTCCCTGCGCGCCACTTCCCACAGCTCCCATTGTCTGGGAATGGAGAACCGCGGCCACAGGGAGTGGAGGGGCTCCATGCCTGCAGATGCTCCAGGTAAACAAAACGACAGTGTATTAGATATTCAATTCAATGATTCCATAGAGTTTAAAATCATTTTGGTGTAGATTTGTTTATAAGCCGACCCCCGCTCTTTGATGCGTCATTTTTTTACCAAAATATTCGGCTTATGAACGAGTATATATGGTAAATCACGATTTAAATACTAACATTTAGTTTTCCTCTTTTATGTGAAATATTGACATAAAATAACGTTCTTTTGTAGACCTTTATGAAATCATTTATAATGCATTTGCCATTCATGTATTTGTCCAGTTTCAATGCTTGGAATTATGAATTCTTCACTAAAGTATTGCTCTAGTTGCCACATGGTATTAAATAATAAGGTATTGTAAATCAGCTGCTGCAGTTAAATGTTGACCTTCTAATGCTGATAATGATAGCTATCAAGATAAAAAGACAGGAAGGGATCTGTTGCATAATTGTTGTTTTTTTAAACTAGCCTTAAAAAAAATCCAGGCTTTTCTATTTGCTTTTGCTCATTTTGTTACTATATTTTATTTGTAACAATGCTCTTAGTTTTAAAACTTGATATGTTGCCAGTATTCTGCTCTGTAATGCTGAAGCACAGCACTGTCAGACTTAATTACCAAGTTTGGTGTTTTATAACAGCTGTTGAGAGCCTTGTATAATCTACTGTGCATAATGTTTGTTTAGAAAGATGGAAATTAAATAAGAAGACATTTAGGTAATAGTGAACAGAAACACTGACGTACTTACTTCTTTTTAATAATTAAAACTCTCCTGATTTCTTTACTCTGTTAACTCTCCTGGTGTCTATAGCAAATCCAACTAGTGGTCAGAGATTAGAAAGAGCCACTCTGCATGTTGTATTTGGATTGTTCATAACTTTTTTTTTAAGAGGAATTAATTTTTTTCTCCACAAAACATTTCAGTAGATGCCATCATTTTATAAACTGTCTAAAAGGTACCAGAGAATCAAGTTGTTTCATATATGTAGTAAGATTAAACTTGGTTTAAAGAATGGAATGTGAGCGTCATGTTAGTTTTTAACTATTCCAAATAGGTAAGTGTCATTTCCTCTGATTCTGTTACCCAGTTTTGCAAAATTTATCTCCACATGACTGAATTATTTTGCCTCCTTTGGGCAAGTAGTAATTCATTCATAGGTGATTTTTATAAGGTATCAGAGTTAGGTCTTTATTGAATTGAATTGATTAATCAGTACAGTTAATATTTATTACATTGAGTTTTACATTGAGACATGCAAGTGAGTAGTATAGTTATAAAAATATTTCCGTTTGCACTGATTGGATACCTATTTTTCTAATTAAGTAAAAGGAGATTGTCTTAATATGGTGTAGTGCTTATGTATTATAATGATAGGTGTTGAGAGAGAATGAAGGTTTCTAACGTAATAAAAGTAGGCTAGCCCAGACAGTCATTCAGTATTGTGGAAAGGCATTTGCTGTGTAGCGCCATCTGGATTATATTTCACTGTGAGAGTGTTTGTTTTGTTTTTGACTAGTTTTGGATTTTATTGGGGCAGCCCTTTTCCTCCCTTCTTCACCTCCTTTACCTGGTGACATGATAAAAAAGGTGGTGGTGGTGAGGAGTGCAGTCTAATGACCTGCTCTAATTTATCACCCAGATCTCTTGTTATCTTCAAGGTCAGCCAACTTGGCTTATTTGTCTCATCTGCTGTCTTGGCAGCAATGGCAGTGCTGGCAAAGTGAGTCTTCTCCCCAATTATATCTCCAGGATATCTCTTCTAGTTCCCCTTTCTGTCACAAAGCTTCACCAGGTTCTGTTCCTGCCAGACACACACTACAGTTTTGGGAATTAAAAAGATTCTCCAGAATAGAGTTTGGTCTAGGTGTAAAAGGGACTGGAGAGATGTAAAGGGGCTCTAAAATGGTTCCAGGCAAGGGAAGGATTCCTCCAGCACAGGAACTGTGGAACATAGCCATAAGGCTGCCATCCTGGGACCTCTCACAAGCCCGTGCCAAAGAAGGGGTTAGAATGGGAGTGCTGCAGAGATTGAGACACATTGCTATAATTGAGACTAATCCTCAGAGCTATCTAAATTATGACAAGGGCTGCTTCAACTCCCCAGAAATGCCTGGTAGAGGGAGGACAAAAAGCACCTCTCCTCCCCCTGGGCTGTGCTTCTAAGAGATCAAGCACATCGTACATGTTTGGCATTAAGAAATGAAAATTACCATATAGGGTGATTTTTTTTTCTCCCCGCAATTGTGCTAGTTCAGTTATATTAACTAACCATGTTTGAAAAGCCCTCTTAATGCTCTTTAGGCAGACTAACAGTTTTGAAGCTGTGCTAGATGACTGTGTTGAAGCCTAGGGGAGAGCATGGCTAGCTAACATAGCTTTAAAGGTGATGGCCTCTGTCTTAAAGAATGTTTAAAAGGGCTTTTAGATCATCTTAAGCTAACTTGATTAAACTAACATGATTGAAAAACACACCCTTTTTGTCCATCAAGACGGGGACATTGTAATGTTTGGTCTGATGTTTTTATATGGTTGCTTAAGTACATTACAGAATTTTACACATAGTACGTGTGCAGAGGTAGATGAGAGGAGTTTAAAAAAATAGTGTACTTAGGGTTGGCAGAATTCAATTTTTATTTTTTTATAATTTCAGTGTTAATCAATGTTAATTTTTAAGCATTTTTATATTTTTATCCATTTTAATTTTCAGTTTGGAGAATTTATGGGGGGATGATCAGACAATGGGAAAGGTCAGACAGTAATCATTTAATGACAGTTAACGTTGGGTTGACTCCAAAGCCCATGCCCCGGCTTCAACCCCGGGAGGTGGGGCTCAGGCTTCACCATCAGTCCCTGGAAAGAGGGAGCAACCCCGCCTGTAGGTCAGCCTCAGTGCCTTCTCACCCAGCGCTTGCTCCACCCCCAGAGATCAGCATGCATGGGTCACTCCAGTTTGCTTCTGCCCTGGGCCGAGTGAGTCTAACACCAGCCTTGCGGGTTACGTAGCTTCATTTACCTAGTGTAAAGGATCTATTTCAGCGGGAGCAGGAAAAGTTACACAGGACAGGGAAAATTGTTGTAAACGTAAACAATATATATCAAATATGGATACATTTTTAATTTGACCATCAGCTTCAAAACAACAAAACCCACAGAGTGATAATACTGAACTTCCTTCAACATGTTCAACTACCATAAGGGCTGAAGAACACAGATGAGGTGATGTGAGTAAGAAACATAAAGCTATTAGCCGTGCGAAATTTAGGAAATACAAAGACAGCTATTTGAATTTTGGTTTTATTTGTTCTTGAAGTGGAGATGTACCTCAACTGCAGTGTGTAATTTTTGCACAAGTACTGTCCAATTAATGTTTGAAAAGCCCTCCAAATTACAGAAACATTTAATTACAAAACATGAAATATATAAGAATAAGCGAAAGGCCAAGGAACTGCTTGGTACTAAAGCAGTAATAAAATCCATAACTACTGTGGATAAAAAGTTTTTAAGGTCATCCTTCATAGTAGCGCAGAAAATTGCTAAAACAAAAAAATTGCAACAATTGCTGAGACTTTGATAATGTGTGCTATTGAAATAACAAAGGAAGTGTTTGGAGAGGAGAAGGCCAAAACTACCGATGTCAAATGACACCGTCAAACAACGGATCACTTCTATGTTAGAAGACCTAGTCTCACAGTGTATTGATTGGCTGCGTGACAATGATGTTGCTGACATAGATGAATGCACAGACATTTAGAAAATGTCCCATTTACTACTTGCCTATGTTTGGGGTGTGTGTGTGTGTGTGTGTAATAAGAAAATAAAGGAAGACTTTTTGTTTTGCAAAGAGCTCAAGACAACAACAAAGTCAGATGTCATTTTCAAACTGTTAGATGATTTTATGATTTCAGCAGAAATTTGCTGAACTAATTGCATCCAAGTCTGCACTGCTGGAGCCACAGCAATGACTGGAAAGCAGTCTGGTGTTGTGCAGAAAATAAAAGCCGCTGCACCTTGCGCTATTTGGACACACTGCTTTCTACACCGAGAGGTGCTTGCTGCAAAAGATATTGAACCAAATATTCACAGTGTTCTGAACACAGCGGTAACACTCATTAATTTTATTAAATCCAGAGCAACATACTCCAGGTGTTTTGCTGCACTTTGTGAGGAAGTGGGTACAGAGTACCATTCCTTAGTTACGCATACAGAGCTGAGATGGCTATCTTGAGGCAGAATGCTTGCCCATATATTTTATCTCAAGGAAGAGTTATGTACTTTCTTAGATGATCAGAATCCTGAACTTGCCAAAGTGCTGAAAGATGATGCGTGGCTGGCAAAACTGCGTTACCTTACAGACATATTCAATTAATAAGATGAATAAAACTATATAAGGTGGGAACATTAATTGTATTGCCCACAGTGAAAGAATTGCGGCATTCAAAAGAAAACTACAATTCTGGAAAGTTCATGTCTGTGGGGGCACTACTGATATGTTTGAGCTCTTACATTCTTTTATTCAGGAACGAAATATTGACTTGGATGTAATTAAACCTCAACTAGCAGCGCATCTGTCTGGTCTGCTTAACAAATTCAATGCTTATTTTCCTGAACTCACTACACACATGTGGGCTACAGTGAGACCATTGAAGATAAACTTCCATTCCCATGCCATCAAAATTGTTAGAAGAGCTCTTTGACATTTCATCAGATAGCTCCCTCAGAGCCAGGTTCAAAGACATGCTGCTGGAGACATTTTGGTGTGAGTGTTCTGATGAATAAATCACTGCTTCTGCAGCGCTGATAATGTTGATCCTCTTTAATACCATCTACTTATGTGAAAGCCAGATTTTCAGCCATGACATCAATGAAAACAAAGTACCAAACCAGAATGAACAATGACCATGACCTGTGCTTGTGCTTGTCAAAGATACTCCCCCATGTCTTGACAGAATTGTTGATCAGCACCCTCAACAAGTTTCAGAGAGTAAATAAAAAAAAAAATTCTGTTTTTTATTTTTGTGCCTCTATTGTCCATTTTTAAAATATTTTATGTGTGTGTGTTTAACTGTATAACTATCCATTTAAAACAGCTTTTAATTTACTGGATATGCAGAAAAACAGTTGTTGTGGCACAGGTGGGCTGTGGAGTTTTATAGCATTTTTATGGGGGGGAGGGGGAGACTCAGGAAGAAAAAGGTTGAGAACCCCTGCTCTTATATAAAAGCTGGGACTATACTGGCACCCAGACAGCCCCGTACTGGGGAAGTGCAAAGGTGATTTGAAGCTATTTTTTGTGCCTCTGCTCCTGTGAAAGGCCAAGTGCTCCTCACCTGCAGAGCAGAACCCAGTACCACCTGTAAAAAATGATTAATCACTTTAGATGTGAAATTTATACAGATGTACACAATTTTATTAAATTAGAAGTAGTATAAATTAATTTACTTAGAACTTAAATCCATCAAAAATTGTTTTGTATTCTTCATATAATGCATTTCTGTACAGAACAATAAATCTTGAAAAGGTATAGGCTGCTCACTAGCAATACTGCAAACAATAATTCCTAAGACAAAGCAAACTAAAACAAAATGAAAATTTCACAGCTGACCATGGGGGAAAGTATCAGAATAATTTTGAGATCTTGTTTGGAAACTTTTTAGAGTCTGTTTTATCTAAAATATAACTAGTATCCTGGGATCAACACCACTACAACACGGGATTAAATAGAACTTGGCATTTTTAGTTTCCAGACTGGTGTGGAATTGAAATTCTATAATTAGTTGACTGAATAGCATTTCTACTTATGACTGATTGGTGGAAAGTTTTACCTATTGAGTGAGGGGACTGAGCTGTCAACTTCTGTATAATCGAAGCTTTTACTTAGAGGTTTTTTTGCGTGTGTGGGGAGAGTGACAGAGCAAAACCGGTTAATTTTCACTGCTGCTCTTCAGAATGCTGGGCACCAGTGAAACTATCAGAATCATGTCAATTTCAAGTTGCTGCTGCTTGGGAAAATGTTAGCAGGAGCAGCAGCAGAGGCAGGAGGATCCAAAAATAGCTGCCATGGGAAGGTGGGGAGGGTATTGGAGAATTCCTTCCTCCTCTTCTTACAGAGGCTAAGGTTGAGGGGGGATGAGTAAGTAGTGGAGACTATTCCAACTCACAGCAATCTGGATGCTCTGGAGCGGGCTCTTCTTTCCAGCTACTATAGATTAGTGATGGAACATCAAATTTACCAGGCACCTACTACTCCAAAAAAGATAAGCCCATAACTAGAGTCCAGGGTCAGTTCCTTTTTAGAAATGTCAATAGCCATCTGATTGGGGAGCTAGGTTTCTCATCAAGGCATTGCATTGACCCAGAGCCTTGCTGATAATGCCCTTCTCATATGAGCTTCTGGACTAGTATGTTTAGTCCTTTGGCAAGTAGGTGTTTGGTAAATTTCTCAGTCCCTGGCTTTTAGAAACATTAACTGGAGACCATGCTAGAAAGAGACTTTATTTCCTCCCTTCCCCCCCCCCCCCCCATGTACCACACGTCTTCGTATACATCTGAACAATTTTTGTTGTTTACCTGTTCTCATCAAATGAACTGAAAACATTACTGCACCAGATATAATAGTTCATAGTTTGGGTATTTTCCCTACTTTTTAGTTAAGTGATGTCAAGTTGTTCACCAGAATGTTCAGTAATTGGATAGGTGTCTTGAAGTTCCAGTAGAGTTACTAGTTGAATCCTCTTTAGTTCACTGACGCTGGAAATAGGTGACTCTGCTTACTCTAAAGATAGATTCGCTCAGACATTGGCTGCCTGGCAGGAACGATTTAGCTTTGAGCAGATTTCCATAAATGGAAAGAGTAACTGGAGAGGGACAGGGTACCTTGGTGAGAGTGTCAATGATGTGCAACAGGTGTTTATGGAGTTGCCAGTTTTAAAAACCTTGTCCAAGGGAGAGGAGTAGAGAATTGGCCTTGGATGTAATGATATTTTAAACTTAAAATTCAGCTTGCTTATTATTAGAAAAAATACTATTGCTGTGCTCATGTTAACACGTGTCCTGTGTCAAGTTATAATTTGAAATATATGCTACAGCTAGATTTAATTTTAAAACTTTTTATTTAATAATTTGATGTTTGTAAGATTTAAGTTGAAAGTGAAATATTCAGTAGTTCGTTCTCACTTCCCAGCTCTCACTTAAGAGCATAAAGCTGCATAGTAAAAAACTGCTAACCCCCAGCTCTGTGAAGTTATAGTTAAGGTCAGGTAGTAGAATATAGAACCAGACAGATCTGTTATGCAAACTACATTTTTTGTTGTTTACCTGTTCTGCTCAAATGAACTGAAAACATTACTACGTGACCCTTGGGCTTTAATGGGACAATGCTTGGCAATGCATCTGAATAGTAACTCCTTCCATAGACAACGGTTCATCTACAATCATCCTTATTAAAAATCAGTTTGTTTTGGTTTAAAATTAAGGCAGAAGTCAAATCTCAAAGGCCTATCTTGTAATCTCTTATTAGTTACCTACCATGAACTGTATTCTCACTGACTAACCAAAATCCAGTTTAAGAAGTGGGGACATTGGTTTCTAGTTGCCTTTGATCTACCTAATAAATGTTTTATTGTTGTTAGCATGAAGCCCTTGGTGTAATGACATCTGTCAGATTTCTCTTGGGTTTCACCTTGTACAACACAATTCAAATGTGTGCTGAATCATGTAAGGAGGTTGTATTACAGCACCTATGACCCTCTTATAAATAACCTTGTATGATTGTGTTTTGTATTATTTTGCAGTGGAAGCATCAGTTCATGGCAGCAATGTGCACTGCACAGATAAAACAATTGAAGCTGCAGAGGCTTTACTTCATATGGAGTCTCCTACCTGCTTGAGAGATGCCAGGAGTCCTGGTATGTCAACCACAGTTGCATATTGTATAAGATCTTTCTCCCTTCACTAATTTAATAACCAGATTTACAAGGAGCTTGCTTATATTGAGGACTGTAAGATGTTAAATACATTTATTTTCTCATTTCAAAACAATTGTTTGATTTGTCTTAGTTCCCCAGGTTTGTAAGAGGTTTTATTTGGTGTCTCTGTCCTGAAGGGATATTCTCCTAACAATTTTCACCCTTCTGAGGCAGGATCTTGGCATATTAGTTAGTTTTAATGGTAGGATAGTTTTGAAAAGTCTTTGCCTAATGCTTATTTCCCTGCAAAGCAATAGGCATGGTGGTGCTTTTACGAAGTGACAGTGAGCTCTTCCTTCAGATGAAAGTATGATCTCATGGTTAAGGCAGTTGAATGCTGCCCTAGATTATTGGATTCTGTCCCTCCCTCTGTGATGCTAGGTAAATCACTTTAACCAAACATTTCACAGGTATTCACTAATTGTGTGTTCCTTATTTTCTGGGTGCCTGACTTGCGACACTTGGGCCTAATGTACAGAATTACCGAGTGCCCACAGCTGCAGCTCGCATGTATAGAAGCTATGCTTTGAATATACACCTCTACCCCAATATAACGTTGTCCTTGGGAGCCAAAAAATCTTACCGCGTTATAGGTGAAACCCCGTTATATCGAACTTGCTTTGGCCTCGAGCATTTCCGTTACTAATAGTCAGCAAACATGCCTGGCCTCGCCCCCTATCCAACCCCCACCTACTTCCCGCCCCCTGACTGACCCCTCAGAACCCCCGACCCATCCAACCCCCCCTCCATGTCCCCCGACTACCCCCTCCAGAGACCTTCCCGCCCCTAACCACTCCTCTCAAGACCCCATCCACTATCTAAGCCCCCCCTGCTCCTTGTCCCCTGACCGCCCCCTCCAGAGACCCCCCCCAATCCCTAGTCACCCCCAGGACTCCCACGCCCTATTCAACGCCTCCGTTCCCTGTCCCCTGACCGCCCCGCCCCCAGAACCTCTGAACCATCCAATCCCCTCCCCTGTCCCCTGACTGTCCCCCGAGACCTCTGCCCTTTATCCAACCCCTTGGCCCCGGCCGGGCACCCTTAACACACCGCTCAGAGCAGCGTGTCAGAGCCAGACACGCTGACGCTCTGGTTTGCCGGAGCACGCAGCCCCGCCCCCCAGAGCACTGCTTTACCATGTTATATTCGAATTCGTGTTATATCGGGTCGCGTTATATCGGGATAGAGGTGTATAAAATGCTATATAATGCTAAGCACTCTGAAAAATCAGGCCCTAGGCTTCTCACCTAGGGCACCCAAAATTAGTGGATACTTTACTTTAATCTTGCTGTGCCTCAGTTCCCCATCTGTAAAATGTGGATAACCATACTTCCTCATTTCTACGGGATGTTGTGAAAATAAATTTAATATCTGTGAAGCGCTCATTTAATGATGAGTGCCATAGGAAAGCCCACAAAGATAATTCCGTCTTCAGAGTTGAGTTTGAATAATGTAAGTAAGGCATGGGATCACTCGTTTAAACAATAAATTGAAACCAAAATATTGAATAGCTGCTCATTAAACGAGCACCATCCATTTGGTGAACTGAATGAGGCAGGGATCTTGTGGAAGAAATAGCATGTGGTCATAATTAAAGACTGTATCATAATCCCTATGCACATGGAGGCCTAATTAAGTAAGATTGCTCTCTCCCTGCCCCAGGATCCTGGTCTTAGTCTACTCCCCTCCCTCCTCTTGTTCTGGCTCTTGTCTCCTCTGCACTCGAAAAATAGGGCAGTTTTCTCCTCCATGCTGCCTGGGCCCAGCAGGTGGAGAATTGAGTGCACAGGAGAGACAGATTCTGTGACCTCTGTTCCAGCAGCAACTCAGCTGTAATTGCAGGGAAAATCCTGCCGGAACCCATGTTGGAGCATGCTCAGTGCAGGTGGAATCTTCAGGGAATTTAACTGTGAAGCTCTAGCAAGTCTCTACTGAGTTTTGTGAACCATGATTATTGAAACTTATAACTTGGCCAAATTTGGGTGTATTTTCACAGGAATAGAAAAGGCACATCCCTGACATAAAGTCCTCCCTCATCCCTTGCCAAATTTCAAGTCGCTTTTTCAAAGTGGGTGGGCACAGGAGCTACGAAAACAAAAAAGTTGCCAGATTATTTTTTTTATGGGCAAAACAGCCCATAGCCTTATTTTTGGAAATAAATGAATTGTTGTGGTTGAAATGTTCCAAAAAAATTCAGCCTGAGCTGGATACCTGGCATGAAAATTTCAGCCCAAACTGTTAGTTTTGCAAAGTTATAAGCAGCTGAAAACAGTTGGAAAGTGTGGGCAGCCTTAATAATAGGCATTGCTCTGAGCCCCACCTGTAATAAAAACAAATGGGAATCTGTTACATTGTAAAGCTTGAGTACTTGGCGAATGTAGAAATCATTTGAATGCCTGGGAAAGAAGCCACTTTCAAAAGTTGTGAGATAATTTTTTTGGTTCCTTCAATTTAGGCCATTCTAAAATCAATTTAAAAATATTTAATACTACTTGGATATTTTTTTTAAATATGTATATATCAAAATATAATATAATTAATTGCAACTTAACTTTGAATTTTGTTTTTGTCGTTGAAATCCAATCCATAATATTAAAATATACTGCAAAAACATAAGCATGTACTCAACTTTACACATGATTAGCCCTGTTCCCTTTAGTAGGGCTACTCACGTGTAATTGTGAACGTGTTTAAGTCTCTCTGGGATTGGGGCCATAGTTCTTAGTAGCTAAATTTATCCCTTTTTCAAGTACTGTAATAGCATTTAAGGATTAAAAGTTTCTCCTAAGTTGTTTTGCTATATTTTAATGTTTGCTTGAGAAATTTTCTTCTATTGTGTAAATATATGTATACATATTAACAAAAGTATAGTTGCCCCCTAACTCTTCTACAGTCCTATTTAGAACAGTTATGGCTCCTTGGATGAATCTGTATTTATTTAAAAAAAAATGGATTTCCAACCAGTTAAACCATAATGGCTCCTTTGAAAACAATATGTAATATAGTTTGGTGGGTGATATAATGTAGCAGACAACCTGTGGTATAGTGATGTTACACTGTTGTACATGAAAATCAATCAAGTGAGGACAATAGTTCATGTCCAGTAGCTGAAAAAAGGTAATTTGGCTACTTTTAATAAATAACAAAAAATACTTATAAGCCTGAGTAGTATACGTTTTAGACGACCAGTCTTCAAAAATTCACCTAAAAACAATTTTTGAAATACATGTGCAAAAATACAGCTAAAATTGTAAGCTTATCTCTTTTTTTAATATGCTGCATTTTAAACAGCTTCATATTTTGAAGTGGGGACAGAGGGGACTCTCCTATATGCGTATGTAACATTTTGATTAAACTTAATGGTGTGTTGAGTTCTAGGGTAGAATTTGTAATCAGGGCTAAGTTATAAACTTATGAAAATAGGAGTGCATGATGGAACTGCTGGTGGACCATTAACATCCGTAAATAACAAAGTGCTACATCTTAACTCATACCCATTTTTGAAAAAGTTAAATTTGGGCTTTAAAGAGGAACGTGGAAAGTTTCACAAGTACTTAAACATATCTGACTTAAAATGCAGCCATTTATCTTTCACTTATTTTTAATATTGTAGAATGTTTTCTTACTATGTTAAGAAAGAATGTTACTGACCTTGCAGCAAAGTTTATTTAAGACTGTAGTCTTACTTCTGCCCTTCAGACAAGTTGCTGCTCCCTCTGATGTGAATAGCAACATTCTTACTGATTTCAGTGAGACCTAGATTGGACTTTTAGATACCTGTCCTTGCCATATATCTAATAACATTGACTTGTATATGCATGTTCTGGGGACTGGATTGAGCTCCTGAGTGACAAATTATGTAAAGTTTGCATGATTTGGTCCCTGAATCATAGGCCCCTCCAGGTTCTTTGCTGTAAATAATTTGATTTATGACATAGTAAAGGAGTTGGGTAGAAACTTTATCTGGTGCATTTTTTTTCTTTAGTGGAAGTTTTTGTCCCTCCTTGTGTGTCAACCCCAGAGTTTATCCATGCTGCTATGAGGCCAGATGTGATAACAGAGACTGTAGTGGAGGTGTCAACTGAGGAGTCTGAACCAATGGATATGTCTCCTGTTCCAACATCCCCTGATATCCGTGAGCCAATGAAAAAGAAAAAAGGTATCATGACTTTTATTTAAAGTAAGAGATTTTAAGTGTATTTTATCCCTAGTCCAAAGTATTGTATGCAAAGGAGCTGGTTCAGGTGGAGATAGTTTTGACATTATCCCCACTCATATGCTAATGTGTACAAATTGAACTCTGAGTTGTGGGCATGCAATAAAAGAAGGGGGAAAGCATAAGAAAAAGAATATGGTTTGTTAAATCATAAGGAAAAAGATTGAAAAAATAAGGATAAGAAGAGGAGGCAACACTGAAAAAATTAAGGGATTCAAGACAGAATTTGTCTGTAAATATTCTCTGGAATATGTATAATTTCTTCCATAAATCACAAGGAGCATCTCAAATATAAATAACATTCTAATTTTCTTGATACATTTTAATAGTTGACACCTGTGAAAATCTTGGTGTGTTAGACATCCTTGCTTATCTAAGGGCCCTTTTAAAGATACTGTTTTTAATACATGGTTGCCTTAAATACCATTTCAAATAATTCCAAATGCTATATCAGAAACAAGTCCAGGCCACCATGAGAGCAAATGACATCTGTTTAAATTATTGCCTGGGGTGGGCGTAAGAACTGTAGAATGCACATTAGCACCAGGTGTTTCACTGAAAGTGTTTGTGGTGGGTTCTTGTAAACAGTGACTTTATAGGCTGAAACATGCTCCTCTTCCTCCTACTACGGCTGAGGTTCACAGCTTACATTAGAAGTTAAGGCTTGGTGTACACTTCACTGTTAGGTTGATGTAAGGCAGCTTACATCAACTGAATCATGTCAGTGTCTACACTACAGCCTTGTCCTGCCGATGTAAGTGCCCTACAACACTGATATAACAACTCCACCTCCCCGAGAGGTGTAGGGCTTATGATGGTGTAGCTAGGGTGACGCAGTGTCTGTGTAGACACTCTGTTACTTACATGAGCTGTTAGATCGCTTGTCACAGCTTTCATGGAGCTTTCATTTCTCCAGAAGGAATGGGATGGGAGTGTGAAATTGACAAGAAAGCTGGGTGGCTGGAGCCTGCTCCCAGCTGGGAGCTGGGTCAAGAAGCCCTGGGGGGCTAGGTGCCTGCTCCTGGCTATTGGCTGTCTTGTCAAATTGACAAGGCTGCCTGGCTCCCAGCGGGGGAAGGGAGGGGCTGAGAAACCGAGGCAGCTGGATCCCGTTCCTGGGGGCAAGAAGCCACAGTAATTACTGCGGTGGCTGTAAGTTCAACCTAATATAGGTCAATTTATGATTTTAATGTAGACAACACCTAAGACACACTGTAGTTGAACTTCCAGTAGCACCTCCATTTTGCCATCATTAACTGTGGCTTATTTTCTGAATATAGTGGTAAGATTGTTCTTACTGCCAGCACCATGAGGAGAAAAATAACGTTGTCAAAATCCAGATGCCCTAATGAGTTCTTCAGTAGCTACAATACTAGCTGTTCAGCCATTTTGATGCTTCAGTGAAAAATAAAATCTACAACCCTCCAAAATCTCTCTCTGTCAAACAGTCAGATTTACCAGAGTTGGGTCATGTTACTAAAGCTGTCTTAGCAGTTACCCTTCTAGCAGGCCAAGTTTTTGGTGCCAATAATTTGAATGTCTAATTGTTGGTTGCACTCCAGTGCAGCCAATTGTGTGTGCGCCTTTTGGGACTTCCTTCTTTCCACAGAATGTCTGTCTCTTTCTTCCACTTTTTCAGTTTTTTTTTTTTTTTTTTAAATAATCCTGCTTCCCCTCTGAATTTAGTAATTTAGCTGTTGCCTTGGCTGAAGCAGGCGTGACTATAAACCATAGCACCAGCAAGGTATTTTCCTTTAAAAATGTCCCTTCAATGGGCAGTAATCCTCCTTGGTATATGACTCTTGTGAATATTCCACTGTCACTATAAGCTTCAGCTCCATTATGTGACTAACTGCACTGTAATTTGCAAATTTTTTAACCATTGTATCAAATTCTAAAATATATAAATCACCAATTAAAAAAAAATACAATAATTAAATTATTAAAGGAAAAAGCTACTTTCTTGTTTGTTTGCTTGATACCCATTGATGAAGGAAATGCCACTCAGCAGGGGAATACATGAATTTGGAGAGTTGCACAGTTTTAAGAAGAATTTTGTATATTTTATTTAATAGAAAAATGTATGTAGCAAATGTAAATCATCTTAAAACACTGAAATTCTCCAAACTCATATGCATCTGTGAGTAGCATTGCCTTCAGAGGATGGCAGCAGGCTAGACTTCCTGTGGTAATTAGTAAAATAGCAGTTTTCATTGAGGCACCAGAATCATTCACATATATAGAGATGCTTCTGTATGACAGATTTCTAAAAATTCACAGACAAAAAGTACATTAAGATGGAGGACACAGCAGTAGTTTAGGATAAAGTACAGTACAGGGATAAAGCGATATAAATCCAGGGAGTTCATTATGGCTAAACTTAACAGAAATGCAAACATGGTATGGAAATGCAGAGTTAAGGCATTCAAACAACCATAGCTCCTTCCTGAAGTAATCTTTATGATTAAGTCATTTTAGTGTTTGTGGTCCCAGATTAGAGTAAACTGATTTTTTTAAAAACACTTTTCCCTAACCTATTATAGTGTTGCTACCAGGCAGAGTTATAGTCAAAGAGTAGGTTCTGTGGTTTTTGAGATGGATATGCTCTATTTTTTGTACATTACAAAGAGTTTGATTCCCTGCTTTAAGTGTAAAACTCAACTCAGTCTTAACTATGGAACTGCAACTGCCACCTCCATAAAAATACATGTTGTTGAATTTCAATGTTTGATGCACAACACTTTTCTTCAGGAGCAATTTGTGTTCATGTTCCTAAGATATGAGTTATTGGTTGACATTTTCTTTAGCCTTGAACACAGAAACACAGACTCTCTTCAGCTTGCTGACCTAGGGGGGAGATCTTCACTCTTTGCTCTGGCCCCTTTATGCTGAGTTAAAGGGTCATAGCAGCATACAATGGCTCTGAAAGCACCAAATCTGCTCTTGGCACAAGAACCTGAGGAAGTCAACTGCAAAGCTGCCTTCCTAGGCACCCGCCATTGCACCCTCCTCCTGTAGGGAGCATAACTGGGGGCAGAAAAGGCATGTCAGGGCATGGCCATAGCATGCAGCACTGCAGAGATTTCAGGCAGGGGGATCATAGGCAGCCACAGATAGGCTGCTATAACTTAGGCCCTGAAGGCTGTCTAAATAATTCTGAGAGGCACAAAGCAGCCCAGCATCAAGAAAGTGGAAAATTGGCTTACAATCACCTTAGACCCCCCCCCCCCCCACCTGCATTGTGAGTTTGGTGCTGCACCTCTTAGAAGTACAGCAAAGAATCTCACTCCTAGCCTTTTACCGGACAGAAGGTTAAACAGAAATGAAGGGATACAGTACTTCCTGTTCACTTTATGTTTTGACCTCTGCTTCAATGGTGTCATAATGCTCTTCTACTGTAAAATGTGTTTCTGCTCCACAGTTCCATAGTAATGAAGGGATTGTGATCCTTTGCATAGTGTCCTTTCACAAAGAAGTAAGGTGTTAATATTTTTAATGTAAGAACTGTTTTCCATATAGGTAAAAAAAAAGTACTATTTCAATGGTCAGATTTCTTAAAAAATTGTTTTCCTTATATTTATTAATCTTTTTGTAAAACAAATTAGTTCTGAAAGGAAGCATAAAATACAATGGACAAGATATTTAAATTAATATAGCAATAATTATTACTGACATCAGACCAAAGGAATGCAAACTTATAAGTGTGTTAATTTTTATGGTTAGTGCATACGTTGTATTTAGCTCATTTGGAATTGAGTTACATTGACTTGTGACTTGCAAAATAAATAATCTTATCTTATATAAGATTTAAAATTAACCTATTTGATAAAGGCCTATTTGTCCATACAATGTAATAAGGGGAATAACATGAGAAACATGAATTACCACTCAGACATAAGATATTAATTATTTCTATATGTATGTCTTACAATTTTCTTTTTAAATTTCATGTACAGCTGGCCGTAAACCAAAGACCCAACAGTCAGCCATTTCCAATGGTTCTCCAGATTTAGGTATAAAGAAGAAACCCAGAGAAGGCAAAGGTAATTTCTTCCATGTATTAAGACTTAAAATAATATAGTGCTTTTTATCTAAAAATCCCAATACATCTTTCATGCATTAGTACTAAACACATTTTGTAAAATACCAAGATTTGTAAATACCTTGCTGAACTCAGCGGAGCGAGAATTTCACCCCATGTTTTAGTATGTGTTTGTACAGGGTCTAGTAAATTGAAGCCTCAATTGGGGCCTCTAGGTTTTACTATAGTATCAGTATTTAATATTAATAACTGCTGCAGTTATGATTATTTTCATTTGAAATTCTGTTTGCACATATTGACTTCACTCACGCTGGCTGATGTGCTCCCTGTTGGCTTGTTCCTGGACACATGCTTTGTTACGTTGCCACTGGAGAGCCTGTGGTCAGGCAGAGCAAGCAAAACTGCGTGTGTGCACTTATGCTGTATAATAATACATTTAAGGCCTCCCTGTTGTATGTTCAGAGAAGCTTGTTGCTTTAGTAGTGGATTCAGCCTCTGCAGTGGCTTAAATATACACAAGGAAGTACCCTGCCTTCGCAGTAGGTTCAGTGGTTGGCTTAACTAGCTAGAAAACTAATTATTTTATATTTTCTTACATCACAAGACTTGGTTTTGTGTCCACAAGATGAGGCAGGAAGAGAACGCCTTTAAAGTGAAGTGTTTTGGCCCTGTGAGGCAATGCTTGTCAGTGCACGACCACCATCACCTATCTGTGTGTATGCATACGTGCCCCTGTGTTGCCAACTGTCACTACCTTAGAGCCTTCCAGTTGTTCTTTCTTGACCAATTGGTCAGGAGAGCCATGCTTTCACCATCAGTTCCATTGATACATAGAGTATCCTTCCTTGCTGCCCCTTCCCTCCAGTCAGCAGAAAGGTGGTTGGTAGTAGGCATTCACAAGTCGCCTCAGAGTCAGTGTGTGATATATCAGATCTTCCTCCAGTGGAAGACACAAAACATGGATGCCTTTGCCACTTACTAATGGTTTGGACTTCTGCTTGTGGCATAAGGAAAAGATCACCCTAAGTAAGGGATACTGTTTCTTTATGTTGAAGAGAAAAGGAGAAAAATTCCTGTACACCAGTCCGCTAATACAATTGGTAGCAAAGGTCTTAACCAAACTCAGGAGAGACAAAGGTTTAGTGATCTTAATAGCAACATACGGGATGAGCCGTGTGGTTTTCAGCTCTAGTGTAGTTGGTAAGTGCAAAATCTCCTCCTTCTGAGAATGGCCATAGATACATGCTCTGTTCTAATCCAGGAGTCCTCTCCTGCTTACCTGGTTCCTTATCAGGGTAGAGCTCCAGAGTCCTGGAGTTTGTGAGCAGGTGTCTGGGGGAGAATAGGGAAGGAGTAGTGTGACCAAGGTAAGTCTGTGCTGAAAACCACTACAAATAAATCATTTAACTTCTCTGCAGTGTCCTTATGCTCTTTAATTGTTCCCTTTACTTATGGGTATTCCAGTGAACCCCATTGATTGTCACAGATTTTCAGTTGCCCTTAAAGAATACATTTGTTTTGTGTTTTGGCACTTTGCATTTCAACATCCTCTTAGCCCTCTTAATTTCCATTTCAATTTAGCTGGTGTAGTTTATGTTCCTTTCTACTGGCTTCACTCGAGCTGACTTTCCATTACCTGAAGAATACTTTAGGGAAGTGACCTAGTTCTATGTCTTTTAGAGAACCTGTTTCGAAAGAATGTCTAAACTTTTGTCTCCTTGAGTGTTGTCTCCACTGGGGATCTTGTCTTCTTTAGTTGGCCAATATTTTGAAAGTTTATTTTTCTGAGGACACTTTCTTTGAGACTGACTCTGTTTGTGTCTCTTACCCCTTCTTTTATATTAAAAACAATTAATGTTTCTTGCTGGGTATTGGCTAACTTAACATCTTTCAAAATATTTAGTCTCCAAGACTAAGAATTCGACAGTCCTGGAATGTTTAAAGAAGGAGCAATTGCTTTACTTGTAATTGTACTTATTTGAAGGGGTCATCTCACAGGATTCTCAATTTCCAAGATTTATTGGGGAAAGTTCTCTCTCCCCCTGAGCCTGGCTACATGTATATTTTGTTTATTGTCTGGGATGTGTTGTGGGGTTGTTGTGTATTCAAGAGTTACTTTCATGTTTATGGTTCTTTTTTAAATTTGGCATCTTTTGGGGAACTCCTTACACAATTCAGCACTGACAGCAAGGTTCTCAGGGCTAGGGGAACATGCATCCGAAGAAGTGAGGTTTTTACCCACGAAAGCTTATGCCCAAATAAATCTGTTAGTCTTTAAGGTGCCACCAGACTCCTTGTTGTTTTTGTAGATACAGACTAACACGGCTACCCCCTGATACTTGAGGGCTAGGGGAGTGACAGCAGATGGTGTGCAACCAGTTTCATATTGGACTACAACTGTCAAAGATTGTATTATACATATAATATGCACACAAAGATGTAGACTGATTCACTGGTGCATCCCTGATGCTTTGAGCTGCTGTGGTGGTGCAAATTAACTGTAAATCTGGCTTAATTGGCCCCCTGAGGAGCCCTTATTGCGGGGAGAGGAATCCCTAGGTGGTAAAGAATGACTTAGAGGTGGTTGGAAATATTTTGATGAAACAGTTTTTCTTGAAAACGCTGATTTGTTGAAACTGAACCATTTTTGTGAAAACAACTCAGGTTCAACAAATCTTTCTTGAATCACAGATAGGGTTCTGAGTCATTAGAGCATGTTCATAGCTTTCCGGTGAGATACAGCATGTGTGTTAGTCCTGGGAGGACTTGCCCTATTGGGCTTTACCATTGTGACACTTCTGTGCATAGAAAACCTAGTTTAGATCATTTTTAAAGGTTTTCAGGCATTATTTCCTCTTCCTCGGAGTTCTGTACGCTTTGGTTCACTAAGGGATTCTGGCTTTATAAGTGAAGGAATTAAAAAAATCCCATTGAAATGTTTTAAAATGTGTATTAAATATTAACAAAAACACTATTTTAAAAAATATGTAATAGCTACAGAATATGCAGTGGTATAATCTAGTTTTATTGGCACTCTTTTGGGATGATTTGCCACACACCTTGTAATTAATATGGCTGTCCCAAATTCCTGCTGATGGAAACATACATATTTAGCTCAATACAGACTATGAGGGAAGAGTGCCACCTACTGAATCACCAGTACCACCTCCTGCAGCAAAATGAGGGCCATTTCCTTTGATCTGGCATTTTGGGGATCTAATGTGTTTTTGCGGGGGAAACAACGTATGTTGAGTATCAGAGGGGGTAGCTGTGTTAGTCTGGATCTGTAAAAAGCAACAAAGAGTCCTGTGGCACCTTATAGACGAACAGACGTATTGGAGCATAAGCTTTCGTGGGTGAATACCCACTTCATCAGACGCATGTGGGTATTCACCCACGAAAGCTTATGCTCCAATACATCTTTTAGTTTATAAGGTGCCACAGGACTCTTTGTTGCTTTTAACGTATGTTGAAATTCTTGCTCACTTAATGCTGTGAGTTTTTCATTTTCTCAGTCCAGGAGCTATTGCAGAAAGACAGATAGCATTGATAGCATGTTGGTAATGAGCGTTGGAGAAATCCTATCTGGGTGGACCAGAAGTCAATAATTGTTAATTTGCTTTAATTTCTTTGGAATTCTTTTAACAGTTTCATTTTTTCTAGCAGGAACAATTTATTGAATTGAAAACTAATTTTTGGCTTTTTTTATCATGTGCAAATAGAACAGCTATTAAGTATAATATCTAAAAAACAGCACTTAGTACTGGAACTTTGTTTTAGTTTCATTTGACAAGTCAGAATAAAACCAATAGATCTGGGAATGTCTAGGAAGTGTGGTCTCTTGGTTAGAACCGATAACTGGATTCCTAGGTTGTGTTCCTGACTGTTACTCACTATGGGCGTGATCTGAATTTCATTGAAATCAGTGAGAAGACTCCCATTGATTTTAGTGAGCTTTGGATCAGGACCTATATTGCTTTAGACAAGTCATTTAATCTCTGTACCTCCGTTTAGCCATCTATAAAGTGGAACTATAATAGCTTCCCCAGATAAGGGTTAATAAATTTTAAGGAATTTTGAGGACTGTGGCACTCTTTAAACTACCTATAAGGGAAGTAAATGTATTTTGCAATGCTTTTATCATAGACTTTGTAATAGTCTAGCCTCAATGATGCTGTCACCAAGTTTCAGGAGCGAATGCTTGAGCCTTTGTTAATTGATATGGTAGCATGTTGCACAAACAGATTTATTCTTTAATGGGCTTTTGTTTATTTACTTGGGCTTCTGCATTCCTCCAGGATTGAAAACTTGGTCAGGTCACAAAATCTGGGGACTCTGACTGAGTGCCCCTTTAATAGGATGGTCAGGTTTTAATCTGTACTCTCATTGAAGGGCTTCCTGTATTTTAGTTTTTTAGGTGTGGGTAAATCTCAAAATTTACAAACTGTTTGAACTGTTTTTCAGCATTCAGCAGCCCTTCCCCTGCTCTCCCTTCTCATGATTCTACAGGTTCTCCTTTCTTTTTTTGATGATTTGTTCACAAAATCACTTCCTTCCACCTGTGATAAACAGAATGTGGTCTGGTTTTTTTTCTGTTTGTAGCCCCTTTCTCCCAGATGGAAGTGGTCTAATCAGAGTCCAAGCAGCTTCTCTGTTTAAATTCAGTGCAATGCTGGGTCTTCTCTATTACATATGCCACAGCTCTGAAACCTGAGAGCATACACTTACTTAGATTGAAAGCTTTTTGGGGTAGAGACAGTCTTTTTGTTCTCTGTTTGTATACTGAATTGCATAATGGGGTGCTGATCTATGATAGCTAGGGGCTACTCCAGTACAAATAATAATACACAGTAGGGGAATGGCTTGGAGATTTTGAAGTGTTTTAGACACTGTGATGTTACAGTTGGGAAGCAATGGAGTCCAGTGAACAGGCTAAGATACCTTGTGAACACTGAACTCCCAATAATAAAGGTGAGGGATGGAGGCAGATCAAAAAGAAAGAGGTTTCTAGGAGCTTGTGTATGGGGATATCTTCCCCCCTCTCCTCTGCCAAATAAAAAGTTTGCCTTTCCTTAAGTAGTCTCTCCATCCTCTCTCCTTCCCTTCCCATCACCAGACTCCATCCCAGAATGTACAGCCTATGTTCTGGAACTGCTATCTGCAGTCTTAAGAGCTGAACCGAACTCCTTTCAGAGCATTGTTTATGTCCTCTAGGCAGCCAGAAGGTGTTGGTGATGTAGGACTCCATCACTCCCTTTCTTATAGCAGTTGAGAGCTAATTTTGGTTTGAAGAGTCTCCCACATCATGTGGCATAGCACAGTTCTAGTGCTAACCCCTTTGAGTTTCAGAATGTAAATATTTAGGAAATCTTTCCTAAATTTATCAGAGTGAACAAATACATACACATTACAAGTGAAGGGTAGGCAGAGGATGGTATGCAATGTAGTCATTCAAAGTTCCTATATCAGATAGTTGTCTAAGTGCACTTTTGTATGTCTATATATGGAGATGTTTTTAATACCTTTAAGTTGTCTAATGTTCATATGCTTTCTGTTTTTGTAGGAAATACAACATATTTGTGGGAGTTCCTTCTGGATCTTCTTCAGGACAAAAATACTTGTCCTCGATACATTAAGTGGACTCAGCGAGAGAAGGGCATCTTTAAACTTGTGGACTCCAAAGCGGTCTCCAAGCTATGGGGAAAGCACAAGAACAAACCTGACATGAACTATGAGACGATGGGAAGGGCCCTGAGGTAAATGAAGGGGAAGAATATTGGGGCTTTCCTTTAATTACAAAATAGTCTGCAATTGTATAATTAGTCATTTTAAATTGGAGACTTAAACCCCCCCCCAAAAAGTATGATCATAAACATCTGACCTACATTTTTCTATAGCTACTAGATTTTAACTCTTTACAATTGTTAAAATGCAACTGTATACTATAAATCATAATCTCTGCCATTTTCATTGCTTTTTCATATTCCCAGTGAATATATTTTATTTTTTAAATATTTTGTATAAACATGATTTAAAAAAAAAACATAACCCAAACTTTTAAGCCATGGTCCTTGAATAGTTATTCTTAGCCAGTATGTTTGATAGCTTTTTTTCCTATTATTGTAGAAATTAGTGTGTTTTTGGTCTATGTTAACAAGCAAGTTTGAAATGTTGAGTCCCTGTGTACATCCATCAGTGTTGTTTACTTCATAATTGTACTTTTCCTTGCAGATATTACTATCAAAGGGGAATTCTCGCAAAGGTTGAGGGGCAAAGGCTGGTATATCAGTTTAAGGAGATGCCAAAAAACATAGTGGTCATAGATGATGACAAAAGTGAATCCTGCAATGAAGATTTATCAATGCCTACAGATGAGAAGTCATTGGAACGAGTGTCATTGTCTGCAGAAAGCCTCTTGAAAGCAGCAGCATCTGCACGTGGTGCAAAAAATTCTTCTCCGTTAAATTGTACAAGAGCAGAGAAGGCAGTCACCCGAGTTGTGAATATTGCCTCTCCAGGGCATGATACGTCATCTCGTCTTCCCACCACCACTACCACTGTTCCAGCAACAGCAGCTCCCAGGTTCGTGCCACACTGTTTGTCATCTGCTGAACCCTTCAGTCAGGAAGCTGAGTTGTTGTAATGTAGTGCCTACAGATAACCTGGTGTCAACCACCTTGCTAAAACATACTTGTGATAATGAGAGCCCAGCGTAGCCGGTTGTAAACTGCTTTACAGTCATTAAGCCCTTTGGCTAAGATTTTCAAAAATAGGAGTTTGTGGCTCCCAAGGTCCATATTTAGACTCCTAAATAAGTGGCCTGATTCTTTAAAAGGGCTGAGCAGCCAGCAAGTCAGTGAGACTCACCTGCTAAGTACTCAGCACATGAAAAATCAGACCACTTATTTAGGAGCCAAACTTTAGACTCTCTTAATTTAGAAGGCTTTGGCCTTACTATTTAAACCAGCTGTCCCCAAACTTTTTCCATCACCCCCTTCCCCCCCACCCCCCCTTACCAATAATGGAACCTGTCCGCATCCGCCCCCCCACCAGGGCCATGGTCAGGGGCTGGGAGCTAGGAACGGGCCCAGGATTGGAGCCATCACTGTGGCTGGGAGACAGATTGCCGCTGGGGGTGGGGCCGGAAAGGAGCTGGGGGCAGAGCAGAGCTGCGTGGCACTCCCTCCCTGCCCCCCATGGGCCCCGCTGTGCGCCCCCCCCCATGTTCCTCCATGCCGCCTTAGGGGGCACGCCCCACAATTTGGGGACCACTGATTTAAACAGGAGGAGGTGACCTGGGACCCCTGCTGGTGCTGGGGGAGAAGGGGGCCAGGCTGCAGCAGACGCCGGGACCCCCGCTGGTGCTGGGGAAGAAGGGGGCCGGGCCGCAGCGTGTGGCCAGGACCCCCATGGGTACTGGGGGGAAAGGGGGCCAGGCTGCAGCGCTCGGCCCAGGACCCCTGCTGGTACTGGGAGGTGAAGGGGGGTTGGCGGGGCTCCCTACCCGGCTCTGCGTCCCTGCAGCTCCTAGGCAGCAGAGGCAGGGTCAGGGCAGGAACTCCTCTGCTTGCTGCTCCCGCCACAAGCTCCGGCTGCTGCAGCTCCCATTGGCCAGGAACCACAGCCAAAGGGAGCTGCAGGGACAGGGCCTGCAGGCGCTGGCAGCATGCGGCATGGAGACCTGCCCTCCCACCTCTTCACCACCTGGGAGCTGAAGGGGAGTCCCCCACCCCAATCCCTAGCCCTGAGCCCCCTCCCACACACCCAAACTGCTACTGCTGGCCCAGGGGCTGCCTGGCTCAGGCAGTCCCTGGACCAGCACCAGCCACTGCAGAAGTCATGGAAAGTCACGGAATCCATGACCTCCGTGACAAACTCACAGCCTTACTCATCGTGCTGCTGCTATCAGTATGCTTGCCACCAGACTCATTTTTCAAATAATCTGATGATTTATTTAACTGAAGAAAAGGATGTGAATGCTTTTTCTGATTGCTGGGTGTATCAAAAATGGTACAGTTTTCTTTTAGCACAACTCCCTGTAAATCCTGGGATTTTTATCCCTTTTAATTTTTGTGGTGACCTGACAGCACAATGAATGTATATACATATATATTAATCTTTCAACAGGACTGTTCGTGTGGCGATGCAAGTGCCTGTCGTAATGACATCTCTGGGGCAGAAAATTTCAACTGTGGCAGTACAGTCAGTAAATGCAGGGTCACCATTAATAACCAGTACAAGTCCAACAACAGCAACGACCCCAAAGGTAGTAATCCAGACAATCCCTACCGTGATGCCAGCATCTGCTGAAAATGGAGATAAAATCACAATGCAGCCTGCCAAAATCATTACCATCCCTGCTACTCAACTCGCACAGTGTCAGTTGCAGACAAAAACAGGCCTGACTGGGTCAGGAAGTATTAACATAGTTGGAACCCCATTGGCTGTGAGAGCACTTACCCCTGTGTCTATAGCTCATGGGACACCAGTAATGAGACTATCAATGCCTGCCCAGCAGGCATCTGGTCAGACTCCTCCCAGAGTTATTAGTGCAGTCATAAAAGGGCCAGAGGTGAAACCAGATACAGTGGCTTTAAAACAGGAACGTGAAATGAAAACACTGCAACTTGTACAAGAAGAAAAGCCAGCAGATGGAAGCAAGACTGTGACGCATGTTGTAGTAGTTAGTACGCCCTCAGCCATTGCCCTTCCTCTAACAATGAAAACAGAAGGAATAGTAACATGTGAGAAATGAAGAATAGGCAGTTACCAACATGGATTTTCCTGACTTTTATTGATTGAGCATTCTGACAGACTTGGGGTGGGGTGGGGTGAGGGAATGGACATGATCAAGAAGTCAAAAATGAGAGTTTAAAAATGTAAACATACATGCGTATATCAGAGACTTACTGGAAATTAACTAACTGTCCCATGTTTCAGTGGGAGTTGAACCACACATTCATATGCTGACAGAAAACTGCCTCTTTCAGTTGGGAAACAACTGAACCTATGAAGATGGAAAATTATAGGGACTGGACTGAAAGGGACCAAACAGTTCACTACGATATCAAGTTACACTAAGACCTGGAACACTAAAATGAGTTCTGTGAGAGGCTTGTCTTGGTTTAATTTTCAGGGGGAGAGGAGTCTCATTGTTACAAATGGCAAATCTGATGCATTTTTGGATGCATACCAGCAATTACTACTGTGTGCGCACAGTACTCAACTGGTGCTATGTGAAAAACTCTGCTACTAGGTATACTAGAATGTGAATTAAAGGAGAGGATTAAGAGCTTCTAAAAGAAGACAAAGAGACCTAGAGGGATTTTGTATCATATAGCTTAAGCAGATTTAAAATGAAAGCCTTAGACTGATTTTCAGTTATCTTTCTTGAAATAAGCTAATGGCTTGTTTGTGTAAAGCTTTTTTATTAAAACAAATTTTTTAAAAATCTTGTACCTAGCACAGTATTGTTATAGAATTACATGTAACATATTTTGTATGGTAGTTAAAGTCTGTCTAAATTTCTTAATTGTGGACAAAATAGCAGCAGGCTTTTGGCCTTTTGCTGTAACATGCCTGTGTCACTCACTTAGCCTTGACATCTGTGCATACATTTCAGTTTCAGCTCCACTCTGTCACTTGAAAGGTCACGCTCAGCATGAATTTTTGTCAGGTAGTTCTAAACCTGTACAGTTTCTTAGTTGAAGTTAAGAGGGAAGTACCAGTGTTCAGAATGAACTATAATAGTTTGTATATTCAACATTTGAAGTATATTCTATTTTGTTGTACTCTTGTTTCAAAGTGTATTCAAGTAGGTTTTACTGAAATATAGAAATGAAATTTAATTGATTTTGGTCTGTTTGTTTTTCTTAAGTTATCTTGTTTCTTTTCTTTTTTTTTTATTTCCCCTCTGTCTGTCCAACTACTTACCTGCTTGTTTGATATACTCCAATCACCAAGCTAAGAGGACAGTGACACAGTCAGGTGGTTTGGAGCTCCCTTACGCTTTCAATGGAAGAACTCTGCTCCCGTACACATAGTGTTGTGAGGCAGGTTGCCAGAATACACTTCTATCCCCATATAACGCCACCCAATATAACACGAATTCGGATATAACGCGGTAAAGCAATGCAACGGGGGCCGGGGGGCGGGGCTGTGCGCTCCGGCAGATCAAAGCAAGTTTGATATAACGCGGTTTCACCTACAACACGGTACGATTTTTTGGCTCCCGAGGACAGCATTATATCAGGGTAGAGGTGTAATTGGTAATTTATTTTTTAATCTATTTTTTAATGACTGCTGATGGACATATGCTGTGTAAAATCCTGTGGTTGCAGAGTACAGCTGATGTTGCATTGATTCCATTGAACGGAACACTTTTGAGTAACAGCATTAAGTGGTAGCACAGCAGTTATTATTTACTGTTTTATGTAGTGCCCAAAGTATTACTAAGCACTTTTACAGACTGATAAGACAGTTCGTGTTCCTAAACTCAGACACGAATGATAAAACTGAGAGGAGATTGGGGACAACAAATGTTACAAGAAGGAGAGCGTGGTTACTTTGGTTAGTCATGTGCACACCTTGAGGGTCTGTTATACATAAATGAATTGCAAAGGTGTTTTGGAGGACCTGGTCTGTGGGGCAGTAGATGAGGCAAGGGAAGATGGAAAAGAGTGGGTTAGAGTGCTAGTGAAAACATGAGGGTGAATAATAAGGACATAATGCAGGGACAAGTGGGGCTTGATCATAATGTGAGAACTAGGAGTGGCTGAAGGAATAATTAAATTCCCTTAGGTTCTCTGCAGGAGGTTGTGAAAAGTATAGATTAGTTAGTACTCCTTCCCCACACTGCCTCCTCTACCACCTCTCTGGGCACTTTTTTCTCTGGATTAGAAACATAAAAAATAATCAGGAAATATCTCCTTTCATACGCCACTTTCATCTTTAGCTCTCCAAATGCTTTACAAAACCTAGATGAATGTTATCCTCATTTTATAGAGAGGGAAACACAGTAGTAAGGAATAAAACACTCAATCAAGCCACCTGCCCATCCAGTGCAGTATCCTGTCTGATAGTAGCTAGTACTCTACACTTCAAAGGAAAACAGTGTAAGAATCCCAGAATGGCTGCTTGTGGAACAGCCTGACTCCAGGGGAAATTTCCTTCCTCATCCCCATCAGTCAATGGCTGGCATATGCCCTGAAATATGAGGATTTATATTCCTTATAAAGTTCTGTGGATGTTCATTATCTATATACATATCTAATCACACTATCCAGTGGCCATTAGTTCTACCAGGTCCCTTACCTTTTCTCTATCATTTATATTATATACCTCTATCTTGTCCCTTTTATTCATCTAGCCTCATTGCTGTAATCATTTGTCCTTGTCCTTCTATTTCTATCTTCTATGAAATTAAGTTGTTAAATTCTGTTGTATATAGGTTCTTATATTGCGCTCATCACTATTATCCGAGCACCTTCCAGTCGTGCATTAGGCGATATGACTACAACTGTCACATGTTTTGTTCTCTTATCCTCTCCTCAAGGGGAGAAGTGTATGCAGTGGAGTGTCTTGTTTTGCAGTTTTGTTTTTTGGTGATTTGCCCAATGTCACCTGCAAGACAATAGCAGAGACTTGAATGGAACCTAAGTCTTCTGATTCCCAGTCAGGTCTCTTATACACTAGACCACATTGACTCGGTTCTTTCAGTTGCTTATGATGGAGAAGAAAATTGGGATGACAATTTGTTTCAAATTTCCAAGGAGGTGGGTGGAAAACAAATGATGTAGCAAAATACATGGAAGCTTTGGAAGAAAGAGACCTTAGGTTATTCTGATTAAATGCCTCAGGTGATTCTGGTGCTGCAGTCAGTCAATAACAAAAGGGAAAAAGTATTTTTCAACTGCCTTTAAATAACTGAGGATTTTGCCAACACAGGGCTGTCAATCCTCTGATTCAAGCACAAGTCTCATGATTTCAGTTGAGGCTTTTGGGTCTGAACAATCTATTTAATTTTTTTTTCTGCCACTTGTTTCCTTTGTGTGCTATTGGATGTATGACATTCCAATGAACTTTTTTAAGTGAAAGCCCTCTTAGACCAGAACCAGAGAAAGCCACTGCAGGATGTGAGAGACAGCCTGTGATCATGAGCATCATTAATTTAGTGGAAGTAACTGTTCAGAGAGTCCTAATTTTGCCCCTCAATGTCAGTGGAACCACTGTGCACACACAAACAGTGAAATAACTTAGTGGCTCATTTCCCTTTTTCTCACAGAAGTCAGATTGTGGTGGTCAGCTACAAAACCTGTTCTCTTAGCAGGGTGGAGAGATTGTATTTTCTTGAGGCGGGGGTGACAGGGTTTGGGCAAGTAGAAGAAGTTTAACAAAAAGCATTTATTAAAATTTGGGTTTAAGCTTAACTTTGGGTTTTGGCATGTCTCGCTGTCCACTTTGTTCATTCATCTGATTTTTTTGAACTTTTGGTGGGCAGGAACATGTAGCAGAGTTCTGTATCCATATGAGAACTAGACTGAAAACAGTGATTAGAGAGGGATACTGCATCGGTGTTACAGTCTAAGAGCAGAGGGCTGTACAGACTCTAGATTCGCTTAAGCATAGTCTGAGCTTATACTTTAGAGAGCTTGTGGATCAATAAAGGAGATGTAAAAAGAGGAAAGCTGCACCTTAACTAAAAAGGCCAGCTAATCTTGATCGCATGTCTATAGGGCGGAAGTAGTGAAGGAGAAGTGGTTGTCAAGCATGAAGCAGGACCAAGTGAAGACCTTCAGGCAGGAAGAGATGGTACAGAACCCAGACTGACTTCATACAGGCAAGCCAGTGGGTGGGAAGCATAAAATCTGCTGCAGAGTGAGCACCCTCTGAATATACGGTAGAAGGGAAGAGAGGTTTGAGAGGCAGAAAACTGACTCAGGGAAAGGTGGGAGCAGCATCCAGTATGGATGTTGGGCATCCTTTGTCCTAATGGTTAACCCTTAAGAAACAGAGGTTTCTATAGGATGAAGAAGCTGAACCCTGCTGCTCGTGAGCCAGGGAGAAAATGGGACACGTTGAGAAAGAAGTTGAAGACTGACTGCAGCAGTCCAGGAGAGAGAGAAGAAACTGGGTTGAAGTGCTGCAGTACCAAACAGGAGGCAGGAATAAAAAAATGACAGCATCCTCACATTGTATACAATGCCCTTGATCAGTTTATGTGTGTGAAGGGGATTGGGTAGGTGGTTGACAGGCTCACCAACTAGTCCCTGAGGAGCTGCCATGTCAAGTGGGACTGTGTCCTCCTCTTGGCCACTTCCACAGACTCCTATTTCAAGAACCTGGAGGTGCGTGGAAGGGATTGGAAGAAAGGCTCCCAGCCTAAAGTAGCTACGTCGTGTGTATCTTGCCACTATGGAGGAGAGGAGTGAAAACCAAGAGCTGCCCTGGCCAACTGGAGCCTGTAGGGTTGGAGTTGCCTAGAACCACCGGTGAGAGGCAGACCTGAGAGAACCAGATAACGTGCAATAGAGAAAGGAGAGGGGTAGATGAAAAGCAAAAGGAGAGTTTGTCATATTTTTTAAAGAACACTTTTATAAGTCTTCCATATAAGCAATCGCTAACCAAAGGGATGTTGCATGACCATGCCTGATAAAAGTTGACATCACTCAGACACTTAAAATATGGCCCACAGCATGAAACTTTATGAACCTTTGAATACATGGAGTTGTTACAGTTCAGAGGAACTCCCATCCACCTAATATACAACTCCAGTTAGAGTGAAGTTTCTGTTCACAAGTAAGGATCCAGACTTGATGACACTTACTAGACTGCAGTCAGGACTTCCTCTACCTCTTCCTCATGCAATCATAAAAATAAAAGGATGGAGGGCAGATGGAAGTTGTACTTCTAAGCCCAACAGCCTAAAGTTAAGTTCTGAGCGGCCACTATCTTGGCTGTCCCCTCTTTCCAGCAGTGAGCGTGCCACACTTGTGAATGCTGCTGCAGATCACTCATCAGAAGCACAGCAAGTGCTGTTAGAATCTGAAAGCCTCCATGAATATGCTATGGCTGAAATGGAAGGGATGCTTACTGTGCACTTCAAACATCCAGTCCCTTTGTCTAGTTCTTTTTACACTAGCTTCTTAGAAGGGTAGGCAGGCTTTGGTCACTATCAAGGTACTGTATATCTGAGAGCTACGGCAGGAAGATCTCTCTAGCTACCCTGAAATTAAAAAAGTTGGTCCTCAGAGCACCTACCCAGTACTCTGCTCAGTTTGGCAGCTGAGGTTGGCCCTAACACTTAAACCCATGAGAGACGAGAGCAACAGCAACCTCTCGATGATGGTTTTTACAGATAATGCTTGAAGGAAAGAAATTCTCAACCCTAACTGAAGCTCAAAGTTTACTACTTCTACAGTTCTCCTTCCCCACTCTCCAGCATATTACTTAGTAAATTGTAGTTAATGACACCTGTACAACATCATTGGAGGAAAGGAAGAGGTTGTTGAGGGCATGATTTGAAGACAAGGGGGTTTAGGTCAGATTTTCAAAGTTATTTAGGTGTCTAAACATGCATAAAAGTGCCTAATGAGATTTTCAAAAGCTGCTATGGCAATTAGGCACCTAGACCCCTTTAGAGATCTAAAGATGCAGATAAGCACCAGGATCTTCAAATACCTTTGGCTCTGTGTAACGGCAGTCCTGGTTTGGCCAGCAGAACTTCTTGAGCCTACTGCTGCATGAGGTGGAAAGAATCTAGGCTTGACTCAGAGCCCGGGCGGCCTGTGCTGTTCAAAATAATGTCTTTAGTTGTAAAATGAGCACATTTGATACAGAGGCCATTGAGACATAGACCTGGAATCCCACAATGTCATTAGTTCAAAGTCACTTCTCAAACGAGACCTGCATTTTATAGCAAGGATATTCTATTTCTGTGTAAGCCAGACTACCAGAGTGAGGTCAAACATGAGTGGCAACAAAGGGCTGCCTTTCCTGTGTTGTGACCTTGAATAGAGAACTGAATATCAGACTATTAATGCCTGTTGTGGCAGGGGCCTTGGTCTATCAATTACAAAACCGGAATCCTGTGCCATCTGCTCAAAACTGTCTGTTCCCAAGGCAACTGCTGCAAACTGTGAAATAGACAATCAGTTGTCATGTTATCTATCCTATTTTCTCAGTTTGATGAAGTCCACCTTCTTAGCATGAAAGAGTCCGGAACAAGAGTTTGCATTTTTCTAGCAAATAGTTGCCAGCATCTTACACTTAGCTTTGATTAAAGGGAGAGGAGTCACTTGTTACTAAACTGATCCAAGAACTTCAACAGTATTGAAAAGCTGGTTTGGAGGAAAAATCCCTCCCAACAAAAATTACGTTCCTTGTCACTTCTGCTTGCTGAATAACAGCAGAGATTGATTAAGGGTCTGGTACAGTTAGTAGATAAGACAGTCATATATCAACTTAAATATTAAGGAAAAGTAAATTTACTGTATTGCGGGACTGGCATCTCAATCCTTACTCATTGGAAATTGGTTGAATGTAGATGTCCATTTCAGGCAAAAAGATGATCATAGACAGAACAAGCTAAATTCAATGCATGCCATAATAGTGGGTATTAAGTTTTTTTTTTGGGGGGGGGGGGAGATGAGGGGTGGGCATGTGACATTACTTTGTTTAAGCTCTGTGTGTGTTGAAAGATGAACTTGCAGCAGGTTTTTGGTTTTTTTTTAAAACAAAACTTTCAGACAATGAAATAACTTCATAATTTCTTCCTGCAGCGTAACTTTGGGGTAGGAACAAGGACTCAGTAATGATAAAAGTTAACACAGCCTCTATCTATGATTAAAACAGAGAATGTGACATCGGATATTGAGTAGTGTGTGTTCACAGAGTAGGCACAGTCCCAGAAGAACTTGGGTGGTAAAGACATTTGTATTTTAGAATCAGTCACACTGTGGCATGGGGTCCTCCCCCCTCATCCCCCAAAACAACAACAACAAAGATAGTGGCTCTCCTGTTCGTTCAGATAAATGACCAGCTACTATCAATACAAGAACAAAAGCACTTTCACCACTGCAAACTCTTCTCTTGCAGAATACTAAGAGACCAAGGGCAATGTTTCATTTTAGTCTTCCTCAGCATGGGGGCCCACAAAACTTCTTTTATGGCCGTAGCTGGGTTAATAGGCCAAAGTTAACCTAGATTGTAGCAGTTCATTGTCAAATGCTGTCCAGCTTTAATAGGTACACTAAGGGAGAATGCAACATATCTTCAACTACAGCAGTTGTAATCTCCTCTTGCAGGTCCACCAGAAAGCTGTGACTTCCTGGGCCTGTTAAATCAGGAATTAAGTGACTTGCTTTCCAGCCCTCTTGCACCCCGGTGCCCCACCTCTCACTTCCCTCTCATTATCAGTCTCCAAGGACATGCATCAGTTGCAGACGATCCCCGAATGACGATTGAGTGGACTAAGAGGCTCCTGCCCTGTTTCACTATATAAAGGTTTGGCAGTGATGACAGTTGCACAGAAATCAGGCCATCGAGCACAGAACACATGGAGGTAACTTTTTTTTGTGTGGTAAAAGTATGACAGTGGTTTTTAACTCTTGTTTGAAAAACAAATTAAACTGTTGATGGTGAGATTCCAAACAAAATGGTAAAAGCATCCTTCAGATCTTCTGAAACACGCCCCCCCCCCCCCCCCACACACACACACTCTCCCTAGGGTGAGAGGCAGCCCATCAATCAGCAAAAGCCATTTGGGCCGATCTGCATGATAGTTTGGCTTTGTAGGTACTGTTAGTAAAGAAGATTTATTGCAGCCTCTATGCTGTGGCTCAGTGCCCCAGGAGAGTTTCACAGCGGAGGCATTCGTGAGGAAACCCAGAGAATTTTTCCAGCAGCATGAACCTAGAAAAGAAGGGAAATGTTTATAACAAAAGTGCAGGGGGTGGTGGTGGTGGTGAAAAAGGATGGGTTGCAGCATTTTGTGACCTGGCTCAGAACAGAAGATATACGGTATCATTTGTTTTCCAGTTGTGGCATGTGTGATAAAGTAGGGAACCTGTGCACAATTTGAGTTCTGTGTGAGATTATGAACTCTGCATCTTTCAGACTGCAAACTCTATTATGTATGCTAGGACTAGTTGTCATCTCTAGTGTCTATTTGCCTTCCTGTTGGACTGAAACTCCAAGGGGTAGCAATACAGGGCTGACAATAGAGGACATTAACTCAGGATGGTTTTCTAGCCAAATACGAGCCTCCGAGACAACAGGCTGGATTCCACACAGAAGAATTGGTTGGTCAGAGGAGGTGGGTCATGTGGCAAAGGCCTGATCACTTGAGGCTAATCCAGGACAGACTGAAAGGTTATAAAAGGGCAGGAGCTGCTGATCTATTTGAGGTCTTTGCCCATTTTCATCAGCTCAGAGAGAAGTTGTTGCAGGAGTCTGAGGCAGGGGAAATCTTTCCTAGCTGAACTCAGCCCATGTCTCAAGGAAAGGATGAGCTAGGGTGAGGGAGACTGCACTCAGGATGTTTTCTATGTGATCTGTACACTCTGTGCTTTATTTGTTAAAGCACGAGCAGTGGTGTTAGAAGCCGGTGCAAAGTATCTGTGCATTTTAAAAGTTACACTTAACACATGCCCCCTTGAAGAGGTAAACCAGAAGGCTCATACCTGCAATGGGATTCTGAGAAAGGTTGTGTTTAAGCTGGAAGGGAGGGCCTGAGGGGGTGCCAGATACAGGAACGGCACCATAAGGGCCTGCCTAGGAGCTCCAAGTCAGTGGACAGTGCCTGGACTCTATTCAGATTCCAGATGCTTAACACATGGGGATAAGTAGCCTGGTGAATGGCCAAGTGGGGGTGCTTGATTGGGCCTATGACAGCAAGTCACCCAGACTATGTAATATCACAGCTGAAAAATTAGGCCGATAGCTGATTGCAATTCCAAAAGTAGAGGCTGTTGCAATTTGCTGGAAGATCCAGCAGGGGAGAATAGGCGCTTGGCTTCTGATGAGACGGGTGGTGGTTTTTTATTATTATTTTAATATTGGGAAATGAAAGAAAATTTTTGAAAGGAACCAATTTGTTACAGGTTTAAGTGTTAGTTAAATAATCTGTTTTAATATGGTTTTTAGAAATACCCATCACTATTTCAATCTGTGTAAGCAGATTGGTGTGTTGTCACACATTGGCAGAGACCTTTTTCTGAAACAGCACTTTAGAGTGGAAACATGGAAGTGTTTCAGACAACAGCTTGCAGGGGGCAGCAAGAAACAGCTCTGAGGTTATTTGGTTGAGTTTTCACTGAGCCACTGCAAATTGCTGAGGTTGACGGCCCAAGTTTAAACTACCCGTGATTCATGAACGCAAGTCTCCACAGTGAAAGTGAAGGGTCATACTACGTCTGATCTACACAATTCTGTTGACACCCAGGCATGTTTTGCACTGGGATTAAGGGCACAAAAAATTGTGGCTCAGGACACTAGCAGAAGAGTAGAACTTTAAAGACTTTTCAGAGAAAGACAGGGCAGAATGAGCTGCTGCAATTGTGGTGACACAGAGCAAGCAGGTAGTGGGCTGGGAATGTAAGACAAAGCAGTGGTCAACACAGTATCAGATTGGAGTGTTTACTCTCCCACTCCAACTATTCCTGTTTGACCCAGGAAAGGAGAGAGCTAGCCAGTGGGCACATATCTGCAGCAGAGGGCCCCTATTTCACAGCATGACTAAGTGAAAATGCTCACCCCATGAGCAACATAAGAACGGCCATACTGGGTCAGACCAAAGGTCCATCTAGCCCAGTATCTTGTCTGCCAACAGTGACCAATGCCAGGTGTCCCAGAGGGAATGAACCTAACAGGCAATGATCAAGTGATCTCTCTCCTGACATCCATTGCCACCCTCTGACAAACAGAGGCTAGGGACACCATTCCTTACCCAAATAGCCACATTTGCTTTTTCTAATTGATAGAATGCAAATACCAGCTGACATCTGGGAGGGGGGGGGGGGGAAAGACAGTACTTTGCTCCAGTTCCATTGGCTCGCTAATGTGGAATTTGATATGTCAATTAGGGTCCCTAAAAGAAGGATATAGCCATAGCCTAGTGTAAGGTTTAGATGCATTTTGCAGTACTACCAGAGAAGGCAGTTCGCCAGCAAAAACAAATGCTTATTTCTCATAAGTTTTCTTTGTGGGTTCTGGCTGCCTTTTTGTCCCTGCCTCACCAAATGGAGTCTATAGTTCCATGGTGGTGGTAACTCTAATGGGGATGGACATGTCACCACCGCAGACAATTTCTGAAAAATATGTCTTTGAAAGTTGTGATACTCGGACACCTTAGCAAGAAGACATTACATTGATAATTGTTTTAAAAGGCCATTTATTAATGTATTTGGAACACTTACAATTCAGAATGGGCCAGTAACATTACTTGAAATGAAATACTGCTTTAGCTTGGAATTGCCCTCTGTGTGGTTCCTTTTCCCCCCACCCGCTGAAAGTCAGCCCCATGGCTTCCCCACTCCAGCCACCATTCCCTCCCTCGCCACCTCTACTTCAACAAAAACCCTCACTGCTGTATTCACAACCCATAGCTACAGGACCTTCTTGGTGGAGAAAAGCACTCCCCACTTAGCAAGGCTGGCAAGAGCTGCTTATACTAATATTTTTCTCCCTCCCATAGTTTAATGCATTGCTAGAGTTCCACTTACCCACAAAAAAGAGAAACTCAAGACTGCTGCCAACCCTTTTTGTCCTGTGTTTTATAATGGCAGAGGCAGAGCCATCAGTCCCTCTCAATACATTGTTTACCATTTTCTAAAAATGCCAGTGTTAAGTCTTCAAAATGCAATGCAACATACACAAAAAAAGGCAGGGGAAGTGGGGCTTAACCTGAAGATCGGACCTTTATCAAAACAGTTAGTAAAACTATGACAAGACTAAATAAGACTATAAATTTAAACCATTTAGAAATGTGTGGCATTAAACTGACAGGCAAAATATTCCTGGATTAAGTATGTCCTTTGAAAGGAAGTGCAGGGAAAATAGTAGTTACAACTTTGTGTCTCTACAGGCCACATATGCATTGATGCAGGCACATTTTCTGCAAAACTGAAGGTACTACTACATCATACACTATGGTCAAGTCTCCTCTCTTAGGCACTCCTACTGGAGTAGGCTTTGCATCACATTACATGCTCTATGGAAGCTGCTATCAGTTCTTAAAACACAGATTAATTCTCCCATCTCAAATCATTTCAGAATTACTAGGGCCTTCCTAGATCTGCTTGTGTGTCTGAAATGCATGTGTTTCCTACATTTAGACTTAACACAACTTGGTCAATTGCATTGCTTACACATCAATATAAAAATAAATAAAAACACTTATATAGTCAAGCCTCTTACCCTTGCATGTTCACCAAGGGGAAACATTAAAACTTGCCCTGACAGCATGCTAATTTTGTTTGTGTACATATACACTGAATTCTTAGCTTGAGAACTAAAGGCCTGAACATTCATTTCAGGATTGATTCAGTCCTTAGACAAAGGAGTTAATGAAGGGAGAAAGAATGCAGTTTCCCCTCCAATTTTCAAACTAAGATGTGGCAAAGCACATGTTGAACAAAACCATCGCAACTCAAAAATTGGCAGTCAACTCCTTTTTCCTCCTTTGGAGGCTTCAAATTATAAGGTTTGAATGGCAAAGTTACTTTCAAGTACATGCCTGAAAATATATTAAGCCATCCATATACCCCATCCTTAAGTAAATCCAGCCTCATCAAAAGTTTCTTTAAAAATGGTGAGTTAAGACACTGCAATACCATATGGAGTTTAAACAAATTATAAAAGCCTGTCAGGGTCTTGATTAAAGCTGAAGTCACACACCAAAGACAGGTGGTCTGAAGGGTAATTGAAGGATGGCAGCCTGTTGGGTCCAATTTGTTCTTCAGTCAGCAAGCCAAGAGCAGAGTTTACATTTAAGGCATGCTGGGAATACCAGATATAATCCAGTGTGTGCCTGCACTCTCCAGAGGGCCGGATCTTCCATGAAGTGTAAGGAGGCTCTGATTGCCCATCTGCACTCAGCAGCTTGTAAGCACTATTCAGGTTGAGACTGGAGTTAGAGAATTCCTTGTAAACTTCTTCGGTGGGCTCTGCATTGAAGTCTCCACAGATTATTAGAGGGATCTCTGCTCCTTGGGTAATATTTTTTAGGTTCTGTAGAAGATCGCAGCCTTGTGCTGATCGAAATCTCTCCCAGCCAGTACGGGCTTTCAGATGAGTGACTGCAATGCAGAACAGCTTCCCAGTTTCACTGCATCTCAGCGTCTGGGCTATGGCCACTTGGTTGGTTTTTAGCTTCATTGCAGTTAGACGGATATTAACACTGTTGATCAATGTAAAGCGGTCCTTGAGAAAAAACAAGGCACAGCCATCTGGCCCATTGTTATGTTCCACATCTAAACAGGGGGACCATGGCTTAGGGAAGAAAGTACACTGGTAGCCTAGCCGACTAAGGAGTGGCTGAAAGGTATCAAAAAAATGGTCCACTTCTTGCAAGCACAAAATGTCTGGTTGGTATGCAAGGATTTCCTCCAGAATGAGGCATTTCCTTTCTTCCCACTTGAGAGCTTCCATGGGGCACTGAACAAAGTTGTCCTTGCCTTCTCCAAGAGCTGGAATGAAAAATCCATCAGTACCTATTAATTGCCAAAGAAAATCATCCCCTCCCTAACTTAGACTTGCGTGGGCTGGTGAAAACAAGGGACTCCCTTGTAAACATACTGCCAGCTACAGTTAAGTAGTATGCAGAGTTCTACTCAAAATCTGGACCTAACCCAAAATGGATTTAAATGTTAAGTTAATTTTAAGTGTGGTTTATAGGACATATTGTCTCCATTTTGCCAGGAGATTTTATTACCTTGCTTTGTAGGATACATGTGTGCAAAAGTTGTGGCATACTTCTAGGCCATAGATACCAGACTGGATTGGAGCTGCTGCTCCAAGTTATAAGTATTTGTGGCCACAGTTTGCAGGAGTGACTACTGATTTTGGATGATCAATCTGAGATGCCTTAAAGGGGTGTGATTTTCAGAAGTGTCTGGTAAGAAAAATAAAAACAACCTCTATACACCGACGCCTTTGTAAAGAAGTGTGTCACACAGGGCACCCCAAAAATTAGAAGTTGCTTTAAACTAGATTAGCATATGTGGCTGCTACGTCATCTTGTAGTATTTCTTGTTAAGTCTCTTCCATGCTATTGTGTTTACTCTATCGTCTGGAAGATGTTACAAGGCAGAAAGGACACTAGATAGGAGAGCTATTTGACAATATTCTTAATCTCAATATGGTCTTTTCAAAAGTTAAAAAAAATGTGCAGAGAGAAGGCGAGATGAGGCCACTGTGCCCAGTTCAACCCTCAGCACTGAGTGCACAATGTGGAAAGTACCACTATAAACACAATTATTCCACTTCAAATGTGCTTTTCCAAGTATCAATAACCAAGACAAATGAAAAAATTCCTGGAACTCTGAACCAAGTTTAACTAGTTTTTTTTTTTTAATACATTGCCACAGGATGATCTGAATGTGTTATAATTCAACTTCAAAAGTAGTAGTATAGAGGGCAAGTCTACTTTTTGGAGGTCACTAAGGATCCAATAGTGGTGTGCAGCTCAACTTAATAGGAGATACCTTGTATTCACATTAAGTAGCTTCAGTTTTATAACTACAAGAAAAGGAAATGTTTGTGTGACTGTTGTGCAGGGAAGGTCACATGAATTCAGATCCAGAAGCTTTCTATTTTTGCTATTCCTTCCGAATTAGATGCGTCTCTGCCCTAACCCTCCCAATTCCATATATCTGTACTCTGTGCAAACGCACTATATCTACATTAAAAAAAATACATACAATTCATTTTCAACAGCATCTAGCTCCAAGGGGACTACCTCAAGTTGGAGATTTATACGAGGTTCATACCTTGCGCAAGAATGTTCCACTGCATGACCCTAATGGGACGACGGGTGCTGGTAGAATCTGCCCTCAGGTCTACAAAGTCTCTCTGGAGTCGGGGAGGGCGTTTTTGAAGAACTGCCTGGCATTCTTGAAGCAGAGCTTTAGGATCTATGGGATCCAGCTGCTCTGAGTCTGACTGTTCCAAGTATTCCCGATGCTGGGAGGCCGCACTGCTGTTCAACGTCTTAGCAAGAGCGCTATATAGCCTGCTCGTACTGTTTCCCATGGAACACGCTGAAAAGAAAGAAGTGACAGTTCAGCATCAGGCATGATTAACTCCCCGTCCCTATTTTCAAATATAGGGTTGATCTTTCATCTCCCAAGTCAGAGTAGACTAGTGAACTGACGGTAGCATTGCAAAAAGTCCAGAAACTTCTGGCATTTGCCCCTCACTGCATGGGAATGTTTCAAAGGGCTGCACAAAAAGCGCATAATCAAAAAAGACAGCTAGGGTTCTCTCAAAGTTATGTTTTCTTACATCTTCATAGCACCTTAAGGGGAACTGACTAGGCTTTTTAAATTTTAAAAACTCCAGTGAATACTAAGGCTAATAGTTAGCTCTAAGTTACAAATAAATGCATTCATAAAAAAGGAATCTCACAGCATTTTAAGTTTCCTGCATAAATCATATTTTTTGTCCCTCATTGTGGATCTTTGTCACACATTTGCCCATATCTGGGTCTTGCCAGGTTGAGAGGTATATAGCAAACAGGTCTGCTGGTTCCTGGGACTATTTATTCTTGGACAGAAACCAAGAGACCAGCAGAAACTGGCTTCAAGATCTTCCCTCCCCATATTAGCATGATTCCCCAAAACTGTTTTATTATGACAATTCTTTTCAGCTTTTGAACTGAATAGGACCAAATGAAATGATCTTCAACTTTTCCATCCATTTCCTTATATAGCTTTGTCTAAAGGATTTTATTCACACTGCGTGGGCACGGTGTAAAAATCTGACAAATAGGGTTGACTCACTGTGTTGATGAGCGCCATCGTAAACCAGCCACAGAAAAGTTGGGTGTGTGAACACGCAACCCTATCACAGTTGTGCAAATTGCTAAGAGTATTCTCTATATGGTAGTCTTCCACCTCAGACAATTCAAGAAAATAGAGGCAATAAAATGAAGTATAGGAAATTTCTTAGAAGTGAAATGCTTTTGTCAGAAGATGCAGCAAGGACCAGTAGCTAGGAAAGGTGCTGCTAACTTTGTGAAAGCCAAGTTCTGCCTTGTCTTGTATCTCATACATCAGTGGGATTGCCCAGGATGTGAAAAAATGTAAAATTTGCCCTAGTAATGTTCAGGAGAAAAGTTATGCTAACATGGCAACTGCTACATCAGAAGTTATTTAAATTCTGGTATTCCCTCGGGAGGTGGAAGATATTCATAGATTTCCCAACTACCTTGTGTCATCATTAGAGCTGGCTGGAAGAAGACAATTCCGTTTCACTGCAACTTGAGGTTTAGAAGTTTTTCATTCCACGATGGAACAAAACCAAAGCCTTTTTAACATTTTTGCAAAAATGGAATTGTGCCAAAATGGCTGGTTTTGGGAGCAAAACCAGCACTTTTGATTTGGGCAGATTTTTTGGGGTCCCTGTCACTTCTGATGAGACACTCTTCTACTCTATAGCCTGGTGGCTGGGGCATTGGTCTGGTATGTAGGAACCCCAGACTCAAGTCACAGCTCCACCAGATTTAGAGCATCACTCTGAACGTTCCAGCCAGCTCCTGTCACCACATCAATGCACTGTACAGACAGCACTGTTCACTTTGTAACACAAACCTCAGGGGAGAAGGTACATTTTAAACTTGAACAAAAATAAAGTGGTTGCAGGGAAGGGACTGAAAACTTCAGAAGCTTGAACAGCTTGAGTATGAGCCTCATATCCAACCTTCATCCTAGACCGGGGGGTGAGCAAACTTTTTGAGTCAAGGGCCACATCTGAGTGGGGAAATTGTATGCAGGGCCAGGGCAGGGGGTTGGGGTGCATGAAGGAGTGCGGGGTGCGGGACGGGGTGCGGTGTGCAGGAAGGGGCTCAGGGCAAGGGATTGGGGTTGAGAAGGAGTGCGGGGTGCATGAGGGGGCTCAGGGCAGGGTGTTGAGGTGCAGGAGAGGTGCGGGGTGTGGCAGGGGGTTCGGGTGCACGGTGCAGCAAGGAGCTCAGGGCAGGGTGTTGAGGTGCAGGAGGGGTGTGGGGTGTGGCAGGGGGTTGGGGTGCATGGTGCAGCAAGGAGCTCAGGGCAGGGAGTTGGGGTGCAGGACGGGTGCGAGGTGCGGGCAGGGAGTTGGGGGGCAGGATGCAGCAGGGGGTACAGGCAGGGGACTTCGGGCAGGGAGTTGGGGGCGGGGTGCAGGAGGAGTTTGGGCTCCGACCCGGTGCCGCTTATCTAAAGCGGCTCCGGGGTGGCAGTGGCGTGCACTGGGGCCAGGGCGCCAGGCTCCCTGCGCTGCTCCAGGAAGTGCTGCGGCCCCTGGGGGAGGGCTCTGCATGCGCTGCCCTTGCCATGCCTCCAGGTACCTCCCCCGAAGCTCCCATTGGCCACAGTTCCCATTCTCGGCCAATGGGAGTTGCGGTGGGGCGGTGCCTGGAGGCATGGGCAACGCACAGAGCCCTCTGCCCCCCCCCGCCTGGGGTCTGCAAGGAAGTGGTGCTGGCTGCTTCTGCAGAGCGGTGTGGGGCCATCCCACTGGCTGGATCCAAAGCCCTGAGGGGCCGGATCTAGCCCGCGAGCCATAGTTTGCCCACCCCTGTCCTAGATATTGGCTAAAGAAACACCAACCCTACTATGTTATAGAGTTCCCTATGAAATACACTTATAAATATTTAGCACCGTGTTTCTCCTAAGCTGTACAGAGCTACTGAGCTTTGCTTTCCGTCTACCCTACTTAATCCATTTAGGGAACCAGTGCTCCCTTTCTGGAAGCCCCGACAAAAAAGCCAGTGGAAGTCTCTAAATAAGTAGTCTCTGTTCTTCCCTCAGAGGAGGTGAGTCCATGAGCATACGTTACATAACCTCTCTCTACAGTTATGGCTGTGGAAGTCAAGCAGCACTGGAGAAACAGATAAATTCATAATTCCTCATATGTTCTGAGATCTGAATTGCACGGCTTTAGGTCAGCTATTGTTTCAGGACTCCTGTCTCATACATATTCTTTTGAGATATACTGCTGAAAAGTTCAGCTTCTCCAGAATTAAGAATTCATCTGACAAGCCCCTCACCACCTACATATCTTCTATTGAAGAAGAAATTTTCTTAGTAGATTTTAAAGTCAGATAAGTCAAATACTTTCCCCCTACCTATTTATATGGTGTCCTTTTATTTTAATGATGCAGCCAGTAGCAGCATCTTGCTCTACTGCAATGAAGAGGAAAGTCTCAGGGGTCAAACCTTCCAAAGTGGGTACTCAGGATTTACATGGAGAATATGCATGTTTGAGATGTACTTCATTTTTGGAGCACCAGAACTGATACTATTTGGAAGCCATAGTAAATTTAGTTCTCTAAGTTGTATTCCAGTGTTTTACAACCAACTTTACATTGGTTATTTTAAGAGGACTCTACTATTAGTATACTACCACCTCAAGTACTGTAAGAATTTCCTACTAGAGCTAAACCCACCCTGAAGAGGATGAATATGCAGATGGATATTGCCCCCTCCATAACCACACAAAAGAATGCCAATCCACCCATTCTAGCCTCAGACATAGATCAGAGAGATGGACCTTGACTCATAGGCCCTATTACTGTCTGCTCATTAAACGGTTCATCTTCCCCTGCCCTTTCCAAGCACCATATCAGAGACAGAATTTACATTTCTGACTTCAGAACTTTACCAGGCGAGGTTATTTTATATCGCAATAGCCCCTGAAGACCCCAGCAAAGACCGAGGCCTGTTGTGCTGGGCATTGTACAAACAGCCCATCCCTGACCTAAAGGGCTTTCTGTCTAAACAAACAAGACAGACAGAAGGTTGGAGGGGAAGAGAGAGGGGAAGTGACTCATCCAAGGTCACACAGCAGGTCAGTGGCAGAGTTAGGAACCAAACTCAGATTTCCTGACTCCCCAGCCAGTGCCCTAGTTACTCCTGTGCTGCCTCTCTGCAGTGACAGAACCTAAGCAGCAAGGGGTGAGAATCTGGTCAGATGTTGGCCCTGTGTTTTGCTTATTAACAAAGGGATAGTTGCAGGTTAGACAGCTACATTGTTTCTGAAACAAACTATGTTTCATTTTGGCTGAGAGGGGAAATTTTAGTTAGAATTTTTTCCCCATTGCAGTCCGAGGTCATGGTGGAAATCCATTAACTGAGTTCTAGGGAATAAGCCCAGCAGGTAAATTTCAGTCAGAGCTTATTTCATAGGTAGCATTGTACCTTTGATCAAGAGGGTGCTTATTATGCACTCTGCCCTATGCCTGTTATGGATCCGCTCAATCTGTGGGCTTCCTGCCTAGAGACCTAGGAGTAGGATTACTTATTTACCCAGGCTAAAGTCTTCAGCAATCAGGGCAGCTAGGTGCTCTCATTGACTCTCTCTCTCTCTTTTCCACCCCTCCCCACCTTAGGTCCTTTTTTCCTCAAGGTCTGTCTGCCCAATTACCCCAACACCGCTTCCAACTGCAAACATTTTACTTCTGCTCCCATAGCACCTCTCACTACCCCACCATAGGCCCCCAACAACCCTCCAGCTCCAATGATTCCCACCCTACTGTACTCCACAATCCCTAGTAACCCCATCCCTGCAGGCAGCCTTTTCACCTGTACCCTGCAAAATCTGTGCTCCCCTTTTGCCCTGCAGTCCTCTTCTGCCCACATGTCCCATGGCCAGCCCCAGCACTCCCCCCTCCCCCATCCTTCTTCCACGTGGCCCCTGGAAGGCCCTACCCATCTTTGGTGCTCATTTAGTAAGGAGGTAGCTTTCTGGGCCCAGCTCTGCCCTGCCTTTGCCCAGTGCAGGGACAGAAAGCAGAGATTTGGAGCCCGCTGCTGTCATGACAGAAGCAGTCCTGCTGTCAAGAGGTCAGGACAGCAGGCATTCTATAGCAGAACACAGTGCTAGGTGCTCTGACTGGGAGGCAGTACCCGCCAGCACCTCCCCATAGTGATAGGACTCAAAAGATGTGTGAAGTTGTGTCAGAAGCCACCCACATGCCAGAATCCCACTGCCATTATAAAACCACAATAAGTATGTTTAAAAGAGTGCCCAGGAACACAACTAGGGAACAATTACACTGGACATCTGACAACCTCTGGTGTCTAGGCAAACTGATCCACTTGGGGGGGGAAGTCACATATTATCCCCCATCTGAACTTACCCAGGGAGGAAAGAAAGCGAGGAAAGCCCAGGAAGAATGGGCAGAAGACAGTGACCGAGGATGCTGAATGTGCTGGCATCACTTAGGAAGAAGTACCACTACTAGTGAGTGCCCATAATCAATGGAGGAGCTGGATTGCCCAATGTGACAGTGGCACAAGAGGAACTAAGGTCTACGGTAATCTTAAATGTTACTGTTTTTTAAAAAGACTAATTTCCCCAGATGACCATGTTCCTTTAAATCCTAATGAGTATTTTAGTTTAATCTAATCCACATATCTTTAGGTTTGCTCCCAGGGCCATGTGGAACCAAACCAAACATCTAGAGATGTTTACCCACTTTCTGTTCAGCTTGTTATAAACCAGAGTGTCATAATGACTTGCTTGACTAGATCCCTAGTTGTCATTCACTTCTCTGACTACCCTTTTTCATGTCAGCTCTTACAAAGGGACCGCTTCATTACCCGTTAAACCTTCTAGAAAATGTACTGAAAGTCAATTGTGCTTCTATTCTGAAGAGTACATAAAAGTGGCACCTTCTTACCCATGAGATCTGCTTCTTGTGTAATCACACGTGCTGTCTTTCATGACAAAAAAGTGTTAACTTTCTACTCATATTAGCCTTGCAGAGTCAAAACAGCTAAGAAGGTTCTGTTCTCTTTCGCACCAACAGAATGGTTTTGGTCATTTCAGATAGTTATACCCATGGCTTTAATGGGCTTGCTATGGAATTGCAAGAGGTCACTAACAGCATAATTGTATCTGCAGAGCCTTTTACTCCTCAATTATGTGCAAGAAGGAAAGAAATAATCTTGGTTCTGAAAGCCCAGGATTAGTCTGCAGGGCTAACAACTAGAAACTCCCATTTCACCCCCTTTTAACTTATAAACTGATCATATTTGATATGGAAACATAGAGAAACATGGTGCAATCCCCTGCCCCTTCCATTCCCTCCCACCCAGTACCTTTGCAGAGCAGAAATTGTGTTAAGCTTACTGGTCTGCAGTTTCCTGGATCCAGTAGTGCGTAGGTGACTTATGGGAGGAACACAAAGGGGGGCACAAGCTAAAGGGGTGGCATATGATCCCCCCACACGTGAGTCCTGTGCTCTCCCCATTCCACCTTACCTGGGCGGGTGTGGGGTAGGGAACCTCTGTCCTCCCACTGCACCGGATACAGACTTCTGAACTGCACCGGCCTCCTCTGGCACGGCTGTATCGCCCCCAGCCCTTCCATGCAGCTATGTTTCCTGTCTGAGGTCTGTACAGCTCCGTGGAAGACAGGGGCAGTACAGTCATGCCGGAGGAGCTGTTGGCATGGGGCTGCCCGGCAGCCCTACATTCTGCTCCTGTGTGTTTGTTTGGTTTTTTAATCTATTCTTTCCCAACTGTGCCATTCCTCTACTTATAGCAGTATTATCTAGTGAAATGCTTTTCTGTAAAGGATTTCAGCCTTCTTCTCCTTGTAATCCATTGCTCCTGATCTAGCAGCAGATCTATACTTTAATTATAAAAAGAAGAAAGTGGTCTGACCTTCTACTCTGGAGGAAGCGGATGCCTCTCCTGCAACAGATTCTTTGCAGAACTGGCGTTCTCATGTTTGGTTTACCATAAAGACAAATAAGATAACATAAAATATTTTTAAAATTCTGATATTTACTAGTAGTTTAAAAGTAATATAGCAGGTTGGGTACTTAAAGCTTCTGGTAGGACTTAAAGCCCCATATAGCTGTTAAAATTAAACATCAAGTTTAAATATATTCAAAAATAACTGGTTATCTATACATGCTCTCCTTTCTCACAGAAATACATGGAGATGCTGTCTTACAGCTGCCAGATACCTGGTTAATTATATAAAACATTTACTAGTTTGTACATACATGGAAGCTTCTAAACACTTCCAGTATTAACCAAGAGCAGTGCTTAATTGGTGCTGGGGCTCGCTAGGGCTCAGACCCAGCACCTCTAAGTAGGCAGTTTGTAGCCCCGGCCCTATGGGCTTTGCATGTCAGTTATGAAAGTAAGAAAATTTCTTGAACCCCAGCACCTAATTGCTTGAGTCTCAGCCCCTCTTTCATTACAAATTAAGCACTGCCCAAGAGCTCAGCATTTAAGTTGAGCACAGGTTTTGCAATACTCCAACACAATTCCAAAACAGTAAACAAAGAGAATAGTTATCTTGCATACACACCTGCTAAGCTGCAAGGATGCACCAGTGTCAATACGGTAAACAAAGTTAAATGGTGAAAGGTGCATAAATGTAAGTCCGAACATCACATGACCATTTTTTTATTGAACAAACTAGTCAAGTAGGGACATCTAGTGGCCTTTGGCAGAATTGCTTCAAACAATCAAGGCTAGCGTGGAAAATATTTTTGGTTAAGTGGTTACAGTCAGGGCCGGCTCTAGGCACCAGCAAATCAAGCACGTGCTTGGGGCGGCACATTTTCAGGGGCGGCATTCCGGCCATCTTTTTTTGTTTTGCTTTGGGCAGCAAAAGCCTAGAGCTGGGGTGCGGGGGGAGGGGAGAGGCAGAAGAGAGAGCCCAGGGCTGGGGCGGCAGGGGGTGCGGGTGGGGGAGGACACAGGGAGGGGTAAAAGAGCCCAGAGCTGGGGTGGGGGGCAGGCAAATTTTTTTTTGCTTGGGGCGGCAAAAAACCTAGAGACAGCCCTCGTTACAGTAAACTTTTATAGTTAAGCAAAACTAAATAAGCTATTACAGTTATTAATATGCTGAGTCAAGAAAAAGATTCTTGAATGAATTTTTTTCTTATGCTTGTTAGTCAACATATGGGCTTTATGGACAGCGTTAGTACCAAAAGATGAGCAACTTGAACATTCATCATGTTAGAAAGTATTCTGTATTAGAACAGTGCCATAGGAGTGACTGCAATAGAGATTACAGTGAACACACGTTCATTATAATCTCAGAACATATATTCATAACTTTTTTAGAAGTCACCTTGAGCTGAACATTTTTCAGGTTTTGTCTTGACCCAAAGTGAGTATTTTTTGGAGAGTTTGAGAAAAATAATTCAAAAGAGGTGAATAGATTTAAGGGGGCAAAAGAGATTATTTTTCTGTTCAAACCTAAGAAGTAGCTGAGATGAGACACTGTTCTTGTGTCTAGTAAAAGATCTAGAATGTATACAGATTTGGGCTAGGATAATACATTAAAATCTTACTAGTGAACAAGTCTAACACCATAACCACATCACATGATACTGTAATGTCTTTAAATTCCAAGTAATGTTTTTCTAGAGGCCAATCAAAATATTTATTCAGCATTTTAGATTTGTAAACTAGCCAGATCACAGCTGATAGCCTGTTAGATGTAAAAAAAAAAAAGAAGAAGCAGCCCTACAGCAGGAAGCCGAGTTACGTGCTGTATTACAGGAATCCTGGGCTCTCCTCTTCCCCTATTTACATCTCTACCCCGACATAACACTGTCCTCGGGAGCCAAAAAAATCTTACCGCATTATAGGTGAAACCGCGTTATATCGAACTTACTTTGATCTGCCGGACTGTGCAACCTCACCCCCCCAGAGCACTGCTTTACCGTGTTATATCCAAATTCATGTTATATCGGGCCACGTTATATCAGAGTAGAGGTATATTTAAATTAGGGGACTTCCCCTAAGTCCTTATGCATCTTAATAATGCTTGTAATCAGGAAACAGTAATGCTTTCCCAGAAGCAGCTGTTGGTAGCTAGCAAGTTCCCAAGTTTCTCTGCAGAACTGGAATTAATTTGCAAACTGGACACTATTAAATTAGGCTTGAATAAAGACTGGGAGTGGATGGGTCATTACACAAAGTAAAAACTATTTCCCCATGCTAATTTCCCCCCCTACTGTTATTCACACCTTCTTGTCAACTGTTTGAAATGGGCCATCCTGATTATCACTACAAAAGTTTTTTTTTCTCCTGCTGATAATAGCCCACCTTAATTGATTAGTCTCGTTAGAGTTGGTAACACCCATTTTTTCATGTTCTCTGTGTATATATATCTTCCTACTGTATTTTCACTGCATGCATCCGATGAAGTGGGTTTTTGCCCACGAAAGCTTATGCCCAAATAAATGTGTTAGTCTCTAAGGCGTCACAAGTTCTCTTCATTCTTTTTGATAGTTTGAAGAGTTTCTTGGGGGAAGCCCAGACAGAGCCAAAAAGAAAGCAGAGGAAAAGGGTAGAAAAAGAGACATTCTGATTAATTGTTAAAGCATTTAATGGGACTGTCCCGTGAATTTTGGAAAATATCGTAAATAATCCCTGGTCTCAGGAAATTTGAGAGCCATAATTTTACATATCTATCACTATCCTGACATCTACCCTGATGTGTTCTCCCCAGTGATGCGATGCACAGACCATAACTTAGATTTTCCTCAGATCTTTGTCTTGTACATAACTCACTGTCCACAATAGCAGACCACAAGTAAAATGTCCCTCAAGCACTTTGGAAAATTCTACCCCTAAATTGAACATGATTGACAACGTGTCATGTACAAGATAAAGGTTTGAGGAGAATCTAAGGGTACGTCTTCACTTACTGGAGGGTCCGGCGGCAGGCAATCGATGTTCTGGGATCGATTTATCGCGTCTGGTTAAGACGCGATAAATCGATCCCGGAAGTGCTCGCCGTCGACGCCGGTACTCCAGCTCGCCGAGAGGAGTACGCGGCATCGACAGGGGAGCCTTCCTGCCGCGTCTGGACCGCGGTAAGTTCGGACTAAGGTACTTCAAATTCAGCTACGTTATTAACGTAGCTGAATTTGCGTACCTTAGTCCGAAGTGGGGGCTTAGTGGGGACCAGGCCTAAGTGGTTAAATTGGCACAGCGAAGCTATTAGGCTCCTAAATCACTCAGGCTCTTTTGAAAACTTTAACCCTAAGTGCTGGACTTTAAAATAAAGTCTGTTATTCAGCCCACCAATCTAGTTCTGTCTGATTAGGCAGGTTGTTCAACAGCACTTATGGTACATGACCAGTGATTTGAATAGTTTCTTCCTTCTATTCCACTTGTTCATACGTAGTATGCAAAAGTCATTCCCATAAAGTAAGAGGATGAGTTTAATTACTAGAACACCTCTTGGGCTGTAAATTGCCACAGACAGCTAGTTATGTAAGAACAATTACACAAGTTATTATGGATAATTTAGAGATAAGAAACAGATGTTTCTATTTGGAGTGAAACATGTTTAACTAAAGCAAATGTTTCTTTAAACTGAGAATACTAATACACAAAAGAAAGCTTTGTTTCCACTATAGACCCACAGCTCTCTCTGTCTCCCGTTCCCACATGGAACTGGCTGCAGTTTCAGAAATCCTTTCCACCTACACCAAGTCTGTGCCTGTTTGCCTCAGAAATGACAAATCTGGGAAAAATTATTCAGAACACCAATCACATTGCTGCTTTCTGTGCAAGAGTATGTGAGGAGATCGCAGCTGAAGTCACCTAAGCCATAAATTGAAGACAACACCTTGAAAGATTTAGTGTCCATGTAACCCACTCACCTCCTAGGTGTGGTGTTCTGTCCCCTCTAGTGACACCGAGACCACTTAGAGATTAATGAGTCTGAGAGCTTTAGTTAAAAGCCATGTGGCTTATGCAGTAAAAGCTCATGCATTTAGTTTCAAAGATCCCAGATTTGATCCTGCCCACCAACAACCAGGGTCTGTCAGCATTACAAGTGGGGACTTGTCTGGGATATCAACTGGGAAGCCTTTGAAGCTTAGGACATGCTTCCTTTTTCTTCTAGTTCTTATCGAAGTTTTCTCTTTTGTTTATTAGAGGGCTCCCTTTTAATAGATCTCACCTCAAAAAGGAGTGTGGCATAAGAGACGCTCTTTTTTCTACCACTACAATTAATCCCTTTTATTAAGAGTGTATTTAATAAGAATTCATGCCAACAACCACAGAAAAATTGCTCTTGTATATAGGAGTCCAATTCAGTATCTTTACCCAACCTGGGACCTCTGGAGCTTAGTATATGAGCCTCTACTACATGAGCTAAAAGCCACATGGCTCTTAGCTAAGGCTATAGCAGACTCATTAATCTCTAAGTGGTCTCGGTGCCACTAGAGGGGACAGAGCACCACACCCAGGAGGAGTGTGGGTTACATACATCATGCACCTCATCTCCCATTCAGCAACCCATGTAAATTAGGATAACTGAAGCCAATGGAGTTACACTAGCATAAAAGAAACTGGACCCAGGTCTTCAGCAAGAGAGTAATTATAGTGCTTTCCAACTATGCAATATAGTGTATTTCAGAACAGTCATAATGAAAATTCTGCACCTATCAGGTGAAGTGAAGCACAATTTCAGTAGCAGATCTAGAAGGAAAAGGATAGCTACCCCTGATAATCTGAATTTTCAAAAGGAGATCAGCTTTTCCTGTAAAAACTCTGGTAACTGTGGCTGCTAGAGATGGGCTCTTGTTTCTTCTAACAAGGCATAGCATCACTGAAGCCAGGCCTCTCCCAGACTTAAATTGAACCACCTACTGCTCTGTGAATTACACAGTACGAGGAGGTATGTATTGGCCACTTATTACAGCAGGAAACAGTTAACTGCTCTGAAGTTCCACAGTCCTTGGATGTACAATACCAAATGTATTCTTCAGCTTCCATGGCGGATTGATTTAAGTCAAAGTAATTTAAATCATCAATTAAAATCAGCAAGCAGGAAACCTTATTTACATAATTGATTTTAATCATAGCTTGCATTAGTATTTTTATTTTTCTAAAGAAAGGCTGATTCTCCATGGTTGGTAACCATTAAAACATGCCGATTTGCAACTAAATATAGCTTTTAAACTAAATTTGGTGCTCCTTTGACAATCCAAGATATAGTGTATCTTAACACGTTTAAGTAATTATATCTCTATTTATTCAGATTCTCAATTTTTATGTTAGAAAATAGTGAATGATACATTTCTTATTTATTAGATTATTATTTTCTTACTTCTGATTTATCTCAGACTCTGCATGGATGGAAATTCAAATTCAATTTAAATGCTTAAACAGCATTTTATGATTTTCTTATTAAAGAAAATTACCTTAAATGTGCTGGATACGTAAGAAAAACATTTATCAAAACATTTATTTTTTGCATTTAAAAATAACTGATTTACTAAACAAAGGAAGTAGGACCTGCAGTTAGTGAATTGAACTGGTTATTTCTAGTCACCATGTCCTTCAAAATTTTAGAATTAGTAGATCTCATCCTCTCAAACCCAGTTTTATTCTTACAGTTTATTCTTAAAGTTTTCCTGTTTTTAAAGCTCACAGTGGTTTTTTACCTTTGAATCGACTGGTCACAGAACTGAACTAATTAAACTGAAATGAAGAGAATCTTCTCTCTGCATCTGCAGAAGAAGCTGCTGTTGACAAAAGCTGGGTTACTACTTCAACAAACTCTAGCTCCAGATGCTTAGTTCCAGTACTTCTGCCAGTTCAGTGCTTTGACTTTCTTTAAACTATTGGCAGCAAATATATAATGCTTAATATTTTTTGTATTTAAATGATTAGTAGATTATAAGTAGTTTAGGCCTTAGCATAAGCTGTCAATTTCAAATTTAATCCTGAATAGGTTTATTTTTTTAAAACTAAACTTGTATTTAATTTAAAATAAAAATATATTTTTTCATTAAAAAAACAAACAACAACAACATTGATTTGTATCCACCTTATCAGCTTCCAGTGCTAACCCTCTTGAATGGCCATATCCTAGCGAGGGTCAAGACTTGACGTGTCTATTTTGGCAGAATTCCTTGGGCATTTCTTCTGGGTAAGAAATGAAAGAGTATTTGGCTCCACCAATGCACTCTTCTACACTCCTGGGGCATTTTAAAAACAAGGTTTGTATTTTCAAAATAAGATACTTATGAGAAGAAAAAAAAGTTAGGAGAAGGATAAAAAATGAAAAGGTTTCAGAGTGGTAGCCGTGTTAGTCTGTATCAGCAAAAAGAACGAGGCGTACTTGTGGCACCTTAGAGGCTAACAAATGCCCAAATAAATGTGTTAGTCTCTAAGGTGCCAAAGTACACCTCGTTCTTTTTAAAGAATGATAAGTTACTCGTGCATACAATCAACTGCCCAGATCTACATTGCAATTATAAAGGAGCAGCCAACTTTTTTTAAAATGTCTTGTTCAAGTAATTCTGGTTTCTGAAGGAAAAATAAGCATCTAAAATAAATCTTAAACCCCCAGATGAGTGTCACTCTGAAGATCAGAGATCTGTAACAGTACAACATGAGAAGTTATTGGTAGGTAATGTGATTGGCCTAAAATCTCCCACCCCTCACAATTTGAGATATGTAACCCAAGCTTTCAAAGGAGATTGAGAACTGTTTCAGAACCTGAGCCTTCCTTTAATTCAGGGGGATGGGGGTAACCCCACAAAAGTCACACATTCCATTTTGTTTTTTGTTAATCTAAAACATAATCTAAGTAAATTAGGTCCTATTCCTGCAATTGGCTTTCCAATAGAGAGCCAATTGCAGGATCGAGGCATTAATTATCAGAGGCCTGAAGAAGCCTGTAAGTCACTTTCGCTAACAACATATCTTTAAAAGCCACATACCTTGAAGTATTTTTGTCATTAGACATTGGAAACCACATGTCAAACACTGTACCTTCAGGGCTCAAAACAGGGCTGTAGTTGGAGATATATAGTCTCAGGCACTACATTTCCTATTGTTACAGATAGACAACTGCCCTGCCCTCTGCATTAGTGAGATATCTTTGCTAGTGTATTATTTTTAAAACACTAATATAGTACAGTATTTATTTCTAGCACTATTTCTTTATCCTTTCTAGTCAACATATTTATTGAGTCCTTGTTTTCTGGAATTTAAAGCTTTGTCATAAAAATCCATTCCAGGGTGAAATTTTGCACACATCAGCCTATGATCCACTCAACCCTGTACCCCCAATCCAAGCTAATTCAAAATATTATTAATTTAACAGGGGGGAAAAAATCAGGATATTTAGGTTTTTATGTGTTATTGTCCACTGATTTATAGAACATCTTCAGGGCTCAGCAAAGGTAGTAATATATGCCAAGTGGCGCCATTAGGAAAGATTAAGAATCAGTCTTTCAGCTTACTCCACTACTGGGGTTCCATTCAGGTGCAATGGTCCACCTGCGTGGAACCAGTTGTATGACTGGGGAACAAGTGAGACTGATACAACTCCCAGTGAAGTCAGTGGAAAGACTCAGACTTAATCAGGAGTTGGATCAGTCCCCAAAGCGAAATAGTCAGCATACTATAAAGATTGATTAATTTAACTATTTACAGCAACAGTTCTCAACCTGCAGCCCAATCACCATACAACTGCAGCCCACTTGACATCCTGAGGGTTGGAACCAGGGAGGGACACTTGCTGTGGGCGCAGAGCCGGCAGGGGTGGGGTGCAAAAATGGGGTGGTGCAGGATTAGCCCCTGGCAGGATCAGATCCAGAAGCATCGGCAGGAGGCTAGGGTGCTCATCACCCCCATATCCCACAGGATTGCGGATTCAGTGACCTGGCTGGAGTAGACTCCCCAGCACTAGGACCTCAGCAGCAGGTGAGCAGGGTGGGCTGCATGGCTGAGCTATATGCAGCCAAGATAGAAGACCAATGACCATGGGGATGGGGGTACAGGGGCACGAGGAGAGGGTGCAGCCGGTGCATGCGGGACAGACTCTAGGTGAGGACTGGTGGCAGTCCATGGATTGGGGCAGCTGAGTGCTGGGGGGCAACCTTTGGGGGCATGTGAGTAGTTGTTAGCTTGGGGGCCTGGATGCTGGAGGGGGCAGTCACTAGGGGGGCCATTCTGCCCTGGACAGAGCCCCTGTCTCTGCAGGGCAGGCATGTGTGCAAGCCAAGTGTTGCGGAGGGAGAGGGGAAGGGCTGATAATGGTTTTGACTTATTTTGCTAATTTAAAATGCTCTTGTTAGACATTTGCCAGTGTTGAAATGAAAGGTACTATATTGATTTGAATTATATTGCTGTCATATAATAAATACTATACCTTGTTTTTTTTTTTGCAGATGTAGAGGTTGTGTGTGTGTGTGTGTGTGTGTGTGTATATACATATATAGTGTGGATGCAGCCCACATTGGTAAATAGGTCAAGAACCTCTGATTTACAGTCTGAATGTCAGTCCTATAATTTGTTTACTGATTAAACTTTATACCTCTGCAGCACAATTATACTAGGACAGTTGGAAATGGGCCATCCTGATTATCACTACAAAAGTTTTTTTTCCTCCTGCTGATAGTAGCCCACCTTAATTGATTACTCTCATTATTGTTAGTATGGCAACATCCATTTTTTCATGTCCTCTGTGTGTGTATATCTTCCAACTGTATTTTCCACTGCATGCATCCGATGAAGTGGGTTTTAGCTCACAAAAGCTTATGCTCAAATAAATTTGTTAGTCTCTAAGGTGCCACAAGTACTCCTCATTCTTTTTAATTACACCAGCACAGTTATTAGTCTAAACAAAGCCTAATATTGCATGTAGAAACAAGTTTTTGCTTTTTAAAGGAAGTTGATTGCAAGAAAGCTAGATCAAAATATACAAGGTCTTATGTGCATATTCATTCAAGTGAGCAAATTCAGAGCTAGGGCATTTCAGCCTGATCTTCTCTTTCACCACTTATGTACAAGAATGGTCAAGTTTAAGAACAGACCATTTATATTCTTAACCATACAGTGACACAATACACAGGCATGAAGTGGGTGAACCAAGAAGTTTTAACTCTTGAGTTTTATAAGTGTGACTCAGATGTTAAAGGGCAGCACTGGCCTGAAATTTAAAGTTGCAAGAAGTAAGGTTCTAGAGAGACCAAGAAACAGAAATCTCTGTGGACCTTTTAAAAATTCGTCTTTTAAACATCTAACAGTCTGGGAGAATTTATAAATTCCCCTACAGTGTTTTCAACTAAAATCATATTAGCACCTGGCTAGTACATGGAGAGCCATAAAGTGAAACTAGCTAAAAAAACTAAGAATACGTTATTTTAATCAACGGGGCAAAACTACATAAAATAAAAATCAATGATCAGTGTGAAAAGTAAATTTGATTTAAAAAACACACTCTCTTAATCGATGGCTTTCTTGGAACATTTTTTTAATCTTTCAGAGAAAGATTAGGCTTTTGTTTAAATCCACACCGTATTCCTTTACAACCAGCCTACGTTGGGTTTATGGTGAGAAAAATTATTCGTTCGCCGTGGCCGGGATTAGAATGTTCTAATGCCCACATTCTATCCATGGAAGCTTCAGACCCCGAACATTCCAAACACTCACCTGCTCGGGAACTCGCAACACCTGGACCTACAGCTGCAGAGCACTGGCCGGCCGAGGCCCCTTGGTGACAGCAACCACAGCGAGGCGAGGCAGAGAAGGAAGAGCCAAGGAGGGCAGGCGGGGAAAGGGCTCTCTTCACCGGAACAGGAGATCGGAGCAGCAGCAGGGACGAGGAGGTGGTGGTGCAAGGGGCACAGCAGAGAGTGGACAGGGCCGAACACAAGGACCTAGCAGGGCTCTGATACATAATCCCGCTGCCCCCCCAAAAAGCTAGACGAGGGCACCAAAAAGCTGCTGAGTGTGGAAGGCTTGACGGACCGGAGTGCGGGGTTAGCTCACCTGCTGCTGCCGCGGGCTCCTCCTCGAGCATTAGCTGCCCGGTCAGATGTTACTGGGAAGCCACAGACGTACACATGGGGGAGAAGGGGCCGGCGCTGCTTAGAAACGGCAGGAACAAAGGCCGCCCCCAGCTACGCAGCAGCTTCTCCGTAGCTAGTTCCCGTTATCACCCACGCCTCCAGCTCCCAACGCGGCAGGGACTCAGAGGAACCAGCCCGGCTCCCAGCGCCTCTGAACATCCGGCAGCTACCAGCGCTAAGCGCAGGGGCGGGGAGCGCCCACGCAGACTCCGCTCCCCTGAAGCAACCCTGGACTAGACGGGCTGGGACTCCTCTCGTGTGGCCTGGTGTTACTGGGCTGCAGGCGGCCTTTCGCTGGACAAAAGAGGGTAGGTGAGCCTGCCTGGAGCCGGGCAATTTACAATCCACCCCCTCTGCCGTTTGATGACATGGGCTTGCCCGCAAAGGGTTTCCGAAACCAAGCTCTGCAGTTGACATTATACAGAAAGAGAAAGCTGATGGCCCGGCGGTGGATGACTGGCTGGGAGGGATGTAGGGGAAAGGTGAGAGCATAAATAGCCTTATTGGAAACCCCGGGCAGCAGACTAGATGGAAACGAAGAGTAATGCTGTGTCATGCTGGAAATTAGCTGACTTTGAAAAGTAAACTGTTCCAAATGTTTTGTTAAAACAAAACCCTCTCTCCTGTGTTTGCCCTGACTTGGATCCCTTCCCATATTGGTCAGTATCCTTCTACAGTGCTGGCCTCCAAGTCTGTCAAAAGTTTGCATTTAGGTCCCTTTTCAGTAGTACTACCTTGTGGACAATCTAAGCACTATACCCAGATGCACAGACACTCTTTTCTCACCCTATGTATTATATAATTTTAACAGCTTTAATAATTTTTTTAAGGATTTTGGTAATTCACATTTGGATGACTTCCCGCCTTTGTAAAAAGTGACATAAAATAGTCCTGTGAAGTTTTTCAGTGAAGTGACATGCACACTTGATGGTGCTGTGTGTGTCCATCCATAGTAATAATAAGTGCTTCCATGGGCGGAGCTGGGGGGGGGCACATGGGAGGGCATTTCCCCTCAGGCAAGCAGCCTGAGCCTGCAGTGTAAGGAGTTCTGCAGAGGCGACAGGAGACCTGCTGCTCCCAGCTTGCACCCTGAGGCAGGGAGTCAGAATTTTGTTTATAAACAGAGTGATTAACAAGCGATTAAGATAAGAAAGGGCTGTTAGGTCAATTCCTACAGTTAAATGATCAGTCCCAAGCTTGGTGAATTATAAATAGTAAGTAGCCTGAATGGTAGAGAGTAATTGTAGATTTTTCTACAATTGTTTCAAGTGTTGTATTCAAGAGATGGTAACAAAGTTGCTAATATCTTTGAGAAGATAACTGATTTTTTTTTAGACAAAGGAAATGCAGTAGAGAGAATCTACCTGGATGTCAGTAAGGCACTTGATACATTTCCCCATGAGAAATTAATTAGTTAAATTGGAGAAGATGAGGATTAATATGAGAGCTGAAAAGTGGATAAGGAACTGGTTAAAGGGAAAATTGCAATGGGTCATCCTGAAAGGTGAACTGTCAGGCTAGAGGGAGGTTAATAGTGGAGTTCCTCAGGGATCAGTCTTGGGACCAACTTTATTTAAAATTTTTATTACTGACTGTGGCACAAAAAATGGGGGTGTGCTAATAACACTTGCACATGACACAAAGTTGGGAGGTATTGCCAATACCGAGGAATACCAGAATATCATACAAGGAGATCTGGATGATATTGTAAACTGGAATAATAGAAATTGGATGATATTTAATAGTGTAAAGTGCCATGTCATGCATTTAGGGACTAACAAGAATTTTTGCTAGAAGCTAGGGATTTATCGATTGGAAGTGACAGTGGAGGAGAAAGAGTTTTGGTTGATCACAGGATGACTATGAGCCATCAATGTGATGCAGCCACATAGGTGCCGACTCTGTGGGTGCTCCGGGGCTGGAGCACCCATGGGGGAAAAATGGTGGGTGCTGAGCACCCATCGGTAGCCCCACCATCAGCTCTCTCCCACCTCCCCAGTGCCTCCTGCTCACCGGCGGGCCCCGTGAATCAGTGCCTCTCCCTCCCTCTCTGCGCCTACTGCCTGCCATGATCAGCTGTTTCCCGGCATGCAGGAGCCTCTGAGGGGGGAGGCGTGAGGATGTAGTGCACTTGGGGGAGGGGGCGGAACTGGGTGGGAAGAGGCAGGGTGGGGCTGAAGTGGGGGTGGGAAGAGGCGGGGCAAAGGTGGGGTCTTGAGGGAAGGGGTGGAGTGGAAGTGGGGGGCAGAGCAGGGGGTCGAGCACCCTCCGGCACTTTGGAAAGTTGGCAGCTGTGTGCAGCCATGAAAAAGGCTAATGCAGTCCTAGGATGTATCAGGTGAGATATTTCCAGTAGAGACAGGGAAGTGTTCGTACCTTATACAAGGCACTGGTGAGTCCTTATCTGGAGTATTGTGTGCAATTCTGGTCTCCCATGTTTAAGAAAGATGAAGTCAAACTGGAACAGGTGCAGAGAAGAGCTGTTAGGATGATCTGAGGAATGGAAAACCTACCTTATAAGAAGAGACTCAAAGAGCTTTACTTGTTTAGTCTAACCAGTAGAAGGATGAGGGGAGATATTACTCTGAATAAATGCATCAGAGAGATAAATATCAGGGATGGAGAGGAGTTATTTAAGTTGAGCATCAATGTGTACCCCAGAACAAATACATATAAATTGACCATCAACAAGTTTAGGCTTGAAATTAGGTGAAAGATTTCTAACCATCAGAGGAGTGAAGTTCTGGAGAAGCTTCCCAAGGGGAGTAATGGGGACAAAACACCTGACTTCCAGACTGCGCTTAATAAGTTTACGGAGGGGATGGTATGACAAGACTGCCTACAATGGTGTGTTGTCCATTTACTGGAGATGGGACACTAAATGGGGAGGGCTCTGAGTTACTACAGAGAATTCTTTCTCAGGTGTCTGCCTGGTGGGTCTTGCCCACATGCTTAGGGTATAACTGATCATCATATTTGGGGTCAGGAAGGAATTTTCCTCTGGGTCAGATTGGAAGAGACCAGATTGGGGGGTTTTCACCTTCTTCGGCAGCATGGGGCACGGGGTCACTTGCAGGTTTAAACTAGTGTAAATGGTGAATTCTCTGTAACTTGAAGTCTCTAAACCATGATTTGAGGTCTTCAGTAACTCAGCGAGAGTTTAGGGGTCTATTACAGGAGTGGATGGGTGAGGTTCTGTGGCCTGCAATGTGCAGGAGGTCAGACTAGATGATCATGATGGTACCTTCTGACTTTAGTAAGCATATCTGAGTAAGAATATACATTACAATTTTAAACCTAGCCAGTGTTCCATAAGTGACTTGCCACAAGATGTCAGAACATGTTAGTATTAGAGCTGAATGGGTCTAACAGTTATTTAATTTTCTTTCTTGATCTAGGAATTAAATACAATGCTCCTGTCAGATATTTCTAAGTTGTTATCGGCAAAAACACTAGAGTTTTCAATTGCTGAAGTACCTCCTGGAATCACTGTTAAGATTGCATGCCCCTGCCCCTCCCCCATCTGAAATGGTGCCCCGTGGGCAGACACAGAATCCCCTTCCCCCCCACACACACACATGCGGCCCCATTGGTCTGACTGGAGCCACCCCTCAAAATATTAGGGTTACCATATGTCCGGTTTTTCCCGGACATGTCCGGCTTTTCGGCAATCAAACCCCCATCCGGGGGGAATTGCCAAAAAGCCGAACATGTCCAGGAAAATGCCGGCCAGGCACTTCCCCTCCCGTGGCGGCTCTGCTCCTCCCCTGACTCTTCGGCTCTGTTTAAGAGCCGAGCTGCCCGAGTGCTATGGGCTTCAGGCAGCCCCCTTGCCTCCGGACCCCAGCCGCCGGCCGGGCACTTCCCCTCTCGGGCTCTGGCGGCGCAGGGTCCGGAGGCATGGGGGCTGCCCAAAGCCGGTAGCGCTCGGGCAGCTCGGCTCTTAAACAGAGCCGAAGAGTCAGGGGAGGAGCAGAGCCTCCGGCCGCGGTGGATCTGCTCCTCCCTGACTCTTGGGCTCTGTTTAAGAGCTGAGCGCTACGGGCTTTGGGCAGCCCCCATGCCTCCGGACCCTGCGCCGCCGGAGCCCGGGAGGGGAAGTGCCCGGCCGGGGGCGCAGGGTCCGGAGGCATAGGGGCTGCCCGAAGCCTAAGCGCTACCGGCTTCACGGTTTGCCGGGCAGCCTCCAGACCCTGTGCCCCCGGCTGGGCGCTTCTCCTCCTGGGCTCCAGCTGCGCTGGGGAAGCGCCAGCCGGGGGCGCAGGGACTGGGGGTTGCCCGGCAAACCGTGAAGCTGGTAGCGCTCGGGCAGCCCTTTTCTCTGGGAGTGGGAGGGAGGAGGGGGCGGGGGTGGGGTGGGAAATGGGCGGGGCCAGGGCCCCGTGGAGGGTCCTCTTTTTTAATTGGTTAAATATGGTAACCCTACAAATATAGAAGTCAAACTACCCCTCTGCGTCTGACAGAATTTACACTGGGGTCAGAAGACAGCATTGGTTGTTGTGGTGGGGTCCTCACATTTTTAGGATTTGATTTTTGTTTGCAGACGCAGTGGTATTCAGTGTGAAATGGTCTTTCATTCATTACCAAGACATTATGTGAAAAGAACTGCATAAGGGTTTTTTGTTTGTTTGTTTGTTTTTTTAAATCTTGGTAACATGTTGCAGTCAGGAAGCACTCCAAAGGTTGAAATACTTCCAGAGATTTTAATAATTGACATTTTCTTTTTTCATATGGACAGGAGAGTATTTTCTGCCAAGTCTAGTGTTGCCCATATAAAGTAATGAAATGAAAATATAACTTTACATAATGATCAGATTGGAAAGATGAGACAAATCTCATCAACATTTTATTTTTTGCCTTTTTAGTTAAAGAAAATATAACGGAGAGCAAATCCTTATCTCTCCTTCCCCAATAATGCTTACACCACAGTAAAAATTTACAAGAATTAAAAAACAAAAAATGGAAATATCTTTCAAAACCTTGTTGCACCTGATCTAATCAGGCGTGTAACCGTTACTAAAAGCTGAATGGAAAACAAGAAGTTGATATTGAGTCAAGCTATCTGATAGTCTAATGTACAAAGTGTTGTCTAGAACAGGGAAATGGAAATTAGAGATCATGGTCTCTATTCTTAGATCTGTCACTGATTCACTGTGTCACTTTGGGTGAGTCACACAGGCTAAATTTACATATTTGATTCCTAAAATTAAGCATCTACAATCCCAGCCCTACAATGACCTTAGCATGGGTGGACCCCCACTGAAGTCAGTGGGGGCTCCATGTGGGCACAGAGATTTGCCTCTATGGAGCTCATTGCAGGATCTGGGTCTAAATCCTTATGTAGGCATGATAACCCGGTAGCATCCTAAACTTAGGTGCAAGACGAAGCTGGTTTAAAAAAATTCCCACAGAAAATTTTGACTTGTTGAAAATCTGAAAGTTTCAGGTTCTTGATAAAAATTTAAAGTTTCTATAGAAAGCAGACACTTTATGTGAAAACTTTTGTTTAGATGAAAACACAATTTTCCACTGAAAAACAGTTTAAAAGCAATATTTTCAACTGGCTCTAGTGTTAGAGCTTAGCCTAAAGATGCAGTGTAAAATATTTACTAATAACTCATCCAGGCAGATGATCATGCTAGCTCCAAGCAGGATACAATAAGAAACCTCCCTGCCTTCATTAGGAAGAAGCTACAACCAAAGTTCACCCTGGAAAATTCAGACTCCACATTACTTTCTGGAAACTTCACCCAACAAGGAAGTCTAGAAATAGAAAAGCGAATAAAGCACAACCACTATACCCAGCCTATTGCTGGTGTCAGAGTGCCTCCTTCCATCTCCCCATGGTCTGCAGATGATCTATGACAGGGAAAGGAGGAAGGAAGAAGACTTCAGCTTTGCTGGGGAAACCACAGTTCATTCCAGCCAGCCTTTGCCACAAGACATTTTTACAAACCTATGCTGTAACTACGAAGAAGGGGAAAAAAGCTTGCTTCTCCTTTACCATGGAGGCAAAAAAGTCATGCCCCTCAGAACTGTTCTGTAACATTTTTATCTTGACTTTATATCATTTTGTAAATCTGGAATGACTACACTCAACCTCAAAATCTACCATAGGTGCTGGAAGTGCTGCAGCATGCCCTGGATTGAAGTGGTTTCCATATATACAATATGGCTCTCAGCACCCCCACAATAAAATTTTTTCCAGCCCCCCTGAAACCTACTGTGATGGATTGGCTCACAGAAACCCCTTTGGGAACTACCACCTGATATGCCTAGACTACCTCTAAACCCATTTTCCCTGGCGGCTTGGGACTTCAGTGCCCTGCCTGGTTTGAGCCAGACACATTAGCCTGCTACAAACCCAAACAACATCCCCCAAAAGCTGCAGGCTTAACTGAAAACAACTTAAGAAGTGCTCCTGTCTCCAACACTCAGCTGCCCAGCTCCCAATGGGGTCCAAACCCCAAATAAATCTGTTTTACCCTGTATAAAGCGTATACAGGATAAACTCATAAATTGTTCCCTCTCTCTAACACTGATAGAGAGATCTGCACAGCTGTTTGCCCCCACCAGGTATTAATACATACTTTGGGTTAATTAATAAGTAAAAAGCGATTTTATTAAATACAAAAAGTAGGATTTAAGTGGTTCCAAGTAATAACAGATGGAACAAAGTGAATTACCAAGCAAAATAAAACAAAACACCAAAGTCTAAATCTAATACAGTAAGAAAGTGATTACAGATGAAATCTCACCCTCACAGATGTTCCAGTAAGTTTTTTACAGACTAGTCTCCTTCTAGCCTGGGTCCAGCAATCACACCCCCCTCCCGTGGCTACAGTCCTTTGTTCCAGTTTCTTTCAGGTATCCTTGGGGATGGAGAGGCTATCTCTTGAGCCAGCTGAAGACAAAATGGAGGGGTCTCCCAGGGGCTTAAATATACTTTTTCTTGTGGGTGGACCCCCCCATCCTCTCTCCTATGCAGAATCCAGCTCCAAGATGGAGTTTTGGAGTCAAATGGGCAAGTCACATGTCCATGTATGACTCAGTTCCTTACAGGTGGCAGCCATTGCTTATATGCTACCTTGAATGTCCCCAGGTAGACTTCTTATGTGGATTGAAGTCTTCCAAGGTCCCATTGTCCATCAAGTGTTTTCATGATTGGACACTTAACTTGCAAATTCCTTTCTTGAGAAGCTGACCAAATGCCTTACTAAGGCTACTTAAAATCAAACAAGTACACAGCCAATATTCATAACTTCAAATACAAAAATGATACATGCATACAAATAGGATTAATATATTCAGTAGATCATAACATTTGCAGAGATATGTTATATGGCATATGTAGCATAAAACATATTCCAGTTATGTCATATATACATTCATAAGCATATTTCCATAAAGCAGTATGGGGTGCAATCTCACACCTACCATCTCTCATTACAAGGAATTATAATTTCTCCCATCACTCATTGCAAGGAGATCATCAGAGTACAGAATGGCCTTGCAAGATCCAACCAACAATGCCTTCCTTCCAAAAATTCATCCCAATGAGTGACACAAGAAATAGTCATGGAAGCATTGACTTCAGTTAGGATTCTGTGTGATTCTGACCACTGTTCTTTCAGGCTTGAAAAAGAGAGTAGAGAATATTAAAGATTCCTACTAAAAGACACTGGCAGCACTTCCTTTTAAGACAGGAGTCTACCTTCCATTCCAAAGCATGCAAGAGCTCATCTAGAACTAAGAAAGCCATCATTTGCTGCTGGTAATCTTGACAATTACCACCCAACACCAAAACTTCCTTTCCTAAGCAAGTTAATTGAGAAGTTAGCAAAAACAGCTTTCAACCCCACTGTCAGTTGTCAGTATCCTGGATTATTCTCAGATTTCAGATCAGTGCATGGTACTTGTATAGCTCTTGTTGGTCTAGTGGATGACCTTCTCTTATTCATAGGCAGGGAAGTTACATCCATCCCCATCTTGCTGGACTTGTGTGTGCCTGGCATAAAACAGCAGCAATCACCAAATACTCATGGCCTGCCTCCAAGCAGCTGCACGTATGAATGGAAATCCCCTTAAATGGTTCAGGCTCTTTTGCCAGACAGAACCAACTGGTTGAGGAAGAGTTGCTCATGACTGTCTCCAAAGCCCTCACCTTTAGTGGCCCACAAGATTCAGTCCTCTCCCTTCATATTGCTGAAAATGTACATGAAGCCATGGAAAGCTAGTTAGACAATGTATGCTGAAATGCCAGCAATATGTAGAGACACACCTCTCTCTTGCTTTTACAACAGATGTAAATAATACCATCTCTCAGATCTCCCAATGACTAGCAGAGCTCAGCACCTGAAGGGAGAGTAGCTGGCTGAAGCTGAACCTTCACAAGGCTGAGCTGATACTGGTAAGAAGAGGAAAGTAAGTGCTTCAAAGAGCTCACCTCGTCCATGATATGCTCCTCTGCTGAAGGCACCTGGCCATTCTTAGGTTTATAACCTTGAGATCCTCTTGGCACCCTCAGCGCTTTTGAATGTCTAAAGAGCCAGGGATGTGAAAATTGCCCATTTCCATTTGTGTCTGCTAGAAGATTGCGCCATCCTAATGGAAGTGAATTTGGCCATAGCTATACATACATTTGAAGCCTGGAGGTCTATACCACAACTCATCTAGGAATGAAACCACACACCCTCAAAAAGCTCCAGCTGATACAAAACAGAGCAGCCGATCTACTAAGCAATACAGATTGCTGTGAACACATCATCCTTGTGCTCTCCTCTCTACGCTGGCTTCCCATTTTAAAAAAGGGGGTAAGTTTGAATTTATATTCAACAGTCAAATTATAAACCAGGGTGCCAAAAGTTAGGCACCTAGCTATAGATTTAGGAGCCTAATTATACGTGGCCTGATCTATCAAAGATGCTGTGTACCTGCTGTTCCCCAGTGGCTTCATTTGGATTTATGGATGCTCAGTGCTTGTAAATATAAGTGCTTTGATTTTCAGATGTCTCACAGGAACGCTGTGACAATTAATATTTGTAAGGAGTTTTGGGAGCCTCAGGCAAAAGACACTGCTATATAAATGTAAAGTCTGTATACAGTACCGTGTAAATCAAGATCCAACTGTATAAGCATTGAAATTGCATCATTCCTTTAAAAAACAATCCTGTGCCTATTTGGGAGCAAAACTGGCCTTTTTAATCAACAGGTTGCATACTCCAACCCATTATTTAAAATAATAATTCACAAACATTAATCCTTTGTAATTCCTTTGAGGTAGATAATTATTATCCTATTAACCTCTCTTCAGTTTCTATATCCATAAAATGACTTGTCTAAGGTCACACAGCACGTCATCACTACCAGAGCCAGCCTTAGAACTCAGAATTTTCTACTTCCTAACTTCATGCTCAGTCCACTAGACCATGCTGCTTCTCTCTAACTTGCGCTATTTCTCATGTATCTCTTGGTCATCTCTCCTCCACGTCATCACTAGCCCTGCATCTGGCTACTTCTCAGACTGCCAGTCTCTTCCTCTTCCCCTCTCCTGTTTCTCCCACTCCATGAAATCCTTGCCCCACTGGCCTCCAGGCTGTCTGCATCTGATTCTTCATCCCATTGCTTCCAATCTGCTGCCCCTGCATCCATCTAACTTTTACGGAGCCCCCACAGCTGCCACTCCATCTAACAATCCTGTTCTACCTACTATCTACCACTCCAACCCAGTCTAGTGTCTCGATGTGAGATTTAATTTTTCATCGAATAATTAATGATTCAGTGTTAAACATTTTATTATTATGCAGTTTATTCACTACAGGATGGCAGCTGGAAATGGGCCAAACTATCTCAATATGAGTTTTCTAAGCGTCCTACTTCTTTCTTTGTATTAAATGTGTTATTCTATGCAGTTAGGGTTGTTAAGCTGTACGTGAACAAATCAGTAGGACAGCATCTATCGGTATTCAAAGAAACAAAAGCTTTTTGGCATGTACCAAATTATCTTCCACACCTACCACTTCCTCTGATAAAGACAGGAGGAACTGTGATTTAGTTCCAAAAGATGAGTCAGCATTTGGTTGGCACACAGAGGGATGCTTTTAAAGCAATAATATTCTTTAGCAAAAATGGATTCCTACATACCAGTACAAAAGACTTCTTTAACTTTGGAAATACTTGACTTAGTTTGCCCAAGAAAACTCATTCTTCTCCTTACACCCGGCCAGCACAGGTGCAACTGAACAATATTCAGACTAGCCAGGAACAATGAATATTTGCCCTGAGTAAGGTTGATTTTTCAGGCTGGTTATATGGATAAACTATGGTTTTTTGCATTAAACAGTCATTCTAAGTTGAATAGAATGTTAGGACATGATTTGATCAGTCTGGTTAACGTATAGGGGCCCTATCTCTCTTGCAATGCCATGTAAATATCACGTCTGTGAAACTGTTACTCACTTATAAAAAATCTCTATACCCATTTTTTCCCAGCATACAGCAGAATTAATTATCTCCCCACACTGTATATCCTTGGGATTAAATACTGGCTGGGGTTAATGATCTTTACTGCTCCTTGAACAATTAGTTCCTACTAGCCAGTCATTAGTTCCTCAGGAATTACCTTGAATCTCATTAATTATTGCTGTGGTAGCAAGTCTATTACCACTTGTGTGCCAGTTGTGGGAGAACATAACTTTTTTTTTTTATAAACTATTTATGTTGTTTCTATGACCTTTACAGTGGAGGCAGTAATCACTGAAATAATGTAAATTGTGGATTAAAAGAAAAAGCTTACTGCCCTTTGTCTCCATTCTGGACAGAGAACTGTGCATTTCCTGACCTCTGGCAACCAGAATTCTTAGCAGCTCTGTAAGTAATTCCAGTTGTGACTCCTGGAGGTTGCCAGATACATGCACTAGAGCAGGTTTGTAGGTAGCTGCCCCTTTGGGATGAAACCACATGCTCTGGATGTCCCTGAGCCTCTGATTGTCAGAAACTGAGACTGGACAACAGGGAATGTATCACTCAGTAATTGCCCTGTACTGTTCATTCCCTCTGTGACGGGAGATGCTTGCCCTGCACTGGTACTGTAAGGGTTAGTGTCACCCTTTGGGCCGAGGAGGCCACGCCCCCTTGGCCCTGCTGGGCACTTTCCAGCTGGAGACCAGGCATAAAAGGGAGCATCTCACCCCATTCAGGGCTGACTGCTGAGGAGGCAGGATGCATGCTGTGGGCTCCAGCCTGGGAACTGCTGAGGCTTCTGGTGGCAGAAGCTGAAGATGCTGAGACCCAGGAAAATGCCCAAGCTCCTGCAAACGCCCAAGGAGTGATGGAGCTGCTGACAGCCACAGAGGCTGAGGAGCCCAAAGACCTCAGAGACACCAGGACCACTGCACTGAGACAGGGTAGGAAGTAGCTGAGGGGGAATTAGTCAATATGCTGGGTGGTGTCAGCGTGTTTCGGACGGATGCCTTGCTGACCCAGTGGTGAACATACTTGCCACTGCCAGGGCCCTGAGCTGGGACCCAGTGGAGCTGGGAGGATCCGGGTCCCCCTACCTGGCTGCCACCCACTCATAAGTGATGGCCCACCTCCTTGACTGGATCCAGAGCCCTGAGGGAGAGGGAAGTTGTATTGACTCTGGCCATTGGGTCATGCAGCCTTGAGGGAGAGGGCAGCCATATTTGATGCTGGCCATTTGGCCACACAGCCCTAAGAGAGGGCAGTCATTTTGACTTTTGCCCCTAGGCCATGCTATCCCAAGACAAAGGGTGATCGTACAGACTCAGCTGTGGGGAAATAATAACTCTCACCCTGCCCCACGAGGGGATGGGGCGCGCTTGCCCCATGACACCCTCTGAAGCATCCGGCACTGGCCACTGTTGAAAGAGAGGATACTGGGCTAGATGGACCGCTGATCTGACCCAGTATGGCTGTTCTTATGTTTTTAGTTGGCTCGCCTGATGGCAGAGAGTGGAGCAGAGGATAGTTGTCTAACATCTAAAGTACAGATAGTAATAGGCTGAATATCTACAGATCAGGATGAGTACAAATTTCAAAAGCACCTAAGTCCTATTTCAAAAGTGACTTAGTCACTCTTTAGGATGGGTGGAGCCCTTTGGAAAGAGGAAGTTAGGAAGTGCCTGGCCTGAATTTCTTTCTCTCCCCTCCAAGGTGAAGAGAGAGGCCTCTGATGGAAGGAGCCCAGTTGACCAAATAGCTTTTGGGTAGGAGAGGAGAGAGGGAACAGAGCAGGCCCTAAGCAGATGTGCTCTTCTCACATTGAGAAAACATCCTAAACACGGGCTGAGATTCTTTGCTGCCAGAATCGCACCTTGGTGTAGAGAGGGCAAAGGTAGCTTTAACCCTTCTTTGGATCCATCTGAATCCGGGCTGCTCTACTTCATGGTAGCACCCTTAGGGCCAGCATCCCCATAGTGGTGTATGTTACAAGGACTTCCCTTTCACCTTACCCCTGCCATGAGCCTTTGGAGGACAGCTAGCAGAAATGGCATATAGGGACCGCATTGCAGGAGGGAGAATTCCTACCTTTTTTTTTTTTTAAAGCTACACTTTAACCTATCAATTATGGTGTCCTGTGCCCCAAAGCCCAAATGTTGCACATCTTGCCACATGTTTTGGTTTGTTTGGATCACACATCAGCAGGCTTGAAGGCTGAAAGGTATGATAAATATATAGTAGTTAGGAGTTGTTTGGCTCACAACTCTATTAACAATTCCTGGAGTCATCCAGTCTCTTGCCACTTTAAATTCCAATTAACTAGAAAAAGCAATTTTCCAGTGCTAGGGTACAATACTTACTTTCACCTATTTACAACAGTTATAAATCAGAGTCCTAAATAGTTCTTGTCTGAATAAATAACACTCATAATATGCAAAGTAGCTTCTAAAGTATATTTTTAGATCAGACTAATTCACTAGTGCATACACTCTCAATGAATAGTGACACAATGGATGTTGGCCAAGGGTTTTGAGCTATAGAAGTTTGAAAACATTGTGCCCTGACATTACTCAGCCACAATACTATTACAGTGCATGGTATGAAATCATGATGATGGATGCTCCAAGGTGATGAAAAGTTGTAAGAAAATCTATGTGGTTTTTAAATCTTTCGGCATCTTTGTAAAAATATTGGCAAGCCACATAAACACACTGTGACGGGTTGGATCACAGAAACCCCCCTGGGATTTGCCAACCGATGTGCCAAGATTACCTCTGCTCCTGTTTTCCCTGCCAGCTCAGGACTCCAGCACCCTGTCTGGCTGAGCTAGACACACCAGTCTGCTCCAACACAGAACCAGGGTCTGAATTACTTGCCCCAGAGTTGCAGGTTTACCTGAAAACAGCTCACAGACGTGTACTTGTTTTTAGCACTCAGATGCCCAACTCCTAATGGGGGCTAAATCCAAATAAATCTGTTTTACCCTGTATAAAGCTTATGCAGGGTAAACTGATAAATTGTTCGCCCTCTATAACACTGATAGAGAGAGATGCACAGTTGTTTGCTCCCCCAGGTATTAATACATACTCTGAGTTAATTAATAAATAAAAAGTGATTTTATTAAATACAGAAAGTAGGATATAAGTGGTTCCAAGTAGTAACAGACAGAACAAAGTAAGTCACCAAGCAAAATAAAATAAAATGCGCAAATCTGTCTAATCAAACTGAATACAGATAATCTCACCCTCAGAGATGCTTTAGTAAGCTTTTTCCTCAGATTGGACACCTTCCAGGCCTGGGCACAATTCTTTCCCCTGGTACAGCTCTTGTTCCAGCTCAGGTGGGAGCTAGGGGATTCTTCATGATGGCTCCTCTCTCTCCCTCTTTGTTCTGTGGGGAAATAGAGCAGGGGGGCCTTCTTTTTAATAGTCAGAGCTGTGAATCTAAAGGCCCCAAAATAAACCCTCCAATAGAGATCTGTTATGCTAACTACCCTTACACAAAGTAGTACGGGCCAGGGCCTGAACTAGACTGGACTGCACAATTCCCTGCCAAACTCGGTCAAGGGTCATGACCAGAGGAGGGGGGGGGCAAGGAGGCAAAGAATAAAAAAAGCCCCAGCAGCAGCACTAATGAAATATGTTCATGACTGATGAAATATAATAACCACTTGTGTGAAGCAATAGGTAACTTTAGCTAAATGCAATTTCTTGACTCATGCAGCTTCTCCTTTGCATGATCTGTAACCCACTCCGTGATTCCAGCTATCTGCAAAAATAGCCAATCATAGATCCTCTTTAGGCGTCCCATGGAAACCGCCCCCCCAATCTTTAACCAAAAGACCCCGGAAAATAAAATGTGTCTTAAGAAATGTACCCAAACTGGTGCCAAGTACCACCCCTGGGGAAAACCACCAAGCGCCCCTCTACCCAAATAAACATCCAATTCTCAGAAAAATGAGGAAGGTACCTAAGGAGGATGGGGGGGGGGGGGGAACTGACCCCGACCCTAATTTCTTAACTCGCGGTTTGGGGAGGGACTGACCCCAACCCTCGTTTCTTAACTTGTGGTTTGGGGGGGGGCTGACCCCAACCCCAGTTTCTTAACTCATGACGCATTGTTTGTACTTCGTTTGCGGTTTGACGAAATAAAAGCCCACCTGCGAGTGGCCCTCGGTGTGTCAGTCTTCGGACTGCACCCCAGTGCACTGGTATGTATGTCAATAAACTGGCCTCAGGCTTGAGTCTTTGAACTAAAATCATTGCGTGGGTGTCTTTGACCACGACAGTTCTGTTCCACCCCTTTATATATCTTTTGCATAAGGCGGGAACCCTTTGTCCCTTTGGGTTTCCACCCCCCTCACTGGAAAAGCACCAGGTTAAAGATGGATTCCAGTTCAGGTGACATGATCACATGTAACTGCAAGACTTCATTACCCACTTGCCAGCACACACACATACCGGAAGACTCACAGGTAAAACACAGCCATCTGCAAACAGTGGTCCTGGTTAATGGGAGTCATCAAGATTCCAAACCACCATTAACGGCCCACACATTGCATAATTACAATAGGCCCTCAGAGTTATATTTTATATTTCTAGTTTTAGATACAAGAGTGGTACATTTATACAAATAGGATGATCACACTCAGTAGATTATAAGCTTTGTAATGATACCTTACAAGAGACCTTTTGCATGAAGCATATCCCAGTTACGTTATATTCACTTATTATATTTTTATAAAACCATATAGACTGCACAATGTCACACACACTTCACAACAACTTGGATGATAAATCATGATACTACCCATGGCACATTCTCAGTGAATTGCTGGACAGGGCTTTGTGATCTTTGGTCTTCTGGAACACGGTCTTGAGGGATTTGATTTTCTCCATGCAGTGAGGTACCACCCAGTGAATCCTCTCTTCTGCTAGCTTCTTGGAGATGGCCTCACACAACTGCAGATTTTGGGTACATCTCCCCACAAATTGTGGGCCTTATGTTTTCACACTAAAGATCCACCAGAAAGTTGGTGTCCGCATCTGGCCAGCTGGGAGGATGTGGATGTTAAATGCCAACCTGGTGTATCTAAATACATAGGTGACTTCTGGTGCAGAAGAAGGGAGTAGGTAGAGGGCAAGAAAATAAGGCCCTGAGGTAAGGCATTAGAGGACTATCAGCACCTGAGTTAGCCTGTGTCCATACTGCAAAGTGGATAAGTTACCAGCCTTTTGCCTAGGTCTCCAGCCATGCCAGCTAGTCTAGGTTTAAAGCACCAACTTGGGTCAGAGTCACTGTGTTACTGGCTTTGGATGTTGGCTTCTGTCTTGTAGAATACAGTAGACCACTGATATTTGCAGAGAAATATATATGAATGGAAGCACTCTGGTCCATAGGGTTGAAACAAAATAATGTAGTAGACTTAAAGATTGAAATTCCCTGTCCACCTAACTGGTACTGTGGTAGGTAGGTAGCAGCAAAGTAACCTTCTCTAGACTGCCCTACCAATGTGCCTCAGTCTTAATGTTGAGGTATAAATAGCCTCTCAGGACCAAGTCACTATTCCCATTTAATCTTTCTCTGCTGATAGTCTTCAAAATCATCACTTATTGGCTGTTTCTGTGATGTGTGTCCTTCTCTGGAACTGGACTGAGACCATCAATTTACTTCACATAGTCCCAGGTCTTCTCTACAAGTTCTTCTTGAGCAACATGATTGTGATACTACACTGGGGGGCTGACCATGAAAGAATTGCAGAATGCTGGCTCACTCTGTGGGAGAAGCCTGGCTGGAGCCAGGGGGCTGAGTTGGGCTACTGAGCTGGACAGTCAAAACTCTCCACTGAGCTGAGAGATGCCAGTAACTGTGATCCCAGGATGAGGCTACTGGCCTAAGACAGGTTGCAGTAGGAAGTGGTTCAGGGAGGGCAGCAAGTGGTCAGTAGAGCCAGGTCTTGACTGCGTAGTAAAAGGTCTGTGGTCTGGATCCCAGAGGAAAGGGAGGGCCTGGGTTCCCTCATTGGTCCACTGAGGAAGATGGGGGCAGAAACCTCTGGACACAGAGGGCTGACTTTTGAAGCCCCCTGATACGAGGGGTAAGGACTAGTGAGTCTGGAGTTGGGCCAAAGGCTCAATGTGAGGTTTGTGGGACTATTGTTTAGCCTGGAAGGGGTGGGACTATATGTAACTCAGCCCTCCAGCTAGGTCACAAGAAGCAACAGACCACTGGAGGCCAGATGTGGGAGAGTGGGGGAGAGAGGAGAAGGACAAGCACCACACCCAGCCATTAGGAGGCATATCTGTCCAGAGTGTAACATCCAGGGGCGGCTCTATGTATTTTGCCGCCCCAAGCACGGCAGTCAGGCGGCTTTCAGTGGCGCACCTGCGGGAGGTCCGGCTGGTGACACCGATTTGCCGGCATGCCTGCGGGAGGTCCGCCGGTCCCGCGGCTTCAGCATACCTGCCGCTGAAGCCACGGGACCGACGGACCTCCCGCAGGCATGCCACTGAAGGCTCCCTGACTGTTGCCCCCACAGCGACCGGCAGACCACCCCCCGCGGCTTGCCTCCCCAGGCACACACTTGGTGTGCTGGTGCCTGGAGCCGCTCCTGGTAACATCTGTCATGTGTTATATGTTCTCTCATCCTCTCTGCAGTGGGAGGTATATGTGCATTGGAGTGTCTCTTTTCTTTCATGTTGCTATGTATTTATGTTGGAGAAGGCAAGGTCAAAGGAATGCACCTTGCACTTGGAGAAGAAGGTGATAAGATGGTTCTCATCAGCTGAAAGATGGTAATGACTCTGAATTGTGCCTTGGGCTGGATTTGAACAAGTGACCTGAAGGGGAAAGTCTCATCATTCATTCCTGAACCAGCCAGCATTTCAATTCAAAGGTCCAAAGTCTAGCAAAAGAAGCATCTGATTCTAATCCAAATCAGCAGTTTTAGAATACTTTGACTCAGGCTATATAAGTTACTTATTATGCTATCTTTGATCATCTGAGGACACACATTCTAGACAGTTTGAGGTTAGGTCCACTGTTCATCTTGTACTCAGAAAAAGCCTCCTGGAGTGAATAAACATACTTACAAGGACAAACACAAAGATAAATAAGAGGTACTGCTAATTTACCAAGAGGCTAATCTTCCCAGCCTGAAAAACAGTAACTATGGGTGACAGAAATCCTCTAAAAACACAAAACTGACTCTTCTGGTAAAGTTTTGAAAGCTAGTATTTGATATTAATAAATGGCATTTTTACATTGTGGATTGCAGTGGCTGGCTTTCTTCAGAGGGAAATGAAGCCCCATCAGTTGGGATATTTAAATGTCAGGAAGATAGACTAGAAGACCCAATAGTTCTTGTCCATCTTTAATTTTGATGAGACAAGTCACCCCTTCTTCTCTGTGGCTGGAGGGGATGAAGGCCCACAGGATATCCAGATGTGGTTGTATTGATCTCAGGGGCCAAAAGAGTTAAATGTGTTTTAGAAACTCTTTTGCTGTCCAACATTAAAACAGAGATGTGACAGTGGCAGATCAGGGCCACAGGCATAGGCGTGCGCAGCCCTAGTCCCGCCCCATCCACTCCCTCCTACTTCCCGCCCCCTGACTTCCCCCCCTCAGAATCCCCAATCCCTCCCGCTCCTTGTCCCCCCCTGACTACCCTGTCCTGGGACCCCAGCCCCCCAGGACTCCACCCCCTACCTAAGCCTCCCTGCTCCTTGTCTCCTGACTGCCCCCCTACGACCCTACCCCCACCAGTCCCCTGACTGCCCCGACCCTTATCCACACTCCCGCCCCCAGACAGACCCCTGGGACTCCCACGCCTATTCAACTGCTCCCCACCCCCTGACAGGACTCCCAGAACTCCCAACCCATACAACCCCCCCGCTCCCTGCCTCCCCCAACCCCTCTCCACACCCCTGCCTCCTGACAGCCCCCCCCGAACTCCTAACTCATCCAACCCCCCCCAGCTCCTTGTCCCCTGACCACCCCCTCCAGCAACCCCCCCCCCCACTAACTGTCCCCCCAGGACCCTCCTTGCTCCCTGTCCCCTGACTGCTCTGACCCCTATCCATCCCCTGAGAGACCCCAGGACTCCCATGCCCCATCCAATCCCCCCTGCTCCCTGACTGCCCCCCCAGAAACCCCCCCGCCCCTAACCACCACCACCCTCCGGGATCCCAACCCCTATCCAACCCACCCTGTCCCCTGACTGCCCCCACCCCTTATCCAACTCCCCTGACCCCGGACCCCTTACCATGAGATGAGGCTCCTAGCCTCCCCGCGGAGCCAAACGCTGCCCCGCAGGAGCGCACAGTCCCGGCCCCCAGAGCGCTGCGCACGGCGGCATAGCTCCAGGGGAGGGAGGAAGGCGGGGGAGGGGCCGGCAGCTTGCTGCGCTTGGCTGGGCGCTCCGGCCTGGGAGCGCGGACCCCGCGGCTTGCCGCGCCGGGGAGTGGAGCCATTTGCCTGGGCACACCCTGCACACCCCGTGCACACACCTATGGCCACAGGGCAATTTATGTGTGTATTAGTATAGATCAAAGTAGTGGTTAGATGTATGAGTGTATTGGGTGTTTAAACTTCAAGAAAACTAATGGGATGTTATTTGTATTGTTTTCACTTATCTGTCACTGTGATAATGTAACAGCAAACATTTACATTGTGTATACCCCCTAACTAAATAAGTCAAAGAAATTTTCTGAAATGCAAATGAAGGCCTTAAGCAGAAAAGGCTAATTTCAAAGCAAGTGGCCATTATGTATGATGGTCAGAGGTCAAAAGACTAAGTGCATTCCTCACTCACAGTCATCAAAGGAAAAGCCTGCATGGCTAGAGACACTGTCAGCTTACTTTGTGTGTGAAGACACTAAATATAAATTCAAAGAAAGACACTTTATCTCTGACTGTTTGAATTCTTACAAGAAAGTGTACCACATGCAAGAGATCCCCAGAGACAATCTGGGTACCCTGGAAAGACTTTTGGGAGCCTGGCAGTTTATTACATCACTGCCACCATTGAGAATTGCAAACTGTGATTCATCTGTTATATATTACCTGCTTTAACCACTCAATAATTCCTATTTCCTTTTCTTAGCTAATAAACCTATAGATAGTTTACTATAAAATTGGCTGTCAATGTTATCTTTTATGTAAGCTCTGGAGTACTGGTTGATCTGGGGTAAGTGTCTGGTCTCTTGTGACTGGGAGCCTAGCCTCGTGTGTTTTCTTTTCTTTTTTTGTGTGTGGGGTGTGTGTGTGTGTGTGTGTGTGCTAATAACCTTTTATCACAAAGTTCAGTTTGTGGGGATGGCAAGATAGACTGAAGAATCTAAGGGGACTGTCTATGACTCCGTGGTAAGATTGGTATAGTGATCCAGGAGTTCACAATTAGTGGCTTGGTGAAATCTAATTGTAGAACATACCAACCCCTTGGGGTGTCTGCCCTGTTTTTGGACAGTCTCCCCTGATGTAGGCTCGCAGTTGTAAGCCACTCCTGACAGCATGACAAATGATACTTACGGAAAAACAAAAACACCCTGAACCTACAGAGGCCTTGGTTTACTGGTTTCTTGGTGAACACCCAAAAGCATTCATTGTGAACTTCAAATTTTATTGATCCCCCTCAGGAATAAAATCCTTCAGTCTGATCTGCTCCCTCTGTCTTGTGGTCAGGGAAGATGAGCTGACCTGCATTGGGAAGATGAGATTCCCCCGCCCGCCCCTCAAGTCTTTTTTTAAGAACTCCAAAAAGGAGAAAAGTGGGTGACATCCCCTCATTATTTTGTCTACCAGTTAGGCCTAATATCACCAATTTTGGTTCATTAATTTCCAGCATCTCACTTTTCTTGTTGATCAAGCATGATCTTAACACAGTCCTTGAGTTATATTAGTGGGCCTCTCATTCACTGCTGGTCCAATAGGTCCTCTGGTTGTTCTAAGGATTAGCTCAAGGCCAACACCCCTGTTCACAGTCTTCACCCCCTCACTCCATCACCACAGTCCACCTGCAACCCCTCTTGCAGTGTCAGGAACTGCAGCATTCTCTTTGGTGTGGTCCTCCGACCGTTTCACTATCTATGTCCCCCTTTTCTAGGGGAGCGTAACTCCTAGTCCAGCCACTTCCCCAGAGGCAAAGCAGAGGGCCCAGATTCACTTACTAATTCAAGTCCCAGCCCAGGGACCCTCCAAACTAGTGTCACTTACTGCGTTCCTTTGCCTCTACTATCACTGGATTTCCCCGGGACACTTCCCTGCAGCCATAGCCCGCTCCTAAGGGTACATCTACACTACAGGGGGGAGTCGATTTAAGATACGCAAATTCAGCTACGTGAATAGCGTTGTGAGGACGGCGGCAAAATCGACTTCTGCGGCTTTCTGTCGGCGGCGCTTACTACCACCTCCGCTGGTGGAGTAAGAGCGCCGATTCGGGGATCGATTGTCGCGTCCCAACGGGACGCGATAAATCGATCCCCGAGAGGTCGATTTCTACCCGCCGATTCAGGCGGGTAGTATAGACCTAGCCTCAGACTCAGCAGCCCATCCAGAGCCTTTTCGCTTTTCCCTGGATTCCTACCCAAACTAAGCTGTCCAGGGTGCTACAGGGTTGTAGTCTACTCCAGACACAGGCCTCCCTCCTCAAGCTCTAGGCAACTACTGACCCTGATCGCCCCCTGAGGCTCTTATTATATGGGCCTGCTGAGCCCTGATTGGCTACTCCTCATAGCCCCTCTGACTGGTTGCTTTTCATGCTGCCTACCTAAAGCTCTATTAATCCCTTCTCTGCCAATATGGGGCAGACACCCCATCACAGGCCTTTTTGTTTAGACTCATTTATTCTTTCTGTCTCCTTCATACCTTTTCCCATCAATCTACTATAGGTTATTGTGACATGAACTTTCACATACTTTTACAGTTGAACTCACAATTGGAGTAAATCTGTAGGCCCGATTACCACAACAGGTGGTATAGAAAGGGGACAGCTGCCTCTTTAACATCCTACTGTCTTGTCCTGACCTGCAGGAAGGGGCAGCAGGTTGTGCATAGTTCCCTTTTGCCCAGATACCAGTGGCAACTGAGTGAGAAGTGACCACGGCCTGAGGCTATATTAAAAGGGACACTCTTCCCCAGTAAACACAGCAATGAAACTGAATAGGTAGCAGACAGGCAGGTAGAGAGAGAAAGGGGGAAGAGGATTGGGCCTGAGCATGTTTGGTTTTATAAATCTTGGGCCCATAATTCTCCTGTGTACTTTGCAGCAAGCTGGACCTAATTCTGTAGCACTCTGCTGAGGCAGATGGTAAATTCTGCAGCAGCTTCATTTACATTTTAAAAATTGGGTTTTTAATCAAATTAATTATGAAAATTCTGATTACAGTAGTGCCTGTTTATTTATATATTACATTTATGCTCTCCCTACAATTTCATTCTTCAGTGTGCTGCAGATATTTGTGCTGATGATGCAGAACTGCATTGAAGAGGAGGCTGGAGGGTGGAATTGGAGTTTTTGGCAGCTGGGTAGGAACAGCTGGGGCTTTTGGCACATGGGAGAGTTCAAAGTTGAGATAAAAATGTTGATTCTGATTCTTGGGCATGGCCAAGCTGTACTGAGTACAGGATCCAAAGGGGGAAAAAGGTGACTTTATATCATCTTAGCCCTTATTTTGGGGTTGGCTAAGTATCAGTTCAGCCCCACAGCATAAGTTTGAGCAGTCTTAGGGCTGTTCTAACTTATGCCTGTCTGCTTATGGCCCTCAGGGTCGATCTCAGCTAGGGTGACCAGACGTCCCGATTTTATCGGGACTGTCCCGATATTTGCTTCTTTGTCCCGCGTCCCGACCAATGTTTGGTCGGGACACTGGACAAAGAAGAAATTTTCCCTTCCGCTCCGGCGCTCAGGCCCCCCCGCCCCGGCTCCGCCCTCTCCTTCCCCCATTGGCTCCCTCCCCAAATCCCCGCCCTGGCCCCGCCTCTTCCCCAGCATTCCTCCTTCCTCCCAGGCTTGCAGCATGGCGGTGCAAGCCTGGAGGGAGGGGGTGGCGGCGGCGGTGCCTGGATCCTGTAGCTGGTGAGTCAGCTCCAGCACCCGGGCACCGGGCGGGCAAAGGGGGGCGGGCAAGGGAGGGAGACAGGGGGGCTCAGCTGTGAGCCCCCCCGCCGCGCCAGAGGGCTTCTGCCCGGGCTGCTGCACCCGGGGCCGGGAGCGCAGCCTGAAGGCTGCTCCAGCCCTGCAGCCCGCGGGGCAGCGTGGTGGGTCCGGTCGGGGGGCAGCGCGGAGCGGGCAGGGGCCAGGTGGGCGGCGCGGGGGCCTGGGCCGAATCCCTGCTGCTGCCGGGGAGCCCTGCGCCTCTCCGTCCCGCTCGCGGCTGCGGCTCCTTCCCGGCCGGACGCGCCCCCCGGCCTGCCCCACTCACATGCGGCGTGCGTCCAGCTGCTCCTTCCCGGCGGGAGGGAGACTAGGCGCGGGGGACACGCGCCACATGTGCCCGGGGCAGCGGGAGGCGCGTCCCGCCGGGAAGGAGCCACAGCCGCGAGCGGGAGGGAGAGGCGCGGGGCTCCCTGGCAGCAGCGGGGATTCGGCCCCTGCCGCCCCCCCGGCTCCTGCCCGTTCCGCGCTGCCCCCGCCCAGACCCACTGCGCCCCGCATATGCCCGTGGTGGGCCAGGGGGCGGGAGGCTCCGCGGGGACTCCCGCATATGCCCGTGGCGGGCCAGGGGGCGGGAGGCTCCGCGGGGACTCTGGGAGGGCAGCGTGCGGGGCCTGCTAATGCCCCAGGCCCCTTAACACTTTTTTTTTTGCTCTGTCCCCACCCCCCTTTTTGGCTCCGCCCCCGTCCCGATATTTTATAGTGGTAATCTGGTCACCCTAATCTCAGCAGTCAGGAATATCTGGGAAACAAAGACAATTCAGCCTTTGCCCCCTTTTCCCTAGCTCCACCTTCTACAGGGGAGCTAAGATTTGTAAAGGATGGATAGCAGAGAACCACTACGCCACTCCCTCTCCCCTGGGGGTCATCCGCTTTGCAGCAGCAGAGAGATGCATAGGAGCCCTCGCAGACATGAGAACAAGGCCCTTGAGCTGGATATTACTTCTATAATAATCAGCAGTGAAAGAGTTAATGATATTTTCAGCTTTCAAAACCCACTGAGATGAATAGGCAGTTCAGACAACTTAACAATAGCTCAGGGGTTCTCAGGCTGGGGGTTGGGACCCCTCAGGGGGTCACGAGGTTATTACATGGAGGGTCACGAGCTGTCAGCCTCCACCCCAAACCCTGCTTTGCCTCCAGCATTTATAATGGTGTTAAATATATAAAGAAGCTTTTTTAATTTATAAGGGTGTTGCACTCAGAGGCTTGCTATGTGAAAGGAGTCACCAGTGCAAAGGTTTGAGAACCACTGCAATAGCTCCAAGAGGGGTGAAGATTCAGGAAGATGGCATTGCTCTGGTTTACATTTTCAAAGTTACCCTCTCAACCATGAAGGCTAGAAACATTTGTTTGTGGGTCTTTTTTTGTTTGTTTTGAAATGAAAGCTGAGAATCAGGAAAATAGTTCTGCAATAACAGGTGCATGCCATGGTAAAGCCCATGGCTGCAGAATGTGTGAAGCCCTGCTTATTAGGAGGAGCAGTGCAAAGACCCTTATAACATTTCTTAAGAGATTTTTTTTTAATTTCTTTTTTCTGCATGTCATTTATCGGGGTCTCTATTAGAAAGCTGAACTATTGAAACCTCAGGTTGACAGGGTCTCTTTTCTTAATGCTGAGCCCCCATCACCTTTAGGAAAAGGTCTAAAGGGCGGTTGCTGCTAGGGGAATCCCTGAGAGCCCAGCTGGGAGGAAGTGAGGAGAAGGCCACCTGGCAGTGGCCATCAGTGACACTCCTGGATCCATACTGATTTCTGGAAATCTACTGAATCCTGTGCTCAGTCCATGGGAGGGAATTGAGTCTCTCCCTGCTCATTGAGCCATCTGCTGAGAACTACGGATTAGGAACTGTGTGGGCTCAATTGTGGGTTTTTCTGCATAAGGGAGGGATCTAGGGCTGTGTGATTTCTCTAGCACTCAAAATCTTTGAAGTAGAACACCTCTCTTGCCTCCACCCACACAACCCTGCCAAGCAAAGAAGAGAATCATGGACCTTGCTCAGTGATCTGTCTGGGTATTAGAAGTGTCCCCAAGTGTTCACAATTCTGAAGTCTATGGAACTGTGCTCCCTCACTGCTGTTGTAGTGAAAGATGAGGAGAGAAATTCTAATTATTACAGGGAAGTTCTATGGCTTGTGTTATGTAGGAAGTCAGAATATATGGTCCCTTCTGGGCTGCTCTTAAAATATTTGAGTTAATCAATTTGCTTTTGCTTTGCAGATAATGGGCGTATTGCTGCACACTCAACAAATTCTTCATGCATGAGCACTGCATCCACCCCTAGGGGCTCAATCCTGCTCCCACTATTGATGTCAGGAGGAGCAGACCTGGGTCGTATAGGCCAAATTTGCATAAGAACTCAGGTCCTAATTAAGCACCAGAGTAAGTTGCTAGGTTTTCACAAGAGCTCAGCATGTGGGGGTCAGGGCCGGCTCCAGACACCAGCTTGCCAAGCAGGTGCTTGGGGCGGCCACTCCAGAGAGAGGCAGCACGTCCAGATATTCGGCGGACGGTCCCTCACTCCCACTCGGAGCGAAGGACCTCCCGCCGAATTGCTGCCGCAGATTGCGATCACGGCTTTTTTTATTTTTATTATTATTTTTTTTTTTTGCACCGCTTGGGGCAGCAAAAACCCTGGAGCCGGCCCTGGTGGGGGTGCTGAGCCTTTTTGAAAATCTGCCCCCAATTATGGGTGTTTAGCTCTTAAAAATCTGGTTCTGAGTTCTTTTGAAGAATCTGGCCCGGTGTGTACAGCCAATGATTTAACTATTCTGCTCAGTCCCACACTTTCAAATATTTATAACTTGATTACTTGAGAGAGAACTTGTTTGAACTTGCCAAAGCTGGCGCTGCTCATTAAGAACAGTTTACATGTTAGAGCAGCAGTTTGCAAACTTTTTGTGCTGAGCCCTTCCCTTTGACTTACAATTTTTGGTTGCACCCCCTCAACCCAGACAAAAACAAACACACAAAAGTATGCTTGATAGACTTCTCATCAACCTAACAGAGACCTTAACACAGCTAATTAAATTACATACACCTGGAAGCTTCAAATACACAGATACTTACTAAGGGCACAGCCAAGCCTTCCTCAGCAGCAGACTGCGTCTACTGTGCAGCTGGGCTGCACTGCTAACAGGGCCAAATAACTGCCCCTTCCCCTTCAGGTTTTCGGGGTGGGGTGAGGCACCTGTGGTGGTCTCTGGGGGCGGAGCCAGTGTTGGGAACAGAGGCTACTGGGAGCAGAAATCAGCACAGCCACAGCAGATGTTGACACTGACTCAAAACCTGGGTGGCCCACTTAGGTGAGTCAGGGGGTGGAGGTGGCGCTCCCTTCCTGCTCCTTGTGGTGGCTGGCCTTGGCCCTGCTGTGTGGGCCTGGCATGAGCCACCTGGTGCCGCTGCTTGCTCCCCCCCAAATGTTCCTCCATGCCCCTCTGGGGGGCACACCCACTGTTTGAAAACCTGTATTAGGGTTCAAAGCAACTGTCTTTAGGGATATTGAAGAGTGGAAAAGGAAGTTACTGTCACTATTTTTTATGATAACAATATTTCATACTCATAACTCCAGAATAGCCTATATGACTTTGGTTAAACTTACAAAAACAAACACGCACACATGCCTTTGGACAGACAACTTTTGCCCCAAGGTGAAAGCTTCACAATGTTATGAGCATGTGGAAAAAACAGGGTCAAAATGGAAACATTTTGCAACTTTAACTATAGCAGCTGCAACCTCTGTAAAGTAAATAGCAGACAAATAAGGTCCTGGTCTTGCAGGGAGAGCTGTTCAGGGAAACCCTGGCACCCAGACACACCATTATTGAGTTCAATGGGGCTTACTGCAGGATCAGGGCTTAATGAACAAGTCCATTTTATGTACTTATCCTTGCTTTTAAAATTATTTACAGGTTAATAAAATTCAGTAACTTGCAGTTGGGCTCCTCATAATTAGTGGGAATAAGTGAGGTTCTGCGGTACTGTTGCATGATGTTATTAATCCTATTATTTTGCTAGTATATTATAATCTAAATTCTTCTATTTCCAAACCTCCATCTTTGTCTTTTACATGTGCAATTCATTTTACTTCTCTGCAAATAATTCAGTTTTCATTCACTAGATGTCACTCTACATACAAAAGAATTTCAGAAGCCAGTGGATCGGGTGATTGAATTAAAAAGGAAGGCTATTTGGAGAGGGTGCGTAAATGGCTGAAAAAACACATTTTCAATTACTTCCAAATAAGAACCTTTTCCCCGTTACAGTTTGCAAGAGAGACATTCATTAGTGCTTTGGTAAAATGAAACCGTTCAAAGCCCATTAAAAGAAAGAAGAGTAAAGACCATGGCAATCTTTCCTTTGTCCATCCCCTGTGGCAGTGGGGATTTAGACAGGTGTGCAGCTGGATTGCAAAACATATTTTCCTGGTTATCTTCTTCTCCTTTCTGCAGAATACAGGTGGTGGGCTTGATTATATTTTAATTGTATTTCTCTTGAGGCACGGAGCAATAAATAAATAATAAAAGCTCCCTTTGACTTCAATGAAAGAATACTGACATAATTTCCCTCTATTTTCTTGATTTTTTAAATCGGTTTCCTCCCCTCCCCCATTATAAGCAATTTTTTATAAACCATTTAATTAAGATGACAGTGTGAGTGAAATACAAGTATGACCACAGAGGACAGACAGTTCTGAATGGCTGTACTAGCTTTTCATTTTATGTTGTCTAAAGGGAAAGAATAAACAACATTTATTTTATGGCTTCCTTCCACTTTTTTTTTAAAATCAGTCTTAAAGAAACACCAAATAGTTAGCTGTGCATAAATAAATAGCACTTTAGACAGAATTGATAACAAGGCAAGTCTGTCTTTTGTTACTGTTGTTTACCTTCTCATGTGGGTTTTAGCACCACAGATGTCCCCTAAATTACAGAATTTACATCCTTGCAAGTTAAAATTTCTAAGCCAGTAGAGAACAGTGAAGAGCTCTGCTGGGAATATTGCTTCATTTCACTTTGGCAAGGACTGGGGCACATAAACCTACTATCCGTGTTTTTATTTTAGCTTGTTTTTTTTTTTTAATTTAAAAAGACAAAATGAAAACACTATGTGCATTATAGTGATGTCTCACGTAAGAGTGTGGTAAAAAGGCAGATCTTGCCCAAAAAGTGAGGTGACACATTGAAACTTGCCAGGAAGCTGAAGACTGCACCTAACTGGTATGACAGGAAACAGACTGCAGCTGCTTGCATCTTCATCATGGCTACTCAAATCATGATGGGATGTTGCATGATGAAGCATTGCCTGTACTTGCTGTTGGCTGCACTTCCCTACTGAAGATAATGGTGCACCTGCCTTGTAGAACCCTTTAGACTCATTTGGCCCACAGCCTGTATGCTGGCATCCCTGGTCTATGTTGTCTATTTTGCTGAGTTCAGGTCAGATTGTACAATATCTATTTTGTTTGGCCCACTATTTTCTAGCAGTTTTGCAAGTTACTATTACACACTGCTGAAACCAAATCAACCCCACCCCTCAAATTTGGGGATTTGTTTGAAATTGGAATCTGGATCCACATTTTACAAATGGTCCTTTATCTTTATAACACACTGGACTGGGTCTCAAGAGACCTGTTATATTCCCAGCTCTGCTACTGGTGTGCCACCGACCTCGGACATGTTACTTCACCTCTCAGTCCCTAAGTTTCCGCTTCTGTAAAATAGAGATAGTGATATTGACTTCCTTTGTGGTGTTTTAAGATCTCCTGATGAAAAGCACTATTTAAGAGCTAGGTATTATTATTTATTATAATGGGTTGAAAGAAAACCCCAGACTCAACCCAAACACACTTGACACTTAAGGTGTATGACCTCTGGATCTGAGTTTAATTGCTAGAGTCCATATCTACTCTCATATTAGCTATTTAGCAAGAAATATATTTTAATACCAAGACTTAATTACTAGTGATAAGGCAAAACTGGTAAACAAATTCTCATCAGTATAAGACCCTACAGAGCGTGGAGAATTCTGATTAACACTGGGTCCTATGCACGATATGTTCACGCGCTACTGTTTCTTGAATATTTCATTGCAATTACTACTTCTCAACAGATAGATTTGTAATGACACTTTACCAAATAAGCAATTTTGCACTTCTTTAGTGTAGATAAGAGTAGAGGAGTTCAGGGTAGGAGAGATGTGGTAAATAAACAGATACTTGGATAGTGTCTGTCTGGCAGCCATCTTTTGTGTTATATTGATGGCCATGATAAACAGTGGCCCAAAACTATTGGTAGACATCCAATAGGAGAAAAGTGACAATGGGGTAATATTAGCAATTCATGTTTAGCCTTTTAAAAAAATATTATGGGCCAAACTCCTCCCTGATATAACTCCACTGATTTCCTCTCCATGGGGTATTAATTCTGAACAATAATAAGTATTGAAAGTCGACATTGCAGTATTGCCAACCTCAAACTTTCAGAAAGCAAGAATCAGGGCTCAAAAAATCAGGAGATTGCCTCAAACTCAAGAGTTTAAATAAATAAGGGTTCTTTTTACCTGGTTTCTGATTTTTGAGCCTTCGGGGTGTGCTCAGGTCATGTGTCAAGCTTTTCCTTGCAACCATGAGCACTAGAAACTTACATTTCTTTTTGTTTTATTTTAAATGAAAGCTGTAATCAGTTAAAATCATTGGGCCAGATGATCTAGTTCCCTTTCATGTTTTCAGTTCAATCATGTCACATAATCACTTGTCTCCAGGAGCTGGAGCTCCAAGTAAAACGCCAAGGTTTGCACTAGAAAAATTGTATTGGCATAACTTTGTTGTTTAGGGGTGTAATTTTTTACCAATATAGCTATCTGGGTATAAGCCCTAGTGGGGATGCAGTTATACTGGTATAAAGATACTTTATACCTGTCTAGCTTATTTGGCTTCGGCGGGTCGATGCTATAGACATCTGTCAATTTAGCTATGTTGGTCAGGAGTGTAAAGAGTTGTGATCCCTGACTGACATAGTTGTGCCGGCTGATGCCCCAGGGGAGGCACAGTTATACTGCTAAAAACTATGTTTTCCTGGCATAGCTTGTTTTGCTTGTGGAGGGTAGTTTTACTAGATCTGTACAAAATGGAGCTTTGCCAATATAGCTGCCTCTACACTAGGAGCATTTTGCTGGTATAGCATACGGTATAGTCTATTCTAGCACCGAGCTCCTAGTGTAGTCCTAGCATTCCTAAAACACTGATATAGTTTATTCTGGAAGTACTCTTATACCACTATAACTGCATCCACGCTGCATATGTATACTGGTATAGTTGATGATGCAGCAGAACTTTCTAGTGTAGCCAAGTCCCAAATCACACAGGAAGTTGGCAATATGGCAAATCATTGTTAAGAATTTTGCTGAAGATGATTTTAGCAGAAACATCCTCCTAGGTTGTGGATGGAGCTTGAATAGAATACCACCATTTCCTCCTCTTCATCCAAGCATACTCCCTGGATAGCAACAATGCTCATTTCTGAGTGGTGAGCTACCAGTCTGGAAACAGCAATGAAGAGGAATAGCCCGCTTCTAGATGGGTGCTCCCCCTATGCAGAAACTCCTGTTTACAAGGTCAGCCCAAAATTTCCTTATCTGAGTTGGCCAACAGTACTGTTAATCAAAGCACGGTGAATACAGTAAGCTTGCAAGTGATATATTCCCTTTCCCGCTCCCAGAATCATTGAGCCATAACACCTCTGAACTCATATAATCTCTTTGGTTTACTTTTAATATGGTCCCGAACCCTGGCTGTGCACTAGAATGATGTGTTTTATGTGAAGGGGCAGCTGCATGGAAACTGGCTAGAAGTAAACCTGACCAGCACCTACTGTGTGTTTATGCAGTATTTTCACTAACAGATTTCTCATGTACAGTAGAAAGAAAAATTGGGGAACGTGTGAAACACAGCAGCATAAGATCTTCTTGCCACTTTCCTTTGGTCTATTAAACTGAAAAAGAATTGGAAAGAACAGCTCCATGTGGGATGAACATCCGCTAATATTTTCATCATCGAGAAAGGCCTTGCATATAAATGGTGTATAACAAGGTAACTAGTAGAGCTGGCTGGAAAATGGTAGTTACTTTCTATGAAACATTTCAAAGAACACTGCACAATATTCATTTTGTTTGGAATTTTTCATCAAAAGGAAAAAATTCCT